>NW_027507784.1:19657323-20325448 GCF_037356315.1 Lithobates pipiens | reverse complement strand
GATATTGATTTCTAAATGGGGTATCACGAGGGTATTCCCTAAGGGGGGAATATCTATTCTGGTGTCTCGGAATGTTATATGGGTCTGGACCCCAATTTTGATTTCCTCTGGGAGTATCCCATTCTCCTCTTCTGTGATTTCTATTTAAACTTGCATCAGGCCTTTGGTAGGCCGGCGTATGGGGTTCTTCAGTTCTTCCAATTCTATTAGGTGTTGGAATAGGTTGCTGCCATAATCCTTCTATTCTGTTGGTTTGATCTTCTTCTGAGTCCTCACCCATGGATATGTCATTCTCCTCTTCTGTGTAAGTGGTGTCCATCTGCCACTTGTACACTTGTTGATTTTTATAATCTAGCACGTCTCTCCTAAACTTATTTTGTTTTTTCTGTTGGATGTCTTTGTTTTTTCCCTGTCATGCGCGAACAACTTTACTAAATGTTGACAGAGGGCATTCCCTCACCAAAAATGGTGGCGATTGTCCGCGCATGCAAATTGGAGCACTGCACCCTATATAAAGTTCAAAGTGGTATCTGTGGTGTGGTAAAGCATAATGGACTACTATGCATTGCATAGTAGTCCATTATGTGTCACTTACCTGACACAGGAGCCAGCGAAGTCACCGCTGTCCCCTGTAGTTCCGAGCGTCCATCTTTTTGGTGGGCCTCCGTGGGTCTCGCTGCTCCGGCGATGTGATTCACCGGAGCAGCGATGACGTCACTCCCACACATGCGCACGGAAGCCGACACTCGCAGCATATTTCCGCGATCTGCGGCTTACCCAGTGCTCCTGCGCGCCACTGTCTACGGCAGACAGCGGTTGCTGTCTTCAGGTAAATATCTCCTAAACCGTATAGGTTTAGGAGATATTTCTTGGACCTACAGGTAAGCCTTAATCTAGGCTTACCTGTAGGTCAAAGTGGTTTTTAAGGGTTTACAACCACTTTAACAGGCGATCATCTATCTGGCCCAGAACTGCAGGAGGCACTGGAACACACATCCGATAGGAAAAAGGCGTTTCCAGAGAAAAAGAGAATACCGACAGCCAGAAAGTTTTTTTCGTGGCCAAGGCAGGCAACAGGGTCCTACAGAAAAGGACAGCAGGCCGAAAAAATATTGGATAGGGCACAAAGGCAGAGGCAAAGGGGGGGGGTCCTGTTTAACCCTCCTCAACAGCCCGCAGTGACTCGTGTTCCCCGGCGAGAGGAAGATTGAGGGCCTTCTTCCCACAGTGGGCAGCAGTCACTTCGAGTCCCTTCATCCTGGACCTAGTGACCAACGGGTACAGGCTAGAATTTGCTCATCAACCACCAGAGCGGTTATTGGTCACCTTTCCTCCCCAAGATTGAGAGAAAGCGAAGGCTCTGGGTCTCCAGTTTGGAGACTTATTGGATCAAGAAGTCCTGATTCCTGTTGCCCAGACAGATCAGGGCAAGGGGTTCTATACCCATGTATTTGTCAAAAAGCTGTCAGGAAAGTTTTGACTCATCCTGAATCTCTGGACTTTAAACAATTCAATCAGGTACAAACATTTCCGTATAGCGACGGTTTTCACTATCAAAAACCTTCTCTACCCAAACTGCTTAATGGCCACGCTGGACTTAAAGGATGCCTATCTTCATATCCCTATCCATCCAGCCTTCCAAAGATTTTTGAGATTAGCAGTGAAGATGGATACAGGGACTCAACACTTTCAATTTCAAGCCCTCCCCTTCGGTCTTTCCTCAGCCCCATGCTTTTTTACAAAGGTGTTGGGGGAAGCACTGGCTTCGCTGAGGTTAAAGGCGATAACAGTTATCCCTTACTTGGACGACCTCCTAGTGATAGCAGAGTCATACCAGAAGCTGTTGGAGGATCTTCAGGCTGTACAAGACTTCCTACAATCCCTAGGCTGGTTGATAAACAGAAGTCATCCTTAACTCCAGCCCAGAAGGTGACATACCTGGGTTACGGCTTTTGCTCAGTAGACCAAAGCTTTTTTCTTCCTCAGGAGAAGATTACAAAAATGATCCAAACTATGTCATTGCAGACCAACCAGTCGGTTTCGCTGGGACAGGTTTTGAGGGCAGTGGGTCTAATGACCTCATACTTTCCCGCAGTACCATGGGCAAGACTTCATCAACGTCCATTACAACTGTTTCGAGTCCAGGTCCCTGGACTCGAGTGTCTGGCTTCCTGCCAGGGAAAAAAGAAGCCTGTGGTGATGGAGAAGCCAGCACCTAGCAGGAGGTCTCCCATGGTCCATTCCCATATCCCGAAGGATTACTATGGATGCAAGTTCCTATGTTTCGTTGGCCCACCTCAGCAATGCAGTGGCACAGGGAGAGTGGTCCTCGAGGGAGGCAAAGGCTTCGTCCAATCAAAGAGAGCTGCTTGCAGTTCAGAGAGCCTTGCAGGCTTTTCAGACGGAAATCAGAAGTCACAATCTCCAAATTCTGTCAGACAATATTGTGACAGTCGTGTATCTCAACAAGCAGGGAGGGCACGAGAAGTCAGATACTTCAATCAATTGCTCAGGAGATCTTATCATGGGCAGAAGGGAATCTAGCTTCAATTTCAGCTGTGCACCTGAGGGGGACACACAATTGTCTAGCAGATTATCTCAGCCGCTACCGGGTAGATCGAGACAACTGGTCCCTTCATCCTGAAGTCTTTTCAGATCTTACCAGCAGATGGGGATATGCCAAAGCGGATCTGTTCGCAAACCAGACCAACCGCAAGACGGAAATGTTGTTTTCCATGAACCCAGCAGACCAATCCTTGGGGATCGATGCTCTGGCAAACCCGTGGCCATACGGCCTGTGTTATGCTTTCCTGCCGATCAGACTTATTCTGGAAGTCCTCCAGAAGTTTCTTCTAGAAGAAATGGATCTCATTCTAATCGCCCCCGTTTTGGCCCAAGAGGCCATGGTTTTCCCTGCTACAGACTCTAGTTTCAGAGCCTCCGCTGAGTCTTCCGAAGAGAGAAGACTTATTGTTGCAGGGTCCAGTATCCCACCCCCAGGGGATTTCCTTAAGATTGTCGACTTGGTATCTGAAGTGCTTATCAGGGGATCTCTGACAAGGTAGTCAGGTAAACTGCAGGAATCCAGTCACCAGACCCATATATTCCAAGGTTTGGAAAAAGTTTAATTCATGGTTATCTGAGAATCAAAGATGAACTCACGATATTCCTGCAATTTTGGAATTTTTTTCAAGAGAGGGTCGACAGGGGTCTTTCTGTTAGTACCTTTAAAAGTACAGGCGGCAGCTATTAGTGTTTTCTTTCAGTTTTCTCTCCTGGAAAGTCCCACTATAGCCAGATTTTTCAAATAAATTTCGAGGCCCAGGCCAGTAGTGGTGAGAAGTTGTTCATCTTGGGACCTGTCCCTGGTGCTTCAAACTCTGGTTAAATTTCTTTTTAAGCCCCTCGAAGATATTCTGTTAAATTACTTACATTAAAAGCTGTTTTTCTTATAGCTATTACCTCAGCTCGTAGGGTAAGTGAGTTGCAGGCCCTATCAGTAAGGGAGCCTTTCCTCACGATTTTTGAGGATCGAGTTGTTTTATGAACTGATCCAGGTTTTTTGCCCAAGGTGGCCAGTACATTCCACCAATCTCAGGACATTGTACTGCCATCCATTTGTAGTTCGCCGCAAGGCGACCAAGAAAGAAAGTTTAGTTTCTTAGACGTGAGAAGTATCCTCCTCATCTATCTTGAGGTCACCAAGATCTTTAGGAAAACTGATGCCTTGTTTGTCCTCTTTTCAGGAACACACACGGGAAATAGTGCATCTAAAGCCACATTAGCCAGGTGGATAAAGAAAGCTATCTCTGAAGCTTACAAAATTAGGGAGGTTCCTCTGCCTTTTGTTACTGCGCACTCAACTAGAGCCTTATCTACGTCTTGGGCTGAGACGGCTGGTGCCTCACCAGAGCAAATTTGCAGGGTTTCCACATGATCCAGTTACTCAACCTTCATTAAACATTATTGCCTGGATCTCCTATCAGCTCAGGAGCAGGAGTTTGGTCGTAAGGTCCTTCAGGCAGTTGTCCCTCCCTAGACTGGTATGTTCTGGCTCATCGTCTCATGGGCTGTCCTGGAAGACGCTTGGAGAAAAGCTGAGTTAGACTTACCGGTAACTCCTTTTCTGAGAGTCTTTCAGGACAGCTGGATTCCCACCCGGTTTTGTCTGAAGTTATTTGTATTATGCATATTTTTTGCAGGGACATCCTACGGTTCTTGAGAAGACTGACACGGGGCCTGGAGGACTACCCTTTCATCTGGTGGGGGTAACGTGTTTCCTGTCCTGGTAGGAGGCGCCCTAGGTCTCATGGACTCTCAGAAAAGGAGTTACTGGTAAGTCTAACTCAGCTTTTTTTATGGCAACAACTCCACCTATCTATCTGTAAGCCCCACCACTTTGCTTTGACAATAACTTAGTTAACAGCTTTGACAAGTCAAAATAAATGTTGGGCACAGTGGTTGCGTTTGATGGCACAATGGTTGCGTTTGATGGCACAGTGGCTGCATTTGATGGCACAAAGGCTGAATTTGATGGGCACAGTGGTTGCGTTTGATGGCACAGTGGCTGCATTTGATGGGTATAATCGCTGCGATTGATGGGCATAGTGGCTGCTTTTAATGGACACAGTGACTGCATTTTCTGGGCACAGTGGCTGCGTTTGCTGGGCACAGTGGCTGCGTTTGATAGGCACATGACGCAACTTACACTAACTTGAGGGTGAGGGTGAGGATGAGGCTGAGGGTAAATTCCGAGGGTCAGGTGCTGGTGCAGTGCAATGCAGTCACTCACAGCAAGGCCAAGGCAGGCAGCTCTCTCTTCAGATATGCTCCGCTCACAGCCATGCTGTCTGAAGAACACTGCAGTCGGCAGAGGTGGGTGGAGCTAGTTTACTAGCCATGGAGGTCAGCATGCTATGAATGCTGGGGTGGCCACGGCGTGGTATGAATGCTGGGCTGGCCACGGCACACTGTGAATGCTGGGGCGGCCACGGCCTCTGACATCACTGGTTGCTAGCTAGATGCCAGGTGGCCAGCGATTCTAGCAACCAGTGCAGTCAACTTCAAGTCAGTCAGTGCCACAGCTTCGGTGCGACGGCGCCCCTCCTCTGCAGCAGCTTACAATGTGGAGGCTGGATGCCCCCTGTGCACCTGCCCGGGATCCGCCCTGACTGTACCCATATTACATTTTTATAATTTTCATCCCACAAATAGAGCAATCTTTTGGTGGTATTTGTTTATTTATTATTATTATTTTTTATTTATTTTTTATTTTTTTCTAAACAAATAAAAAAAGACCAATAATCTGCCTTATTTATATAGGCAGAGCTCTGTTCTGTGTCTCCCCTTGCCGCCAGTGGACATCCATTGGCCGGCACTCACTGATCAGCTTGTGCTTTGTCTAATCACTGCACAGCCGCGGTGGTGCACACACGTGCCCCCTACCCGAAAGTGGCGGATCATGTACTAGGTACGTGATCTGGCACAGAAGAGCTATGTTGTGCGATCGGCAAGTGGTTAATAAAGTTTACATTACCAGTGGTGTTTGGTGCGTAGGGAAACGCACCCTCGTCAGTCTTTAAAAAATGTTGAATACCACAAAGGAAATTTGTTTGCGCCCGCCAAGGATTCTAGCTCCACCTCTGATTCAGTTACGACCGAGTCTCCATGATCCCACAGTTCTCAAAACTTAGGGAAATCCCTACCAATTATGGCACTATGGACTAAGTGGGGTACAACTCCAACCAGATTAGTTACAGTAGCTAGATCAGTTTCAAACTTTACAATTGCTATAGGATACTTTTGGGTATCCCCATATACACAAATTACAGCAATTTTTCTAGCATGAAAATTCACAGATTCAATCATATCAGCTTTAACCAAAGTAGCCAAACTTCCAGCAAGGCCATAATAGGCTTTTTTATTTACAGCCATTTAGCACATGAGCGCCCCCATAACTGGCACTGCAGTGCATGAGAGGATACCATCTACTTCCGAAAGATAGGTCACATAGGTTCATCTGTCAATGGACAGTTTGCTACAACATATCCCAGTTCCTGGCAAAGAAAACACTTGGCATTGGCCCAGTTAGATCTTCTGACAGGAGATGATTTCCATGGTTTGGGATGCCAATCTACAGACCTGACACCAAAACTGACTACACCACAGATGTGGGCATTTTTTTTACCCCACTGACCAGAAATAGTAATGACTTTTTCCTTTCTCAGACCACGAAATGTGAACCCTTTTTTCCTGCCACTGACTAAAAATAATGAGAATTATTTTCTTCCTCTGACCAATGATGGGCATTTTTTATCTCCCACGGATCACAACTGGTGGGCATTTTTTTCTCCCATTGACCACTTTGGCTGAACATTTATTTCATCCCGCTAACCACAAACCCAAAGCATTTGTCCCCACTTGAACAGCAGTAAAGGGCAGACATAACATATGACTGCTAGGGTAGCTTCTCCTTTCGGTCAATCGGAAAACGGGTCTCAGGACCTGATTCCTGATTGGCTGAGATACAGAATCAGTCTTAGGAGGGCAGCGAAATGTGGCATTTCCTTGGGAGTCAAAATGGGACCAATGAATAAATAGCCTGTAGCATCTGAGTACTAGACATGTGCACAATGAAATATTTTGTTTCGGAATTTCGTTTTTTTTCCGGTCGAATGTTCCGCCTACAAGCTATAGTAGAATTCTAATGTTGTATGACACTAGTAATAATTATAATTATTAATTATTATTACTAGTCAACCAACATTAGAATTCTTCTATAGCTTATGGCAGAGGCGTAACTACAACCTTCAGGGCCCCGATGCAAGAAATCGTGAAGGGCCCCCCCCACCTCTGGTCCCGGGGCCCTTTATTACAGACCCACAGTGGCCCCCTTCCTGCCATCTTGGGGCCATCCCCACTGTGGCAGAACACCAGGGTCGCAAGTGCAACCTTTGTGATCCTGGTAGATCTGCCATTGTGTACCACCTGTATTTAGGTAGTGCCATAAAATGTTATTGATTTTACTGGTATGTAAGACCTGCACTGCCAGCATTTGAAAGGCTTTTAAAAAGGATGTTACTGACAGGCTCAGTGAGCGGACCCTGAGCAGATTACCCATGACAGGAGAACCAGCATATCCATTGCTGACCCCAGGGACATGACCCGCAGTGGTGCAGGAGGAGAGCTCTGACAGCAAGTGGCTCACACTAAGGGCACTGATGGAGGATGGAAGGTCAGACTGGCAGCATTGGGCTAGCAGCAATGGGGAGTGGCGGGGGCGGGGGGGGGCAAGTCGGGCAGCGGTTATCAGTACCAGCTGAGCCAATGCAAAAATTTTTGGCTATACAGGCGAAGGTGCATTTTGATTTTTGAAGCCCTGCCACCCCTCTCCCCTCCACAATGCAACCCGCCACCCTCACTTCAAATTCTAACCTCTTTCACATTACGCCTGTATTTGTGATGGGGTGCAACGTGTAGGACGTCTCTACAAATCCACCCCCACCCAATCACCCTCTCTGCAAAAATCCTCTCGCAATTTCTAGCACAGATCCTCTCCCCCAGGTCCTCCCTTCCAGTACAACCCTTTCCCACCATCCTGGGTCAAACTCCCCCAGCATGAATTCTTTCCCCCCGTGCCGGCATAAGTATTCTCCCCAGTTCTGTCACAAATCCTACTACTCAAATCTCCCTTCCCAGTACAAACCCCTCAAAACACAAATCCTCTCCACTTCTAATACAAATCCATACTTCTAAACCGTCCCGGTTTTGGTGGGACCTTCCTGTGATGCAAATTAAATCCTATGTGTCTTGACTAAAGGTCTGTTCATACCAGAATGCCTTGAGGGAAACCTGTGTTTTGGGTGCGTTTCCCACACTGCATTCAAAATGCACTGCCAAAGCGATCTGCAGCAGTTGCCATCTTACTGACTCCCCAAATGCTGGTTGCAAATGCAGTGTTTGCCTGCACCAGATTGTATGACCAGCAGTACCATGCCATCCAGTTGCAGTGCATTGTGGAAAGTAGCACATGCACAGCTCTTGGTGCAGACCAACACAATTTTAGCCTATTCAAATGAAAGGGCTGAAATCGCACAGCACCTGGAAGGCATGTGTATCGCTTAAAAATGCACAGTGCGTTCCTTTGTGATTCGGGGTGTGAACTGGCCTTGAGTCCTGGAGTGATTACCCCAAATCTCTAGCGAGGTGCCCGGGATCCCAGAAATCACGATCGTCCCCTCAATAGCAGACAGCCTCTCTTTGAAGGGGGGAGGGAGAAAGTTGTCAGAAAAGGATACTTTCAGTGATTTGGGGGGATAAGAGAATGCTGTATGTGCAAGGGGGCATTTTAGGAGCAGAGAGAACTGGTGCTGGGGGGGGGTCATATTTTTTATTTAACCCCCCTTCTAGCACAAGTTCTGTCTGCTCCTAAAGTGCCCCCTTGCACATACAGCATCCTCTTATCCCCCCAAATCACTCCAAGTATGCTTCTCACACAACTTGAACAAATCCAAGCACACTGCACATTGCTCCACTAGTGCGCAGTGCACCCATTCAGTGCACATGGCATATCCACTGCACAAATCCAGTGCGCACTGCACATTACATGGCACCCATCGAGTGCACATCACACATCACTCATTCAGTGCTCACTACATGTTGCACTATGCCTGTCACACAGCACACATCTAGTGCATGCTGCTTGTTGCACAGCAGTACCGATCCATTGCATACTGCACATTGCACTGTACCCATCTAGTGCAAACTTCACAATGCACCCAGCAAGCATCCTCCTTTGACAACTAGCTCCCTTCCCTGCCCCTCCCCCTCCCTGTGTCTCCTCCCTTGCAAGTGCCGAGCATTCAGCGTCAGTACGAACCTTAAATCAGCATGTCCCATGCTGTTGAGTGCTGTGTCCATTCTCTCACACCCCCCCCCCCTCCTGTCTGTGACAGCCAAGCCGAGGCAGAGGTGGAAGGGGGTTTTAGTCTGTGTGTGAGGCAGGACGAGGGAGAGATGCTGCTGCTATACAGAGTAATCGTAGCATGGGGGACCTGAAACTTCTCACACAAGCCGGGAGCCAGTCACTGGAGCAAATACCAGAAGTCATTACCTACGGTGTTAGAGCTCACCATCCTTGCGGTCGTTACACCAGGTGCCGGACCGGAAGTCTTTCATGCTTGTCTGGGGGCCCCTCCACAGTGGCAGAACACGTGGGCCCAGTCGCAAGTGCAACTGTTGCGACCCTGGTAGTTTCGCCACTGGCCTATGGGTGGAGCATTTGACCATAAATGTCCGCTCGTGCCGACTGCTTCGTCAAATCTTCATGTCGAATATTTTCTCTCTATGTAGAATAATCTTGGACTAATAGAGCTAAGGTTAGGTACATTCGACCACAGGTTTGATGGACACAGATCACTATTGTCAGCGTCATGTTGAATCTCCTATCTATATCGAACTGTTGTCACAATGAAAACGAAAATAAAGCATTTGTTTATGTCGGATCTTTCGGTTTTCAGATTCTGCAACCGAAAACCCAAAATTCAGATGAAAATGCATTCGGACGAAAACAAATGCACATGTCTACTGAGTACCACTTTCAAGTGCAGGAGGTTCTTTGTCTGCTTCATCTTTGTGAATCACCTGAGGTCAATCACTTCACAGGGTATATGTAAGAGTTGACAACCACTTTATTATTTTCTACTATAACGATCAAATTCTGACAGCGGTTATAATCCTATCCTACACGTTTCCAAAGTAAAGTAATTTGACTTTCACATTTTACAAACATCTTTTATTTAATGTAGTATTTTTTAGATTAGTGAGGAAACAAGAACTCAATCTGCAATCAAGAAGAAGAACAAGGTGAGGCCTTCCCCAATTCTTGGAGGCATGGATTCCACATTACTTAAACATTCTTTCTTTTCCAAGAATTTTATTGGGTTTTACCAAGAAATAAAACAACACAGAGGCTCTAATAGGCTTTGAAATAGGGTGGGCTCGAGGTAGCAGAGCATTTCGCTACGAGCCCACCCAGGTGTGCTACAATAGTGAATGAATATTCGCTATTGAAACACTGATCCTCCCCCTGGCCAATCAGGAAGCGGGTCTGAATTTCCGGGTGGCCGTAAAGGAAACCGTGAAGCCTGCTATCGGTGATGCCCGCCATAGATGGGGTAAGTGCTGTGGACCTGATGAACCGGGCACGTGCGTGGGGGGGGGGTGTATGTGTTTGCCAACCTCCCATAAACAAATTACCCTCAGCTGCCACTGGTAGAAACATTGGCCAATGCTATTTTTAGTAGATTATCCTTTTGATCCATGTAGGATGTAGGAATACTTAATAAAAACCACTTTATCAGTGAAGCTGAGATTTAGGTTGGCATGACTAGCTGCTTCAGCCCCGGAAGATTTTACCCCCTTCCTGACCAGAGCACTTTTTACGATTCGGCACTGCGTCGCTTTAACTGACAATTCCGCGGTCATGCGACATTGCACCCAAACAAAATTGACGTCCTTTTTTTTCCACAAATAGCGCTTTCTTTTGGTGGTATTTGATCCCCTCTGCAGGGTTTTTTTTTTTTTTTGCGCTATAAATAAAAAAGTTTTTGCTATAATAACCCTCAAAAATATATAAAACATTTTTTTTTCCTCAGTTTAGGCCAATATGTATTCTTCTACATATTTTTGGTAAAAAAAATTGCAATAAGAATATATTGATTGGTTTGCGCAAAAGTTATAATGTCTACAAAATAGAAGATAGTTTTATGCCATTTTTTTTTTCACTAGTAATGGCGCTGATCTGCAATTTTTATCAGGACTGCGACATTATGGCGGACACATTGGATAGTTATGACACATTTTTTGGACCATTGTTATTTATACAGTGGTCAGTGCTATAAAAATGCACTGATTACTTTAAAAATGTCACTGGCAGGGAAGGGGGTTAACACTAGGGGGCGATCAAGGGGTTAATTGTGTTCCCTAATGTGTGTTCTAACTGAAGGGGGGAGGGGACTGTGTAGGGGAGATGACAGATCGCTGTTCATACTCTGTACGCTCAGAGATCCGGAAACTGTGTATTTACACACAGAGATCCCGGTTCTCCGTTTGTCAGGCGCGATTGCGGGAGCCTGGCAGTGATTGTGACTGCCAGGCATTCGCATCGGCACCAGGGGTGAGCCCCTAGTGGCCACAGGGCGAAGAGACGTAACATAACGTTGTTCTAGTGGCTAGATAAGGTTCAGGGACTATGTGAAAGCAACTGAAGAGTAACGGAAGGGGGATTAGTGGGTAGTATACAGAGGGTAGGCAGGGGTGTGTGTGTGCAAATGTCTTCATGCTTGCAAGTGGGAGGGGTAGGGGAATGAGGGTGACACATCACTTCCGTCTCCTTATTGATCAATAATTCTTAAACATTCTGCTCCATGTTGAGATGATTGCATCATACAATTTTTGCAGAGCTGTGAATTTCCCATTTGACCACATCCTAAAGATATTCTACTGAACTCAGATCTGTTGACTGGCCTACTGTTTGTGTGCATCAGCACAACCTGAGTTCCATCAGACCATTCTACATTTTGAGGCCGTGCCTCCTGCAGCCCCATCTTTCTGTTATTGGCTGATAGGAACTCAACATGGTTTTCTGCTGTTGTAGCCCATCCACCACCAGGGGACATATTTTGTGCATTCTGAGATTCTTATAGTTATAAAGATCATCTATCGGTGTTACTGTATCCTTTCTGTCAGCTCTAACCAACCTACCCATTGACCTTTCCCATCAACAAGGTGATGGCACCAATAATCATGCTACAGTCAAAATCACATTTTCCCCCCATTTCATGTTTTCTGTGAACATCAACTCAAGCTCCTGACCTGTATCTGTAGGTTGTTACGCATTGCGTTGCTGCCATGAGATTGATTATATAGAGTAATTGCATTAACAAGTAAGTGTACAGGTGTTCCTAATAAATTATTCAGTGACTGTATTAATTAAGCACTAACTATAGAAAGAAGGTTTAAGGCCCCTTTCACACTAGCGGAGTCTGCCAGCGGGGGATCTCTCCACTGATTCCCACTGAGCAGGCAGATTACAGGTCTGTGTCCGCTCCGCTGATGCAGAGCAGACATTGACACAGACACAGCCCCCTCTCCTCTATGAGCTGTCAGATAGAAACGTGTAGCGCCGATACTCCTGATGAGTATGCGCTATGTCTGTAAATTTAGTTTTTTCCCAAAACTGTAGTTGAGTTTTGGGGTTAATTGTTCTAAATTATGCTTTGGCATCAGTTTGACTGGGCTGTATTAAGGTTCTGCCTGGTCATAGGTGGGGTTTTCAGCTGTGAGAGGCATTAGAACGCAGTCTGGTTGGACGAATTGGGTACCCATCTCTCTCTCTGAGCCAATCAGTGGGCGTGTTGTCTCGCTGTGTATTCTGGGAGAGGGTTCTTAAGGTGCTGAAGTCACGTGGTTCTGGGTTCCGGTCCAGAAGTTGTTGCTGACTCCGTGGTCCTGGTAGTCCTGACCAGCCCCTAGAGGCCCATATGGCCTGGGGTGCGAATCCATCCGTTTTCGAGCCTCGGAACTGGCTAGTTCGAGTCACAGTAACTGGAAGGAGGATTCTAAGGTGTTCCGGTGCCATTTTGGGTTTGGAGAGGTCCAGCAACTCTACATGCAACCAGGGGAGGACTCTTCAGTAAGAGTCATGCACAAGGCTGGCTGCTCGGTAAGAGCCTGGAAGCTGAGCTGCCATGGACATTTATTGAATCCACATTTCTTACGGAATTGCCGGATTGGCTACAAGATACTGGTACAGTAAGAAAAGCTCCTACCTCTATCCTTCAGTTTGCAACTAAGTTTTTCAACCAAGTCTGAGAGAGAGACTTTTATTGAAGTCAGCAGTTCCAAGCACCTGAGCTAAATTTTATCCTTATGCCCTCTATTCCCAACATAGAGACTGAGTTTGTTCAACTGTTTTATGCAAATAAAGAACCAAAAAAGTAATTCAAGTGTCTGTCTCTACAGTTACTGGACCATCAACCCTGGGAACCCCCTAGACAAGGACAACGAGTTACGAGCTGGTGGAGGTAATCGGTAAGCCCAGAAAAATTCAACAGCTCCTTCGGGGGTCAGTGCTACAAACGTATTGCCTGTCTTTTTCCATATGACTGTCATCCGATCCATCTCCGATTCATCTCTTTTTTTATCACATAGGATCAGATGTCGGTGAGCGTACACAGACACATGTGCATTGACATCCGTCTCTCCTTACAGAGCAATGGATGGTCCGTCCAGGTCTGTATGAAAAACTGGCAGGTGGACCTAATCAGGTCCACCTGTGTGAAAGCGGCCATAAACATTAGCCACTTGCTGACCGCTGCATGTAAATTTACGTCAGCAGAATGGCACGGCTGGGCAAACGGGTGTACAGGTACGTCCCTTTGAATTTACCACCGTGTGCTCCGTGCACGCCGCCCTGTCGCGAGCTCTGTGAGTAGGATCGCAGGTCCCGCGGTCTCGGACGTCTCACGGAGCTGAAGAATGGGGAGATGCCAATGTAAACAAGCATCTCCCCTTTCTGCCTAGTGACATTGTCACTGATCACAGCTCCCTGAAATCGGGGGCTATGATCAGTGGTGGGTCACTCATAGCCATGCCCCCTAACAGTTAGAATCACTTCCTAGCCAGCTAGTGGTTAATCTCTTCACTGCTTGTGTATTTTTTACAGTAATCAATGCATTTGTATAGCACTGATTGCTGTATAAATGGCAATGGTCCCAAAAATGTGTCAAAAATGTCAGATGGGTCCGCCATAATGTCGCAGTCACAATTAAAATTTCAGATCACCGCCATTACTAGTAAAAAAAAAAAAATATTAATAAAAATGCCATAAAACAAACCCCTATTTTGTAGACGCTATAAATTTTGTGCAAACCAATCAATAAACACTTAAATAAAAACCGCAGAGGTGATTAAATACCACCAGAAGAAAGCTCTATTTGTGAGAAAAAAAAGGACATCAATTTTGTTTGGGAACAGCGCCAATCGCACAATTGTCAGTTAAAACGATGCAGTACAAAATGTGCTCTGGTCTTTGGCCAGCCAAATGGTCTGAGGGTTAAGTAGTTAACACACATTGATAGCATTATTGACACTAAATTGATCTCCTTAACACACATGTGTAAAAAAAAAAAAATGTAAATCAATAAAGTACTAAAGATTTCCATTAAAATTATTGAATAATAATGTTGATTAGATAATTCAGCTAGATTATATAAGGTGATTTTGCTGCCACACATCATAGCAGACCCTTAGTCTATTATAGTTGTATGTGTGTGGACTCCATTATTCTCTTATTTTGCATTCTGTGTGACCATGTTGGGTCTTTAACTTAATAATGATGATAAAAACAACTGGATGACTGTCAGTCATTCAAACTGGAAGACTGAGGACATCCTGCGGAGAAGAGATTCTCTGTAGGGCAGCTCTTGATTGAAGGTGTTTATTGTAACCTGTTAGCTGCTGTTTTATTTTTTGCCCAGTTAGGGGTACTGTTTTTTTTTTTTTTTAGTGGTTGTAAAGGTTTTTTTTTTTTTAAATAACAAACATGTTATGCTTACCTGCTCTGTGTAATGGTTTTGCACAGAGTAGCCTCCTTCTCTCGAGCCTCTGCCAATACTCCTGCTTATTAGTGCCCTCATAGCAAGTCATTTATGGGGACACTCATGTGGGGCCATCCAGAGCCATACTGTGTGCATCTATTGACACACGCAGTGAGGCTCAGCCCTGCCCCCTACACACTCATCACTAGATTTGATTGACAGAAGCAGGAGCCAATGCCTCCCACTGTTTTCATGAGGTCCAGTAAGGGTAAAGAGAGAGGACAAAGCTGCTGATCTCATTCTCCACGGATTGAGAACAGCTTGGGTAATATATATATTTTTTTTTTTTGGGGGGGGGGGGGCTGCACGTACAAGGTTTATTACCTTAAAGTGTTACTAAACCCACAACAGTAAAAGTGTAGCATGCTTGTTATACTCACTGTGGATCTTAAGGGGTTAATCCTCTGCATTGTGTAAAAAGGCTGTTTGATCCTGTATGCACAGATCCTCCCCCTCCTGCACTGTCTATCTGGGGAAAACCAGCTAACACAGGCGGAGTAGCCGACCTGCACATGCTTGGTTGTGTCTTTTATGCTGGAGAGAACAGTTACTTGTACAGTTTATGATGTAACCGTGGTATACAGATCACCCAAAAAGGTATATAGTGGCAGGATTTTAATGTAAAAAGATTTATAAGCTGTGGGCACTGTGGGGGGGGGTGAACTATTTTCATATTACTGGGTTTAGTAACACTTCAATACAGAGAATGCATTTAGGTAAGAAAAAAACTTTAGACTTTGCAACCACTAATTACAGAAAGTTAGTTTTTTAGGGTTGGGATTAAATCAGGCTTGACAGGTCTACTGTATAATACAAGAACGTTCGTTTTTAGCGGCTTCCTGAGCTGCTAAGAGTTCTTTTCGTGCAGATTCTCTTGCTCTACGTTCAGCTTCCATCACTGCTTTCTCTTGTTCTCTATCATGAATAAATTGGAGTAAAATGTTTTTTCTCTCAATCTTCTCAGCAATAGGATCCCTTTTCTCTCCCATTCGGAACGCCACATCTTTGATGAGCTCATAAAGACCCTTCAGGATGGTCTCGTGTTTACCGCGAGTTTTCAGATTATCCTTATCAGTGTAATTCTCCAGTGAAAACATATTCTTTACCCCCATCTGCCTGAATTTTTCCTTCACATCTGGCAGATTTCTGTGGAGCTCATAAGTGATGACCACGACCGGCACGAGTCCTTAAAACAGGAAAAAAACAAAGTGTGAATTTAGTTTTTAAATACAATATTACTTACACACACGATCCTGGAAGCTCTATACAAAGGACTGTATATTCCTCTATTTTCTATTATTTCTGAGTTATATGATGAAGCTCCACTGTCTCCTGTAATGCTGTACAGAGTTACTGCCACAGTAATGCCAAAGTAGCTAATAAAATAATATCATTTAATAACTGAATATCAGAATGAGCTCAATCTCAACAAGCTTGCAATGTAAAAAGCACAAAAACTGACACTGTATATTTTAAAGTGGACGTACACTGTCCATAAACCCAATAAAGTGAACAGCCTCAGAAGATGCACAGAGATGAAACACATGTATATCTGCTGTCTTTAGCTTGCTACATTTTTTATAAAGTGCACATCGTGTTAGAGTGTGAAGTCTGGATATACACTGTGTGATAGCTGATTGGAGGAAAGCCCCCCCTCCTCTCCACATAGGCAGAGGAATGAAGGAATGAGCAGAGCTGTGCTGTGACAAGACAATCTCTCTGCTAATCTATTTATAGCACCCACCCGAGACAAATTTCAGGCTGGTTTTATCACACTTGACAGAGAACGTGTCAGAAATAGGGATGAGCTTGGTGTTCGAGTCAAATGCATGCTCGACTCGAACACTGGCTGTTTGCCCGTTCGGCGAAGCCAGAACTCTGTGGGCCGTTCGTGCCAAATTCGTGTGGCGCTCACGGCCCACAATGCACTGCGCCATCGCAGTGCATTGCTGGCTCATGATTGGCTGTGATCCCGCATGCTTGGCCAATCACAGCGCCGGCAGCGAGGAGAGCCATAATTGGCCACAGGCAGGAAGCTCAGGGGGTTTAATAAATGCCCCACACTATATAAGGCCGTCAGCGCGCGACCTTGTGTAGTGTTCTGGCATCTGCAGGAGTTAGTGGGTGTTGTGTGCATCCAGCGCAAGTATACACCTGTATCTACCCTTTATTGCTGGTGTTCTCTAAAACAGCCATCTTCAGGAATTAGTGGGTGTTTTGTGTGCCTCCAGCACAGCACAATATACACCTGTATCGACCCTTTATTGCTGGTGTTCTCTAATACAGACATCTGCAGGAGTTGGTGGGTGTTGTGTGCCTCCAGCACAGCACAGTATACACCTGTATTTACCCTTTATTACAGTTGTTTTATAATAAAGGCATCTGCAGGAGTTAGTGGGTGTTGTGTGCCTCCAGCGCAGCACAATATACACCTGCATCTACCCTTTATTGCTGGTGTTCTCTAATACAGCCATCTGCAGGAGTTAGTTGGCGTTTTCTGCCTCCAGCGCAGTATACACCTGTATCTACCTTTTATTGTTGTTCTTTGATGTTGTTCTTGCTGGTGTTCTATAATAAAGGCATCTGCATATTTTCGGCAGCTGGACGTGTTGAGCCGCATCATGCCGAAGACTTGGTAGAGTGGATGACCAAGCCCTCTTCATCCTCCTCATCCTCTCTCACCCAGGCTCAGGGTAGTAGCAAAGCAGCTGCCAACGCATCCTCTTCCCTTGTCTCAATGTCATCATCAGTGACGCCTTCCCTAGACCCACCACGTTTCCTGAGGAGTCCCCCGAACTGTTTGAGCACAGTGTTGGGTACATGCTCCAGGAGAATGCCCAGTGTTTTGTAGGCTCTGATGATACTCAGCTAGAGAAAGGCAGTAGCATGAGGGGGATGCTCAAGAAGGACAGCAATCTAGCAGTCATGTTCCACAAGCTGCAGCATACTGCCAGATTTGCTCCAGTGATGAAGAGGTAGGGGATGATGAGGGCACTGACTCCGACTGAATCACACCGCAGAGCTCTGCCTGTGCAGGGCGCTGCCTCTGTGCGTTATTCCAAAAGTTCTTTGGTGTGGGCCTTTTTTGAGACAAATGCATCACATTGCACCGCTGCATTTGCAACATATGTCTCCAGCGTATCTCTCGTGGCCAAAACATCAGCCGCATGGGCACCACATGCTTGACCAGACATATGTTGAGCTGCCATGCAGCTCGTTGGCAAGCGTACCTTAAAGACCCACACCAAAGAACAAAGCGGACCTCTCCTTGCTCCTCATCAGCTGGGATCTCCAACCCCACTAGACCTTCAGTCCTCTCTGAAACCTGCACTGAGAGGAATGAAGGTGTAGAATTAGATGTGTCACAGCCAAGTGCTTATGGGCACTCTGCTAGCAGTACCCCCATGTCCGATTGTAGCAGGCAATTTTCCCTGCCCCAACTGCTGGACCGTAGAAAGAAGTTCACTCCCAGTCATCCACATGCCCAGCGGTTGAATGCTAGCTTGGCTAAATTGCTAGTACTCCAACTGCTGTCTTTTCAGTTGGTAGACTCGGCCCCCTTCCGTGAGTTTGTGCAATGTGCGGTTCCTCCAGTGGCAGGTCCCCAAACGTCACTTTTTCTCACGGAAGGCGATTCTGGCTCTCTACCGGCACATGGAAGGCAATGTCCTTGCCTCGCTGGACAGGACGGTCAGCGGTAAGGTGCATATTACCACTGACTCATGGTCCAGCAGGCATGGACAGGGACGTTACCTGTCTTTTACGGCCCATTGGGTCACTCTTCTGGCAGCTGGGAAGGATGCAGGACAATTGATCAGTTTAAAAGTATATCAACCACAGAGTGGTGCTGTGGATACACTACATAATAGACATGCCACGTCCCGATATTTAAATTTACTATAAAAAAAACAACTATTGTTGACGTTGATGGACTTTTTAGGCATAGACATAAAAGAAAATGATAAATTCAAACAGTGTTTATTTCTAAAAACAACAAAACATCCATTGTTGTTTCTCGGAGCATGACGATTGCACTGTCTACTGCATCACAATTAACCACAATTAACCAGTTCCCAACCAGCGCACGCCGGTGTACGTTGGCAGAATGGTACGGGCAGGCAAATGGGCGTACCTGTACGTCCCTTTAAATTTGCCGCCCTGCCATCGGGAGCACGCCGCTGGCGACGCTCTCCCGTGCTGGTTGGGACCCCTGTGAGTCCGGTCGCAGGTCCCGTGGACTCGATCACCATGGGCATACCCGCGATCGTCTCACGGGGCGGCTGAATGGAGAAATGCCGCTGTAAACAGCATTTCCCCATTCTGCCTAGCAACTAGTGACGCTGATCTCTGCTCCATGTGATTGGAGCAGAGATCAGTGTTCACTAAATGAAAGCCCAGCCCCCAACAGTTAGTAACACACCCCTAGGAACACTTAACCCCTACACTGCCACCCACTGGTTAACCCCTTCACTGCCAGTGTAATTTACACAGGAATCGGTGCATTTATATAGCAGTGATCGCTGTATAAATGACAATGGTCCCAAAAATGTGTCAAAAATGTCCGATGTGTCCACCATAATGTGGCAGTCACAATAAAAATCGCAGATCGCCACCATTACTATTAAAAAATATATATTAATAAAAATGCCATAAAACAAACCCCTATTTTGTAAACACTATAACTTTTGCGCAAACCAATCAATAATCGCTTATTGCAATTTTTTTTTACCAAAAATATGTAGAAGAATACATATCGGCCTAAACTGAGGGAAAAAAATGTTTTTTATATATTTTTGGGGATATTTATTATAACAAAAAGTAAAAAATAATGCGTTTTTTTCAAAATTGTCGCTCTGTTTTTGTTTATAGCGCAAAAAATAAAAACCGCAGAGGTGAACAAATACCACCAAAAGAAATCTCTATTTGTGGGAAAAAAGGACGTAAATTTTGTTTGGGAGCCACGTCGCACGACCGCGCAATTGTCAGTTAAAGCGACGCACTGCCAAATCGCAAAAAGTGGCCTGGTCTTTGACCAGCAAAATGGTCTGGTCTGTAAGTGGTTAAACAAATGATTCATATATTCCCATTTTGTTAAAGTATATAATATAGGGATAAAATACAATAGAATGCCAGAAGTCCTTTGCAGAAACAGTGTATCATAGATGGTTCAGCTCGGAGGTGCTCTACATGTTACGCATGTTCCAAAGCCCTACATCCTGTGTCTTTCTGCTGCTCTGTTCTTCTGTTATTAGCATATTAACTTCTGACTAGGGATGAGCCGAACACCCCCTGGTTCGTTTCGCACCATGACTTTTGAACGGACCGAAAATTTGTGCGAACTATAGAACCTCATTGAAGTCTATGGGACTCGAACGTTCAAAATAAAAAGTGCTAATTTTAATGGCTAATATGTAAGATATTGTCCTAAAAACGGTTTGGGGACTAAAATGTTTTTAAAACTGCAGTTTTTTGGGAGCACTGATTTTAATGACGATTAAAGTGAAAAAAAAAGTGAAATATTCCTTTAAATATCGTGCCTAGGGGGTGTCTGTAGTATGCCTGTGAAGTGCCACGTGTTTCCCGTGTTTAGAACAGTCCCTGCACAAAATGACATTTAACGGAAAAAAGTAATTTAAAACTATGTAAGGGTTGGTAGCCTGATCCCCAACCAGATTACCAGAAATGGAGGCAGTTTGGACTATTGCGGTACAATAAGATCAGTACAATGAATAATATAACAAAGTAATAATAATGAAAGATACAGATGATTTTATTGATGCCAGAAAACAAATCATCATTTACATGTTAAAAACATAAGCACAGTACACATGTATATCATCAGTGAGTAGTCACAATATAGCTGTTGATCACAGATATCAGTTTCCTCGACTAGTTTCGCGGACTTATACCGCTTCATCGGGAGGTTATCTATGATTAGATCAAAAAAGCAAAAAAGTAATCAAAAAAATGAAAAGAATAATAATAATTAAATTTTATACAGCATCCCAATTAAGAAATCTGACTCAAAAAGGTTAAAAACGGGGAAAGAGCGACACAGCTTACCCATGCTCCAAACAGGCGTCAAGCTCATAGTGCTACCACCTAATAAATAGTTGCGGCAACTCGGGAAAGCTATATAGTGTGATGATTGGAGTCTAGGTAATGGAATAGAATAAGTAAAATAAAATAAATCAGTATACTGTCAGCTTATCAGGGTGAGACAAGTGAAGTGAATGGATAATTAGATGATGGTGAGAATAATTGTGAAATCACATAAGTGAAACAAATCGGGAGGAAGGAACAATTGCGCTTGTGTATTGGAATGTGTGAAAAAAAAAAAAAAAAGAAACCCAACAAGTCAAAAGTGATGGTGAAATAGAGAATTAGTGAAATTAGTGAAAGGTTGGGAAAGCGACATGAAGTGTGAATAAGTATGGAAAAGAGTTAATAAGGAGAAGCAGGGTATACCTGAAATTGTTGTTAATAAAGGTAGAGGGATCCCGGGAGGGGCACACCCAATAGGGGAAATGATGCCGGTGTATGACCCCAGTATGTAGTTATAAGGACCACAGGCTCAGAGTGGAGGCGTAGTAAAGCCTATCCACCCATGCCTAAGTCTCCTGTGGAGAAAGTGAATGGTAACACTATTAAATTCGATTAACAACACCAGTAGTAAAGTTGGGTGCTATATAGATCAGGTGTCTGCCTGTGATGTGCGGATCTAGATTTGAGTTCCCGGGATGGTATGCTCCAGCTAACCCTTAGTATGTGTTTCTTTCAAACCTTATATATCTCTTTCAAATCCCCAGATAGCACCCTGTATTATCAGGTATTACTACTGGTGTTGTTAATCGAATTTAATAGTGTTACCATTCACTTTCTCCACAGGAGACTTAGGCATGGGTGGATAGGCTTTACTACGCCTCCACTCTGAGCCTGTGGTCCTTATAACTACATACTGGGGTCATACACCGGCATCATTTCCCCTATTGGGTGTGCCCCTCCCGGGATCCCTCTACCTTTATTAACAACAATTTCAGGTATACCCTGCTTCTCCTTATTAACTCTTTTCCATACTTATTCACATTCACGTCGCTTTCCCAACCTTTCACTAATTTCACTAATTCTCTATTTCACCATCACTTTTGACTTGTTGGGTTTCCTTTTTTTTTCTTTTTTTCTTTTTTTTTTTTCACACATTCCAATACACAAGCGCAATTGTTCCTTCCTCCCCATTTGTTTCACTTATGTGATTTCACAATTATTCTCACCATCATCTAATTATCCATTCACTTCACTTGTCTCACCCTGATAAGCTGACAGTATACTGATTTATTTTATTTTACTTATTCTATTCCATTACCTAGACTCCAATCATCACACTATATAGCTTTCCCGAGTTGCCGCAGGGGACTATTTATTAGGTGGTAGCACTATGAGCTTGACGCCTGTTTGGAGCATGGTTAAGCTATGTCGCTCTTTCCCCGTTTTTAACCTTTTTGAGTCAGATTTCTTAATTGGGATGCTGTATAAAATGTAATTATTATTATTCTTTTCACTTTTTTGATTACTTTTTTGCTTTTTTGATCTAATCACAGATAACCTCCCGATGAAGCGGTATAAGTCCGCGAAACTAGTCGAGGAAACTGATATCTGTGATCAACAGCTATATTGTGACTACTCACTGATGATATACATGTGTACTGTGCTTATGTTTTTAACATGTAAATGATGATTTGTTTTCTGGCATCAATAAAATCATCTGTATCTTTCATTATTATTACTTTGTTATATTATTCATTGTACTGATCTTATTGTACCGCAATAGTCCAAACTGCCTCCATTTCTGGTAACCTGGTTGGGGATCAGGCTACCAACCCTTACACTATTTGATTTCTGGATGATGGTACAAACTCTATACTTTTATTTTTATTTTTTACTATTAGAGGTCACATTTAATGTCTTGTAATTTAAAACTGCTTGCGGTTTTAAAGTAATATCTGGTTCCGGCAATATGGATCAAAATCATTGAGAAAAATGCCATAGGTAGCCCCCCCTGCCCATTACCAGCCCCGTTGGGTCTTGTACAGATATTAAGGGGAACCCCGTACCCATATTAAAAAAAGGAAAGGCGTGGGGCCCCCAGGCCCTATATACTCAGAACAGGAGTATACAAGCGGGGCAAACAAGACGGGGACTGTGTAGGTTTGTTATGTTAAGTAGAATCTGTTTGTAATTTTGAACTAGTACACTTTGAAAGTGTAGCTCCAGTCAAAAAATCTAATTTTAAGCTTTTAGGAAAACATAGGGAAGGGTTACCACCCCTGTATAATTTTTTTTGCTGTCCATCTTTTTTCATCTCACTTCCTGTTGTCTCCTTCCGTTTGCAAGTAGGAGACATTTGTAAGTTGGATGTTTGAAAGCAGGGGCCTGCCCTATATGCTCTGCAGAAATGGGGGCCTAAGGTGTTGGTGTTGCCACAACACTGTAAGCCCTCAAAGTGACTCTTGGTGGGCGCTGGAGCACCCTGCTGTGAACGATTATATCAAGAATTGTAATTACATGCCATTGTTGAACAGTGGTAGAAACATTGGGCCTTTGGTGGTTGTGGTGCTGGTGCCACAACACTATAAGTCCTCACAGTTACTCTTGGTGGGCACAGGAATGGGCCCTGCTGTGAAATATTATATCAAGAATTGTAATTACATGCCCCTGTTAAACAGGGGCTGAAAAATTGGGCCTTAGGCACTGCTTCCTGATGCCACAAAACTGCAACCTCTCCCAGATACTCTAGTTGGAGTGCAGGAATGAGCCCTGCTGCAAAGCATTGCATCAAAAATTGTAATTACATGCCCTTGTTAAACAGGGGCTGAAAAATTGGGCCTTAGGCACTGGTGCTGGTGCCACGACACTGCAACCTCTCCCATATACTCTATTTGGAGTGCAGGAATGAGCCCTGCTGCAAAGCAGTGTATCAAAAATTGTAATTACAGCCCCTGTTAAACAGGGTCTGAAAAATTGGGCTGGTGGCATCACCCAGAACCAAAAATGTTCTTCCAAGATATTAACGGAGGAGGAAGAGGACAGACAGTCAACATAACAGGACAGTCACCCAGCATCAGCATAGGCAGTCTTGAAGGGATGTGATATTTAAAAAAAAATTATTCAGTTACATTAGCTTCAGGTGCTTGGTAGCTGGTGGTAATCCAAGACTGATTCATCTTTATGAAGGTCAGCCGATCAACCGAGTCGGTGGACAGGCGCACCCTATGATCAGTTACAAAGCCACCAGCAGCACTGAAGGTGCGTTCTGAAAGAACACTGGATGCAGGACAGGCCAATAGCTCAATTGCATACTGTGCAAGCTCTGGCCAGTGACCCATCCTCATGACCCAGTAAGCCAGTGTATTTTGGGTGGGAAAGGTGTCCAAGTCTGACCTTGATCCTAGGTATTCCTCCTGAACCGTGTAAATCAGACGCTGACGATGGCTGCTGGAACCGATAATACCTTGGGGCTGCGGACTAAAAAATTGTCTGAACGCATCGGTCAGATGGCCACCTTCTCCACTGCTCCTTCTGACCGAAGCCTCAGCAACACGTTGTCCAGGACCAGGAGTTTGTAACCTCCCAGTCTCTGGGAACGCGTTGCACAGACCTTTCTGCAAGGCCTCCCGTAGATGTCTCATCCTCTGCTCCCTCTGCGATGGCAAGATAAGGTCCACAACCTTACCCTTATACCGTGGATCAAGGAGAGTGGCCAGCCAGTAATGGTCCCTCATCTTGATCCGAAGAATATGAGGATCCTTCCGCAGGCTTTGCAGGATCAGGGAGGCCATGCAGCGTAGGTTAGCTGAGGCATTCGGTCCGGAGTCCTCTGGGTCACTAAGGACAACATGATCCACAGCCACCTCCTCCCAGCCACATAGAAGTCCACTGGTTTCTTGGGACTGTAAATCATCCCTACAAGACTGCTGCTGATGCTGAGTGCCAGGCTCCACCTCCATGCTGACACAATCATCCTCCTCCTCGTCCTCGTCCTGTGTGATGGGTGGGACAGCAGGAACACTGTCTGGATAAAGGGGGCCTTGAGAGGCAAGGAAGTCCTCCTCTTCCTGCCTCTGTTCTGCCTCAAGTGCCCTGTCCATTATTCCATGCAGCGTATGCTCCAACAGGTGGACAAGAGGTACAGCGTCACTGATGCATGCACTGTCACTGCTCACCATCCTTGTGGCCTCCTCAAACAGTGACAGGACAGTGCATGCATCCCTTATCCTGCCCCACTGGCATGGTGAGAAAAACACAAGCTCCCCTGACCCTGTCCTGGTGCCGTAGTCGCACAGGTACTCATTGAGCTGCAGCATGGCAAACGTTGAGTTCCACCTGGTGGGCATGTCACACATAAGGCGGTTCTTGGGCAGTTTCAACTCCTTTTGGAGCTCAGCCTGCCGAGCACTGGCATTAAATGATCAGCGGAAATGCACACAAATTTTCCTGGCCTGCCTCAGGACATCCTGTAAGCCTGGGTACCTGTGCAAGAACCGCTTCACCACCAGGTTATGAAAGTGAGCCACACAGGGCACATGGGTCAGTTGTCCCTGTCGGAGGGCGGAGAAGAGGTTGGTGCCATTGTTGCAAACCACCATTCTTGGCTTAAGCCAACGTGGCGTCAAACACCTCTCAGCCTGCCCCTGCAGAGCTGACAAAATATCTGCCCCAGTGTGGCTCCTGTCCCCAAAATAAACCAGCGCAAGCATGGCATGGCATCTTTTTGCCTGCGTACTTGCTTAGCCCCTTGAAAGCCTATGGAGCACCACTGGTTCCGAGGACAGAGCACTGGAAGAGGCCATGGAGGAAGAAGAAGAGGAGGGTGGAGGAGAGAGGTGTGTCACATCCAGTAGTAGAATTTTGGAGACATGGTGGTGGAACAACCTCCAACACTACTGCACCTTGTCCTGCATCCTTCACAGCTGCCAGAAGAGTGACCCAATGGGCCACGAACGATAGGTAACGTCCCTGTCCATGCCTGCTGGACGACGAGTCAGCGGTAATATGCGCCTTACCGCTGACCGCCCTGTCCAGCGAGGTAAGGAAATTGCCTTCCACATGCCGGTAGAGAGCCGGAATCGACTTCTGTGAGAAAAAGTGGCGTTTGGAGACCTGCCACTGAGGAACCGCACATTGCACAAACTCATGGAAGGGGGTCGAGTCTACCAACTGAAAAGGTAGCAGTTGAAGTGCTAGCAATTTAGCCAAGCTAGCATTCAACCACTGGGCATGTGGATGGCTGGGAGTGAACTTCTTTCCACGGTCCAGCAGCTGGGGCAGGGAAATTTGCCTGCTACAATCGGATGTGGGCGTACTGCTAGCAGAGTGCCCGCAAGTACTTATCTGTGACACACCTAATTCTGCACCTTCATTCCTCTCAGTGCAGGTTTCAGAGAGGACTGAAGGTCTAGTGAGGTTGGAGATAGCTAGCTGATGAGGAGCAAGGAGAGGTCCGCTTTGTTCTTTGGTGTGGGTCTTTAAAGTATGCTTGCCAATGAGCTGCATGGCAGGTCAACATATGTCTGGTCAAGCATGTGGTGCTCAAGCAGCTGATGTTTTGGCGACGCGAGATACAGTATGCTGGAGACATATGTTGTAAATAGCAGCGGTGCGATCTGATGCACTCGTCTCAAAAAAGGCCCACACCAAAGAACTTTTGGAATAACACGCCGAGGCAGCACCCTGCACAGCCGGAGCTCTGCGGTGTGATTCAGTCGGTGATCTTCCACTAAGCTGGCCCCCGGAGGGCATCCTGCCTCATTGGAGATGTGCCTTCTCCTCTCTTCTATCAGGCTCCCACGTGGAGTCAGTGACCTCATCATCCCCTACCTCTTCATCACTGGAGCAAACCTGGCAGTATGCTGCAGCTGGTGGAACATGAATGCCAGATTGTTGTCCTTCTTGAGCATCCCCTCTCTCTGTGCTCACGCTACTGCCTTCCTCTAGCTGAGTATCATCATCAGAGCCTACAAAACACTGGGCATCCTCCTGGAGCATGTACCCAACACTGTGCTCAAATAGTTCGGGTGACTCCTCAGGAGGACATGGTGGGTCTAGGGAAGGAGTCACTGATGATGACATTGAGAGGAGGGAAGATGATGCGTTGGCAGCTGCTTTGCTAGTATCCTGAGCCTGGGTGAGAGAGGATGAGTAGGATGAAGAGGGCTTTGTCATCCACTCTACCAAGTCTTCGGCATGATGCGGCTCAATATGTCCTGTTGCCGAAAATAAGGACAAGCGGGGGGGGGGCGTGGCGACCGCCGAACATGATGGCCGCAAGTGCTTAGAGCTCCGCTCGGCTGACGGGGAACCATTGAAATATCGACGCTCGGTCGCACGCCGGAATCGCCGCTTCGGCTTGACAATCCGCCGTAGAAGCGAAGGGTCCCGGGGACATGAAGAAGAAGCTCCGCGTGGCGGAGAAAATGCTTAAATTACCGGACTTTTTTCCGGCCGTCTCCTGCGGACCACAGGAAAATGGCGGCGAGAGACATAATCACAGGCCAGCCTCAAGCGCTCCAGTGCCACCTTCAGGACCGGAAGTGCTGCGGAAGGAGAAGGAGAGGAACGCGGATGTCGAACACACTATGCAAGCCACACGGAGCAGTGGCAGTTCCTCTCCATGTGATTCTCCCACAACGAGAAGCCCGGCGAAATCCAAGCCCAGGCTGGATCCAGATATCCCCGCACATCGCAATAAGTACTCGGCCCTGGACATGGAGGTGAGTGGTGCCCATGACAAGGACCCAGGCTCAAACTCCCCAGTGGATCCAATCGCCATGTTTCCAACTACAGGGCAAACGATATCGGATATTACACTCAAAGAAATGCTCATGTCGCTTAGATCATCGCTACAGTCTGATATGTTGTCGTGCCTCCAACAATGTAGAGCTGAAATCACTGAATTGGGAGGCAGGGTGCATCAAGTTGAAACACAGATGAGTGATGTTACGGTATCTTTCAATGCACTTGTTGACTCCCATATGTCCCAGCAGGACTCTATTTCTAAAATACAAGCGAAATTAGCAGACCTCGAGGACCGTTCCCGCAGGAACAATTTGAAAATAAGGGGCATACCGGAAACTGTCACGACGCAACAGCTTCAGTCCTATGCCACAGACCTATTCCATGCTGTAGCACCATCATTGTCCCCATTAGATCTGAAGATAGATAGGATACACAGAGTCCCCAAACCCTCCTTCTTGCCGCAAGAAGTCCCGAGAGATGTACTCCTGCGAATCCATTTCTTCCAGACTAAGGAACTACTTTTGGACGCCTTCCGCAAAGCGGAGAACATTCCAGAACAAGCTGCAAACTTACAAGTGCTCCCGGACCTTTCGCAATACACACTGCAACTGCGACGTAACATGGTGACAGTCACCAAAGCGCTTAGAAACCACAAAATAATGTATAAATGGAAATATCCGGCTAAATTGATCGTTTCTCATCAGGGCACCACTCACTTGATTACCTCATTGGAAGATGGCATACGCCTCATCCGCCAGTGGCAAATCCTACCGCCTGACACAAGTGAAGATCCACCTCCGCTGCACAAGACCCCACCTGGTAAAGTACACCAAGAATGGCAATTACAACAGCGCAGAAGACCCAATTGAGGCGTACCTGAATAACCCAGCATAACGCGACCTACTACGCACAGTAGGGCTCCCCGAAGGCCTAAGGTACCGTACACCGTACCGCAGCCCCCTACAGTTGGGCGGCCAGTCTGTCTGGTCCGTCTGGACTTATTTGTATGTTTTTGAAAGTTTTCCGTTTGTTTTCTTTTTGCTTTTTCTTGACATTTTGGAGATTATACTTGGCTACTATGCTTGCAGCTGTCAATTTCCCAACATCTCCGAAGACAGTTCTGGACATTACCCTGTTTCTGATTGTTTGCCTTCCTCACCGCTACTCTTGGCAGTCATCCTGGATATTGACTGTCACGAAGTTCTACCTATGCTTTGATTTTGCTCCATGCCTAACTAAACATTTATTGGAGGACATACTGACTGTTACATCTGAACCCTTTCCAACTACGAAACTATTATGCCAATTACCCACGCCCAAGGTCACCATCGACTACCTTATCGCCCCACAAATTTGAATGTCAGTTAAGATCTTGACGATCAACGCACGGGGCCTTAACCACCCGGCTAAAAGAAGATCCCTATGGAGAGAGGCTATCCAGCACAAAGCAGACATTCTAGCAGTCCAAGAGACTCACTTTAATATTGCAGCTACGCCTAGATGTTCTCACCCGAACTTCCCGCATGTGTTCCTGTCATCTGCTTCGGCGAAGAAGAGAGGAGTGATGCTCGCAGTGAGAGATACGGTGGTATTTGATCTGAAAGACTCCTTTTGCGACCCAGATGGTCGATACATTATTCTGGTTTGTACCATAAATAAGCTCCCTATCACATTATCGTGTATATATGCTCCCAACTCGCATCAACTCCAATTTGTAAAACGTGTCACCAAAAAAATATCAGAGATGCGAGTTGGGAGTATATTAATTTGTGGTGACTTCAATATGGTAGTAGATGATAATCTAGACTCTTCCTCCCGCACCACAAATCGTAACCCAAATTTTCGGGACCTTCTTATCAAAGAAGATTTGTATGATGCGTGGCGCTGTTTAAATGCAAACGATAGAATGTATACTTATTACTCTCCCCGACACAACTCATATTCCAGGTTGGATATGTTCTTAGTAGATAAGTTGCTGTTACAGAGAATATCCCACTCTGCAATTTATGATATCACGTGGTCAGACCACGCCCCAGTGCTTCTCCAGATAGAGGGTGGGAGTGCTTTTGCCGCAGCTCGCGTATGGCGTTGCAATGACTATATTATACAGGATCCTAAACTACAAAAAGATATCGCCAACCAGTTGAAAGAATTCTTTCACTTTAATACCCCCGCTGACACGAACCCCTTTACAAATTGGAATGCCCACAAGGCTTATATCCGGGGAATCCTTATCAAATTGAACACAATAGCCCACAAGGCCCGCTCGGCTAAGATTACAGAACTCACAGCCGCACTACGTAAGCTTGAAAAAGAGAACCAACTCACCCCTACAACTGCCACTGCCTCGAACCTAGCCAACACCCGCTCACAACTCAGGGAACTATTTTGCACTCAACACGACCAATATATGAACAAGCTAAAATTAAACTACTATGCTAATAACAACAAAGCAGGTAAACTTCTAGCGAATAGATTAAAACAAAGAAGATCCAAAACGGTAATCCCCCATTTGTACTACCCAGACGTATCCAAGAAAACAGAAAACCCACAGAAAATCGCTAATGCATTCGCGGACTACTACTCGTCACTATATAATTTAAGAAACGACCCCAATGTCACCCAACCTAATAGAGAGGATATAGCCAAATTTTTAGCTACTATCAATCTACCCTCACTATCAGAGTCCCAGCTTCAAACTTTGAACGACCCTTTCTCAATTCCAGAATTAGAAAAAGCCATAGAATCCCTCCCCCTTAATAAAGCTCCTGGCCCAGACGGCTTATCCAATGGATATTACAAAGCCTTTATCAAGATTTTGACCCCAAACCTCATATCATTATTCAACGAAGCCAGGAAAAAAGGTTCCTTCCCACCTGAAATGTTAAAAGCTTATGTGATCACACTACCAAAGCCAGGCAAAACCCCCGACACGCCTGCAAATTTCCGCCCCATCTCCCTTCTCAATGGAGATGTAAAAATTTACGCAAAGATGCTCGCTAACAGATTATTTGATCTTATCCCAGACCTGGTGAAGCCAGACCAGACGGGCTTCACCAAAGGCCGTCAGGCATCAGATGCCACAAGACGCCTTTTGAATATCATTGATCAAGCTGAGACCCGGGGAACGCCTTCTCTGCTCCTGTCAATGGACGCAGAGAAGGCGTTCGATAGGGTCCACTGGGGCTATATGGAAGCAGTCTTGCGGAAATTCGGTTTTCAAGGAGAATCTCTATCAGCTATTATGGCCCTTTATTCAAACCCAATAGCGCAGGTCTACACTTCAGGACTATTATCAAAGGAATTTAAAATTACGAATGGAACCCGCCAGGGGTGCCCATTATCGCCATCAATTTTTAATCTAATGATGGAGCCCTTGGCGGAGTCCATTCGTGCCCATCCCCATATATCAGGCTTTAAATTCAATAGGGTTAACCATGTCATAAGTCTCTTTGCGGATGACGTTATACTATTGCTCACCAACCCCTCTCTCTCACTCCAATTCGCCCACAACATTCTCACTGAATTTGGTAAATTATCTTACTATAAAGTAAATTTCAATAAGTCCCTAATATTAGATTTAGGCGTTCATCATCTTAATAAAACTCGTTTAAAATCTGCCTTCCCATATATGTGGGCAGAGAAATCTATTCCATACCTGGGGGTTCAGCTTGCGGCCAATACCTCACGGATAGCCGAGATTAATATTAAACTGTTAACTTCGGAAATTCGGAAATCACTGGACAATATGGCCAAAACTGAACTCTCCTGGGCGGGCAGAATTGCATCCTATAAAATGATCATTCTCCCCAAAATATTGTACGTGTTCAGAACACTTCCCATTCCATTTAAAGCCTCCTATTTCAACGAACTGAACAGATCCCTCAAGTTGTATATCTGGCAAGGGAAAAGAGCTCGCTGCTCACATGCTATTCTTACTAGGCATAAGAAAGGAGGGGGGATGGGGCTCCCGGATCTAAAAGATTATTACTGGGCTTCTCTTCTTGCACAGTCCACAAGCTGGTTCCAGGAATCTTCTCCCCCATTATGGGTGAATATAGAAGCGTTTGTCAATAAGGCGTATCCTTTAAGTTTACTACTGATAGCAGATTCCTGGAAACAGCTGTCGCTTACATCCCTGTCTCCAACCACTAAGGCCACACTTCTTGCGTGGAGGTACCTTATGTCCCAACCTAATCATGCAGATAAACTCACCACCTTAAAAATTCCACTGCAGACACTAAGTATACTCCTTCCCTATAGTCATATTCACAAATGGATAGATTTAGGAATAGAAACAGTGGAGGATCTTCTTGACAATGGCACTTTGATGCCATTTAACATTTTACAGAGTAAATATAATCTACCTACCTCTCATATTATGCTGTATAAGCAAGTCTCATCATTCTTAACTAAACATTCCATTCCGGTTATACAAATAAACACCCAAGTATGGCAGTTTCTGACGTCACAACACAGTAAACGAAGAGGCATATCTCTTATCTACAATCTATTACAATCCAAACTAGAGTTCCTCAAAACTCCAAACATACTGTCCTGGGAAAAAGATCTAGACATAACAGCCGACCCCGACCATTGGCGGGTTGCCTTGCATTACAATTATAAAGCCACACACTGCATCAATCACTGGGAACTGACCCAAAAAATCCTCACTAAATGGTACAGGACACCCTATCAATTAGCTAGAATATTCCCTACGCATTCCCAATTATGCTGGAGAAATTGTGATTCAAGCGGAACAATCCTACACATTTTCTGGCAGTGTAAAAATCTAACTAGTTTCTGGAGAAAAATATTCACGGTCTTGGCCGAAATTACCGGCATACTACAGAAACCAAACCCAGCTCTGGCCATTCTCCATTTAGGTTTACATAACTACCCTTATCAATACCGGACGGTTGTGACGCATGTTTTAACCACAGCAAAACTGATAATTGCCAGGCACTGGAAAAATATCCTCTCTCCGAATCCCTCTGAGGTAACGGCTCAAGTAAATATTAACTACCACTATGAAAGGTTATTATCGATTAGAAATAATTCTTGCTTGACTTTTGACAAAAACTGGAATTGTTGGAAAGAATGGTATGGCCGTTGATGTCCCTAAAACCTTATTGTCCACGTCATTACTAGGTAGTGGAAGCAAATTGTTCGTTTAGGAAGTCAATTATTCGTTAATCATCTTATAGGCGATCTTCCAGCTGGAATATATGTTTATTCAACCTCAAACGAGGGACCTCCTCTGGCGCAGTGTGATCCCAATTGGGGCGCTAGAGGGGTTCGGGCATGTCCCTTAGCCGTAAATTCCAGTTGGAGTGACCGCGGTACACTGTTCATTACAAACATCACATGTATGTTTCAATGATAATGTTCTCATTCGAGTTCAATATATTCTATTTTATTTCATTTTATTTTACTTTGAATGTTACAATGTATTATTCAAATGATCCTGTTCAACACTCTACTTGTAACTGTGAAATTTAATAAAAATTATATTTAAAAAAAATAAATAAGGACAAGCGTGTCCCATGACCACGTGCTGATGACGATGCACCGCATCCACAACCAGCACTGTTGTCTCTAGACACAGAGCCTGCTCCTTGTTGGCCTTCCAGACATAGTAATGGCCTGCAGGGAGATGGGAAAACCAGCAATTGGGTAATGTATATTGTGCTGGAGGCACAAAACACCCACTAACTCCTGCAGATGGCTCTATTAGAGAACAACAGCAATAAAGGGTAGATGCACGTGTATACTGCACTGGAGGCACACAACATGCACTAACTCCTGCAGATGCCTGAGAAAAGAACACACTGTCCCTGCCTATCTAGCTCTTTCCCTGCACGCCAGAACACACTACACAAGGCCCCCGCACTGGCGGCCCTATATAGTGTGAGTTGTGTACTAAACCCCCTGAGCTATAATTGCCCACAGGTATCCTGCCTGTGGCCGATTATGGCTCTCCTCGCTGCCGATGTTGTGATTGGCCAAACATGCGGGGTCACAGTGCATGCTTGGCCAATCTTGAGCCAGCAATGCACTGCAATGGTGCAGTGCATTGTGGGCCATGAGCGCAACACAAATTTGTTGCGAACGACCCACAGAGTTCTGGCTTCGCCAAACGGGTGAACAGCTGGTGTTCGAGTCAAACATGCGTTCGACTCTAACACCAAGCTCATCCCTAGTACGGGGCATTACAGTAGCAGCTAAATGAGGAAAAACAATAGGCAGAAAATTGTAATTGCTTAAGTACAAACTCTGGCAGATGTTACAAAGATGGCAAGGAATATAGGTATGTATTTATTATTGAAATTTCAAATGCAACTTGTATAAATATCTGAATGTGACCTGATTTTAATCTCTGATACTCCTTTGTACAGCAACAGTCAAACTGAAAGAGAGAGAAGGTCACCACTTGGGGTAGGTCAGATGTCCAGCACTCAAATGTACTGACAAGGATCAAGGTGACTGGAGGAATGAATAAAAGGATAAATTAATCATTATAGTCAAAGTATAGCAAGTGGTAGATGGTGCAAAGATAGAATGATCAGAAGATCAGATGACAGCGGATGGTAATGGAACCAAGGGACTCACTAAAGCAAGGACAGCAATGGCAGGCAGGCAGGCAAAGGTAATCAGAAGGCAGCTCCCAGGAGATGAAGGAATCTCTGTACAAATCCAAAAACTCAAAAACAAGGAGCGCCACTCTAAGTGCAGTAGCACGGCTTTAAGAAGGAAGCCGTGGGTGGATCTGAAATTAGCCACGTCCAGCCCTGTCCCCAGCGCTGACGTCAGGCCCAGCTGCCGATGCTCAGTGTCTCGTGGACATCTGTTCTCTTCAGTGTCCACACACGCTGTACGCTACCCGACCAGACCCTACATGGGGTGGATGTCCTTGCCTCCACACGCCGGTTTTGGCGCGACTGCCCTTCTGACCCCTGACGTTTCCGATATGCTATTTGATGTTTACTACACTGTAAGTTGCCAATTATACTAATAAATAATGGTGTTCTTGAATTAAAGGAGTTGTAAAGTCTTACGTTTTTCACTTTAATACATTCTATGCATTAAAGTGAAAAACCTTCTGTGGAGCAGCAGCCCCCCAGAGCCCCCCTTTCACTTACCTGAACCCGATCGTTCCAGCAACGAGTATGAGCCCAGCAGCTCCAGCCGCTGTTTCGGGTCCTCATTGGATAGATTGATAGCAGCAGGTACCTTTGGCTCCCGCTTCTGTCAATCAAATCCAGTGACAAGGCAGCGGGGGTGGGGCTGAGTCCTGCTGTCTGTGTCAATGGACACACGGGTGCCCCTATGGAAAGTGGCTCTCTGTGGCACCCAATAAAGAGGAGCCAGGAACGCCAACGGGGCACTCCAGAAGAGGAGGATCGGGGCCGCTCTGTGCAACACCTTTGCACAGAGGAGGTAAGTATACTATGTTTGTTATTAAAAAAACAAAAAAAAAACTATACAATCACTTTGATCATTATGTTTCTGCTTGTTTACTGCCCAGTCCCGGGCTGGGAGCAGGAGGTGACTTATTTGTGTTGCTTCACCGCAGCAGAGAAATGTCATGTCGCTGGGCAGGGCTGGAGAGAGATAACTACAGATGCATTGCAGCAGGAGCCCTATTGTTCTAGATCAGGGATCTCCAATCTATGGCCCTCCAGCTGTTGCAGAACTACACATACCATAAGGCATTGTAAAACTCTGACATTCACAGTCACGACAAGGCATGATGGGAATTGTAGTTCCTGAACAACTGGAGGGCCGTAGTTTGGAGACCCCTGCTCTAGGTGGACAGCATATGACGTCCCTCCCAGGCCACACTTCGGTGCAATCTGTCACCTGCTGTGTCCACCGGGCAGTGTACCGGCCCACTGGCATTGTGGACAATCACAGCAGATCACATGAAAATTGTAAACAATGAATTTGATTCATACCATTCATTGTGAACAATTGTGTTAATAGCTGTGATTGGTCACAGTGATCACATGGTACAGACAGGGCCAATCACAGAACACCGGTACCATGTGATTAGCTCTGGCCAATCACATCTAATCACAACAATACACACTGAATTAATCTTTCATTCAGTAAAAATGTTTGCTTATAGCAGTGAAATTGACTGATAACCTCCCCAGTGTAGTATAGTGTTACTATACCAACACTGTATTACTCTGGTCACAGTATGAAAAAAAAAAAGTATTTTAAAAGGAAAAAAAAATGAAATAAATTACATTACTTTTTTTTATTTTTTACATACTATCACCAGTTAGTGTCCCTGCTCACCACCACACCCATTATATAATGACACTGAACTGCACTGGTGACACTATGTAAACATTTTTCTACATCAGTTTAGGTCAATATGTATTCTTTTACATATTTTAAGGTAAAAAAAAAAAATTGCAATAAGCGTACAGTATATTGATTGGTTTGCACAAAGGTTATAGCGTCTACAAAATAGGGGATAGTTTTATTGCATTTTTATTATTATTTTTTTTTTCTTAATAGCAGTGATCAGCAATTTTTAGCGGGACTGCACGATTGCGGCAGACAGATCGGACACTGAGACTTTTTTGGGACCATTGACATATATACAGCGATCAGAGCTAAAAATAGCCACTGATTAGGGATGAGCTTTATGTGTGGGTCGAACATGTGTTCGACTCAACATTGGCTGTTCGTCTGTTCGCTGAATAGCGAACAGTTTGGGGCGTTTGGGGCAAATTCAAAAGCCACAGAACACCCTTTAAAAGTCTATGGGAGAAATGTAAAGTGCTAATTTTAAAGGCTTGTATGTAGTGATGGACGAACTTCCGACGGGACGTTTCGCGAACGCGAAACGCGAACGGGCACAAACGTTCGCGAAAACGACCGTTCGCCGCGGGCTCCATTGACTTCAATGGGAGGCGAATTTCGCAAACCTTTAGGTCGAATTTGCGGCCACGTGGTAATTATTAGGGGGTAGCACGTAGTCCCACCACCTGGACAATAGCATAATACATGTATGAGGTGAATTTGGGATCGATAACTACAAGCATTTTTTTTTTATTTGGGAAATTGTTCTGACAATTCAGGACTATGGAGCTAATGAAGGCAATGGAGGAGAGGGAAGGTCAGGGACCAGGGTAGGCAAACAAGAGGGTGCAGGAGATACAGAGCACTGACAGCAGCACCGTAATACAGAGCACTGACATCAGCACCGTGACATACAGCGCTGACAGCAGCTCCGTGACATACAGCGCTGACAGCAGCACCGTGACATACAGCGCTGACAGCAGCTCCGTGACATACAGCGCTGACAGCAGCTCCGTGACATACAGCGCTGACAGCAGCACCGTGACATACAGCGCTGACAGCAGCTCCGTGACATACAGCGCTGACAGCAGCTCCGTGACATACAGCGCTGACAGCAGCTCCGTGACATACAGCACTGACAGCAGCTCCGTGACATACAGCGCTGACAGCAGCTCCGTGACATACAGCGCTGACAGCAGCTCCGTGACATACAGCACTGACAGCAGCTCCGTGACATACAGCGCTGACAGCAGCTCCGTGACATACAGCGCTGACAGCAGCACCGTGACATACAGCGCTGACAGCAGCTCCGTGACATACAGCGCTGACAGCAGCTCCGTGACATACAGCGCTGACAGCAGCTCCGTGACATACAGCACTGACAGCAGCTCCGTGACATACAGCGCTGACAGCAGCTCCGTGACATACAGCGCTGACAGCAGCACCGTGACATACAGCGCTGACAGCAGCTCCGTGACATACAGCGCTGACAGCAGCTCCGTGACATACAGCGCTGACAGCAGCTCCGTGACATACAGCGCTGACAGCAGCTCCGTGACATACAGCGCTGACAGCAGCTCCGTGACATACAGCGCTGACAGCAGCTCCGTGACATACAGCGCTGACAGCAGCACCGTAAGCAGCCCCAGGAGGAAGTCAGCACAGCACAGGGATGGTGTGATCCCCTCATAATAAGAACCCCCAGGAGGAAGTCAGCACAGCACAGGGATGGTGTGATCCCCTCATAATAAGAACCCCCAGGAGGAAGTCAGCACAGCACAGGGATGGTGGGAGCCCCTCATAATAAGAACACCCAGGAGGAAGTCAGCACAGCACAGGGATGGTGGGAACCCCTCATAATAAGCAGCCCCAGTAGAAATATGACACCGCTCAACCTCTTCAAAGAGGAGGGTAGGGGCATATAGTACGGTGTGCTTTTTTGGGTCAGGGAAGTGAGCCAAATGAATTAAGAAGGTCTGTGTGCTTGATTCCAAAAATTGTTTATAGACATATACATGGTCTACTGATCACATGTGTTGAATTCCTCCGAGATCCATGCCTCATTCATTTTTAGAAATGTGAGGTAGTTAACACTGTGGTGAGCTAGGCGAGTACGCTTATCGGTCACAATCCCCCCTGCTGCGCTGAACGTCCTTTCGGACAGGACACTGGATGAGGGGCAAGCCAACAGTTCGATTGCAAATTGGGCAAGCTCTGGCCAGAGGTCAAGCCTGCCCACCCAGTAGTCTAGGGGTTCATCACTCCTCAGAGCGTCCACATCGGCCGTTAACCCAATGTAGTCGGACACCTGACGGTCTAGGCGTTCCCTGATGCTGGATCCGGATGACACCTGTCGATGGGTCGGCTGAAAGAATGACCTCATATCCGAAGTCACCAACACATCTTCAAACCGGCCTCTTCTTGCAGGCGCTGTTGGATTGGTACCCGCAAATCCTTCTCTGGGAGTGGGAATTGCTCCTCTGCCAGCGCACGCAAAAGCAGAATGCAGCATTTCTCGAAGCAAGGCCTGGAAGTGCTGCATTCTGACAGCCCTCTGCGACGGCGGTAACATTTCCGCCATTTTGTGTTTGTACCGGGGGTCTAAGTACGTTGCCACCCAGTACTGGTCCTTGACCCTCATGCTTTTTATACGGGGGTCCCTATTAAAACACTGGAGCATGAAGGCCCCCATTTGCACTAAAGTGGAAGCGGTGTGGTGGCCTGGCTCCTGCTCATCATCCAGGATAATGTCGTCCTCTTCATTCTCCTCTCCCCATCCTCGCACAACAGGGATCCCAGAAAGGTTTAAAGCATGCTCTTCTTGCTCCTGCTCATCCGCCCCGGCACCATCCTCCTCTGACTCCTCATCAGACTCCTGTTGTTGACTTGTCTCAGATAGAGTAGCCCCCCCTGGGAATTCATCCAGCATTGCGACTTCCTCATCTTCCCGCTCCTGCTCCTCCACAGCCTGATCAATGACACGACGCAATGCACGCTCCAGAAAGAAGGCATAAGGTACCATGTCACTGATGGCGCCATGGCTGCGACTGACCAGTTTGGTGATCTCCTCAAATGGCCGCAGAAGTCTGCATGTGTCGCGCATGAGCAGCCACTGGCGCGGTGAAAAAAAACCCAGCTCCCCAGAACCGTTTCTTTCGCAGAGTTCATACAGGTAGACGTTAACTGCACGTTTCTGCTGGAGCAGCCTATCAAGCATATAGAAGGTTGAGTTCCATCGCGTCGGGCAATCGCAAATAAGACGTCTGACCGGCAGATGGTGTCGCCGCTGAATGTCAGCAAGGCGAGCCATGGCCGTGTAAGATCTTCTGAAATGGGCCGAGATTTTCCTTGCCTGCCGCAAGATGTCCTGGACCCCAGGGTATTTGACAAGGAATCGCTGCACGACCAAGTTTAAGACGTGTGCCATGCACGGCACGTGCGTGATTTTGCCCTGTTTCAATGCGCTAAGCAGATTGGCACCGTTGTCACACACCACTTTACCAACTGTCAAATTGAGCGGTGTTAGCCACTCATCTGCCTGTGAACGCAAAGCTGAAAGGAGTGCCGGGCCAGTGTGGCTCTTTGCTTCCAGGCACAACAGACGCAGCACGGCATGGCAACGTCTCACCTGGCATGTGGAATAGGTTCTGGGGAGCTTGGGCGGTGCAGTGGAAGAGACGCTAGCAGCGGAAAAGGAGGAGGCAGCTGAGGAGGAGAGGGAGGAGGATGGAGTAGGAGGAGGAGAAGAAGAGTCAGGCCTGCATGCAATCCGTGGCGGTAAAACCAAATCTACACGGGTGCCACGGGTTACATGCTTGACGGCCGTCAGAAGGTTCACCCAGTGGGCAGTAAAACTGATATACCTTCCCTGCCCGTGTTTGCTAGACCACGTGTCTGTGGTCAGATGTATCTTGGCACCGACACTGTGTGCCAGAGATACATTCACTTGCCGCTGAACATGGCCATATAGCTCTGGGATGCCCTTCTCTGAGAAATACTTCCTTCCTGGGACCTTCCATTGTGGTGTTCCAATGGCCACAAATTTGCGAAAGGCCTCCGAGTCCACCAGTTTATATGGCAGTAGTTGGCGGGCTATGAGTTCTGACAAGCCAGCCGCCAACCGTTGGGCAAGAGGGTTATCCGGCGTCATCATTTTTTTACGCTCAAACATTAGGCCCACGGAAGCCTGCCTTTTTGCAGAAAAATGTGAGCTTGGCGTGATGGAAGGTGGAGTGGAGGACAATTGTGAGGAGAGAGGAGAAGGAGAAGTAGAAGACGAGGCTGGACGGTGAGAGCCTGCAGTGTGGCTTTGTGTGTTCCGTTGCTCCCACTGGGCTCGGTGATGGCTGCTCATGTGCCTTCTTAAGGCGGTCGTCCCTAGGTGAGTATTGGGCTTACCGCGACTAACGCGTTGACTGCAAAGATTGCAGATGGCAACGCTATTGTCAGCAGCGGACACGTTAAAAAAAGCCCACACTGCGGAGCCATGTGCCGGTGTCCTGGGAGCGCCAGATGTGACCGTACATGGTCGATGACTCGCTCCTGATACATTTGCAGTCTGCTTTGTCCCTGCTGTGCAATGTAAGTCATTGCTGCTTCTCCTCCCTATCTGCTGGTCCATATCTCCCTCTGAACTCCCCTCCTCTTCCTCTCTTGTGGGCACCCACGTGACATCACTAGACACGTCATCATCAACGTCACCTTCCCCACCGCTATAAGTAGAGTAGGCAGCAACACCGGGGACCAACCTCCTCCTTGGGCTGATCTGGGTACTGGCGTCAGACTGCTGAGTAGCGCTTGTTGCTGCCTCCTCTTCCTGATCCAATACCAAGAGTGGCTGCGCATCAGAAATGTCCTCTTGATATGGATCGGAAAATAATTCCAGTGACTCAAGCGGAAGGTATGTGGTGGTGGTGGTGGTGGTCGTGTTGTTGGTGGTAGTGTCTTTGGGGGTGCACATAGCAGAGAGTGAAGAAGAGGGTGCAGATCGAGAGGATGAGGAGGGTGCAGAAGAATAAGGCTGAGTGAGCCACTCAACCAAGTCTGGTGCGTCCTTTAAAGTAATTGAACGCACCTTCTGCAACTTCCCACTTTGGCTCAAGGCTGTTGCTCCTGCCCTACCCCTACCACCCCTGCGGAAGGGCCTGCCTCTTCCTCTGCCTGTCATTTTTTAAATCACCCTGTGACAAAACTCTTAGTCCCTATACCGCTGAAGGACTGCTGCAGTATAGGGCAGCGGTCAGCAGTAGTGCACGGCAACCCTATGTATTGTGGACCGATAGCGGTCCTTACAGAACAGCAGACTGTAACGCACTCAGGCCTATGTACCGTAGCACCCTATACCAAGTTACCAGTCCTTATAAGAACTTTTGTGGACCAAGCAGGTTGTGTGTTAGTGTTTAGCAGACTGTGCGTCAGTCCCTATACCGCTGAAGGACTGCTGCAGTATAGGGCAGCGGTCAGCAGTAGTGCACGGCAACCCTATGTATTGTGGACCGATAGCGGTCCTTACAGAACAGCAGACTGTAACGCACTCAGGCCTATGTACCGTAGCACCCTATACCAAGTTACCAGTCCTTATAAGAACTTTTGTGGACCAAGCAGGTTGTGTGTTAGTGATTAGCAGACTGTACGTCAGTCCCTATACCAATGAAGGACTGCTGCAGTATAGGGCAGCGGTCAGCAGTAGTGCACGGCAACCCTATGTATTGTGGACCGATAGCGGTCCTTACAGAACAGCAGACTGTAACGCACTCAGGCCTATGTACCGTAGCACCCTATACCAAGTTACCAGTCCTTATAAGAACTTTTGTGGACCAAGCAGGTTGTGTATTAGTGTTTAGCAGACTGTGCGTCAGTCCCTATACCGCTGAAGGACTGCTGCAGTATAGGGCAGCGGTCAGCAGTAGTGCACGGCAACCCTATGTATTGTGGACCGATAGCGGTCCTTACAGAACAGCAGACTGTACTGCACTCAGGCCTATGTACCGTAGCACCCTATACCAAGTTACCAGTCCTTATAAGAACTTTTGTGGACCAAGCAGGTTGTGTGTTAGTGTTTAGCAGACTGTGCGTCAGTCCCTATACCAATGAAGGACTGCTGCAGTATAGGGCAGCGGTCAGCAGTAGTGCACGGCAACCCTATGTATTGTGGACCGATAGCGGTCCTTACAGAACAGCAGACTGTAACGCACTCAGGCCTATGTACCGTAGCACCCTATACCAAGTTACCAGTCCTTATAAGAACTTTTGTGGACCAAGCAGGTTGTGTATTAGTGTTTAGCAGACTGTGCGTCAGTCCCTATACCGCTGAAGGACTGCTGCAGTATAGGGCAGCGGTCAGCAGTAGTGCACGGCAACCCTATGTATTGTGGACCGATAGCGGTCCTTACAGAACAGCAGACTGTAACGCACTCAGGCCTATGTACCGTAGCACCCTATACCAAGTTACCAGTCCTTATAAGAACTTTTGTGGACCAAGCAGGTTGTGTGTTAGTGATTAGCAGACTGTACGTCAGTCCCTATACCAATGAAGGACTGCTGCAGTATAGGGCAGCGGTCAGCAGTAGTGCACGGCAACCCTATGTATTGTGGACCGATAGCGGTCCTTACAGAACAGCAGACTGTAACGCACTCAGGCCTATGTACCGTAGCACCCTATACCAAGTTACCAGTCCTTATAAGAACTTTTGTGGACCAAGCAGGTTGTGTGTTAGTGTTTAGCAGACTGTGCGTCAGTCCCTATACCGCTGAAGGACTGCTGCAGTATAGGGCAGCGGTCAGCAGTAGTGCACGGCAACCCTATGTATTGTGGACCGATAGCGGTCCTTACAGAACAGCAGACTGTAACGCACTCAGGCCTATGTACCGTAGCACCCTATACCAAGTTACCAGTCCTTATAAGAACTTTTGTGGACCAAGCAGGTTGTGTGTTAGTGATTAGCAGACTGTACGTCAGTCCCTATACCAATGAAGGACTGCTGCAGTATAGGGCAGCGGTCAGCAGTAGTGCACGGCAACCCTATGTATTGTGGACCGATAGCGGTCCTTACAGAACAGCAGACTGTAACGCACTCAGGCCTATGTACCGTAGCACCCTATACCAAGTTACCAGTCCTTATAAGAACTTTTGTGGACCAAGCAGGTTGTGTGTTAGTGTTTAGCAGACTGTGCGTCAGTCCCTATACCGCTGAAGGACTGCTGCAGTATAGGGCAGCGGTCAGCAGTAGTGCACGGCAACCCTATGTATTGTGGACCGATAGCGGTCCTTACAGAACAGCAGACTGTAACGCACTCAGGCCTATGTACCGTAGCACCCTATACCAAGTTACCAGTCCTTATAAGAACTTTTGTGGACCAAGCAGGTTGTGTGTTAGTGATTAGCAGACTGTACGTCAGTCCCTATACCAATGAAGGACTGCTGCAGTATAGGGCAGCGGTCAGCAGTAGTGCACGGCAACCCTATGTATTGTGGACCGATAGCGGTCCTTACAGAACAGCAGACTGTAACGCACTCAGGCCTATGTACCGTAGCACCCTATACCAAGTTACCAGTCCTTATAAGAACTTTTGTGGACCAAGCAGGTTGTGTGTTAGTGTTTAGCAGACTGTGCGTCAGTCCCTATACCGCTGAAGGACTGCTGCAGTATAGGGCAGCGGTCAGCAGTAGTGCACGGCAACCCTATGTATTGTGGACCGATAGCGGTCCTTACAGAACAGCAGACTGTAACGCACTCAGGCCTATGTACCGTAGCACCCTATACCAAGTTACCAGTCCTTATAAGAACTTTTGTGGACCAAGCAGGTTGTGTGTTAGTGATTAGCAGACTGTACGTCAGTCCCTATACCAATGAAGGACTGCTGCAGTATAGGGCAGCGGTCAGCAGTAGTGCACGGCAACCCTATGTATTGTGGACCGATAGCGGTCCTTACAGAACAGCAGACTGTAACGCACTCAGGCCTATGTACCGTAGCACCCTATACCAAGTTACCAGTCCTTATAAGAACTTTTGTGGACCAAGCAGGTTGTGTATTAGTGTTTAGCAGACTGTGCGTCAGTCCCTATACCGCTGAAGGACTGCTGCAGTATAGGGCAGCGGTCAGCAGTAGTGCACGGCAACCCTATGTATTGTGGACCGATAGCGGTCCTTACAGAACAGCAGACTGTAACGCACTCAGGCCTATGTACCGTAGCACCCTATACCAAGTTACCAGTCCTTATAAGAACTTTTGTGGACCAAGCAGGTTGTGTGTTAGTGATTAGCAGACTGTACGTCAGTCCCTATACCAATGAAGGACTGCTGCAGTATAGGGCAGCGGTCAGCAGTAGTGCACGGCAACCCTATGTATTGTGGACCGATAGCGGTCCTTACAGAACAGCAGACTGTAACGCACTCAGGCCTATGTACCGTAGCACCCTATACCAAGTTACCAGTCCTTATAAGAACTTTTGTGGACCAAGCAGGTTGTGTATTAGTGTTTAGCAGACTGTGCGTCAGTCCCTATACCGCTGAAGGACTGCTGCAGTATAGGGCAGCGGTCAGCAGTAGTGCACGGCAACCCTATGTATTGTGGACCGATAGCGGTCCTTACAGAACAGCAGACTGTACCGCACCCAAGCCTATGTACCGTAGCACCCTAGACAGACCAAGTTACCAGTCCTTATAAGAACTTTTGTGGAACAAGTGAGTTGTGAATGATTAGCAGACTGCAGCAGAAGGGCAGCAGTCAAGTATAATATTCTTTCTATATTTGGAAGAAAGAATATTATACGTGTACAAGCCTATTACCGTACCACTGATACCAGTCCTGAAAAGAACCTTTGTGGAACTAATAGTAACAGCAAGTCTTTAAAATTATCCTCACTGCCTGACAACACTGCTTCCTGCCTGTCCCTATACAAATTGGCAAAAAAGAGTAGGCTGGAACGATTAGCTGGAACAGCTCTTTTGTGGACCTGATAGTAACAGCTAATGATGATGATGATGATGATGATGAAGAAAGACTAATCTGGCTGAGCTGTCCCTAAAATAGCAGCATACAGCGCTCTGTCCCTTTATCTAAACTGACAAAAGAAACTCAGGCTGCTGACCTAACACCTATACCAGTCCTGAAAAGAACTTTTGTGTACCAAATAGCTAGCGTTTTCTCTGTCCCTACTCCACACAGGATCCTTTCCCTACAGTGACAGAAGAAAGAATGTAAAATGGCCACCGGATCGGGTGTATTTATAGGTTAGGGGGAATGTCCAAGTGTCCATGAGCTGTCATGTCTCAATTGGTTGTCCTGTAACACATGATAAACGTGTCACGAAAGGTTAAAGTTCTTGTATACATTAAACACGTAAGTCCGCCGGGGCGAACGACGGAAAAAGGCGTTCGAACCCGCGGACGGCGAAAGTCGGAAATTCGCCGCGAAACGACCGCCGGGCGAACCGTTCGGCCATCACTACTTGTATGCATGGTATTGTCCTAAAAAGTGTTTGGGGACCCGGGTCCTGCCCCAGGGGACACGTATCAGTGCAAAAAAAAGTTTTAAAACAGACGTTTTTTTCGGGAGCAGTTATTTTAATAATGCTTAAAGTGAAACAATAAAAGTGAAATATTCCTTTAAATTTCGTACCTGGGGGGTGTCTATAGTATGCCTGTAAAGTGGCGCATGTTTCCCATGTTTAGAACACAAAATTAAATTTCTAATGGGGAAAAAAGTAATTCAAAACTACTCGCGGCTATAATGAATTGTCGTGTCCCGGCAATACAGATGTAGCGGGGTCTCTTTAAGAACTATAAAACTACTGTTCCCAGAACCCCGCTGGTTCCCAGGATGCTTTGAGTTATGCCCCAGAGACTTATGAGGGAGGAAATATAAGGAGGGGGAGAGGCCTAGTTCGCTCTCTTTGGACACCCCCCTCTCTTCAAGCAAGAGGGGATCTGTGCTGAACTGCTGAGGCACAAGGCCTGAAGCCTGGGCCTTGTGCTCTTTTCCAAAGAGCTCTCTGCCAGCCTAGTTGCACCTGAGAGACATTTTCTCATTCCTTGCTGCAGTACACCAGAAGGATTGAAGACTCGGAGGTCGGTGGATTCCTGTTCCTAGACGAAAAGGCAGAGAAACCGGATTTGGACTTGTCCGGGTGGTGAGAGCTGTTTAAAGACAGATGCTTTATCTTTATTATTATTCGTTTGGATTACAAAGTTGTTCTTCAAGTGCACCACCGAAAGATTGCTAGCGAATATTGTTTTACTGGACTTCCATCTAGATCAGTCAGGCCTGACTGCATAGGTAGAGAGTGCTGGGTGTTAGTTTACCCATGCGGGGAAGTAGCTGAAAAAGGGCAGCACTAGAGTTGCATAGAAATACTTTATTATGCTGACTACTCTGTTTATCTTTATCACTGGTTACTGCGGGGACCTGTTTATGTGTTGTAATCCAAATGTTTGATTCATGTTATTCCTTTTATAAAAACAATAAGTAAAGTCAGTTATATATACTTTCAAGGATTGTCTATGAGCTTGAGTTATCCACCCACGCACACTCACATATTTAGAGTATAAGTGATTTAATGTGTATTGCTAGATACTAACTGTGCCAAAGTGGGTAGTGCAGATTTCCGAGGGGTTGGCGGAGCTGTGCTCAGGACCCAAACCAAACTTGCGGCCCTCTTAAGTGAGGGTATCGCTATACAGATAAAAGTCATTGAACAAAAAACGGCATGGGATCCCTCCCAGTCCATTATCAGGCCCCTTGGGTCTGGTATGAATATTAAGAGGAACCCCAAACCAAAATTGAAGAAAAAATTGCGTGGGGGTCCCCCCAAATTCCATACCAGGCCCTTCAGGTCTGGTACGCATTAAAATGGGAACCCCACGCCAAAATTAAAAAGATAATGGCATGGGGTCCCCCAAAAATCCATACCAGACCCTTATCCAAACACGCAACCTAGCAGGCCACAGCAAAAGAGGAGGGATGAGAGAGCTCCCCCTTCCTGAACCACATGCCCTCAACATGAGGAGGATGTCCTCATGTTGATGGGGAAAAGGGCCTCATCCCCACAACCCTTGCCCATGGTTGTGATGGCCTGCGGGCATGGGACTTATCAGAATCTGGAAGCTCCCTTTAACAAGCGGACCCCCAGATCTCAGTCCCCCCCCCGTGTGAAATGGTAAAGGGTACAAGTACCCCTACCATTTCACAAAAAAAGTGTCAAAATGGTAAAAACGACAAAACACAGCTTGGGGAAAAGTCCTTTATTAAAAAAATAAAATAAAATGTCCCTCAAAGTCCATTCATCTTCTTCTCTCGCGTGCCCGGGCCGAAAAAGAAAAAGAAAACCCGAGACCAATCCGCCTCCATGGGAAGCTCCCGCTGTATGATGCTTAGTGCGGATGACAGTTCTTTTATAACTGAGGGCAGGGCCACACGGTGACGTACCTGAGTGATCCTGCCCCCCACTGACACACGGGGACTTCCCAATATCTTCCCCCTGGCTTCAGGGGGGGAGGGGACACCTGATTACGTCATCCCATGGAGGCGGATCGGTCTCTGGGTTTTTTTTTTCTGTCACGCGTGAGAGAAGAAGATGAATGGACTTTGTGGGACATTTTTGTTTTTTTATTTTTTAATAAAGGACTTGTCCCCAAGCTGTGTCCACTTGTTTTTAACATTTTGACACTTTTTTTATGAAATGGTAGGGGTACTTATACCCTTTACCATTTCACACAGGGGGGGAGGCCGGTATCTGGGGGTCCCCTTGTTAAAGGGGGCTTCCAGATTCCGATAAGCCCCCTGCCCGCAGACCCCCACAACCACTGGGCAAGGTTTGTGGGGATGAGGCCCTTATCCCCATCAACATGGGGACAACCTCCCCATGTTGAGGGCATGTGGTCTGGTACAATTCAGGAGGGGGGGCACTCCTGAAGGGTCTGGTATGGATTTTGAGGGGGACCCCTACGCCATTTAAAAAAAAAAATTGGCACAGGGTTCCTGTCAGAGAGGTTACTTGACTGGACGGATGGCTGGCCGCCCTGACTTGCGCCCGTGTGCGCCGGCGCACATTGGCGCTCGTGTTCCTGCATGCATGGCTGTGTGCGCACCTGTGGGCACTCGTGCACGTGTACTGGCTGACCCTGATGCGCATGTTGGTGCGCGAATGCGTACATGGATGCGCGTCGCCGCGCGCATTCCTGTGGGCATTGACTCGTGTGCTTCTGGGGGCGCTGGTGCATGCGCAGTTGTTCGGGCGTGCGTGGGTTTGCATGCACCTGTGCATGTTGGCACACACATGCGCAATGGCGCACACAAGTGCGCGCTGTTTGGTGCCAGCAGGCCTATTTAGTCTGGCTGAACCCATTGATCAGTGCTGCCTGATCAACAGTTCCCCGTGATCTTGTTCCCTGAACCTGAATTCCGGCCTGACTACCTATTGACTCGGCTTGCTCTTCTGACCTTCCTGAATATCCGCCTGCACCTGACCTCTGGCTCGTTTTTGACCTTGCACCTGTCTTCACCCTTGTACCTCACTGCGTTGCTGAACCCGGCCTGTAACTGGACTTACCTTACCGGCTCCTGCTCAGTATCCGCTGCCTGCATTCCTGCTCTCCACCTAGCTGTCTGAAGACCTTTTTCTTCCAGCATCAGGACTCACCTACCAGGCTCTCATACTCCTCTGCACTCCTGAGCCACCTGTCTTCTCTACCAGGGGCCTTGAGTCGGATACGTAAGGGAGACCACCCTCTGCCTAAGTGGACTCACCAGTCAGGTACGTAGGCTCTGCTAGTTCCCCGTAATATCCATACCAGACCTGAAGGGCCCAGTATGGAATTTGGGGGGACCCCCACGCAATTTTTTTTTTACATTTTGGTTCGGGGTTCCCCTTAATATTCATACCAGACCCAAAGAGCCTGGTAATGGACTTTGGGGGAATACCATGTCATTTTTCAATGACTTATATCTGTATTGCAGAGACCCGACAATAGAGATGGCCTTGCGGTTTGCCCGGCGATCGGTACACGGCAAATTTTGCGTGTTCACCATTCGCCAAACCGATGGACTTCTGGCGCTGTTCGCCTGGTGGACATATGCATTTACATTGTGAAAGAACTTTGACCCATGATGACACATCCATCATGGTGTACAGGACAGCCAATTGAGACATTTCAGCACATGGACAATTGGACATTCCCCCTACCTTATAAATAGACCTGATCTGGCGGCCATTTTACATTCTGTCTTATGTCAGTGTAGGGACAGGACGCTGTGTGGAGCAGGGAGAGACCGTAGTGACACAAATCACTAGCTATTAGGTCCACAAAAGTCCTTTTAAGGACTGGTATAGGTATACAGTATTTAGGGTTCTGGTGCACTGCTGTGCTGGTGATTGCTGAGTGCACTGCTTACTGATTCTGCAGCTGTCTTTTGTCAGTGTAGGGACAGGACGCTGTGTGGAGCAGGGACAGTCAGTTTAATCACTAGCTATTACTATTAGGTCCACAAAGGTCCTTTTAAGGACTGGTATAGGTGTACAGTATATAGGGTGCTGGTGATTGCTGAGTGCACTGCTGCCCGATTCTGCAGCTGTCTTTTATCAGTGTAGGGACTGAGGGATAGTCTGCAAATCCCTAGCTACTAGGTCCACAAAAGGCCTTTTAAGGACTGGTATAGGTGTACTATTTGGTGTGCATCATATAGGTGTGTAATACACATATAAAATACTTGCACATATAGAAAGCATAGTATAGTGCATTTCCACTGTGCAGCATTGTGACTGCTGAGTGGTTCTGCAGTGATACTACAAAGAGTGACAAAGTGGCAAATTGCAGAAGGTGCGTGCGATTACGTCAAAGGACGCACCAGACTTGGTTGAGTGGCTTACTCAGCCTTATTCTTCTGCACCCTCCTCATCCTCTCGATCTGCCCCCTCTTCACTCTCTGCTGTGTGCACCCCCAAAGACACTACCACCAACACCACCACCACCACATACCTTCCGCTTGAGTCACAGGAATTATTTTCCGATCCATATCAAGACATTGCCGATGAGCAGTCACTCTTGGCATTGGATCAGGAAGAGGAGGTAGCAACAACCGACACTCAGCAGTCTGACGACAGTACCCAGATCAGCCCAAGGAGGAGGTTGGTCCCCGGTGTTGCTGCCTACTCCGAGATCTCTTATTATAGCGGTGGGGAAGGTGACGTTGATGATGACGTGTCTAGTGATGTCACATGGGTGCCCACAAGAGAGGAAGAGGAGGAGAGTTCAGAGGGAGATATGGACCAGCAGATAGGGAGGAGAAGCAGGAATAACTTAGATTGCACAGGAGGGACAAAGCAGACTGCTAATGTATCAATAGCGAGGCATCAACCATGTACGGTCACATCTTGGCGCTGCAATCTTTGCAGTCAACGCATAAGTCGCGGTAAGCCCAACACTCACCTAGGGATGACCGACTTAAGAAGGCACATGAGCTGCCATCACCGAGCCCAGTGGGAGCAACGGAACCCACAAAGCCACACTTCAGGCTCTCACTGTCCAGCCTCGTCTTCTACTTCTCCTTCACCTCTCTCCTCACAATTGTCCTCCACTCCACCTTCCATCACGCCATCCTCACGTTTTTCTGCAAAAAGGCAGGCTTCCGTGGGCCAAATGTTCGAGCGTAAAAAAATTATGATGCCGGATAACCCTCTTGCCCAACGGTTGATGGCTGGCTAGTCAGAACTGATAGCCCACCCGCTACTGCCGTATAAACTGGTGGACTCGGAGGCCTTTCGAAAATTTGTCGCCATTGGAACACCACAATGGAAGGTCCCAGGAAGGAAGTATTTCTAACAGAAGGGCATCCCAGAGCTATATGGCCATGTTCAGTGGCAAGTGAATGTATTTCTGGCACACAGTGTCGGTGCCAAGATACATCTGACCACAGACACGTGGTCTAGCAAACATGGGCAGGGAAGGTATATCACTTTAACTGCTCACTGGGCGAACCTTCTGACGGCCATCAAGCATGTAACCAGTGGCACCTGTGTAGATTTGGTTTTACCGCCACGAATTGCATGCAGGCCTAACTCTTCTTCTCCTCCTACTCCATCCTCCTCCCTCTCCTCCTTGGCTGACTCCTCTTTTTCCGCTGCTAGTGTCTCTTCCGCTGCACCGCCCAAACTCCCCAGATCCTATTCGACATGCCAGGTGAGACGCTGCCATGCTGTGCTGCGTCTGTTGTGCCTGGAAGCCAAGAGCCACACCGGCCCTGCACTCCTTTCAGCTTTGCGTTCACAGGCAGATCAGTGGCTAACACCGCTCAATTTGACAGTTGGTAAAGTGGTGTGTTACAACATTGCCAATCTGCTTAGCGCATTGAAACAGGGCAAAATCACGCACATGCCATGCATGGCACAGTCTTAAACATGGTCATGCAGCGATTCGTTGTCAAATACCCTGGGGTCCAGGACATCTTGCAGCAGGCAAGGAAAATCTCGGCCCATTTCAGAAGATCTTACACGGCCATGGCTCGCCTTGCTGACATTCAGTGGCGAGACAATCTGCCGGTCAGACGTCTTATTTGCGATTGCCCGACGCTGTGGAACTCAACCTTCTATATGCTTGATAGACTGCTCCAGCAGAAACATGCAGTTAACGACTAACTGTACGAACTCTGTGGCAGAATAAGTTCTGGGGAGCTTGGTTTTTTCACCACGCCAGTGGCTGCTCATGCACGACGCATGCAGACTTCTCCGGCCATTTGATGAGATCACCAAACTGGTCATTCGCAGCCATGGCGCCATCAGTGACATGGTACTTTATGCCTTCTTTATGGAGCATACATTGCATCGTGTCATTGATCAAACTGTGGAGGAGCAGGAGCGGGAAGATGAGGAAGTCACAATGCTGGATAAATTCCCAGGGGGGCCTACTCTATCTGAGACAAGTCAACAACAGGAGTCTGAAGAGGAGTAAGACGAGGATGGTGCCGGGGAGGATGAGGAGGAGCAAGAAGAGCATGTTTTAAACCTTTCTGGGATCCCTGTTGTTGTGCGTGGCTGGGGAGAGGAGAACGAGGAAGATGACATTATCCTGGATGATGAGCAGGAGCCAGGCCACCACACCGCTTCCAGTTTAGTGCAAATGGGGGCCTTCATGCTCCAGTGTTTTAACAGGGACCCCGTATATAAAAAGCATGAGGTTCCAGGACCAGTACTGGGTGGCAAAGTACTTAGACCCCCAGTACAAACACAAAATGATGGAAATGTTACCACCGTCACAGAGGGCTGTCAGAATGGAGCACTTACAGACCTTGCTTCAACAACTGCTGCATTCTGCTATTGCGTGCGCTGGCAGAAGAGGAATTCCCACTCCCAGAGAAAGAGTTGCGGGTACCAATCCAACAGCGCCTGCAAGAAGAGGCCGGATTGAAGATGTGTTGGTGACTTCTGATATGAGGTCATTCTTTCAGCCGACCCATCGACAGGTCTCATCTGGATCCAGCATCAGGGAACACCTAGACCGTCAGGTGTCCGACTTCATCGGGTTAACAGCCGATGTGGATGCTCTGAGGAGTGATGAACCCCTGGACTACTGGGTGGGCAGGCTTGACCTCTGGCCAGAGCTTGCCCAATTTTCAATGGAACTGTTGGCTTGCCCCTCGTCCAGTGTCCTGTCCTAAAGGACGTTCAGCGCAGCAGGGGGGATCGTGACCGATAAGCACACTCGCCTAGCTCCCGACAGTGTTGACTACCTCACATTTATAAAAATGAATGAGGCATGGATCTCAGAGAAATTCAACACATGTGACCAGTAGACCATGTATATGCATAACTCTATAAACAATTTATTTAATCAAGCACACAGACCTTTTTTCTACCTTTGCCTCACCTTGTACAAAAAAAGCACACCGTACTATATGCCCGTACCCTCCTGTTTGAAGAGGTTGAGCGGTGTCATATTTTTGGGTCCCGCAGCGAGTTGCTGGTATCAGTGCTGCTGTCAGTGCTCTCTATCTCAATGCTGGTGTCAGTGCTCTCTCTCTATCTCGGTGCTGGTGTGGTGTCAGTGCTCTCGATCTCGGTGCTGGTGTGGTCTCAGTGCTCTCTATCTCGGTGCTGGTGTCAGTGCTTTCTATTATGGTGCTGGTGTTAGTGCTCTCTATCACAGTGCTGGTGTCAGTGCTCTCTGTCATGGTGCTGGTGTCAGTGCTCTCTATCACAGTGCTGGTGTGGTGTCAGTGCTCTCTATCTCGGTGCTGGTGTCAGTGCTCTCTATCTCGGTGCTGGTGTCAGTGCTCTCTATCACGGTGCTGGTGTGGTGTCAGTGCTCTCTATCTCGGTGCTGTTGTGGTGTCAGTGCTCTCTAACTCGGTGCTGGTGTCAGTGCTCTCTATCACGGTGCTGGTGTGGTGTCAGTGCTCTCTATCTTGGTGCTGGTGTCAGTGCTCTCTATCTCGGTGCTGGTGTCAGTGCTCTCTATCTCGGTGCTGGTGTCAGTGCTCTCTATCATGGTGCTGGTGTCAGTGCTCTCTATCATGGTGCTGGTGTCAGTGCTCTCTATCACGGTACTGGTGTGGTCTCAGTGCTCTCTATCACGGTGCTGGTGTGGTGTCAGTGCTTTCTATTTCGGTACTGGTGTCAGTGCTCTTTATCACTGTGCTGGTGTCAGTGCTCTCTATCACGGTTCGGGTGATCATCTCCTGCACCATCTTCATAGCCTGCCCTGACCTTTCCTCTCCTCCATGGCTTTTATGTGCTCCTGAATTGTCAAAATTTTTACAGATAAAAAAAGAATGCTTGTCGTTGTCGATCTCAGATTCACTTAATACTTTTGTTATGTCAGTGTCCATGTGGTGGGACTATAGGCCCGTATACACGGTCGGACTTTTTGACAACAAACATGCAAATTAGCTGTTTTGGAGCAACATCCGACTGTATGTACGCTCCATCGGACAAACTTTTTCTGTTTTCATCAGACTTTTGTTGGCTGTGCGAACGGACAAACTTTTTGACAACAGAAGTCCGATGGAGCAAAGTCCGACCGTGTGTACGCAAAAGCATCGGACTTTTGTAGAAGGTACAAACACGCATGCTCAGAACCTATGCAAACGATCAGACTACAATACAGAAGTTGACCAAAGGTGGCGCTGGAGTCATTGAACGTCCTCTTTTGAAGTGGCGTCCGTACGTTGTGACGTCACCACGTTCGTGTTTGTTGTCAAAAAGTCCGACCGTGTGTATGCAATACAAACTTGTGGACCACGACCTTTGTACAAAAGTCCACGGAAAAGTTTGTACAAGTCCGACCGTGTGCATGAGGCTTTAGTGTGCACATCTAGTAAGTATTTTGTGGCTAAAAATATGATCTGTAGGTTTTTAAGGTTCGCCTGCCATTAAAGTCAATGGGGCCCGCCGCAAACTTTGCGGTTTGTGAACTTTTGGCCGCTTTCGCGAAACGTCCCGTCGGAAGTTCGTCCATCACTAGCCGACAATTCATTGTAGCCGCAAGTAGTTTTAAATGACTTTTTTCCTTTAGAAATGTAATTTTGTGCAGGGACTGTTCTAAACATGGGAAACACATGCCACTTTACAGGCATACTATAGACACCCCCCAGGTATGAAATTTTAATTATTATTTCACTTTTATTGTTTCACTTTAATCATTATTAAAATCACTGCTCCCGAAAAAACTGCCGTTTTTAAAACTTTTTTTGCATTTACAAATGTACCCTGGGGCAGGACCCGGGTCCCCAAACACTTTTTATGATAATAACTTGCATATTAACCCTTAAAATTAGCACTTTTGATTTTTCACATTTGTGTCCCATTGACTTTAACAGTGTTTGCGTGTTCAAATGCATTTTTGCCTGCTCACATGTTCTGTTGCGAACCAAACAGGAGGGTGTTCGACTCATCCCTACCACTGATTACTATATAAATGTCACTGGCAGGGAAGGAGTTAACACTAAGGGGTGATCAAGGAGTTAAATGTGTTCCCTGGGAGGTGATAAATGTAAACAATTTATTGTTGACAATTAGTGCGCTACTATCAACCTTAATTAAATGCACAGTTCTCCTTGAAATAAATAAGTAAGTGTTATACTCCAATAACTATATAGATTAAAAACAATATATAAATATTTGCAATATGTGAATCTTGCATATATAAACAAATTATCACAAACCACATGTGTTTGTTGCAATGTGTTGCAAACAATATGGGCACTTCTTCAGAAACAAAGAAAAAACAGTCAACTTGCAATCTCTGCATAAAAAGGCCACATACACATGCCGATCAGTTTGTTTCAATAATGGTAAGAAGCGCAGGTGTCCTATTCACTCCTCAGGATTCTTTATCTTTCTCTCCTCGGTATTTAATAGTTGATACTATTGCCATAAAATGCCGATCTCAAAAAAGCATAAAGAAACAAAAGGCTCATCGTGCAACACTATATGTACCAAACTGTGTATGTAAGCTCACAATATACACTCACATATACCCAGCTTCAAACCAGCACGTGTTAAACAGTCAGGCTCGTAGGCTCAAAGCCTTGCTCCTCCTCGCTTCACCTCTGTGCTGTTCTGAACACTTGGGTGATGTCACTGGCTCCTCCTCCCGACGCGTTGCTTCACAGGCCACGTAACTTTCTCAAGGGAATCCCTTACATACACAGTTTGGTACAGATAGTGTTGCGCGATGAGCCTTTTGTGATCGGCATGTGTATGTGGTCTTTTTATGCAGAGATTGCAAGTTGAATGTTTTTTGTTTGTTTCTGAAGAAGTGCCCATATTGTTTGCAATACATTGTAACAAACACATTTGGTTTGTGATAATTTGTTTATATATGCAAGATTCATGTATTGCACATATTTATATATTTTTTTTTTGAATCTATATAGTTATAGGAGTATAGCACTTATTTATTTATTTCAAGGATAACTGTGGATTTAATTAAGGTTGATAGTAGCACATCAATTTTCAACAATTAAATGTTCACATTTATCCCTTTATTCACAATGTGAGAGCACTTTATTATTGGTTGCAGCTGTAATCATTTAGGTATCTTTTTTAAGTTATTTATTCATTGTTTGAATCATATCAATGCTTTCGTATTTATCTATTTGTTCCCTGGGAATTGTTTCTAACTGTGGGAGGAGGGGACTGACTGGAGGAGGAGAGAGATCGCTGTTCCTGATCACTAGGAACAGCAGATCTCTCTCTACTCCTCTGACAGAATGGGGATCTGTCTGTTTATATTGACAGATCCCCGTTCTGGCTCTTTGTGGAACGATCGCGGGTGGCCGTCAGACATTGCAGCCATTGGCCACGCGCATCAGCTCCTTCTTTGCTCTTAAAGTGGTTGACGTACACCTACGACGATTCGCACAGCCGTGCCAACCTGCCGTGGTATAATGGCGGCAGCTGGTCGGCAAGCAGTAAAAATTACTTGCCATGCCTCTTACTAACAACCTTCGGACTGTCTGCTTTCCAAAAAGAGGTAATTTGGGGGTTTTTTGTACTCTTCTGACATTTTTGGGCCTCAAGAAATGAGATAGACATCAGTACATCAGGATTGGTCAATTTTTTAGATATACTGTATATAACATAGTTTGTGGACTGTATAACTTTTCTGCAGACTAAATAATATACACTGATTTGGGTTATTTTCACCAAAGAAATGTAGGCGAAAACATTTTGATCTAAATTTCTGAATAAAAAATAAAAAACCCCAGTGGTAATTAAATACCACCAAATGAAAGCTCTGTTTGTGTGTACAAAATTATAAAAATGTCAAATGACTACAGTGTTGCATGACCGCGCAGTTGTCATTAAAAGTGTGACAGCGCTGAAAGCTGAGAATTGGCCTGGACAGGAAGGGGGGTAAAAGTGTCCGGTATTAGGGTGGTTTAACTGAATATTCATTATTGTGATGCATTTTTTTCATGTCATTGCTTATGTTAATAGCTTTTCTTTACAAAATACTGTAAACAAATTTCTACTTATAAAATAAAGGAAATTCTGTACCTGTAATTTTTTTGGCAGTGTCGAGTAGTTCTTTTAGTTCAGATTCCTGATTGTTCGAAATACCAGTACCAGCACTAAAAAATTAAACCATGTATTTGTCAAAATCACAACAGTAAAATACAAAAAAATGGAAGAGATTGGTGAAAAACCAACAAATAGTTGATTTGAATTAAATGTTGCAGAATATTTAATCAGTTTTGCTAAATATACAGAGAATCATACAATATAATAACAATACTTGTTTGGATTCAGAAATTTCATAAACCTAAAAGGATTCAGGAGAGGAAAAAAGCTAAATCAGCAATTCTCCTTCCTACATCATCACTAATCGATCTTTATCAAGAAACTTCATGTGCCCTCAGTTGTAAAGCCAGAATTGAATTCCTGGCCAAGAAGAGATTAAAATTGTAATTATTCCATTCCCCATTTACACTGATCAGAGTGGCATCCAACAAGGATGTTCTCTTTGACATAATTAATTTCTCTATTAATTTTTGTCAGTATCAAAACATAACACATTTACATGGTACAACCACAATAACGTCCCCATACTCATGTGCTTAATACATTCTAATAGGGATGGCCGAACGGTTCCCCCGGCGGTCGTTTTGCGGTGAATTTCGGCTGTTCGCTGTCCGCTCGATCGGCGGACTATTGGCGCCGTTCGCCCGGCGGACTTCCATGTTTACTGTGTAAAAGAACTTTGACCTATGATGACACATCCATCATGGGGTACAGGACAGCCAAGTGAGACATTACAGCACATGGACACTTGGACATTCCCCCTAACTTATAAATACACCCGATCCGGTGGCCACTTTACATTCTTTCTTCTGTCACTATAGGGAGAGGTTGCTGTGTGGAGCAGGGAGAGATTACAGTGACCCAAATCGCTAGCTATTTGGTACACAAAAGTTCTTTTCAGGACTGGTATAGGCGTTAGGTGTATATAGGTTTGCTGTGCTACTGATTGTTGCAGCAGCCTGAGTGTCTTTTGTCAGTTTAGAGAAAGGGACAGGACAGTGTGTGCTGCAGGGACAGTCAGTTTAGTCATTAGCTGTTACTATCAGCTCCACAAAAGTGCTATTCCAGTTATTGTTCCAGTAGCCTCTGTTTTGTCAGTTTATATAGGGACAGGCAGGAAGCTGTGTGTGAGGCAGTGAGGGTCAGTTTAATCAGTAGCTGTTACTATATTAGGTCCACAAAGGTTCTTTTCAGGACTGGTATCAGTGGTATGGTAATAGGCTTGTACACGTATAATATTCTTTCTTCCAAATATAGAAATAATACTATACTTGACTGCTGCCCTTCTGCTGCAGTCTGCTAATCAGTCACACACAACCTACTTGTTCCACAAAGGTCCTTATAAGGACTGGTAATAACCTGGTGTAGGGTGCTATAGTACATAGGGTTGAGTGAGGTACAGTCTGCTATTCTATAAGGACTGGTATAGGTCCACAATACATAGGGTTGAGGTGCACTACTGCTGACCGCTGCCCTATACTGCAGCAGTCCTTCATCGGTATAGGGACTGACGTACAGTACAATAGTGTTGCCATCTGCAATCTTTGCAGTCAACGCATTCGTCGCGGTAAGCCCAACACTCACCTAGGGACGACTGCCTTAAGAAGGCACATGAGCTGCCATCACCGAGCCCAGTGGAAGCAACGGAACACACAAAGCCACACTCCAGGCTCTCACCGTCCAGCCTCGTCTTTTACTTCTCCTTCTCCTCTCTCCTCACAATTGTCCTCCACTCCACCTTCCATCACGCCAAGCTCATGTTTTTCTGCAAAAAGGCAGGCTTCCGTGGGCCTAATGTTCGAGCGTAAAAAAATTATGACGCCGGATAACCCTCTTGCCCAACGGTTGATGGCTGGCTTGTCAGAACTCATAGCCCGCCAACTACTGCCATATAAACTGGTGGACTCTGAGGCCTTTCGAAAATTTGTGGCCATTGGAACACCACAATGGAAGGTCCCAGGAAGGAAGTATTTCTCAGAGAAGGGCATCCCAGAGCTATATGGCCATGTTCAGCGGCAAGTGAATGTATCTCTGGCACACAGTATCGGTGCCAAGATACATCTGACCACAGACACGTGGTCTAGCAATCACAGGCAGGGAAGGTATATCACTTTTACTGCCCACTGGGTGAACCTTCTGACGGCCGTCAAGCATGTAACCCGTGGCACCCGTGTAGATTTGGTTTTACCGCCACGGATTGCATGCAGGACTGACTCTTCTTCTCCTCCTCCTACTCCATCCTCCTCCCTCTCCTCCGCGGCTGACTCCTCCTTTTCCGCTGCTAGCGTCTCTTCCGCTGCGCAGCCCAAGCTCCCCAGAACCTATTCAACATGCCAGGTGAGACGTTGCCATACCGTGCTGCGTCTGTTGTGCCTGGAAGCCAAGAGCCACACTTGCCCGGCACTCCTTTTAGCTTTGCGTTCACAGGCAGTTAAGTGGCTAACACCGCTCAATTTGACAGTTGGTAAAGTGGTGTGTGACAACGGTGCCAATCTGCTTAGCGCATTGAATCAGGGCAAAATCACGCACGTGCCATGCATGGCACACATCTTAAACTTGGTCATGCAGCGATTCGTTGTCAAATACCCTGGGGTCCAGGACATCTTGCGGCAGGCAAGGAAAATCTCAGCCCATTTCAGAAGATCTTACACGGCCATGGCTCGCCTTGCTGACATTCAGCGGTGACACAATCTGCCGGTCAGGCGTCTTATTTGCGATTGCCCGATACGATGGAACTCAACCTTCTATATGCTCGATAGGCTGCTCCAGCAGAAACGTGCAGTTAACGTCTACCTGTATGAACTCTGCAGCAGAACAGGTTCTGGGGAGCTGGGGTTTTTTTCACCGCGCCAGTGGCTGCTCATGCGCGACACATGCAGACTTCTGCGGCCATTTGAGGAGATCACCAAACTGGTCAGTCACAGCCATGGCGCCATCAGTGACATGGTACCTTATGCCTTCTTTATGGAGCGTGCATTGCGTCGTGTCATTGATCAAGCTGTGGAGGAGCAGGAAGATGAGGAAGTCACAATGCTGGATGAATTCCCAGGGGGGGGGCTACTCTATCTGAGACAAGTCAACAACAGGAGTCTGAAGAGGAGTCAGAGGAGGATGGTGCCGGGGCGGATGAGGAGGAGCAAGAAGAGCATGCTTTAAACCTTTCTGGGATCCCTGTTGTGCGTGGATGGGGAGAGGAGAATGAAGAGGACGACATTATGCTGGATGATGAGCAGGAGCCAGGCCACCACATCTCTTCCAGTTTAGTGCAAATGGGGGCCTTCATGCTCCAGTGTTTTAACAGGGACCCCCGTATAAAAAGCATAAGGGTCAAGGACCAGTACTGGGTGGTAACGTACTTAGACCCCCGGTACAAACACAAAATGGCGGAAATGTTACCGCCGTCACAGAGGGCTGGCAGAATGGAGCAATTCCAGGCCTTGCTTCGGGAAATGCTGCATTCTGCCTTTGCGTGCGCTGGCAGAGGAGCAATTCCCACTCCCAGAGAAGGAGTTGCGGGTACCAATCCAACAGCGCCTGCAAGAAGAGGCCGGATTGAAGATGTGTTGGTGACTTCGGATATGAGGTCATTCTTTCAGCCGACCCATCGACAGGTGTCATCCGGATCCAGCATCAGGGAACGCCTAGACCATCAGGTGTCCGACTACATCGGGTTAACGGCCGATGTGGACGCTCTGAGGAGTGATGAACCCCTGGACTACTGGGTGGGCAGGCTTGACCTCTGGCCAGAGCTTGCCCAATTTGCAATCGAACTGTTGGCTTGCCCCTCATCTAGTGTCCTGTCCGAAAGGACGTTCAGCGCAGCCTAGCTCACGACAGTGTTAACTACCTCACATTTCTAAAAATGAATGAGGCATGGATCTCGGAGGAATTCAACACATGTGACCAGTAGACCATGTATATGTCTATAAACATTTTTTTTAATCGAGCACAGAGACCTTCTTTCTTCATTTGGCTCACTTCCTTGTCCAAAAAAAGCACACCGTACTATATGCCCGTACCCTCCTCTTTGAAGAGGTTGAGGGGTGTCATATTTCTACTGGGGCTGCTTATTATGAGGGGTGCCCACCATCCCTGTGCTGTGCTGACATCCTCCTGGGGCTGTACCTCTGCTGTGCATATTATGAGGGGCTCCCACCATCCCTGTGCTATGCTCATTATGAGGGGCTCCCACCATCCCTGTGCTGTGCTGACTTCCTCCTGGGGCTGCTTATTATGAGGGGCTCCCACCATCCCTGTGCTATGCTGACTTCCTCCTGGGGCTGCTTACGGTGCAGGTGTCAGTGCTGTATATCACGGTTCTGATGTCAGTACTCTCTATCATGGTGCTGCTGTCAGTGCTGTATATCACGGTGCTGGTGTTAGTGCTTTATGTCACACTGCTGATGTCAGTGCTCTCTATCTCGGTGCTGTTTTCAGATGACTCTATCACGGTGCAGGTGTCAGTGCTTTATGTCACACTGCTGATGTCAGTGCTCTCTATCATGGTGCTGCTGTCAGTGCTGTATTTCACGGTGCTGGTGTTAGTGCTTTATGTCACGCTGATGATGTCAGTGCTCTCTATCACGGTGCTGCTGTCAGTGCTGTATATCATGGTGCTGGTGTTAGTGCTTTATGTCACGCTGCTGATGTCAGTGCTCTCTATCACGGTGCTGTTGTCAGATGACTCTATCACGGTGCAGGTGTCATTGCTGTATGTCACGCTGCTGACGTCAGTGCTCTTTATCACGGTGCTGCTGTCAGTGCTGGTGTTAGTGCTTTATGTCACGCTGCTGATGTCAGTGCTCTCTATCACGGTGCTGCTGTCAGTGCTGTATATCACGGTGCTGGTGTTAGTGCTTTATGTCACGCTGCTGATGTCAGTGCTCTCTATCATGGTGCTGGTGTCAGATGACTCTATCACAGTGCAGTTGTAATTGCTGTATGTCACGCTGCTGGTGATCATCTCCTGCACCCTCTTCTTTCCCTACCCTGACCTTCCCTCTCCTCCATTGCCTCCATGCGCTCCACAGCCCTGAATTGTCACAACAATTTCCCATATAATAAAAGAATGCTTGTAGTTGTCGATCCCAGATTCACCTCATACATGTGTTATGTCATTGGCCATGTGGTGGGACTATGTTTGCACAGCTATTAATTATTTTGTGGCTGCAAATTTGACCTGTAGGTTTGCAAAGTTCGCCTCCCATTGAAGTCAATGGAGCCTGCCGCGAACGTTACGGTTCGCGAACTATCTGCCGCATTCGCGGTCCGCGTTCGCGAAATGTCCCATCGGAAGTTCGTCCATCACTACATTCTAAACTTAAAAAACAACCAAACCCCAGTCCCCCCACCCCACCTGACCACCCCCCCCCCCCCGATCCCTGTACCCTCCTTCTACCAGTCTTACTCCAAGTCACCCATTTCTTTTCCACTATTCCACCTCTCTTTTCCTCCTCTCCCATTTGTGTATCTAATTTAATTGTTCCTATTACTACACTTTTACCTTATGCTCCCATAACTTCAGCAAATCTTATTGTTAACTTATAATTAACCCATTCCCGCCATTTTTCTTCAAAAGCCTCAACACTCTCTCCATCACTGGACCTTAGATACTTTTAGCTTTTAGAAGTTTTGAATCTTGTTTATTTTATTACACCAACTCTTGACAGTGGGTCTTTTTGGTTCATGCCAATGCTTTGGTAAAACGCTTTTAGCCGCATTTAAAAACGGTGAGAGCAATGTTCTCATATATTGTTTGGTTGGCATTCTTACCTCATGGAATAAGCACCCCCACGGATCGTCTGGGGCCTCTATATTTGTTATTTATCTAATTATTTGCCTAATCTCATCCCAATATTTTTTGATTTCCGGACAGTGACACTATATATGGGACATAGTTTCCTTGCACCCTCGCCAACAATATTGCAATGTTTTATTTTGACATTTGTGTGCTTTATCAGGGGGGATATACCAACAAACCAAACATTTATTGTTTAATTCTACCATGTTACTATTAACTGACGTAGCATGAACCCGCTGCAGTATTTGTCTGATCTCAACTTCTTTCACAGATGTTCCCAATTCCATCTCCCACTTCTCGTTGTATGGCGGTATCTCCAGCCCTGTCATTTCAATAAGCACTCTATAAATCCTTGAGATCACCCTCTTCCCTCCCTTATCGGCACAGATTTTCTCTAAAGGGAGTAGGTTTGCCTCAGGCCGCGTACACACGGGCGGACTGTCTGCCCAACTAAGTTCGTCAGACAATCCGACAGACAGTTCGTCCAAACTTTCGAATGAACGAACTTGCCCACACACGGCACTTTTTGAGCGAACTGTTTCAGCGGACTAAGTCCGCCAGACAGTCCGCTCAACTTTCGAAGTGAACGGACTCGCCCACACACGCGGAGTAAAGTCCGCTCATTTCGAGCGCGTCTCCAGGTAGGCGGGGTCCGCGAGGGAGACGTCGCTGGCCCCGCCGCCTGGAATGAACTTAAAGGGGAACTCCAACGCCGAAAAAAATCGGCGTGGGGGTACCCCAAAGTCCACAACAAACCCTTATCCGAGCACGCTACCCGGCCGGCCAGGAAAGGAGGGCGAGCGAGCGCCCCCCACCTCCTGAGCCGTACCAGGCGGTGTGCCCTCAACATGGGGGGTGCCTTGGGGAAGGGGGGGCCGCGTGGCCCCCCCACCCCAAAGCACCTTGTCCCCTGTTCAGCGGACAAAGTTGGGCGAACAGTCCGCCCGTGTGTACGCGGCCTCAGATCGAATGGGCTGGGGCAATGTCTCTGTAAAGTGTTTTAGTTGGCTATACCGCCATACCTCTATCGTTTCCCACTCCTTTTTGTTTTTTAGTTCTTGGTAAGTGTATATTTTCCCATGTTCCATAATATCTTTCAGTTGTGCATTTTCCTGTGTTACTAATTTACCAAACAATGCCTCTATTCCTGGTGTAAAATATTCTGTATTTGTTAGGCCCCTTTCACACATGCTGACCGTACATTAGATCAGTTCAGTCACGTTTTTTATCATCAGTTTCATCCTTTTCATTTCAGTTTTTCATCCGTTCATCAGTTTATGTCCTTCTTCATCCATTTTTTGTCAGTTTTTCATCAGTTTTTGTCAGTTTTTATCCGTTTATGTCCGTTTTTCATCCGTTTTCCTCCGTTTTTCATCCGTTTTTCATCCGTTTTTCATCCGTTTATGTCAGTTTTTCATCAGTTTTTGTCCGTTTTTCATCCGTTTTTGTCCACTTTTTTAGAACTGTATGCAATCATTTTTTCATGAATTATGTGGATTTTCCCATGATTCCTTGTTTTCCCCAGCATGCATTGTGCTTCCCACGCTGCTTTGTGGTTTCAGCTGGCTTTGTGCTTCCTGATTCCTTGCTGTAGTGTATGTGCTTATTTAGCAATGGATTTGGACAGATTTTTTGAGCATGTGACATTATTTGTCATGCTATCTTATTTGAGGAGATAGAAACGCATGAGCAGGAACAAATCTGCAATAAGACGCAGGTACTGGACACATCCCATGCTGCTGAAGAGGCCCACTGAAGGGTTTTTTGCTCTGCACTATGCAGATCTGCGACAGTTCCCGCAAATTTTTTTTTAATTTTACGCGAATGTCTCTACCAACGTTTGAATTTTTATTAGAAAAGTTGCAACCCCGTTTGGAAAGGATGAACACGGATATGAGACGTTGTGTGCCTCCTGAGGAGCGACTTCTACTTACCCTGAGGTAAGCCAGCCAGCCTTTCTGCTTATGTCCAGCATAATGTAGGGTTCCTTTCATTATTTGTTCTACTCTTCCCAGGTTTCTGGCATCTGGAGTATCCTATACGTCCCTAAACCACTACTTTTTGTTGGGAATCTCTACAATTTCTGGAATTGTGCACGACACCTGTCAAGCAATATGGGAGGAGCTTCGGTGTACTGCAATGCCTGTTCCAGATACATCTATGTGGCAAGAAATTGCAAATGGGTTTTGGAATAAGACCCAATTCCCTAATTGTGTTGGAGCCCTGGATGGGAAACACATCCGAATTCAGATGCCACCTGGATCTGGCTCACAATATTTTAACTATAAGAAATACTTCTCCCTTGTGCTTATGGCAATCTGTGACAGTAATTATAAGTTTGTAGCTGTAGATATTGGGGCGTATGGATGTACTGCAGACTCAAGAGTGTTTACATCATCGAAAATAGGGAGAAGACTACTTGAAGGCCACTTCCATTTGCCATCAGACAAACCTCTTCCAGGAACTGTGGGGCCAGATATGCCACATGTACTTGTAGCTGATGAGGCATTTGCACTTTCTATGAATCTCCTAAGGCCTTATGCCAGGCACAATCTAACTCCCCCCAAAAAAATTTTTAACTATCGGTTGAGTCGCGCAAGGCGACTTATTGAATGTACCTTTGGCATTTTGACCAGCAAGTGGCGCATATTCCATACAACAATTCAACTGAGCCTGAAGAATGCCGAACTAGCTATACAAGCATGTTGTGTCCTCCATAACATTATACGTGAAAAAGAAGGAATTACTGTTGAGGAAGAGGACGAGATCGATTTACCTTCTGTACGGTTTACTGGACTGCGACCCAACAATTCAGTTGTTACCATGCGTGATACGTTTGCAAACTATTTCATGTCCCCAGAGGGAGAGGTTCCGTGGCAGTATCAACATGTGTAAAAACACTCACCAGGCACTTTATTGGGTATACCTTTGTTAGTACATGTTTGACCCCCTTTTGGTACCCTGCATTGTATTTGTTTTCAGTGTTTTTGTGTTTTTGTGACAGTAATTATAAGTTTGTAGCTGTAGATATTGGGGCGTATGGATGTACTGCAGACTCAAGAGTGTTTACATCATCGAAAATAGGGAGAAGACTACTTGAAGGCCACTTCCATTTGCCATCAGACAAACCTCTTCCAGGAACTGTGGGGCCAGATATGCCACATGTACTTGTAGCTGATGAGGCATTTGCACTTTCTATGAATCTCCTAAGGCCTTATGCCAGGCACAATCTAACTCCCCCCAAAAAATTTTTTAACTATCGGTTGAGTCGCGCAAGGCGACTTATTGAATGTACCTTTGGCATTTTGACCAGCAAGTGGCGCATATTCCATACAACAATTCAACTGAGCCTGAAGAATGCCGAACTAGCTATACAAGCATGTTGTGTCCTCCATAACATTATACGTGAAAAAGAAGGAATTACTGTTGAGGAAGAGGACGAGATCGATTTACCTTCTGTACGGTTTACTGGACTGCGACCCAACAATTCAGTTGTTACCATGCGTGATACGTTTGCAAACTATTTCATGTCCCCAGAGGGAGAGGTTCCGTGGCAGTATCAACATGTGTAAAAACACTCACCAGGCACTTTATTGGGTATACCTTTGTTAGTACATGTTTGACCCCCTTTTGGTACCCTGCATTGTATTTGTTTTCCCACATAAACTGGAAATGCAATAGTTTTAAGAAATAATGCATTTTCATGTTAGCAGTATAGCAGTCTTGTAACTGCTATCAGTGTATAAAGCTTGTAGTTTTCATTCTCCTAGTGCCAAGATCAATCACCATTGACCCTATGACCATCACATTCTTTTGTATCAGTTGTTTTTGTGTTATATAGAGTACAATAAACACAATAAAATATTCCATACAGTCCATTATGTTTAATAATGTCAGTGACGACAACATAGAAACGCAAAAAAAAATTCAAATCGACAACCATATTTACAAAAATATATATAACCCCAAAAAACAAAAAATTGCTGCAGTGCAAACTGGGTGGCCAACTAGAATGGTAGAGGCAACATAAAATGGGGGTTTTTTAAAGGTCTTGATAATAAGGACTGTGGGAAGTGGGATAGGGATTGGATGACTGGGGAGAACTAAGGTAAGAAGTGGCCGGGGAACTGGAGGGTGCCACTTGAGGTGGGGTTGCAAAATTTTGGGCAGTGGGGGCTGGAGCACGTTGGTGATGGGGAATAATGCCTGGGGGGTGATATGGATGGGGATAAGGATGCTGCGGAGCTTGCTCACCATATGGACGTTGGGGATGGGTAATAACTGGTGGCATGGGATCTCCAGATAGTGCAGCCCTTATGCACACACCAGTGAAATTGAAGATGGCCATGTGAACGTCCATTTTGCGTGCATTCGGAACCTTTGAAAGGTGGTGATATAGGTTCTTCACAAAGCTTGCATCTTCATTATTGGGGTCTGCAAAAGGATCGTTGCTATCTGCCCGTCTAATTGCCGTCATCTCTTGCATAAAGGACAGCATAGCTCCATCCATGTCAGGCCTATGCTGTCCGTGTCGTTTGCTTCTGGAAGCAGTAGTAACAGAACGAATCTGAGGGTTGGAACATTTATTAGTACATTTTATTCTATCAACATTTCAAAATGGGACATTTTATATAGGATACTTACAGGCACACGTTGTGGCACACGTCTTTCAAGCGTGGCTGTAGATTGTGAAGATGGCATTTCCTCAGGAGCTTGCTCCCTACCACCAACTCCAATGTCTTCCTCTGCCGCAGGCTGGGTATCCACTGCACCCCCCTCCTCTTCTGTATCAGAAATGTTGCTGGTGGTACTGTAAAATATTTGTTAATAGATGGATTACAGGTGAGTACAGTAGAGTTATTACAATACATGGATCCATGTGTGTCATTAAAGTGGACCACTTATACATACAGGTAGGTGCAAGAAATATCCCCTAAACCTACACGGTTTGGAAATATTAGCAGAAAACCCGTAGACAACGGCGCCTAAGCGTGCCGTTTCTGAAGTCGCTTGTGACATGACTGGTGGATCCCACGTGCATGACGTCATTGTGGCTAGGACCAGTCACAGTACCGAAGCCATGATACGCAGAAGTCACTCAGGGAGTGATGGCGGCAACGGAGGAGGGGAACGGGGACCACAGCGGGGGCTTCCATCACAGGTAAGTAATTCATAATGAGCTAGCATGCTTGTACTTTTCCGTACTTTTGTACTTCCTCTTTGGAGTATATCATTTTATTTACTCGGCCAAATAATTTAATATAGGGGAGAAATAATGTATTTACTTACTTTCTTAAGTTCATAACACTTCTCAAGAAGTCCAGTGAATCAAAAAAGGGGCTTTTTTTTTTGTTTATGGTCCTGCGCCGCTCCGGCTTTCTCTTGCCTCCTCCTTTAGCTCCCGTCTGTAGCGGCCTCTAAGGGATCTCCACCGTGTGATGATTTTATCACCTGTATAGGAACAGTAGACACAATGAACTGATAGAACTCCAACATGACAATTACATATAATATGAGGCCACGTGGCCTCGTGATCATGTGGCCACGTGACATGCCACATGAAATGCCACGTGACATGCCACATGAAATGCCACATGGCCACGTGACATGCCACATGGCCACATGGCCACGTGACCACCTGACATGCCACATGGCCACATGACATGCCACATGGCCACGTGACCACGTGACATGCCACATGGCCATGTGACAATGTGACATGCCACATGGCCACGTGACATGCCACATGGCCACGTGACATGCCACATGGCCACGTGACATGCCACATGGCCACATGGCCACGTGACCACGTGACATGCCACATGGCCACGTGACATGCCACATGGCCACGTGACCACGTGACATGCCATGCCATGAAATGCCATGTGTTTAACTATGCCAAGCCACAAACTGCTTACCACGTATCCAACGGTGCTTATTACTAAGCGACATCCAGTTCGGTGTGACCTCCTCAAAAATCTCCTCCCACTTCATGCTGGTGATATGGCGGTCACTGTATTCAGCACATGTTTTGTCCCATAAGCCAGGCCTGGCATGCACGAGCTGAATAAGCCTTTCATGTGAGACATCTCTGGCCATTTTTTCTCTTCTCTCCAGGCTGCTCTCCTCTCTCTCTCTCTTGGCAGGTCTCTAATCTCCTGGCAGGTCTCCTCTCTCTTGACACGTCTCTTCAAAACACACAGGTTCAGGCAGCTCTGTTTCTATACACTCTCCTCTCCTCTCTCCACTAGCAGGATGTGGTTGTACATGTAACTGACCACTACCTGGGTCAGAGGTCACCTGTACATAAATATATATTTTTTGCTCAAAAACGGATGTCCGCGGAACGGATCATCTGCAAACGACCGTTTTACGTCCGTTCCGTATTTTGGACGGAAGAGAAAATAGGGTTTTCTTCCGTTCGGAAAAACGGAGCTGAACGGAACGGACGTAAAACGTTCGTTTGCGGATGTTCGTCCGCAAACGTCCGCAATGCCATTGACATGCATTGTGCTCCGTTTTCGTCCGTAAACGGATGTAGAGAAAAACGGACGAACGGTCCGCACATGTGAAAGGGGCCTTAGTTGTATTAAAGGTGAGCTGTACTCCAACTTTTCCCTTTTGTGTAAGTTGTCCGAAATTTTTAGTGCATTACTAGTGATAATATTTGTATCTTTACTAAGCTTTCTGTATCGTGCAGGAATCCAAATTACTTACTGTAACTTAGTTTGGCAAAACTTATTGTGCTTTCCATCCTAACCCATTTCTTTTCTTTATTATCTTTTGCTCATTCTATTATTCGTGACAATACAATAGCATAATCATTTCTTACATCTGGTGCCCCCCAACCCCCTCTCAGCTTATCTTTCATTAACTGCATCAAACTTATTCGTGTTTTTTTCCTTTTCCATATAAATGTTAAAAACATTGTTTGAAGTGTTTTGAAAAAAACCTCTGGGAGTGTAATCGGGAGCATCTGCATCTTATACATAATTTTAGGCAGGATAACCATTTTAAAGATATTGATTCTCTCCCCCCCCCCCCCCAGGATATTTGTCCTGATAGGATTCTGTTCAACTCTGCTTTAATGTCATTCAATAATAGGAGAAAATGTACATGATATAATCGTTCACTAGATTTAGTTATCTTTACTCCTAGGTACTTCAGTTCTTTTTTACCCAACACAAATGAAACATTTTTTTTTTTAATGTGAGCTCTTCCCTTTTTGATGTAGTAAAATTTAAGGTTTCTGACTTGGTCGGGTTCATCTTAACCACTTGCTGCCCGCCCTATAACAAAAGCACGGCGGCATAGTGGTTTTAATATCCTGACTGGACGTCATATGGATATTAAGCCGCTGCACGCCCCCGGGGCACGCATCGCGGTGATCGTTGTTGCGGGGTGTCAATCTGACACCCCGCAACTACGATCTCGGTAAAGAGTCTCCGTCGGAGAATCTTTACCACGTGATCAACAGTGTCCAATCACGGCTGATCACAGTGTAAATAGGAAGAGCCGGTAATCGGCTTTTCCTCACTCGTGTCTGTCAGACGCGAGTAGAGGACAGCCGATAGGCTCCTCCTCTGACAGGGGGGGGTCTGTGCTGATCGATTATCAGACCACCAGGGGATGCCCAGAACCAGGTATTCCCTCCTAGACCACCAGGGATGCCAGCCAGTGCCCATAATGAAAGCCAATCAGTGCCCATAATGGATGCCAATCAGTGCCCACAATGGGCATCACTGATTGGCATGCATTATTGTTTGGCACTGATTGGCATCCATACCCACAATACTTTAAATTACAATGCTGCCTATCAGTGCCTATCCATGCCGCCTATCAGTGCCCATCCTAGCCGCCTATCAGTGCCCATCCATGCCGCCTATCAGTGCCCAACCATGCCCATCTGTGCCGCCTATCCATGCCCATCTGTGCCGCCTATCCATGCCCATTTGTGCCACCTATCCATGCCGCACATCCATGCCAATCCGTGCCACCTATCCATGACAATCCGTGCCACCTATCAGTGCCTATTTGTGCCACCTATCAGTGTCTGTGTCGCATATCAGTGCCGCCTATCAGTGCCACTTCATTGGTGCCACCTCATCGGTGCCCATCAGTGCCGTCTTATCAGTGCTCGTCACTGCAGCCCCGTCAGTGCCCGTCAGTGAAGGAGAAAACGTACTTATTTACAAAGTTTTGTAACTGAAACATGTTTTTTTTTTCAAGATTTTCGGTCTTTTTTTATTTGTTTAGCAGAAAATAAAAATCCCAGAGGTGATCAAATACCACCAAAAGAAAGCTCTATTTGTGGGAACAAAATGATAAAAATTTAGTTTGGGTACAATGTAGCATGACGGAGCAAATGTCATCCAAAGTGCGACAGCGCTGAAAGCTCAAAATTGGTCTGGGCTGGAAGGTGTATAAGTGCCCTGTATTGAAGTGGTTAAAGTTGGAAATCTCACCATACTCTTTTAAGGTTTTCATTAGGTTTGGGAGAGTTATCATGGGATGAGTTATACAAAACAATATATTGTCTGCAGAGGCCACTAGTTTATGAGTTTCCTCCCCAACTATTATCCCACCAACATCTGGGTTCTGCCTTATCCTAATTAAAAGTGGTTCCAATGCCAGTAAAAACAAGGGGGAAAGTGGGCACTCCTTCCTTGTCCCGTTAAACATTTCAAACGGTACTGGGACTGTCCCATTTACCTTAACCCTTGCTGTAGGTCTGTTGTATAATGCCATTATCCATCCGATCATTTTCACTCCTAAGCCTGTTTCCTCCCAAGTACACTGCATAAGACCCCGGTCTACCCTGTCAAAAGCTTTCTCTGCATCAATAGACAGGAGTAGTCCTGGGGCCCCGTTATCTTCCATTTTCTGTATTGCCAGCAAGGTTCTAATTCCATTGTCTCTTAACTCCCTTCCTGGAATAAAACCTACCTGGTCAAGAACTTTTGCCAATATCTTGGTGGCCAAGTTTAGGAGTTCGATTTTTTTTTTCTCCTCTCAGTTCAGAACGAGGCTTGGTTTTACTATTATGTGTATATAAACGTGATGCGTCAGCGCGTCGCTCCATACCCCAGACGACGTCATATATGACGAAACGGACGTAGGGTGGTCTCGATATGCTTGACGCTATCACGTGACTTTTGGGCGCTCGTTTTGCCGGCCGGCATTTAACGCTGATTTGACTTTTTCTGTTTGTGAGTATGTTTTTTATGACTTAATAAAAGATTTTATTTACGGATTTACGCTATGGGAGTTTCTATCTATATTCTATGAGTGATCCCACCGTGTGGAAAGATGAGATGCTGTCCTGGTGTGATGATCCTTTGAGATTCCCGATTATACATGCCTGTTTTTTTGGGAATTTGGTAAGCGCGCATTCTTTCTATCAATCAGCACAGTGGTAGTGAAGGAAATTTATGCCATACATTGAATCTACACTGAATTTTCTTTGGAGAAATATATCTAACGGACTGTCACGCTTATATTTTATACTTTTATTTATTTATTTATTTGTGTATGTTTACTGGGCACGTGTGTTTGTATCCCTAAAGGAATTGTTGTTTGCACATTTTCTCTGAGCACTTTATAAATTATTTGGGTGCATGTAATTGTCTACATATTTAGTGTATCATGCTTTTCAATGAATTTCTATTAATTTCATGAATTTATTTATGTTTATTTCAATTAATTTCTTTCTATTTATCTATCTGTTTGAATTTAATTGTTTATCCTGTGTATGAACTTATTTGCACTGGATCTTAATTGTCTATAGTGTACACACACTAGTTGTGTTTACATATCACGTTTATTATTATTATTATTACTATTCTTATTTTTTGCTTTTAATTTTATTAGATGTTAGTTGATTTTCACTAGGGTTTGGCATATGGGAGAGCGTGGTTGTAAAATTTTGTTTTACAAGTTTAGGAGTGAGATGGGTCTATAGCTGGAACATAGTGTTCCATCTTTCCCTTCTTTCAGAATGACAGCAATGATGGCTTCTAAGGCCGCGTACACACGGGCGGACTGTTCGCCCAACTTTGTCCGCTGAACAGTGTTTCAGCGGACAGTCCGCCCGTGTGTGGGCTTCAGCGGACTGTTTCAGCGGACTGTCTGACGAACAAAGTTTTTCGGAATTCCCGTTAGACAGTCCGCCGAAACTTGGTTTCAGCGAACAGTCCGCTCGTGTGTAGGCTTGTTCGACGTACTAAGTTGCGCGCATGCTCAGAAAGGATTTCCACGTCGAAAGTTGCATTGCAGTGTATTGGACGTCGAATTTTTCGATCCGTCGTACGTGACGTATACGTCATCGCGCAAGTTTTCAGCGGACTGTTCGTTCGTCGTGTGTAGTCAAGTCCGCTCATGCAAATTTTGAGCGGACTGTTTGTCAAACAGTTTGACAAACTTAGTTGGGCGAACAGTCCGCCCGTGTGTACGCGGCCTAAGGCTTCTTTACGCACGTCCCACTTTTTCCCAATCCCATTCATGTTAAAACACATTTTAGGGATTAAAATATCTCAAATTTTTTTATAATAAAGTATCATCAAGCCATCAGGTCTGGGACTTTTCCCTGTCGGTATTTCTTTTAGGGTTTTTATTATCTCTTCCTCTGTAATAGCTGGCTAAATTGGTCCTCTGATTTTATTTTCTCCTGTTTCCGCTCTACCTCTACTTTAGTACCCTGCTTCTTAATTGAGTATAAACTCCCATAGTACTCTTGGAACATCTTAGCAATTCCTGCTGTTTTATGTACTAGTTCCCCTGTATTTGTTTGTATTTTAGCAATATAATTAACTGCTTTTTGTTTGTCACTAATGCCCAGATATTTTCCTGGCTTATTCCCATATCGGTACCGTTCTCTTTTTACTATGTTATAGGTCATTTGTGTTTCTTGTTCTATTAAAGCTCTCATCTCCTCCCTCCTTCGACTAAGTTTTTTTAGGAGTTCTATATCTCTCGTATTCTTATGTAACTGTTCTAATTTATAGATTTCTCTACTCAGGGCCATTTTATTCTCCTTAGTTCTATTTTTCCTTTCTGACCATTATCAAAATACCCCTAATATGGGACTTATGGGCTTCCCATACTATGTCTTCTGACATACCCTCAGTGTTGTTTTCTCTGAAGAACTGCCCTAATTCTTTTTTTATTCGCTCTTCTATTGCTTTATCATGTAATATATCTTTGTTTAATCTCCACATATTACTCTTTTTTTGGGCCTCTTCTATCTTCAGTTGTAGTGTCATCGGCGCATGAGCAAAAAAAAGTCATTATTTCAATATTTGTACTGACAACAGCTTCTAACAGCCTATGCTTTATCAAAAAAAAAAAAATCCAATCTGGAGTACGTCGCATGGACAGGCGAGTGGAATGTATATATTATTTTAATGTGCTGTAACCTTCACACATCTACCAGTTGGTATTGGTACATTGTCTTTTTTAATCTATTCCTCCATCCCATTCCCATCTCCGGTACATGCGACGTACTGTCCTCCATAGGCTCTAACCCAAAATTAAAATCCCCCGCCATTATAGCCTATCCTTTCTTAAATTCCATAAACTCAACCATCACCCTCAATAAGAAATCAATAGGATTTTTATTTGGGCCATATATGTTTGCCAAGGAACAGTCGGCTCCATTCAATTTTCCTTTCAGAAATAGATAGCGCCTCTCAGGGTCCGTCTTTCTCTCTTCTAAGTCAAAGCTCACCCCCTGGTAAACCCTATGGCTACTCCTTTTGCCTGGCTGATGGGGGAATCCCTGTAGTACCATATGGGGTATTCTTTAGAGGATATTCTGCGATGTGACCCCAGGAAAAAATGGGTTTACTGAAGCATTACCACATCTGCTTTAAGGGTTTTTAATTCATTACTAATATTGGCCCTTCTTATGGGAGCATTCAGGCACGTATATTGTATGTAATTATATTTAAGCTAAACATCCTTACTTATTTTTGAGATTTTCCTGTGGAACTTCAACACCCAACAAAGGGAGAGCATTTTCTTTACAGTACCACAAGTGAGAGAGGGGATCAATTGCCCTTGTTCTTGTTTCATATCTTAGCTGGTAGATTCCCATTCCCACCCTCCTCCCCGCTCACCCCTTTTTTCCCACCCTCAAATCCCTCTAGAGCTCTCCGTGCCCTCCCCCCGTGCTACCAATGATAGGGAAAATGGCCTCCCTATGGTCCTTAATACCGTGGCCCCAACACATTCCTCCCGGCCCTGCGGTTATCCCTTTTGAGGTTGGACTCTTCAGATGGTCGTCAGGTAGAACTGGTACTCCCTCCGGTTTATTTTGGGGGTTCCTGTGCCCGTTCGACTCCCCCCCCCACTCGACCCTGAGAAAATAGTCTTTTCCCTTTTGATGATTAATGTTTTATAGGTTTATTTTCCTTTGGATCTCTTCTTTTTTTTTTTGTACTTTTACTACTGGTTGCCATGTCTGCTGTTCATACGTATTTTCTGTATTCTCCACTTTTTCCCACCCTCAGGGACTCTCCACTTGCTGTCCATAACCTGCACAACTCTGTTTGACAACCATATGTCATGCATCTATGTGTCTGTTCATCTGCAGCATACTTTCCCCTCCATCTGCTCCATCTGGGGAATTTGCGCTAAGCCATTATGGGTCTACAGGCTCAATGGGCTCAGCAGACTTGGCAGGCTCTGTCCGCATCTCTCTCAGCATCCCACTCTGTCAACATGCCACCTGCATTGCAATGTGTGTGCGTGCACAGTCCTCGTGCAGTCCCCGCACTCTGAACTACGGTCCGCTCTCCAATAAGCTCTCCGCTCCTGGATATCAAGACTGCCAGGCATTAGGGCTGTGCCTCTTCCTCCTCCTCCAACACACAGCCACAAAAGACGGTAATGGATCAGAGCAACTGCTCCTTCACTCTTACACTTCCTTAGCTTAGTCTGCACAGTTTGCCCAAGGGACGGGGTCCAGAAGGGGGCGGAGGACGGACAGCCTTTCCTCAGGCCGGCATGCTAGGGGAGCGTCACAGGCTCAGCGTCGGCTCTAGCTCAACATCCACATCCGGTCCCTCCCTCCGAAATCTCTGTTAGGGTTACAGCGGCAGTGAAAGTGATGATCTGATCATTTATTTTGGGCAATTCCAGCTCAAAATTACCACATGTTGCCAGTAATGTCACCTTTGTTTAACCATTTGATGCCCATGTTATAGCCAAAAGACGGCTACAGTGCGGGCCTAAATTGCCAAGAGGGCATTCATGTACATCCTCATGTGCTCGTGTTGCCCGTGCACCCCCCTGTGCAGTGTTGCCAACCTACCAGATTGAAATTTACTGACACAACACCTAAAATTTACTGGAGCAGCCAAGTTTTTACTGGCATTTTCAAAAGTTACAAAATTGTTATTATTATTATTATTACACACATTTATATAGCACTGACAGTTTACGCAGCCCTTAACAGCATTTGGGCAGACAGTACAATTACAATAAAATTCAATACAGAGGGAATCAGAGAGCCCTGCTCATTAGAGCTTACAATCTAGGAGGGAGGGTCAAGTTATACAAAAGGGTAATAGCTGTGGGGGATGAGCTAATGGACAAAATAGTGCAGTTGTTAGATGGAAGCATGAATGGCTTCTCTGAAGAGGAAAGATTTCAGGGATCGCCTAAAATTGGATACATTTGGAGACAGTCTGACAGATTGGGGTAGTGAGTTCCATAGGATGGGCGAGGCTCGGGAGAAGTCTTGGAGGCAGATATGGGAGGAGGTGATGAGGGAGCTAGAGAGCTCTTGGGAGGAACGAAGTGGGCGATTAGGTTGATATTTTGAGACTAGGCCAGTGATGTAGCTGGGGGCAGAGTTGTGGATGGCTTTGTAAGTAAGTGTTAGTATTTTGAATTTAATTTGTTGGGCAAGTGGCAGCCAATGGAGGGATTGGCAGAGAGGGGTAGCAGACACTGTGCGGTTTGTAAGGTGGATGAGTCTGGCAGCAGCATTCATGATGGACTGAAGGGGGGAGGAGTCTATTTAAAGGTGAACCAATGAGGAGGGAGTTGCAGTAGTCAAGGCGAGAGATAACCAGGGAGTGAATCAGGAGCTTTGTGGTTTCATTGGTTAGAAAGGGACATACTGTAGTTTGGAGATGTTGCAGAGGTTGAGGTGGCAAGCTTTGGAAAGTGATTGGATGTGGGGCTGAAAGGAGAGTTCAGAGTCCAGGATAACACTGAGCACCCTGACATGTGGGGGTGGGTGGATGGTTGTGCCATGACTCTTGACAGAGAAGTCAGGGGAAGAGGTGTGTGGGGGGGGAAATATTATAAGCTCGGTTTTGGACAAGTTGAGTTTGAGGAAGTGTTGTGACATCCATACAGATATGTCTGTTAGTAAGTTGGTGATGGGTGAGGAGACTGATGGAGTGAGTTGAGGGGTGGAGAGATTTGTGTGTCGTCAGCGTAGAAATGATATTGAAAGCCATGAGAGGCTATCAGCTGACCCAGAGAAGAGGTGTAGATTGAAAATAAGAGGTCCAAGAACAGAATCTTGGGGGACCCCAACGGAGAAGGGAAGAGGAGTGGAGGAAGTAAATTGTAAGTGACACTGAAGGTGCGTTGGGATAGGTGGCTCTCATCCTACCTATCCCAACGCACCTTCAGTGTCACTTACAATTTACTTCCTCAAGAAATGTCACTCCCTTGGTCTCCATGACATTTCTTGAGGAGGAGGGGGTGGTCAACGTGTCAAAGGCAGCTGAAAGGTCCAGAAGTAGGAGTACAGAATAGTGCCCGTTGGTTTTTGCAGTTAGTAGGTCATTTGTGTGTTTTAAAAGAGCAGTTTCTGTGGAGTGTTGAGGGTGTAATCCAGATTGAAGGGGATCAAGAAGGCTATTCTTAATGAGGTGGTCATTCAAATTACAGTTTTAAATGCAAATGAGAGTATTTAGGCTACAAACAAATACAATATGCAATTAGCAATATGATTTAAAGTAGATAAAAAGGCAAAAAATGTATTTCTTAATTTATTTTCAATTAAGTAAGTAGCTCAGGACCAGGACTCAGGAGGGCAAGAAATTAGAATGGGCAGCACACACATGAAATTGACTCTCACAGTGACCCTGCCAGCAGTGTGCAGCAGCACAGATGATGACACCTCACCAACATGACACGTCCCCTCCTGAGTCACAGTGACAGTCTCTCTCCATGCCAAGTGATTCCTCCAATCCACTCCAGTCTAAACAGCACTGCTCCGAGCCTGCCTTGTTCCCATACCACAGACACGCACACGAGGCTCTGGACACTTTGCCTGACTCCATTGCACAACATGCTCAGGCACCGCCTCTGCCAGAGCCACACTGTAAGAAGCACTGGGATGGTCTCAGCCAACTCCGGACCAAGCCAAGTGTCACATTCATATTTTTTACTGGCAACCTTTTACTTTTACTGACATTTACTGGCAGGAGAAAATTGCCTGTTTTTTACTGGCTGCCAGTAAAAATACTGACGGTTAGCAACACTGCCCCTGTAGTGCCCCAGTACTGCTAAGTAGTGCCCACCAGTGCCACCTATCAGTGCCCATCAGTGCTGTCAATCAGTGCCACCTATCAGTGCTGCTCATAAGTGCCACTATCAGTGCTGCATACTGTATTAGTGCCGCCTATCAGTGCCCTTCCGTGCTGTCCATCGGTGCCCATCAGTGCCGCCTTATCAGTGCCTATCAGTTCAGCCTATCAGTGCAGCCTCATCTTAAAGCTGAAAACTGACCTGGGCAGGAAGGGGTATAAGTGCATTGGTAAGCAAGTGGTTAAAAAAGTGTATAAATCTAAAACAAACATGCTCACCTAGATGGCTGCAGCTTCAATCCAATGCTGTAGCTGTCTCCTGCCAGCTCTACACTGAGAACTGAGCAATCAAAGACACTCAGTTCTAGGGTCTGCTCTGAGCGGTGGTTGTCAGGCACCACTTGCTGTTCTGCTCCACCAGTATTCACTAACATATTAAATTCCTGATAGTCAGCATAGAAACGGGATAGGAGCACAACAGGGCTGTCAGCATTTATCAGCATTACAGAAGTTTGTGGAATACAAAACTGTCAGTGTGGAATGGCATTGGTGTGTATCTTTCCCTACCGATGTTTGGCGTTGTGCACTTTGATGCCTGCCTCAGGGTGGATAGCAGGAGGTGGTGCATGGCAGGGTGGGGGTAATGTATTTCAGAGTGTTTTTTGACAAAGGAGGAACGTCCTCGTTATGGAGAGACCCCAGATCTCTCCTCTACCCTTAAAAGCAAAAGATATAAAAAAAATGTTGATCTTTTGCTTAAAAAAAAGGTTTACTTCGGTCCTAGACCAGAAGTAACATCCCCTCCTGCTGCTTGGAAAAGTGATCCAGTAGCTAATCAACCACTTGGATTGCTTTTATGAGAAACAGCATCGCCGGCTCAAAAAACAAAACAAAAAAAAAACAGCGTTATGACTGATAGCTTCAGTCATAACCCTGGTAAACCACTCAAAGTCGCAATGCATATTTATGTATTGCGGTCAGCAAGTGGCTAGAGAAAAACAACTGTAATGCCCCGTACACATGACCGGTCTTTCTGTCAGAATAAACTTAAACAACGATCTTTCAGATGAAACGGTTTTGTCTACATACGATCACACCAAAGTCCGACTGTCTAGAACGCGGTGACATACAACATGTACAACGTGACTAGAAAAAGGAAGGCCAGTAGCCAATAGCTGCCATCTCGTACTTGCTTCAGAGCATGTGTCGTTTTTGGTCCGTTGGAACAGCATACAGACAAGCAGTTTTCCTGATAGCAATTGGTTCCGTCGGATAAATATAGAACATGTTCTATTTCTAGGTCCGTCAGAATTTAGATGAGGCCCACCCACACGATTGGTATGTCCGATGAAAAGATTCTGTCTGACTTTTTCTGCCGGAAAGTCCGACTGTGTGAACGCGGCATCAGACTGTTTAAATGTTTTGGTTTGGATCAGGAATATACTGTACAGTATTTTTCTCATTTATACTGAACATACAATTGAGCCTTAACCCCCCTGACAGTATTCCCGAGTCTGACTCGGGGTGGATTTTTCATACCAAAAGCGGTATCCCCGAGTCAGACTCGGGACAGCGTCGCTGGATCCAGGAGGAGGTTTACTTACCTTCTCCCTCGGATCCAGCGTTGTCCCCCCGCCGTACGAGCGAGCCATGTCTCGCTCGATGTATCTCCGTTCCCTGCGAGCGTTGCGACGCACGGGCAAGGAGATCGGCGCCAAATTCAAAAAGTGAAACAAACAGTAAACATACAGTATAATGTGATCTTACAGATTACATTGCTGTATGTAAATATTTCACATCCCCTTTGTCCCTAGTGGTCTGCCCAGTGTCCTGCATGCAGTTTTATGTGATAAAAACTGTTCTTTATGCCTGGAAACTGGAGATTGTCCATAGCAACCAAAACTGTCACTTTACATCAAAAATGATTTTAGACCAGCTAGAAAACAGCGATAATAAATTAGAATCACTCACAGAATTGAGGGATAGCGATTTGTGGGGAGATCCGTCATCAAACACTGAAAAGTAATGACAGTGACAATTCTGCAACTCAGCAAATTTCAGTGTTTTTGATTTGATTACATTATTGAATCATTTTTATTATTGTTATATTATTATTTGGTATAATTATTTATAGTTATTTATTATATTATCATTTATGATTTCATTTTTCAAACTTTATCATACCCGGGATGTCTGCTAGACTCTGGTTTGGACAGATTTAAGAGAGTTATTCCTAAGAATTGCAGGACTACAATATAAAACGCCAAATTTTCATGCAAAATAATGGTACCGCTTTTAGCACCTAAAATCCGAAATAATCATACCGCCAGGGAGGTTAAAAAGACCCAATAAATGAATCCTGGAGGCAACATCATTGTTCCACTTTTTATTTTACTTATATCTATCCTTTAAGTTGTTCCCCAGTGGAGGACATCTGACATCAGGCTGACAGGTCCCTATACTGCATTGCAGGATGCACTGGGGCAGGTTGACATTTAGATTTTTTTAAAGATGAAAATTTGTATACAGAAGCCACTCCTGATCGGGGCACTTCCAGATCATCCTGTAGCAGGACAAGGATGAGGACCTGCACCTTTCTGAAAATGCACTGCAGCTGTGCTGCATTGATGTGAATGGACAGTTGGGCACCATAGAGAATTCCATTGTTATGCAGTGCTGCATAAATGCTAGAGAGAGCTTGTTTTCATGGGTGAGGTTAGTGTCCTAGATCTGAATGATATATATATATATATACTGTATATGCCACTTTGTACATTGAAGACAGTTAAAGTGTTACCTGTAGACAAACAGGGGCACGATAAAATCAGCAGAACGGTCCTCTCTCTCCGCATTCAGCAGCTTTTTTACAGAGGCACTAAACCCATCACGCTGCCAGATAACTTGAGTATCAAGTGGTAAAAAGTTCCCTGGAACAAGAACAGAATTGCAGAAAAGTTCTGATAAAAATGTAGTTATATAGCTTCAGCTTGACAGGTGTAGCATATTATGTGATTCTGTAGCTTAACAGGTGATGGTAATTAATCAACCACCCCACCACAAAAAGATGAAGTCTAGTGGGCTGAGCCAACTCCTAAATATCTTTATCTCTGGAGGACCCTAACATTGAGATGTCCCAACCCTAATTACAGGCTCTGTTCCTGCTCACCCTGGACATTAAGGCTCGGTTCACACTAGAACACACAGCGGCTCACAGCAGGAGTCATCGTTTCAGGTCTGATTTCTGCCCAAATTTTGAATTTGGACCTGAAACGGACTAAAAGATGCACAGGGCTCCTGTGCAATTCACTCCGGAGCCACTGCAGATATTTGTGAACTGACTCCATAGAGAGCCAGTCACAATCGCCTACTATACTAACTGGATGCAGGGGAAACCCACATTCAATTCGCATAGGTGTGAACCCAGCCTTAGGTTTTCTTGCCCACTTTTTGGTGTTCCTCAACCTAGGTAGCTGCAAGAGATTAGGATTTTGTGATCATAGACAAATTTAGGCAGACATGGCTGGAAGCTAGGCCGGTTTGTGTTGGTTTATGTGGGCTACGAGTTGCTTAGAATAGTAGCTGGTGACTCACAAACAGCACCATTAGGACTAGGAATTATCGACTAGAACAGAACAAACGAGAATGTGGGACGTTTGCGGCAAATTGGAGCACCACAGATCGCCCCACAATGCACTGCGAGATCGCAGTTTGTCGACGGCTGCTGATTGGCCAAAGCATGCACCTGACCTTTAGCCAATAACAGCACGATTTCCTGTGAGTGCAATGATTGGCCAAAGACAGGGTCTCTTTGTCCACGCCCCACACTATATAAGGCTGTTTACACATTGGCAGTATGTAGTGTGACATGGAGATTGAGACTTGAGAGAACTTCAGCTGTTAGTTAGTGGCGTGCAGGTAGTTTAAAAAAAAAAATATATATATATATATATGTATTCTTGTCTATTAAATTATATTAACATTTATACTGAAAGTCTATGGACATTTCTATGGCTTAGTGTTTGGCGCCATCTAGTGGCCAAACACTGATAGTGGACTTAAATGATTTTTTGCTTTCACAAGCATTGAACTATTTACAGGAAGTGACTGTTATTTACTCTGGAGAGTTGACCTTTTTTACCCAGGATGCCAGGTGACCTACCCATGGACACCCTCTCTGACAGTGCATGCTAGGTAGGACAAAAAAGGAGCCCCAGCGCCATCTTAGGTCTCTTGGGAATGCATGGCCTGCATGTGAGGGTTTGTGAGGAGGCCTCCTGGAGAAAGTGGCCTATTGCCCTTGCAGAGTGCAACCCTGCTCGTTTGTGTGAGTGACCTGAAGTGCCAGAGACACAGTGATCAGATTGGGAAGATCCAGAGACACTGGAACGGAGTGACGGAGCCGGCTGGCCTAGAAGCAAACTGAAAACACCGGACCAAAGTTACCATACCGAGCTTTCAATCCAGTTGGTGAGTGGGTTGCGGCCCACAGTTTATTAACTTTACACCTAGTCAGACTTATATACAGGCCTCGCTGGGATCCATAGTCCTATGGAGGAGGAGTATAGCAACTGACATTAGGCAGCCATAAGGCCTACTTACTATCGCACCTCAAGTATTGTATTATAATTGCAGAACCAGCACTAGGATCATTTTTGACTCAACTTTAATTACTTTAACCCTTGGATTACAAATTATAAGGAATTATCATTGCTAGCGAAGGCAAGGTGACCAAAAAGACTGAGTACTTTAAGTGAGATCTCACACATTAATTAATTATATTGTTTATAATTGTTATATCAAAAGTCATTGTTCTGTCATTCTTTGTTGGGATGACAGCAAAATGATTGTAACCACCTGTTTGCCAAAACTTATAGTAAAATATACTTTGGTTAAAGCGGTAGTAAACCCGCACATTTTTTTTTTTTTTTTTAACCTGCAAAGCAAAAGGCATAATGAGCTAGTATGCACCGCATACTAGCTCATTATGAAATACTTACCTTAGAACGAGGCCCCGACATCTGGCCCGATCCACGCCGAGGGAGCTGACATGCTCCCTCGGCGTTTCTTCCGTGTATCGCGGCTCCGGCGCTGTGAGTGGCCGGAGCCGCGATATCGTCACTCCCACGCTTGCGCGCGGGAGATTTCAGTCCGGCCGCTCGGCCGCTGCCGGATTTTAACGGCGAGAAACCCCTTGTGCGCATGCGCCGCTGCAGTCAGCGGCACATACCGAGGGGAATATCTCCTAAACCGTACAGGTTTAGGAGATATTTTTTTTACCTACAGGTAAGCCTTATTATAGGCTTTCCTGTAGGTAAAAGTTAAAAATGTGGGTATACAACCACTTTAAGTACCCCGTTGTGTGGAGTGTTGTTTTCCCCCAGCAGGTGGAGCCAGTGGATCCTGATGTGTCAATACATGTATATTGTGTTATATCATATTGTACTGTATTGTATTGCACCACAGCTGTGTCAAGGGGACTGAGTCAAGTTAGTGGGGTTTATTGGCAGAGTGCAGGCCCAATTCAAACCAGCAGCTCCTTCGGGGGTCAGCGATACATTATATATATATATATATATATATATATATATATATATATATTTTTTGCAGGCAGTCTAGTATAGACAGTGTAATATATATATATATATATATATATATATATATATATATATATATATATATATATATATTCATACATACACACACACATATACAGTGTAGTCAATTTACAGTATATATTACAGTGCAGGCAGTGTACAGTATATAATACAGTGAAGACTGTGTACATTATATAATACAGTGCTTGTGGTGTACAGTATATAATACAATGCAGGCGGTGTACACAATATATAATACAATGTGTACAGTATAAAATACAGTGCAGTCGTTGTACAGTATATAGTACAGTGCAGGCGGTGTACAGTATATAGTACAGTGCAGGCGGTGTACACAGTATATAATACAGTGTGAGCAGTATATAATACACTTTAGGCTGTGTACAGTATATAATACAGTGCACAACATGCAGAATTGGTGGAGTGGATAACTAAGCTGTCCTCATCCTCCTCATCCTCTGTTACTTAGGCTCATACTAGTTTGCCTTCCAACGCAGCTGCCAAAGTGGACTATTCCATGGTTTCCTTGTCCACAGTTACTCCTTCCATAGCCCAACCGTCATGCATGGAGGAGTCACCAAAATTATTCAACCACAGTGTCGGTTACATGCTGCTGGAGGATGAGCAGCAGTTTGAAGGCTCTGATGTTGGTTCCCAGGTTGAGGAAGTGAGTAAAGTGAGCCTAGAGAGAAGGGGTGCCGCAGAAGGACAATAAACTAGCAGTCTTGTTCCCCCAGCTACAGCATATTGCCAAGTTTTCTCCAGTGACGAGGAGGGAGGGGATGATGAGGTCACTGACTGTACTTGGGTGCCTGAGAGAAGAGAGGAGGAAAGTGAGGAGGAGGAGGCACAGCTCCAATGAGGCAGAATGTCCTCCAAGGGTCAGCTTAAGGGCAGCCACCATATTACATCACACCAGAGAGCTACACAGGTGCAGGGCACCTGCAGGGTGCATTGGGGGGAACCCCAAAGCACCTTGTCCCCATGTTGATGGGGACAAGAGCCTCTTCTCAACAACCCTGGCCATTGGTTGTCATGGTTGTCAGGGTTAACAAGGGGGCACCCAGATCCTGCCCACCCCATGTGAATGACTATCGGGTACATCGTACCCCTGCCCATTCAACAAAAAAAGTGTCAAAAAGTAAAAACCACAATAGACAGTTTTTGACAATTCCTTTATTTTAAAAAAAGTGTCCCACAATGTCTATCCATCTTCAATCACACTGCCCGATGGACCCAAAAATTTGAAAAAAAAATGAAAACGCTCCCCCCTTCATGGGAGGCCTCTCGGCAACTGCTGTCTCTTGGCTGTGACAGCTGTTATATGGGCAAGGGCAGGGCCAACCAGTGACATAACTGAGTGACCCAGCCCCTTCTGAGGTCATGTGACATCAGAGAGGTGGGGTCAGAGGGGGCATGAATGGCTGTGGAGAGCAATTTATCGAGACTGGGTGCTTATTGTGAAGGCAGGATGGCCTACAAAGAGCTTTTCAGTCTCCATCAGGGAGGAAGGGGGAGGTAGGAAGAGACTGCCTGACCCACATTTCTACAAGTGAGAGACTGTTGGTGTGCACAGTCCGCTTTTGAAGTGTCCACATAGACTGCTGTGGAGGTTTCAGAGGTGTGTGTTCCCTGATTTGCAGGATCAGACCAGCCTGCCACCCTGTGTACCCAATGGATGGACCTTTCCTATTGCCAGGGTGAGGCCTCCCATCAGGAACTCCAAAGAAGAACTTATTTTATGGGATACCCTTGCTACTTGGTCCAGGAGTCTTTTTTTTCAATTTTCCAGCTGGGGAACCAGCTGGATTTTGGTGGAGGGTGAGTGTAGCACCCTCTACCTAGGATTTTGGTTCTAGAGGTTAGGATTCTGTGACCATAGGCAAATTTAGGCAGGCTTGGCTGGAAGCTAGGCCTGTTTGTTTTGGTTTATGTGGGCTGGGAGTGGCTCAGAATAGCAGCTGGTGACTCACAGACAGCATTATTAGGACCTCCTACTTCTTTCTAGAATGTTTCAGTGGTTTCTAGAAAGAGAGGCTGAAGGGGAGGTGGAGCTGTCTGGGGTGTTCTAAGGATCCCCAACCAATCCCCAACTTGGATTTGCAGTCAACAGGCCTCCTTAAATATCCAGGGTCAGCCCAGCTGGGGAGGAGTTGTCGGGTGGAGGGCTGGTGAGTGACAGACACAGTTGGGAGGACTGGAGAGGCATGCCTGAGAGGACCGGGAGTGTGCAGTCTGGCATTGGTGCTGAACCAGCAGTAAGGACTGTGATGTCACGGGCAGTGGAGTTGAACAGCTGCAACCAGGAGGGCTGGCAGAACCCGAAGAGGGCTGACTGGGAGGAGTAGTCCTCCCAAAGGATAGCCATATTTCTATTTCTGCTACACTAAAGGAGCCCACGGTCCCTGTTTGCAAGGGGCGATTGCTAAGGCCTGGCTGAGCCAGTGTCAGGCCTACACATGTGGTAGCTGTGCCTGGAGTAAAGTGTTGTGCAGGAGAGAGAGAAAGAGAGTAATAGTCTGCAAGCAAGTGTCGTGCGGGAGGATACTGGAGTAACAGAGTGTACATAGCTGTCCCAATTGATTGTTAATCAATCTACCAATTGTTTATTTCACTGGGCATCCCATATATTCCTTTACCCATTCAAGTTCAAATCCCTCAATAAAAATACAAAAACAATCACATGGACTGTTCATTGTCTCCAAGGCGACTGGGAAGTGAGTGCCGGGCTATGTTGACAGGTTGGCCACATCACCTAGAAGCCCTTATGGGGGTACCGCTAAAGGTATGAAATAGATAAATAAAAGTATAATCTTAGTAGGACCTCCTTTGCTGTTTTTCAAGCATACAGATCTTCTAGGGAAGAAATCTCACCACTGGTGTTCCCAAGACTCTTTATAATCTGACAAACACTGACATATAAATTCTGGTTGATTATTCCTTTAAGGTCCCTTTCACATGGTTGTCTCTGTGCAATGGACTCCACTTGTTCAGTGAGGGGATCGCTCATTGTGCAGAGTGGACAAAGACACAGTTCCACTCTCCTCTATGGGGAAATCAGGTGGAAATGGACTGCCTGTCTGTTTTCATCTGATCCTTTTCAATCTGATCCGATCTGCCAGACAGATGGAAATTAGGACCACTATTGATCTGGATTTAAAAAAAATATATATATTTAAGAAGTATGCTGAATGAAATGCACAAACACAGCGTTAAAGTGCACCAAGATGGTAGTTATTATAGTAAAACATTTCAATAAAATGGTACAAATGTGAAGAGAGGTTAAGGGGTACAGGAGAGGGGAACCTATGAATGATGGTGCTATTGACAACATGGTAGATTACATAAACAGTAACAAGAACTTTGAATAGAGAAGGGAGTCCCAGTTTACAGGATACCTAGGGTAAGCTGTATCCAGCCTTTAAAAGGTCAGGATAGACTGTAATATTAAATGCCTGCTGTGCAGTCCGAGTGCTTCAGCCATTTATGCCAAAGCCTCTAGAAGGGCGCACATTTACCGTTTTTAACTGCGAACATCAGTTCATATGGCTAGTGTTCAGGTGTTGAAGGAACAGAGATCGATCTGGAGGCTCAGCTTGTTTTCAGGTAGCAGCTATAGTTCTTCTGGCTGCTGTGATGCCATGCACAAAGAAAGGGGTTTGTGTTGAGGCCCAAGATCTGCAGTGTAGTGGGAGTGCTGTTACAGGGTTGCCTTCCACATGGACTGTTAAAACAGAGGATATAAAGTTGAAGACATAATTCTAAAATGGCTTTATTAAGCCCCATACACACTATCAGTTTTTCTGCTGAGTTTTTCCTTCAGGTTTACCAAAACCATGTAGTGCAAGGGCCTGCCTCATTGCATACAAATTGAAAAGCCAAAGGTTTGACCTCATATTATATGGTTTTGGTAGTGTGTATGGGGCTTAACAGGGCAGTCCCACCATATATGTAGTAGTGATCCTTGTCTACCGCATTCTCTCCAGCACAGCGGTGATTGGGATGGAAAGATCATAGCTAATTTAGTGGGGTAATAGTACCATCTGTGGAGAAATTTTAGGGATGATTCCCAATGGGTGGTACATTTCGAGGATGTAGTAAGTAGTTGAGAGGCCTTTCGCCATTGGTGTATGTTGAATTGTTGTGAGAGTTTGGCTTCCCATATTTAAATAGAGGAAGTTTTTGTTTGAAGAAAGATTGTGGTTGATTATCTGGCAGAGGAATGACGTACCTTTGTTCTTTGGGGATTCTTCGGAAAAGAAAGATATTATATCTGTTGGTATGCAGTGATTTTCTTTGGAGATGTGAGGATTGATTGAGTTTAGAGAAATATGTAGAAGTCTGATTTAGACAGTCAATAAGATTGTTGCAGGTTTTGGAAGGTATGTGGTATGTTAGAGTCAATTAAGCAGCCTAGAGTTGATATACCAGCAGACATCCAATGCGAGAGTGATAGGTCTGGTGACAAAGGTTCTAGGGAGACAAGAGTAAGGGTAGTTAAGTCTGAAGATTGCGATTTCAGGAGTTGGGGGCACAGGTTCTTCCAGGTGGATAGGGCGCTGATGGTAGGTACGGAGCTGGTTGGGGCATGAAACCTAGGAGTATTGCTCCTAGTGTGCCTTGTAGCAATGATCCAAGTATTGAGTGTTCAATGGGACACCATATATGGTCCGAAGAGGAGGACCACCAGAATTTTAGTTGGACAAGAACAGTTGCTTGGTGGTAGCTTTTCAGGTTAGGAACTCCCCATTCCAGCGCTTAGTTTGGGTCTGTAGAGGATTGAGGATTTGAATCTAGGTCTCCTCCCATTCCAGATAAAATGATTAACAGTGGATTGAAGCTTTTGAACGTAAGATGATGAGAATGGGATCGGGAGAGTCCTGAAGAGGTATAATATTGTGGGGAGTAGTGACATTTTGACTACAGCAACTGTCTATAGTTCGCTAATTTCTTTCAGCGATGCGATTGCTGCATCATAATTTAACCGGTGTACGGAGGAGCTTGGTGAGGTATTGGATTGTAGAGTGGGGGGCCCGGGAGAAGCCAGGGGACACCGAGATTGTTTTTTCAAGTTTTACATTCAGTGCTATGGGTATCATATTTGATTTTGAGACATTCACTTTGTATAGTGAGACCAGACCAAAGTCTTCTAGTACTGACTGAAGGGACTTTAGGGATATTGGGGTGGGAGCAGATGGTCAGGGCGAGGGGTTCCATGACTAGGAACATTTATTTTATGATGCATTCTGAGGCTAACTGATCTGAAGCCGGGAATGCAGCTAGAGATTGTGAGTGAGGTTATCCCCGTCAGTAGCCAGTTGTTTTTTACTCACTGGCCCTTTGGATATAGGGAAGGCTGCAGGTGATGGTTCTTGGCCTTTTCTGGGAGTTTTTGTCCTCCTTTTGAGTGGCTGTAATCACAGCTGCAGCGTAGTATTGTATGCCTGGAGTGCTGTGTTGTGATGAGGGGGCAGACTCCATCTTGCTCTCCCCTCCATCTTCTGCTGTCGCCATGCTGCCGAGCCCTTGGAAGTAGTCGCAGACATCCCCAGGTGTCAGGGGGATGAAAGCTGTCGGGACCGGGTGTCTGTAGAAGAGACGCCACTGTGTAAGTCGCTGTTCCCCGCCGGAGCTCCTAGTTCAAGCAGCCATACTGCTCCGTGGCCAGGCTCCTCCCCCACCGATCTGGATTTTGCAGACAAAATTGGATCAGATGGTGGACATGTGTCTGCTGATATTCCGCTGCTCCATAGAGGAGACTTCATGGTTCGATCAGGTCTGCCAGAAATACTGACAGGTGGACCCGATCGGAAAGCCCATGTGAAAGGGGCCTTAGGCTGGTTTCCCCCCTTTTTTTTTAGGTGGACCTAATTGGACCAGCCATTGCTCTCTATGGAGCGGCGGAAGTCAGCAGGCATGTGTCTGCTGACACCCGCTGGTATCTGATCTAATCCTGTCTGCCAAAAAAAACAGATGGATGGGGTATTTATCCCCCATTCATCCAGCAGATTATATTGGATGACAGTCAGGTGGAAACAGACAGCCAGTCCGTTGTTTCCATCTGACAGCCCTATAGAGAACAGCGGACTGTGTCCGTGTCCGCTCTGCATGAAGGAACGGACATGGACCTGTTATCTGCCTGCTTAGTGGGGATCAGCAGAGAGAATCCCTACTGAGCAGGCAGATGCGCATTATGGAGAACGCCTGTGTGAAACCAGCCTTACAGTGAAGCCCACCTGCTAAGTTCCCTGTCCAGGGTTCCCAGATCTGGAGGCTACTGTGATCTTCTAACAACACAAATTTTTACTAATGGGCTTAAGGAAATGCAAAATATTGATTTTGTTTAGAAAAAAAGAAAAAAGCTATGGGCTGCCTTTTCATGCCCTGGCTTCAATACCTACAAAGCTATGATAGGTCTGAACCCCATCCTCCTCAGACTGTAAGCTCCTTGGGGGCAGGGATTGATCTGAATGTACAATATATACAGTATGTAAAGCACTGCATAAATTGTTGAGGCCATAGGTGTGTGCAGCCTATTGCATTAGGGTGTGCACCCCAGGGCTCAAGTCCTGTGGTAATGCATGGGAACGGAGTTCCTGCACTTTTTCCACAACAGGAACTCAGTTCCCATTAGCAGCCGTGTCCTGCAAGACTTTGAAGTATGTGAGCTGTGTGGCAGGTGCTACACCAGCAGTCGTCGACACAGCTCACAATAGTAAGTGCCGCACATCTGACCATTCAGGCATTGCCAGCAGGGGGCGCCATGACAGCATCCTCTTCGATCCACCTGTCAATCACAGCTAGCTGACGGTAGATCGGTTCTAGGTCTAGCTGACGGGTAGATCAGGTCTAGGTCTAGCTGACGGGTAGATCAGGTCTAGGTCTAGCTGACGGGTAGATCAGCTATGCTGCTCACGGGACATGCAGGGGGAGAGGTGAGCTGAGGGAGGAACATCAGTTTGGGGTGGTAAGCTGAGCACAATACCTGGCAAAGTTTAATGCCAGGTGGGAAGTTTATGTGGAAATATGTGAAGGGTTAGAATAGCAGCGAGTGTGTGTTGGAGCCCCTGCAGAGTTTGCAGCCCCCTCAAGCTAACATACATCTCCTAAGCAGGAGCACATCACTATCTCCCCAAGCATTCTGTCCAGATAATGTGCAGTTCATTTATGACCTTTCCATTTAACCCTGTGTTATCCAAACTCTGTTCAATGAAAAGTGTGAATTCACCACATAAACTCTCTATATACAAAATAACATTCCCCAATACAGATCAGAACATGATGTTCACATTTGCATGGAGGCACAATAGAATGAATGCTGATTATTCAGAGAATTACCAGATTTATGTTTATTGAGGATTGTTTTTTTTTTTTATGTACTTAACCTTCATACACACAATACGAAAATTGGATGAAAAATACCACTTTTGAAGCGTTCGTGCATATGAGCGTATCATATTTTTTTTGGTGGGGGAGGGTATCTTGGGTGGGAGTTCCCACACTTTTTTCCCCAGGACTTGACCCCTGGTGCACCCTAAAGCTCAAACACACATGTGGCTGTGTCTACACAGTGAAAGAAAAGTGCGTAAAAGTGCGTAAGCATTTAACCGCTGCTACACAGAGCAATAATGCTAATGTGCACTAGGTGATTATGATATGCCCAAGCACACCTGGTACATTCTGTGCATATGCCAATGGTTGGTGCTATATGCAGTATCTCACAAAAGTAAGTACACCCCTCACATTTTTGTAAATATTTTATTCTATCTTTTCATGTGACAACACTGAAGAAATGACACTTGTCTACAATGTAAAGTAGTGAGTGTACAGCTTGTATAACAGTGTAAATTTCCTGTCCCCTCAAAATAACTCAACACACAGCCATTAATGTCTAAACCACTGGCAACAAAATTGAGTACACCCTTAAGTGAAAATGTCCATATTGGGTCCAATTAGCCATTTTCTCTCCCCCGGTGTCATGTGACTTGTTAGTGTTACAAGGTCTCAGGTGTGAATGGGGAGCAGGTGTGTTACATTTGGTGTTATTGCTCTCACTCTTTCATACTGGTCACTGGAAGTTCAACATGGCACCTCATGGCAAAGAACTCTCTGAGGATCTGAAAAAAGAATTGTTGCTCTACATAAAGATGGCCCAGGCTATAAGAAGATTGTCAAGACCCTGAAACTGAGCTGCAGCATGGTGGTCAAGACCATACAGCGGTTTAACAGGACAAGTTCCACTCAGAACCTTGCCTCGCCATGGTCGACCAAAAAAGTTGAGGTCACGTGCTCAGCGTCATATCCAGAGGTTGTCTTTGGGAAATAGACGTATGAGTGCTGCCAGTATTGCTGCAGAGTAGGGATGAGCCCCGATGTTTGAGTCGAATGTAAGTTCGACTCAAACATCGGGTATTCGCCTGTTCACCGAACAGCTTATGCGGTGTTCGCTGCAAATTCGAAAGCCACGGAACACCATTAAAGTCTATGGGACATTAACATGAAAAAAAGTGCTAATTTTAAAGGCTTATATGCAAGTTATTGTCATAAAAAGTGTTTGGGGATTCTGCCCCAGGGGACATGCATCAATGCAATTTTTTTTAAAAAAACAGTCGTTTTTTTCGGGAGCACTGATTTTTTTTAATGCTTAAAGTGAAACAATAAAAATGAAATTTCTTTCATGCCTGGGGAGTGTCTATGGTATGCCTGTAAAGTGGCACAGTTTTCCCATGTTTAGAACAGTACCACAGCAAAATGACATTTCTAAAGGAAAAATTGTAATTTAAAACTGATCGCGGCTAAATGATTTGTCAGATGTAGATAAAACTCATTGAAAAAAGGGCATGTGTTCCCCATTACTAGGCCCTTTGGGTCTGGTATGAATATTAAGGGGAACCCCCAAACCAAAAAAAAATAAATTGCATGTGGGTCCCCCCAAAATCCACTCCAGGCCCTTCAGGTCTGGAATGGAAATTAAGGGGAACCCTGCATCAAATTTTTTAAAAAATGGCAAAGGGATTCCCCCCAAAATCCATACCAGACCTTTATCGGAGCATGCAACCTGGCAGGCCGGAGGAAAAGAGGGGGGGACGAGAGAGCACTCTCCTGAACCGTACCAGGCCACATGCCCTCAACATGGTTGTGGGGGTATGCGGGCGACCCCGCCACCCGTTTACATCACCGGCTGGCCTCACCCTCAGCTATATATGAACTGTCACCCAGAAGAAGTGTCAGTCGGCGGGAGCCTCCCATGGAGGCGGAACGGTTGCGGCTTTTTTTTTTTTTGGTCTGTCGGGTGGCATGAATTTACTTTGCTGGACATTTTTATTTTTTTATTTTTTAGCCACTTCCCGACCGGCGCACGCCGATGTACATCGGCAGAATGGCACGGGCAGGCATATTGGCATACAGGTACGTCCATTTGTATTTGCCACCTGCCATCGCGTGCGCACCACCGGCGGCGCGCGCGTGCCGGTTGAGACCCCCATGAGTCCGGTCGCGGGTCCCACGGACTCCATCGCCACGGGGATACCTGCGATCGCCTCACGGGGAAGGAGGATGGGGAGATGCGGTTGTAAACAGCATCTCCTTGTTCTGCCTAGCAACAAGTGACACTGATCTCTGCTCTATGTGATTGGAGCAGAGATTAGTGTTCACTAACACACAGCCCAGCCCCCCACAGTTAGTAACACACCCCTAGGAACACTTAACCCCTACACTGCCACCCACTGGTTAACCCCTTTGCTGCCAGTGTCATTTACACAGGAATCACTGCATTTATATTTAGCACTAATTGCTGTATAAATGTGTCAAAAACATCCGATGTGTCCGCCATAATATCGCAGTCACAATAAAAATCGCTGATCACCACCATTACTAGTAAAAAAAAAATTATTAATAAAAATGCTATAAAACTATCCCCTATTTTGTAAACGCTATAAATTTTGCGCAAACCAATCAATAATCGCTTATTGCATTTTTTTTTTTACCAAAAATATGTAGAAGAATACGTATCAGCCAAAACTGAGGAAAAAATTTTTTTTATATATTTTTTGGGGATATTTTATATAGCAAAAAGTAAAAAAAAATGCGTTTTTTTCAAAATTGTCGCTCTATTTTAGTTTATAGCACAAAAAATAAAAACCGTAGAGGTGATTAAATACCACCAAATGAAAGCTCTATTTGTGGGAGAAAAAGGACGCCAATTTTGTTTTGGAGCCACGTCGCATGACCGCGCAATTGTCAGTTAAAGCGACGCAGTGCCGAATCGCAAAAAGGGTTCTGGTCTTAATCCAGCAAAATGGTCGGGTCTGAAAGTGGTTAACCACTTCCCACCCGCCGTATGCAGAATGACATCTGGGAAGTGGTTGTGTTATCCTGACTGGGGGTCATATGACATCCAGCAGGACAACATGCCGGCGCACAACCGCGGGGGGGCCAGTCTGACACCCCGCATCTCCGATCATAAGAAGCCTCTATCAGAGGCTTCTTACCACGTGATCAGCTATAACCAATCACAGCTGATCACCACGAGAACCAGGAAGTGCTGGTAAACAGCATTTCTCGGTTCATGCTGACAGGGAGAGCCGATAGGCAGCTCTCCCTGTCAGAAGGGGGGTCTGTGCTGATAATCAGCAATTTGATTATCAGCACAGCCCCCTCAGATGTGCCATAACGCCTCAGATGTTCCCCCTCAGCTGTCAGTCAGTGCCCCAATTAAAACACCCCTCACAGTGCCCATCAAAGTGCCAATCAGTGCCCATATCAGTGCTAATCAGTGCCAGTCAGTGCCCATCTCAGTGCCCAGCAGTAAAACCCATCAGTACCTCAACATCAGTGCTGCCCATCAGTGCCACCTGTCAGTGCCAATCACAGCTGCCTGTCAGTGCCCATCAGTGCCGCCAGTCAGTGCCCATCAGTGCCGCCAGTCAGTGCCCATCAGTCCAGCCAGTCAGTGCCCATCAGTGCCCATCAGTGCTGTATATCAATGCCAAGTGATAATTTTTTTCCTTTTACCAAAAGAAAAACACTGCGCTATCCAAATATCAAAAAAAGCTGCTAACACACTAAAACTGATATTTTAGTAAAAAAGTGTACGAATGTTGTAAAAAAGTGTAGCGCTAAACAATTAAAACAAGCGTAGATACCAATGGAGATATGCCTTCTTGATTAAAGACTGGCCCCAACCCTGTGTACATACACAGGGTGCCATGACGAGGCCTTGCAGCTTACGCATGCGCTTGCAAATGCGGACTAACTAAACCCCAGTTTTTACCCCAGACTGTTGGACAGGTTAATCTGGTTGGTCAGAAGAATGGTTGGGGCCAGTTTTTAATCAAGAAGGCATATCTCCATTGGTATCTACGCTTATTTTGACTACCTGTAACGGATGTCGAATTCTGAAAACCTATTGTGGTTGGGAAGATTGCTTGGACGGTTGTCTGGCATTCTAGAATTTGCTAGTTCGTGTTTTTGGCATTCCAATACTGGCCAGTTCGAGTTTCCACAGATATTAGAAAGCTTGCAGGACCCTTAGAATATACATTTTTTTGGGTCATATACATCTGGTAAGCCTGCATCTGTTAAGGTGGTGGCATCATCACATGGGTGTTCGCATGTTAACCCTCTTTTGGATCGGATGGTGCATCTGAAGTGTTACTTTACACGTGGGACTTGAATATTTTCTTTGACATAAAGAGACTTTATATTTACACTTATTTTTTTCTTTTCTTTTAAATTTTTTTGATATACATGAGCACAAGGTTTTGGTATTTATCAATTTTATTTATTCACTATAGACTTCACAGAAATCTATGTGATCATACATATGGATGTTATATTGTTTTATAATTTCTACTTTTAGTATAATTGTTTAGCGCTACACTTTTTTACAACATTCCTGCATATCAGTGCCGCCTATTGGTGCCCATCAGTGTTGCATATCCGTGCCGCCTATCAGTGCCCATCAATTCTACATATCAGTGCATCCTCATCAGTTCCACCTAATCAGTGCCGCCTCATCAGTGCTTGTCAGTGAAGGAGGAAACAAAATGTTATAACCGAAACGAAGAAAAACTTTTTTTTTCAAGAATGTTGTTCTTTTTTGGTTTGTTTAGCAAAAAATAAAAACCACAGAGGTGATAAAATACCACCAAAAGAAAGCTCTGTTTGTGGAAAAAAATTAGGAAAATTTTGTTTGGGTACAGTGTAGCATGACCGCGCAATTGTCATTCAAAAAGCGACAGCACTGAAAGCTGAAAAATGTCCTGGGCAGAATTGGTTAATGAAGGACTTGTCCCAAGCTGTCTCTTGTCTTTTTTACCATTTTTGACACTTTTTTTGTGAAATGGTAGGGGTACAATGTACCCCGTTACCAATTCACATAGGGGGAGAGGCTGGGATCTGGGGGTCCCCTTGTTAGAGGGGGCTTCCAGATTCCGATAAGCCTGCCGCCCGCATACCCCCACAACCACAGGGCAAGGGTTGTGGGTATGAGGCCCTTGTTCCAATTAACATGGGGTCTAGGTGCTTTTGGGGGCTACTCCAAAGCACCCTCCACATGTTGAGGGCATGTGGCCTGGTATGGTTGCATGCTCTGATAAGGGTCTGGTATGGATTTTGTTTTTTTTTAAACTTTGGCACAGGGCTCCCCATAAACTTCATACCAGACCTGAAGGGTATAGTATGGATTTTGGGGGGACCCCCACGCACCCATGCCCTTTTTTTCAATAAGTTGCTGAGATCCAACAATTCATTATAGCCGTGATCAGTTTTAAATTACAATTTTCCTTTAGAAATGTAATTTTGTGTATGGACTGTTATAAACACGGGAAAACTGCACCATTTTACAGGCATACTATAGACATACTATCTCCTGAAAAAACGTCAGTTTAAAAAAAATGTCCCCTGGGGCAGGACTCGGGTCCCTAAACACTTTTTATGACAATAGCTTGCATATAAGCCTTTAAAATTAGCACTTTTGATTTTTCATGCTTGTGTCCCAAAGACTAACGGTGTTCGTGTGTTCTGCCAAATTTTTTGCCTGTTCGGTATGTTCTGGTGCGAACCGAACCAGGGGCATGTATGGCTCATCCCTACTGCAGAGGTTTCTACAGTGTGGATTTCAGATAGGAGGGTATTTATTTTGAATATATTGCGTTTTTTCTCTCTTGCCCCTATTTGTATGACTATGCCTCATGACTGCCTTATGTGCATTCCACAATGTATATGGGTCATGTACAGATGTGTTATTGTGGAAGAAAAATTCCTGAAGATGCAGAGAGATTGTTCTTTGGGTTTGGTGTTCTTGTAACAGCCTAACGTTACAGCGCCAGATAGTCAAAGATATTACAGCGTGATGTCATAGATTTTAGCCTCTGATATTTGTTGCAGTAGCCATTTGTCAATGATATACATATCTATGCGTGAGTATGAGCAGTGCCTATGGGAGAAGAAGGTGTAGTCTCTCTCATTTGCTTGGAGACATCTCCAAGCGTCTAATAAGTCTTCTGTGCAGTGGCAGAACTACCACCATAGCAACCCACGTGGGTGCTATGGGGCCCGCAGCCGAGAGGGGCCCATGGGGAGGATGAGAAATGCATACTGTGGGCGGGGGGGCGAGCACCGCCCGCACAGTCCCCCAGCCAGGGGAAATGAGGAGAGGAAGAGGCAAGCTGTCCATACCAGCAGAGAGCTGTAATAGCCCCACCTCTTGGCCCGGCACCTTTGATAGACAGAACACCCGTCCAATGAGGGACATGTGACGTCCTCAAGAGGTGGGGCTATGTGACGGTGAGTGGTTTTTGGATCTGGTGTTAGGTTAAAGTCACCGCATATCAGAGGTTTCCCGTATCTCATTTATTTGGCTTTATTGATGACTTTATTTTTAAATTGAAGTTGGCATGTGTTCGGAGCATAGAGTGTTACCAGTGTGTATGATTGAGAGTTTAGCACCCCTGTATCTGCCACTGTTGTCAGCATACGTCTCCTTGTGCTGAAAAGAAAGGGAGCTCTTGAAGGCTAGCATTACTTTTCCCTTTTTGGGGTTGGGAGTGCATGCCATAAAGACATGTGGGTAGTCTTTATGCGAGCATTGTGGTGTCTCATCCACTTGAAAGTGGGTTTCCTGTACAGAAAGTATATTAGCTTTCTGTTTACAGGCTTCTTTCCACAGTGAGAACCTTTTGGCATTGTGGTTTAATCCCCTAGCATTGATCGATATGCAGGTAATCATCATGTTTATTTTAGTGTATTTGCTGGGTGGATATATTGCATGGGTACTCACTGTGATCCTCGGTTCTTTGTGTGGAACATCACTGTATGGAAAGTTGTTTCTTGTCTTCTCCAATGGAGGAATAGTCATAGCTGCGGTCTGTGCTGTGTGCATTAAACAAGGAACAAAAGGAATAAAAAATAGGTAAAGTTAAGGAAAAGAAAATAAGAAATGGATCTTGTAGCGGATCCTGGTGCAGATGTAACTGCTATCTGCGTTAGAATAGTAAGAGGAGAGAAACTTGTTGTTTACTCCTGTGACCGGAGAGTCTAGGGATTTCCTGTGTTTGGTTGTGAGCTACCACCAGTGTTTTTCTTGTTTGCACATTTGTGAGATACATTTGTTGGGGACCTGGTGTGGTCTCGATGTAGATGGCTGGTGCGGTGCCTGATCTGGGAGGATATCCCAATTTCGGAGGGCTGCGATTCCCTCTTCCAGCGCGTTGATGGATATGGTGGTTCCATTATGTGTTATGGAGAGAGTTGCAGGATATTTCCATTTGTGGAGAATTTTGTGGTTCTGTAGAGCCTTGCTGATTGTCGCTAGATTGTAGCGACATTGTAGCGTGTGCCTGGAAAGATCAGGGAGGAGACGTATAATGGCATATTGTGTAGGAATGGTGTCTGGCTTTCTCAACACTTGTAGGATCTGTTCCTTCACGTGGTAGTAGTGTACCCTTAATAAAACGTTCCTTGGTGTTTCATCAGGGAGGAAGGAAGGTTTGGGGACCCTATGGATTCTGTCCACTATGAGGTCTGATGGTGTCAGCATTGGGATCAGAGTCGAGAAAAGGGTCTGGGCATACTGTAGGAGTTGATTGGGTGGGACAGATTCTGGGATACTTCTAATTTTGAGGTTGTTCCTCCTGGATCTGTCATCCAAATCTGCGACTTTGTCCTTCAGCCATGCAATTTCTTCTCCCTGAGCAGTATGTGCTTCAACTAGAACGTTGTAGGAAGATGCATATTCATCCATCTTATTTTCCATTCTGTCCACCCTGTTTCCCACAGCCTGAACTTCCCTCTGACACTTGTTAATCCCTGTGATCGGGTCTGCCTGTAGTGATGATCTTAGGGACAGCAACATCTCTTTCAGTGTCTGAGATGGGTTTGTCTGAGGTGGGGAATACAGCTATGGGATCATTGGGGAGTGCACCTGGTGAGGAATCAGCATGCTGAATCACACTTATCTCCATGCCTGTGTCAGATTGCGGTCGCGCTGGGGAGTGTTTCCTCTGCTTCGCCTTTGCCGGACTTCTAGTGGACGGGATGGATGCTCCGGAGGAGGATTCGTAATATGTGTGTGCTGTGGAGGGTGTAGAAGATTGTCCCCTGTGACTGTCGTTTATCGCGGCCTTGCGATCCTGCCTTTGCTCCAGTGCCATTTTGTTGGAGCCCGCGCGCCATTAAGAAATCCAGCTTTGTAGGCTGCTGCGGCGGATTCTTTCTACGCCTCGTCATCCCTGGCAGTGTTGGCAGGCAGAGTAGAGGTAGGATGGCCGTGGATGGAGCCAGTGGGCTCGGATGTTGACGGATTCTCTCCGGTGGTGGACGGAGCTCCTGTTTCAGGCGTCCATCTTAGAGTGCGGTCGCTATGCTCCCTCCCTACTGCAGAGGTTTAAGGAGTGGCGGGGGAGTGAGCCTGTCAGTACTCAGACCATATGCCGCACACTGCATCAAATTGGCCTGCATGTCTGTCATCCCAGAAGGAAGCCTTTTCTAAAGATGATGCACAAGAAAGCCTGCAAACAGTTTGCTGAAGACAAGCCGACTAAGGACATGGATTACTGGAACCATGTCCTGTGGTCTGATGAGACCAAGATAAACTTATTTGGTTCAGATGGTGACAAGCGTGTGTGGTGGCAACCAAGTGAGGAGGACAAAGACAAGTGTGTCTTGTCTACAGTCAGGCATGGTGGTGGGAGTGTCATAGTCTGGGACTGCATGAGTGCTGCCGGCACTGGGGAACTACAGTTCATTGAGGGAACCATGAATGCCAACATGTACTGTGACATACTGAAGATGAAGAAGAGCATGACCCCCTCCCTTCAGAGACTGGACCGCAAGGCAGTATTCCAACATGATAATGACCCCAAACACACCTCCAAGATGACCACTGCCTTGCTAAAGAAGCTGAGGGTAAAGTTGATGGACTGACCAAGTATGTCTCCAGACCTAAACCCTATTGATCATCTGTGGGGCATCCTCAAATGGAAGGTGGAGGAGCGTAAGGTCTCTAACTTCCACCATCTTCTTAATGTGATAATGAAGGAGTGGAAGAGGACTCCAGTGGCAACCTGTGAAGCTCTGGTGACCTCCATGCCCAAGAGGGTTAAGGCAGTGCTGGAAAATAATGGTGGCAGCACAAAATATTGACACTTTGGGCCCCGATTTGAAAATTTTCACTTAGGGGTGTACTCACTTTTGTTGCCAGTAGTTTAGACAATAATGGATGTGTTTTGCGTTATTTTGAGGGGACAGGAAATGTACACTGTTATACAAGCTGTACACTCACTACTTTACATTGTAGCAAAGTGTCATTTCTTCAGTGTTGTCACATGAAAAAATATAATAAAATATGTACAAAAATGTGAGGGGTGTACTTACTTTTGTGAGATACTGTATGTGGGATAAAAACTAGTATTTATTAAATAAATCAATAGTGATATACACCTGTGACAAATACCAAATTAACAACCTAATTGGTTGCCCATACAAAATATTTGAACAAAAACAATGTGCAAAACAAAAATAATGAAAATATAATTAGAAGTGATGGTGACACCCTCCACAGACAGATGTCCCAATAACCTTATACTGCTATACTGTACCTCCAAATTACTAGTGTGCTAATATGAATGCAAACAAATGTTTACAGCTAGGGATGGGCGAATGGTTCAGCCCAAGCATGAGTTTGGGCCATACATTTGTCTGTTTGGCCGTTCGCTGAACACCCAAATTTGCAGGGTATTTACCGGGTGACAAGGGCCTCTTCCCGACAACGCTGGGCTGTGGATGTCGGGGTCTGCGGGTGAGGGGGTTATTAGAATCTGGAAGCCCCACGCCCCTCTATGTGAATGGGTATCCGGTACATCATACAGCTACCCATTCACCAAAAAAAGTGTCAAAAAGTACTACACACAAGAAACAGTTTTTGACAAATCCTTTAATAAATAATAAAAAATATTACAAAAATAGTGTCCCTCAATGTAAATCCATCGTCAATCACGACACCCCGCCAGACCCTAAAAATAAAAAATAAATAAAAATGCTCACGTGACGTCAGAAAGGGGCCGTGCCACAGGGTGACATAGCCGGATGGCCCCTTGCCTATAAAAAAAACTGTCAAAGCACAGAGCGGGCAGACGGCAGGAAGCCTCCCGGGAGCCAGGGCGTTTTTTTACTCCTTTTATTTTTCGGGTCCGGTGGGTGTCATGATTGATGATGGATTTATATCGAGGGACATCTTTTTTTTTTTTTTTTACTTTTTAATAAAGGACTTGTCAAAAACAGTTTCTTATGGTTATTACTTTTTTACACTTTTTTGGTGAATAGGTAGGGGTACAGTGTTCCCCTACCCATGGTGGGGGGTGGGATCCAGAGGCCCCCTTGTTAAAGGGAGATTCCAGATAAGCCCCCCACCCGCAGACCTCGACAATCGCAGCCCAGGGTTGTCAGGAAGAGGCCCTTGTCCCCATCAACGTGGGGACAAGGTGCTTTGAGGTGGGAGGGCAGAGCCCCATCTGCCCCAAAGCACCCAACCCATGTTGAGGGCATGTGGCCTGATATGGTTCAGGAGGTTCGCTCATCCGCTCTCCTTTCCTGTCTTGCCAGGCTGCATGCTCAGATAAAGGTCTGATATGGATTTTGGAAGGGACCGCATGCTTTTTTTTTTTCGTTATTTTTTTAATAGCCGGGTGCCATCAATTGTCGTTTTACTTTTTTTTTCTTTAGAAATGTAATTTTTGCTGCAGCATGTTTTATGCATGCTACAGATGTGCCACTTCACAGGCACATTAAGGGGGGCCCCCAGGCACTATATGTAAATACATTTTTCATTTTTATTGTTGCACACCCATACTTAGTACTTTTGTGATTGAGAGGCTGATATAATCTGAGCCTCCTCAGGCTCGCAATCACTAAAGGGAGATTCCTCTGCTTGGCTATCAATAGCCTGACCAGCCATTATCACTTCTACTTTGTCAACCCAGTCTTTCTCCAATATAGGAGGAATAGGAGAAAGGGACCTGTCACACTTCCTACCACTTTGTGTGACAGAAGCGATTATTCCAGCAATCTTGCCCTCTAAACCAGCCAAAGCTGATGCCAGATCCTCTTTAGTAATAAACTCTGAGATAGAAGCATTGGTAGTAGGTACAACGCCGGATAGATGCAGCAGCTCAGATTGCCCAGTGTCATTTGGTTTTTCAGGTAAGGCTATTGCTGCAGAGTTCTGTTTAGCCTCTACAGGGGCCACTGATGGAACACATGCACCCTTTGCTGAAGCGCTCCCCCTAGGTCGCTTCCTAGAAGACATGGCTTGCTGAAGCAGTGGTAACTGGCTTTCTGACACAAATACACAAGTTCTTCAGTACCCCAATTCCCCCTTGGAAGAATCTTATACAATGAACTGTTATTCCAGCTACTGCAACATAATTTAGGCTGTGTCTGTCATAACCAATAGGAGTAATGTATCACCCAGGACAGACTGCTCTGTGTCCCTTCCGCTGGCCAGCAACTAACTGTGCTTTTAGTCTTCAAAAAAGCTTCCCTCAGCCGTGCTCGCCCCTGTGGAGGAGAACACACTGAACAGCACACCTATGCCCTCTAGTGGGCAAAAAACTTTTTTTTTTTTTCAAAAGCTTCCCCTGGCTTATGCAGCTCTGGGAAGAGAAACACAGAGCAGCAAACCCATGCGCTCTAGTGGACAAAGCAAGTATAGCAAGGAAAACATTTTTTTTTTTTAAAACATGTCAGGCTAGATACAATTGATGCAGGGGATTAAATAATAATTGGACCCTGATTTTTCACAGGGCCACTTACCACTACCGCTGCAGGACAATAGCCTAAGCCAGAAGTCCAGCCTTCACCCATCTCTGCGGGTTCTGTCACATGGATCTTCAAGGAGTGGGTACCCTTTTAGCATGAGGGTCCACTCACTTGGTCCTGTACAGCACCCTGCAGGAATACCTTAGCGCTGTGGTGTCCAGGATTCCACTACGCAGGGTCCAGCACCTGAAGGTTGCATTACAGGCAAAACCTCATTGTTGATCTTTTAATCTTCTTTACAAGGTTCGGGTACCATTTATCTTAGCATAGTAGCTTTTTGAAATGGATCCAATCTAGAAAAGCTGTCCCCTGATTTTTAAGAATCATGGAAAGCATGTAAACTCACAAAGAGCTCAACAAATGACCATCCACCATTTTAGACACTGGCAAAAAAAACTGAAATACTTCCTGTATGTGAGGGATTATATAGGGGAACACTTCCTGTTTTTGGATACTCTACTAGTGTCCATTGTGCGTAACCCAGGTAGTAATGTATATGACTGCTCTGTGTCCCATGATGTACAAGAACGAAATGTGGATTTCAATACACCGGGTGAATCCTCCACCGGTTCTATTAGCAACTCACCTTCATATGTGGACCTATATACCCATAAGTTTAAAGTGCTTTTGCCCTTTAAGTTGGGACCAACATAGGTAATGACTGTCTTCCCTTATGGGATTCACCTTAAGGCTCCATGCACACTAGTGTTTCTTTTACCAACTTAAAGACTGGAAGGTTTCACCCACTTCCTGCCCAGGTAAATTTTTGCAATACGGCACTACATTATTTTAACTGACAATTACGTGGCCGTGCAATGTTGTACCCAAACAAAATGTTGCTTTCATTTGGTGGTATTTGATCACCTCTGCGGTTTTTATTTTTTGCGCTATAAACAAAAAAGACTGACAATTTTGAAAAAAAAACAATATTTTTTACTTTTTGTTATAAAACACATCCAATAAAAAATATAATTTCTTCATCAGTTTAGGCCAATATGTATTCTGCTACATATTTTTGGTAAAAAAATTTCCAATAAGAGTATATTGATTGGTTTGCACAAAAGTTAGAGTCTACAAATGTGGGATATTTGTATGGAATTTTGTATTTTTTTTTTTACTAGTAATGGCAGCGATCAGTGAGTTTTAGCGGGACTGAAACATTGTGGTGAACAGATCGGCACCAATGACATTATTACAGTGATCAGTGCATAAAAATATGCCTGTTATTGTACTAATGACACTGGCTGGGAAAGGGTTAACATCAGAGGTAGGGATGGGCTATCTGTTCGACTTGAACATTGGCTGTTCGCCAGTTCGCTGAACAGTGAACAATTTGGGGTATTCGCAGCAAATTTGAAAAGGCTCGGAACACCCTTTAAAAGTCTATGGGAGAAATCTAAAGTACTAATTTAGTAAGTTTAATATGCAAGTTATTGTCATAAAGTTTTTGGGGACCTGGGTCCTGCCCCAGGGGACATGTATCAATGCAGAAAAAAAGTTTTAAAACGTTCGTTTTTTCGGGAGCAGTGATTTTAATAATGCTTAAAGTGAAACAATAAAAGTGTAATATTCCTTTAAATTTCGTACCTGGGGGGTGTCTATAGTATGCCTGTAAAGTGGCGCATGTTTCCCGTGTTTTTAACAGTCCGAGAGCAAAATGACATTTCTAAAGGAAAAAAAAATAATTTAAAAGTACTAGCACTAGTGCCAGCTATTAATGAATTGTCGGTCTTGACACATAAAAGTCATTGAAAAAAATAAAAATAAATGCGTGGGGGTCCCCCAAAATTCCATTACGAGGCCCTTCAGGTCTGGTATGGATATTAACCAGTTGCCGACCGCCGCACGACGATGTACGTCGACAGCATGGCACGGGCAGGCAGAAGGGCGTACATGTACGTCCCTTCCTTCCCGCGGGTCGGGGGCCCGATCGGGCCCCCGCCCGGTGCCTGCGGCGGTCGGTTTTCGTGCGGGAGCGATCCCGGACGAGGGGACGGCCATTCATTCATGGCCACCCCCTCGCGATCGCTCCCGACGAATGAAAATCCTTCGTGACATCACTTCCTCTCCTGTGAGGAGAGGAAGTGATGTATTCTCTCCTCCGTGTCGGTATTTTTCGTTCCGACACGGAGGAGAACGGATCGGTGAGTTGCACCAACACTCTACACACACAGTAGAACATGCCAGGCACACTCACACCCCCCCGATCACCCCCCCCAATTACCCCTGCCCCCCAGTCACAGTGACACCAATGTCATTTTTTTTTTTTTGCATTGGTGTCATTTGTGACTGTAATAACTGTTAGGGCAGTTAGGGTTAGCCCCCTTTAGTTCTAATGTACCCCCCTAACCCCCCCAATAAAGGTTTAACCCCGTGATCACCCCCCGTCGCCAGTGTCACTAAGGCTGGGTTCGCATTGCAGCGGTTTATGAGAACGAATGTGATTCGCACCGCACTGCAGTGCAAATCACATCCGATCTCTGTGCGATTCGAGTTCAGCCATTCGCCGCACCCGCCGCACCCGCCACACCCGCCGCACCCGCCGCAAATTCGCACGGGACCCTTTTTTTGGCCCGCAGCAGAATCGGATCGCATGGGTGTTCACACCATGCGATCCGAGTTTGCAGATCGCACTGCGATATGCAAACTGATCTGGGGGTGTCATTTCACTGACACTCCCAGCAGTTCGCATAGGGCAGTGTGAACTGCCGCCGGGAGGCATGCGATGCGGGAACCCGCCGCGCATTCGTGGCGTTCCCGCATCGCTCCAGTGTGAACCCAGCCTAATAAGCGATCATTTTTCTGATCGCCGTATTAGTGTCACAGGTGACGCTAGTTAGGCAGGTAGGTATTTAGGTTCACCGCAGCTTTTTATAGCGCCAGGGACCCCCATATACTACCGCATAAAGCCCCCTGATTGCCCCCTAGTTAACCCTTTCACCAGTGATCACCATATAACTGTTACAGGTGACGCTGGTTGGTTAGTTATTTTTTTATAGTTTCAGGGCACCCGCCATTTATTACCTAATAAAGATTTAACCCCCTGATCACCCGGCGGGTGTCATTTGTGACTAATAACTGTTAGGGCAGTTAGGGTTAGCCCCCTTTAGTTCTAAGGTACCCCCCCAATAAAGGTTTAACCCCGTGATCACCCCCCGTCGCCAGTGTCACTAAGGCTGGGTTCACATTGCAGCGGTTTATGAGAACGGATGTGATTTGCACCGCACTGCAGTGCAAATCACATCCGATCTCTGTGCGATTCGAGTTCAGCTATACAGATAGTATGGCTGAATTCGTGTCGCACCCGCCGCACCCGCCGCAAACTCGCACGGGACCCTTTTTTTGGTCCACAGCAGAATCGGATCGCATGGGTGTTCACACCATGTGATCCAAGTTTGCAGATCGCACTGCGATATGCGAACTGATCTGGGGGTGTCATTAACATTTCACTGACACTCCCAGCAGTTCGCATAGGGCAGTGTGAACTGCCGCCGGGAGGCATGCGATGCGGGAACCCGCCGCGCATTCGTGGCGTTCCCGCATCGCTCCAGTGTGAACCCAGCCTAATAAGCGATCGTTTTTCTGATCGCTGTATTAGTGTCACAGGTGACGCTAGTTAGGCAGTTAGGTATTTAGGTTCGCCGCAGCTTTTTATAGCGCCAGGGACCCCCATATACTACCGTATAAAGCCCCCTGATTGCCCCCTAGTTAACCCTTTCACCAGTGATCACCATATAACTGTTACAGGTGACGCTGGTTGGTTAGTTATTTTTTTATAGTTTCAGGGCACCCGCCATTTATTACCTAGTCTCACTAGTGTACCCCTAAATTTAGGGGTGTCTACTTTCCAAAATGGGGTCATTTGGGGGGGGTTTGTGCCATCTTGGCATTTTATGGCCTTCAAAACTGTAACGCCCTTAGAAAGCCTGAAGGCGGTGCTTGGTTTTCGGGGCCCCGTACGCGGCTAGGCTCCCAAAAAGTCCCACATATGTGGTATCCCCGTACTCAGGAGAAGCAGCAGAATTTATTTTGGGGTGTCATTTCACATATGCCCATGGCATGCGTGAGCAATATATCATTTAGTGACAACTTTGTGAAAAAAAAAAAAAAAAAAAAAAAGTTTGTAATTTTCCCGCAACTTGTGGCAAAATATAAAATATTCCATGAACTCAACATGCCTCTCAGCAAATAGCTTGGGGTGTCTACTTTCTAAAATGGGGTCATTTGTGGGGGTTTTGTGCCATCTTGGCATTTTATGGCCTTCAAAACTGTAATAGGTAGTGAGGAGTGAAGTCAAATATTTACGCCCTTAGAAAGCCTGAAGGCGGTGCTTGGTTTTCGGGGCCCCGTACGCGGCTAGACTCCCAAAAAGTCCCACATATGTGGTATCCCCGTACTCAGGAGAAGCAGCAGAATTTATTTTGGGGTGTTATTTCACATATGCCCATGGCATGCATGAGCAATATATCATTTAGTGACAACTTTGTGAAAAAAAAAAAAAAAAAAAAAAAGTTTGTAATTTTCCCGCAACTTGTGGCAAAATATAAAATATTCCATGAACTCAACATGCCTCTCAGCAAATAGCTTGGGGTGTCTACTTTCTAAAATGGGGTCATTTGTGGGGGTTTTGTGCCATCTTGGCATTTTATGGCCTTCAAAACTGTAATAGGTAGTGAGAAGTGAACTCAAAAATTTACGCCCTTAGAAAGCCTGAAGGCGGTGCTTGGTTTTCGGGGCCCCGTACGCGGCTAGGCTCCCAAAAAGTCCCACATATGTGGTATCCCCGTACTCAGGAGAAGCAGCAGAATTTATTTTGGGGTGTCATTTCACATATGCCCATAGCATGTGTGAGCAATATATCATTTAGTGACAACTTTGTGTAAAAAAAAAAAAAAATTTTTTTTTTGTCATTATTCAATCGCTTGAGGCAAAAAAATAAAATATTCAATGGGCTCAACATGCCTCTTATCAATTTCCTTAGGGGGTCTACTTTCCAAAATGGGGTCATTTGGGGGGGTTTTGTACTGCCCTGTTATTTTAGCACCTCAAGAACTGAGATAGGCAGTCGTAAACTAAAAGCTGCATAAATTCCAGAAAACGTACCTTAGTTTGTAGATGTGACAACTTTTGCGCAAACCAATAAATATACAATTATTGACTTTTTTTTTACCAAAGACATGTGGCTGAATACATTTTGGCCTAAATGTATGACTAAAATTGAGTTTATTGGATTTTTCTAATAACAAAAAGTAGAAAATATCATTTTTTTTCAAAATTTGCGGTCTTTTTACGTTTATATCGCAAAAAATAAAAATCGCAGAGGCAATCAAATACCATCAAAAGAAAGCTCTATTTGTGGGAAGAAAAGGACGCAAATTTTGTTTCGGTACAACATTGCATGACCGCGCAATTACCAGTTAAAGCAGCGCAGTGCCAAAGTGTAAAAAGACCTCTGGTCATTTACCAGCAAAATGGTCCGGTCTTAAAGTGGTTAAGGGGAACTCCAGCGCCATTTTTTATTTTTCTTTGGTGCGGGGTTCCCTCAAAAATCCACACCAGACCCTTATCCAAGCAAGCAACCTGGCAGGTCGCAGGAAAAGAGGGGGGACGAGGGAGCGCCCCCCCCTGAACCGTACCAGGCCTCATCCCCACAACCCTTACCCGATGGTTGTGGGGGTCTGCGGGCGGGGGGCTTATCGGAATCTGGAGGCCCCTTCAACAAATGGGACACCCAGATCCCAGCCCCCCCATGTGAATTGGTAAGGGGTACATTGTACCCGTACCATTTCACAAAAAACACACGAGAGACGGCTGGGGACAAGTCCTTTTATTAAAAATAAAAAAGAGATTCCAGCGATGTAATCCACCAAATCCATGCTCCTACTCCAGCGATGTAATCCAATTCTCGATCTCCATCGATGGAGTCGCTGGAGATCATCCATTGCTGGAGATCATCCATTGCTGGAGATCGAGAATTGGATTACATCGCTGGAGTAGGAGCATGGATTTATTGGATTACATCTCTGGAATCCCTTTTTTATTTTTTTTTATTTTTAATAAAGGACTTGTCCTAAGCCGTCTCTTGTGTGTTTTTTTTTTACATTTTGACACTTTCTTTTTGTGAAATGGTATGGGTACAATGTATCCCTTACCAATTCACATGGGAGGCCGGGATCTGGGTGTCCCCTTTGTTAAAGAGGCTTCCAGATTCCGATAAGAATCCCCGTCCGCAGACCCCCACAACCACCAGGCAAGGGTTGTGGGGATGAGGCCCTTGTCCCCATCAACATGGGAATTCCTCCCCATGTTGAGGGCATGTGGCCTGGTACGGTTCAGGGGGGCGCTCTCTCATCCCCCTCTTTTCCTGCGGCCTGCCAGGTTGCATGCTCGCATAAGGGTCTGGTGTGGATTTTTGGGGAACCCCACACCATTTTTTTTATTTTGGCCCAGAGTTCCCCTTAATATCCATACCAGACCCGAAGGGCCTGGTAATGGAATTTTGGGGGGCCCCCACGCATTATTATTTTTTTTCAATGACTTTCAATCACTTTTATGTATATTGTTGGGACCGACAATTCATTAATAGCGGGCACTAGTGCTAGTACTTTTAAATTACTTTTTTTTTCCTTTAGAAATGTCATTTTGTTCTAAACATGGGAAAAATGTGCCACTTTACAGGCATACTATAGACATCCAAAAAAAATGATCAAAAACAGCGCATCAAAGGGGAAGGGGGGGAAAATTGCGGAGACCAAGGGTAAAAAAAACAATTATTTAAAAGATATATTTTAGATATGTTATTAAACCTTTCCTATAGGATAGTTGGAATAAATATATTAACTACTCTTCGTTCATAAAAATAGTATTATGAAAGAAAAATAAAAAATAATAATAAAAAAAAAAAAATTTAAAATAAAAAATCTAAAAAATGAAAAATTAAAAATGAAAATGATACAATAAAGAAATAAAAATAAAAATATAAAAATATAAAAATATAAAAATAAAAAATAATAAATAAATAAAAAAATATATAAAAAAAATTTTTTTTTTATAAAAAAATGAAAATTTCTTATAAAAAATGTAGGGTAGCGGTCGTGAACGATGAGTAGCGATTATATCTGAGTAACCTATATCAAGAGGTTATACTGAGGATGTCAATGTCTTCATTGAGGCCATCAGGCGAGAGAGACCCCATAAGATATATCCAGAAGGTCTCCCTGCGACAAAGGTGGGAGAATCTTTCGTTGGCCGTTAGGGTACCCTTGGGGATAGCCTCAATTGCAAGGACCTCCATTTCTTTAAGGTTTTTATCATGACAATGGCGAAAATGGCGCGGCACGCTGTGTTGAATACAGCCCTCTTTAATCAGGCGGCGATGTTCGCCCACCCTGACACATAGGGCCCGCATAGTGCGGCCTACATAAAGGAGGCCACAGGGACAACGTAAAACATATATTACGTATTCAGTAGAACACGTGATGAATTGTTTAATCTCAAAGGTTTTTCCTTTGGGTGTAGTGATGGTGGATTGGCCGTTAGTGATGGACTGACAAGCATAACAACCTCTTTTACGACATTTAAAAATCCCACATCTATTATCAAAGTACATCCTAATATCAGGGAATATATTATTATCCTTTCTATTGGATTTTGTAAGTTTATTGGGAGCAATAATATTTTTGATTGTACGAGAGCGTATAAAAGTGATTTGAGGTCTGACCGGAAGGAGTGGTGCTAAGATCGGATCCAGCTTTAGGATATCGTAATGTTTAAGAATTATTTTAGACATATATTTATATTGTGTGTTAAAGGTAGAAATAAACCTAATTGTGGTATAGTCATTAGTAAAAAAAATTTTGGAAAGTTTTTTCGTAGGTGAATGCTTGGTTGCGTGTTCCATAAAGGCCTGTGTAACTAAATCATCTGGGTATTCTTTTTCTAAGAATTTTTTTGCCATCTGCTGGCCTTGTTGTGTATAATCTTCAGTTGAGGTACAGTTTCTGCATAACCTTTGGAACTGACCGCTAGGAATATTTTTCTTCCAAGCAGGGTGATGGCAACTCTTATAATGAAGGTAAGAGTTGCCTGCCGTGGGTTTAATATGGTTGCTAGTGGTGACACTACGCTCATTATGAGAAAGTACAAGGTCCAAAAAGACCAGATGGTTTTGGTCAATGACCGATGTGAAAGATAGACCCATAGAATTGTTGTCACAATAAGTGACGAAGGAGGAAAAAGTCTCAACTCCGCCACTCCATATGAGCAAAATGTTATCTATATAACGACCATAAAATACGATAAACTCGGCAAAAGGATTGTTTCTCCAGATTTTTTGTTCCTCCCAAAAGCCCATGGTGAGGTTCGCGTATACCGGGGCAAAACTAGCTCCCATGGCTGTACCTTGGTGCTGGAGGAAAAATTGGTCTAAAAAGGTGAAGTAGTTATGTTTCAAGCAGAACTCTATGCTCAATAATAAAAATTCAGACTGTTTGGAGTTCATGCTTTCATCAATGCTCAAAAAGTGTTGTATTGCATTCAATCCCACTTCGTGTTGTATAGAAGTATAAAGCGAGTTGACGTCTAAAGAGGCCCACATATATTCGTCAGACCATCTGTAGTTTTCCATAACCTCAATCACCTGACTGGAGTCCTTAATATAGGAAGGAAGTTGCACCACCAATGGCTGTAAGATGTGATCTATATAGGCCGAAAGGCCGCTAGTGAAACTATTAGTACTGGCCACTATTGGTCTACCCGGAGGGTTAGTAAGGGACTTGTGAACCTTGGGAAGATGATAAAAGTAATTACTTTTATCATCTTCCCAGAGACCATTCATTTGTGCGCCAACTTTACATTGTTTTGTTATACTATAGACATCCCCCAGGTGTGAAATTTTAAGGAATATTTCACTTGAATTGTTTCACTTTAAGCATTATTATAATCACGGCTCCCGAAAAATGCCAATTTTTAAAACTTTTTTTTTGCATTGATACATGTCCCCTGGGGCAGGACCCAGGTCCCCAAACACTTTTTATGACAATACCATGCATATTAACCTTTAAAATTAGCACTTTTGATTTTTCATGTTCATGTCCCATAGACTTTAACGGTGTTTGCGTGTTCCAACAAATGTTTTGCCTGTTCGCATGTTCTGTATGCAAACCGATCAAGGGGTTAAGTGGGTTTCCTGGGAGTGTTTTCTAACTGTGTGGGGGATGGACTGACTGAGACAACACAGAGATCCACGTTCCTGCTTGGCAAGAATACAAGATCTCTGTGTCCTCCCCTGTCAGAGAGGCGATCTGCCTTGTTTACATAGGCAGATCCCTATTCTGAATGATTGCGGGTGGCCAGCGGACATTGCGTCCACCGGACCCGCTGATTAGCTCCCCCTCTGGCCAATCGACACGTGTGCCCACGCGGGCTAGTGCACGAAATGATGTACAGGTATGTAGATTCACGCAGAGGTGTCACTGCCACAGCACTACTGCGGCGGGTGATTGGCTAGTAGTTAATTGAAATTATGGATAAAAAACGGTGGTAAGAGCTTTTGTAATAGTAGCATTTTAGGATTGTTTAAGGCCGGGCTCACACTTATGTGAATTTGATGCAGGTTTCCCCACATCCAATTTGCGTGTCAGGAGATTGTGCTTGGCTCTCTATGGGGCCGGTTCACACATCTCTACATTGGATCCAGTGCAAATTTACACAGGAGTCCTGTGCATCTTCTGGTCTGTTTCAGGTCTGAATTCCGCCAAAAATTTGGGCTGAAATTGGACTTGCAACAGTTAATTGAGACGCACCGGACTCTTGCTGTGAGCCGCTGCGTGCTCAAGTATGAACCCAGCCTAAGAGCATTTAAGAGTGTTAGCGTTTTATTAGCATTTTTGCAGTTACTTAAATAAAAAAAAAAGGAAATAAAAAAAATCAAATACCGCTTTTGGTAGCGTTTAGCAGCGCTCAGTAGCATTTAGGAGCATTTTAGCTGGTAAAACGCTCAAAAAACTCTACAAAAACTTTTTTTTTTTTTCCTGCTCCTAGACGCTGAAGCTTAAAAAACCCTAATAGCCTAAAGTAGTGTGCATGGACACATAGGATAATATTAATTATCTTATAGGAGCAGGAAAAAACACGTGTGCATGGAGTCTAAATGGTAGCCACGATAGCCAGCAGCACTCTTCCTGGGTCCGTTCCTTCCAGTGTGGGATGCAAAGTACCAGAGAAGCTACAATATTTGTTTTGCACACAGTTTTTGTTCATATATTTTGTATATACAACCTATTAGGTTATTATTGGGGTATTTATCACAGGTGTATGTCACTATTGATTTATTTAATAAACACCAGTTATTCCACTTTTTTTTCTTCCTTTTTTAGTATACAAATTGAACTGACCACAATAATCTGAAACTTGTTGTCAAAGATTAAAGTACATGTATTGCAAAGAATAGAATTAAATCTCCTGAACTTACCAAGCTGAGCGTATATCTCTCCGGTCTCATCCTTATTCATTTTGGCGCATCCCCGGTTATCGACCAGCGTGATGGTTTTGGTGAGTTCATATGAACTTCTTTTCATTGTCTTTCCCCCTTGACTGTTCCCAGCTGAAGCAGTAGTGGCGTAGTTCTTGTATGGACCGTCATCTATAACGTACTTACAGGAGTTGATGAAGGAGGATTTTCCATGACCCGCAAAACCAAATAGTTGCAGGAGGACCCGGTTGTAGCCCTGATTACCAAGTTTACATTTATCAAGACTAAAATTCTGGATATAGTTTCTCATATCATCACTATCCATAGCTGATCTACAGGGATCTCCTCCGTCTTATCTTTATACTCTCAAACACACCAACTGCCCAAGAAGAGGGAAGTTCTGCTTATATAATGCAGAAAATGAAAGTAAAAGGACTGATGATATCTAATTATTAACATTGCTTGCTATGCTTGTTGGCACACTTACCTCCCAACTTTTGAACTTGAGAGTGAAGGACAGTTCAGGGAGGCAGCAACCCACAGTACGCTACGCGTGCCAAGGCAAAAAGTGTGCGTGGCCAAGTTTTTAACAGTGAGAGTGGCTTAAGGGGCATCGGTAAACAAAACCCAGGCTTTCTTGATAAAATATGCTTTAACGCATATAAACTCCAGTATAATCACAAAAAATAGGATTTTTAAAACAGATTACCTGTAAAATGCTTTTCTTTGAAGTACATCACAGGACACTGAGCCATAGTAGTTACTATGTGGGTTATAGGCCACCTTCAGGTGATGGACACTGGCATGCCCTAAGATAAGAAGGGCACCTCTTATATAACCCATCCCACTGGTGGGAGTACCTCAGTTTTGTAGCAAAGCAGTACACGTGTATACCAAAGAAGGGAGGGACATCTGTGTCCTGTGATGTACTTCAAAGAAAAGCATTTTACAGGTAAGATGTTTTAAAAATCCTATTTTATTATCGTACATCATGGGACACAGCCATAGTAGTTACTATGTGGGATGTCCCATAGCAATGCCAACTGAAGGGAGGGAGACACAACAAAAGTAGGGCAATAAGAGACTAGAGGACTTATACTGCAGCCTGCAGTACACTGCCACCCAAAGGCGATATCCTCATGACCCTTAACACCGTTTTGATAGAATCTGGTAAATGTATAGACTGAAGACCAAGTTGCGGCCTTACAGATTGGAGACATGGAGGCTTGGTGCTGCACTGCCCAGGAAGCACTAACAGCCCTAGAGGAGTGCGTTTTGATTCGAGATGGAATCCACCTCTTTAAACCATAAGCTTGAGCGATTACTTGTCAAATCTATTTAGAATAGTAGATTTCAATGCTGCCTGTCCTCTTTTCAGGCAACACAAAAAAAACATAATTTTTCCAAATCTGAGCAATCGCCTTTAAGTAGATATTGACTGCTCTCACCACATCAAAAAAAGTAGTGATTTTTCTTCCAAAGAACAGGGTACTGAAAAAAAGATGGTAAAACAATATCCTGGTTTAGATAAAAACCTGATACTACCTTTGGTAAAAAGTTAGGATGAGGACGCAATACTACCTTATCCTTGTGAACAATAAAAATATGTCTCTTTACAAGAAAGAGCAGTCAATACTGATACCAGAAAAATAGTTTCCTTGTCAAAAGGACCAAGGGAATATGTCATATCGGCCCAAAAAAGGCTGTTTTGTAATGCCAACAAAACTAAATTCAAGTCCCATGAGTTCAGGGGTTACTTAACCGGAGATTCAGCTGTGTTACCCCCTGAATACATTTATGGACCAAAAAATGCGAAGCAAGTGGTCGTTAACGTAATACCAATAAGGCCGAGACCTGTCCTTAGAAAGCATTCAAGGCCAGCTTCATTTCTCACCCCATCTGCAGAAAAGTCAAGGACTCTACCTAGAGTTATTTCCTGGGGTGCAGCTCCTGGTTTCACACCAGGAGACATATGTTTCCCAGACTACATAATATATAACCAAGGAGGCCGGTAGAAAACTATCGAACCTGACAGACCACGCTTCTTCAGAGTGTGGGCCTCAATAGTCAAACCGTTAAATTTAGCATTTGTAAAGTAGGATGGAACTCCGGACCTTGCGAGAGAAGGTCTGGCCGTGAAGGTAGGGTCCATGGGTTCCCTACTGCCATCTCTATGATCTCTGCATACCAGGATTTCCTGGATGCTGCTCGGGGTCACAAGAATCAACAACTTCCCTTCCTGCTTAATTCTGTTGTGGATGCAGGCAGAATAGGGAATGCACAAATCAGTGAGAACCGAATCCACAGGAATAGCAAGGCATCCATTCTGCATGATAGTGGATCCTTTGTTCTTGACACAAAGTTGTCAATCTTTTTTGTTGATCCTGGATGTAAACAGATCTATGTCTGGGATCCCCAATCCTTGACATATTGACAGGAAGACATCGGGTGTTCTCCCACTAACACCTGCTGGCGACTCAAGTAGTCCACCTGCCAATTTTCTATTCCTAGAATGAAAACTGCCGATATGCAAAGTACATTGATTTCTGCCCAAGATAGGATAAGATTCACCTTTCTCTGGGCCGCACAACCTCTTGTGCCCCCTTGGTGATTAATATAGCCATTGCTGTGGCATAAACGGATTGAATCCTAGCAGGACGATACCTTAAACTGAACATTCGGGCCCTCAGGACCAAGTGTTCTGCCTGAATTTCTAAAATGTTTATGGGAAAAGCCATTCCTGATCTAGGCCACTTCTCCCGGACAGCTGCCTCTTCCAGGACTATCCCCCAACCTAAACAAAAAAGGGTTGTCATATGTTGTTTCTATTTCCCAGTTAACTGAAGGAAGGATTTTCCCCTTTGCAGATTTTTGGATGTTAACCATAAACTGAGGCTCCAGCACACCCAGCCTACAGCACCTGGTAATTCCAGGTGGTCTTTCATCTGGGTACTAACCAGGCCCGACCCTGCTAAGCCCCCAAGATCAGACAAGATCCAGTGCTATCGGTTTCAAACCGATAGGATACTGTTTTGCATCAGTCTAGAATGAGACTGAGCATAAGGAATGGCCTTGAATGAAGCCACCATCTTTCCTGACAACCTCACGCAAAGTTGAATATGAGAAAATGATCTTGTTTCGACTACTTAAATCAGTTCCTTTATGGTGCTGATCTTAGCCTGGGGTACGAATACCCTTTTCTGGGTGTACCTATGATGAGACCCAAGTATTTTCTTCATGTTTTAAAGAAGATTCCTACTAGTTTGAGAATCCGACTTAGATATTCCAGGTAGTCGAATGTGGTGACCATACTTTGGTATAAGCAGGGTACTGACTGGTCTAACAAGAACAGATCGACTAGGTAAACCATAATCGTTAAACCTTGAGCCCTCAATCTGGATAAAAAAGAAGCCAGAACCTTGTACTCGAGGTGTAGCAGCTAGATCGGAAAGCAGAGCTACACACTGAAAATGAAGATTTTTCCACTTTGAAAGAAAATATTACTAGTGAGCGAGCAAATAAGCATTTAGAGATATGCATCTTTTACGTTTATTGATGCCAGAAGTTCTCCTCCTTGTAGGATAGAGATAGATTGGACTGACTTCATACTAAAAAAGAGAGATTATATTCAGAAATTTAATTTTAGACCTTTGAGATCCAGAACGTCCATTTGGATTTAACCAAACCCCAACCTTTGCTCTTCCATAGGGGGCCACCATGAACGTTTTTTGCCAAAAGATGGTCCAATGCTAGAGAGAAAGATTTATTTTTTTCGGGAACCTTAGGAATATTTGATCTGAGAAAACAAGGCGACGGAAACTATTGGAACTCCATTTTGTATGTTGGAGCTATTGTGGAAGTTCCCCATTTGTCTTGACACTCCTTCTGCCAGATTCATGAGAACTGTAGAAGAATTTTCCCTGTTGAGCAAGCGGGGGCACCTCCTCATAAGGAGGCTACAGTATCTTGTAGGCTTCCTCCCCCAAGACCTCGTTTGTCCCTGATCTTAAACTTGAAGATTACCCTTTGATCCTGACGGCGAAAGCCATTGTGACAGCCTGGAGGCTGATACCCCTGGCACAGAAGTAGGAGCTTTGAAAAATACATTTACTCCTTTACTTAAATGGCAAAAGGGGCATATTTCTTTTACTAGAAATTCTTTGGATATAGTTATCCAAAATATCTCCAGATAGCTGTTTCACAGCAAAAAAGGAAAACTAGCCAGGAGCTTCTTGCATAGCGCTGGTCTCTCAATGATTATCCATTTACTGTCAGCACAGGCCAGAAGAAAAAAAGTGTTTGAGTATTGTCTGCCGGACAAGTCAAACTTACTCACAAAAGATATAGTAGCGCTAATTGCTGGTATACCCCACTTGGTGAATTTTCACTACCATAGGACAAAGTGTGCCAACTTTTTAGAAAGGAAAATAATGCTTATCTGGTTGATCTTCCAGATACAAAAAATATGTTTCCAACAAAGAATGGACAGGAAAAAGCATGCACAGCTTGAGGAGGCTTTAGCGACTCCACATATTTAGTTAAAGAGGATGTAAACCCTGATGGCTTTTACTTCCTCTTTATTTCCCTGCAAAGGTAAAGCATAATGGGCTACTATGCATTGCATATTAGTCCATTATGTGTCACTTACCTGACACTGAAGCCCACCCTGTCACCATTGTCCCCACGAGCGGGGAGCTTCCATCTTCACCCCTCTTCCTTCCAGGGCCACGAACTCTCACGACAACCAATCACAACATGACCCCTATTAGAAACGGCACAATGTGCCCTTTCTAAAGGGCGCTATAGTCATCGCTGCTCGTTCCTTTAGTAAATATTTCAAGCACGTACAGGTAAGCCTTAATATAGGTGTACAACCACTTTAAGGGTACATAAATGTGGAACGGATCATTCAGCAAGAAAATGTACCATCAATCTTACAGAGTGTCACTCTCCTGCCTTTGACACCTCAGAAGAGGAGTCATCAGCCTCACCATGGTCCCCTGAGGGAATTGTCCTCTCCTGCCCCTAGTCCTGTAGTTTGAGGGTCCGATGGAAAATGGAAGAGAACCTGTTGCATCTTGACCACACTGGGAATGCGATTAAAGTCTTTTTAAAAAAAAAACTACTATGGCTGAGGAAAAAGTGTAAAATGAATAGGGGCTGCAGTGTTTAAAACAGTTGCAAACATTTTTTGGCCCTGATGCTCACTCTGTCCAGCCATCTCCTCTCAGGGGAGGATGCCATTTGTAGAGTAGGATTTCCAGAGCTTGAGGGAGACCCTTTTAGCTCCTTTTTTGGGAATGTTTCAAAACCCCCTTCCGAACATAGCCCAATGCACAAGCAGAGGTACTACAAGAAGAAATCGCTTGAACAATAGTCAGCCACTGTCGCCGCTATTAATGCTCAGCCTGATGCAACAGTAAATGTGTCAAAAATAATTCTTGTAACACCAACCTCTTTCAAGTCCCTCCACGCTCTTGTGTCCCTCCACCAGCTTACAGCAGTAATAATGGTGCTTTAAAAAACACATACCTGCGCTGGACATTGGAGGACGCCAACGCCGTGCTAAGCTCCATCCCCTCCACCGCCCTCTCTCCCTCTCTGTTTTTAAAAAAGATTTTCCCTGCATGAGCACGGGCCACTGATCCTACAGGACCAACATGTGAGGGGAAAAAACACGGTGAGGAGAGAGCCTGGAAGCCGCTGAGTAGCGGTGTGCTGATCGTTTTTTTTTTTTTTGTGTTTTTCTCCCTCATGAAGATGGGGAGAATCATCACAGGTGGGGGGGGGGGTGTCTGAGGAAGAGAACCCCCCCCAGACTTACTGGAGGTCTGCTGCTGGCTGGAAAGAAAAAGAAGCCTTCTGCTCCACACCCAGTGTGTTCTCTTGAGGAAGCATGAGAAGGTATGTGCTCCATACAGCCCCCAGTGGTGACACATAGGCATGTCAACATTTACTAATTAAAGGAGACATTTCATAAGCAAATAAAAAAAAAAATTCTTAGAAATCTCCACTTGCCTTTCCCGCCGCAGGGTTTTTTTGTGGTAAAAACCAACAGACCCAATCTTCACCTTTCACGGTGGGTTCCATTAAATAACCTTCAGGAGCCGGGGATCCTCAGAGAAACCCACAATCCTGGACCTGTAATAGCACCACCAGTAAAACTTTATGGCCTTAATACCAAAGTATTGGATCCTGGGTTCCAGCTCTCTAAGCCCTTGTACACAGGATGCCTTTGGCCAATCATGGCTCAGGGGGACTAAGTCCATGCCCCACACTATATATATATATATATATATATATATATATATATATATATATATATATATATATATATATATATACACATATATGTACACACAGATTGTCTTGTGTGTGTGTGTATATGTATATAGTTTAGCTATATCTCACTGCAGGCCATTCCTGGTGTACTGTTTCTAATATACAGTACTTCAGGCGGTATACACAGTACCGTTCACCCCTAGAGCAGTTGCTACTACTTTTCTGGTGATGTGCACAGTACACAATACATACAGTGCACCCATGGTTGCTATTAGACTTCTGCTGGTGTACACAATACCGTGCACCCATAGAGCAGTTGCTACTACTTCTCTCTTGTTGTACACAATACAATACACCCATAGTTGTTATTACACTTCTGTTGGTGTGCACAGTACTGTGCACCCATAATGCAGTTGCTACTACTTTTCTGGTGGTGTACACAGTACACAATGCATACAGTGCACCCATAGTTGTGATTAGACTTCTGATGGTGTACACAATACTGTGTACCCATAGTGCAGTTGCTGCTACTTTTCTGGTGGTGTACACAGTACACAATACAGTGTAGTGTGGTGTTGCAAAACAAAACCCCCATCATGTCTAGAAGGCCAACAAGGAGAGGCAGACACTCACAGGCCACTAAAAGAGGGCAAGCAGGCTCTGTGTCTACAGTCCCCAGTGCTGGTCATGGACATGGTGCATCTTCTGCAGGTGGCCATGGGGCACGATTGTCCTTTTTTTTTCTGCTGCTGGGACAGGGGCAGAAAAAATGGGCCTTTGGTGGTGGCACCACAACACTGTAACCTCTCGCAGATACTCTTGATAGTCATCAGAAATCGGATCAGAAATTGTAATTACATGCCCCTGTTAAACAGGGACATAAAAATCAGGCCTTAGGCAGTAGTAGTGGTGCCCTAAACCAGAACTATTGTTGCAAAAATATTGTTGGAAGCTAGTATCATCAAGATTGAGGAGGAATAGGATAGTTACTCAGCATAGGCACATCCATAAAAAAATTTATCAGTTACATCAGCATCAGGTGCTTGATAGCTGCTGCTGATCCAAGACTGATTCATTTTGATTAATGTGAGCCTATCAAGGGAGTCTGTGGACAGGTGCACTCTATGATCCATTACAAACCCTCCAGCAGCACTGAATGTGCATTCAGAAAGAATTCAGGTGCAGGACAGGCCAGTAGATCAATTGCATCCCTCAGCAGTGGATGCTCTGTTTGAAAGGTCTCCAAGTCTGCTCTTGCCTCTAGATATTCCTGCACCATGTAATGCAGACACTGGCGATGGTTGCTTGAACCGATCAGACCTTGGCGCTGAGGACTGAAAGATTGTCTAAAGGCATCGGTCAGCCAGCCACCTTCTCCACTGCTCTTCCTCTGACTGAACAAAGCTGTCATGGTTATGCAGTAATCTTTTTCTGTCAGCTTACCTCTCCTCTATGTGTTCACCTTTAGAGGCCAACCACTCTTACCTGGTTACTTAAATAATCTCTCCTCAAAGCATGGCTCCACCCCAGCCCTTATCAGGGAACTCTATATGAACCTGTGCACTGCAAACCTGCCTTGCTGATCAACCTTTGTGTGTTCCATGTGCATCTTGCTGTGTCTTCTACATCTGATTCCAGTTACTGATCTTGGCTTGTTCTCAACTATCCCTGCCTGCTTGTGACCCTGACCTTTGGCGTGTTCTATGTTTATCCTTGTCTGGTAGTCGCCCCAACCTTTGGCTTACTCCTATACTATCTCTGTCCTCCTGTAGCCTACTGTGGGCCTGAGCTGGGAGACCCTGGGGATTGCGACCTGGAGCCATTTGCCGCCAGATTCCATCCTCACCACTAGAGGCTCTGGTGGCTCATAGACTCCGCACCCTGGGGAATCTTACACTCTAGCCCCTGTGGGATCCGAGTTGGTGTCCCCGTGGACCTGCCTTCCCTATCCACCTAGACTCCCATCTGCAGCAGACAGCCATAGGGACCACTACCTTTGTGGTGCACTCCTGACCCCAGAGGTGTGCATCTATCACCTGGCCTTAGGTGTCCTGACAGAAGCCTCAGCAACACGTTGTCCAGCACCAGGAAATTGTAACCTCACAGGGTCTGGAAATGCATTGCACAAACCTTTCTTCAAGGCCTCCTGAAGATTTTTCATCCTCTGCTCCCTCTGCAAAGGCAGGATGAGTTCTGCAATCTTACCCTTGTAACGTGGATCAAGAAGGGTTGCCAGCCAGTAATTATTCCTTCTCTTTGATACCACAAATCCTAGGGTCCTTACGCTGCATGGCCTCCCTGATTCTGCAAAGCCTGCGAAAGTTTGCAGAGGCATTCCATTCGGAGTCCTCTGGGTCACTAAGAATCACATGATCAGTAACAATCTCCTCCCAGCCATGTTAATCTCCTTAGGTTTCTGGGGACTGAAAACCATCCCTTGAAGACTGCTGCTGAGAGTTATCATCCACGTCCATGCTGACACAATCCTCCTCCTCTTCTTCTCATTGCAGGTTTTCAAGAGGACTGGAGTAGGGTTGGAGATCCCAGATAAGGAGTTTGCCTTTTTCTTTGATGTGGGTCTTTCAAGTGCCACCGTTGCCAACTGAGTTGTTGCCTTATGAGTTTATGTGAAATCTACATTAATAGCTGTAAAATATTGGAATTCTGAATATATTAAATGTATATTTAATTTATTTATATTTAATGAATATATTTAATTTAGCTTTTATCTATATTATCTTCAGAGAAATCTTGGTGCCTAGGCCTGTGTATACAAACAATGGGATCCAAACCTCATTGTTTTATACATACTCACTTCAAAGGATCCCATACTGGGATATGCAAAGAAGGGAGGCCAACCCCTAATCAATGGCTGGAAAAGAAACAAAGGCGCCACTCTAAGTGCAATAGAGCAAAGAGAGGTTTAATATCAACTGTAAACATGGTACTCTTAAAGGTACAGTCATGACAGGCATGTAGGCATTTCATACCGGACGTCTATGATGCGAATGGGATCTGTTGGCTGGATGGCTGCGATGTCTAGGAACAGGCTGCACTGATGTGTGCTGACACTTCCTGTCTCTGGAACGCACGCCTGGAGCCATGGGGATGAGGTCACTTTTGGAATGTTTAGCCAATAGGCGATGTGTTTGCGGAGCTACACTCCTTCTTCAGGCCAATGAGGCATCAGCATGTAATGAAATACACAATCTAGATGGGAGGGAAGCACACTTTTATGAGAGAGCAACCATCAGGATGGAACCTTGGTGCAGAAGGTTATTATGGGAAAGGTCTGCATTTTACTTGTAACTAAATATGTTTGCAGATGAATGATTTCAGGAATATACTCTGTATTCCAGGGATCCTCAAACTACGGCCCTCCAGCTGTTATGAAACTACAGATCCCATGAAGCATTGTAAAACTCTGACATTCACAGACATGACTAGGTATGATGGGAATTGTAGTTCCTGAACAACTGGAGGGCCGTAGTTTGAAGACCCATGGTGTATTCCTTCATGTAATTCTCTTATTTTAACCTAATATTTTCTTCCTTGGTGTAGACTATAGATAGATGGTTGTGTATCAACTACTCACCAATAAATGTTGTTATTGTGTTAAAGCTTTCACTCATGGTCAAAGAACTCTCATTTAACCCAAATCATATCTGGGAGATATTAAATCTCAAATATAGTATATGGGGAAAAAGACTGTATGGGAGGTCGTCATATGTCTGGTCAAGCATATGGTGCCCAAGCGGCTGCTGTTGTGACCACACTTGATCTGCTTCAGACATAGATTGCAAACTACAACGGTGCGATCTGCTGCACACGTGTCCAAAAAGGCCCACACCAAGGAACTTTTCAAAAGCAGCGGGGAGTAAGGAGCACCCTGCACCTGCGGAGCACTGTAGTGTGATGCAATAGGGTGGCTGCCCTTAAGCTGGCCCTAGAGGACATCCTGCCTTGTTAGAGTTGTGCCTCCTCCTCCTCCTCTATTCTATCAAGCACCCAAGTAGAGTCAGTGACCTCATCATTCCCTCCCTCCTTGTCACTGGACCAAACTTGGCAGTATGCTGCAGCTGGGGGAACATGACTTCCAGTTTCTTGTCCTTCTTGGGCACCCCCTCTCTCTAGGCTCACGTTACTCCCTTTCTCAACCTGGGAACCAACATCGGAGCCTTCAAATCACTGGCATTCCAGCAGCATGTACTTGACACTGTGTTCGAATAGTTCGGTGGACTCCTTCCGTGCATGATGGTTGGGCTACGGAAGGAGTGACCGTGGACAAGGAGCTGGTGGAATAGGTCGCTTTGGCAACTGCATAGGAAGGAAAACTACACTGAGCCTGGGTGACAGGGGATGAGGAGGATGAGGACGGCTTTTTTATCCACTCCACCAACTCATCTGCATGTTGTGGCTCAATAACAGGGGCAGCAGCAGAAAAAAAGGACAAGTGTGCCCCACGGCCACCGGCAGAGGATGCACCATGTCCATGACCACCACTGTTGACTGTAGATACGGAGCCTGCTTGCCCTCTTTTTTTTTTTTTTGTACTTTAACGGTTTTTATTGTAGTTTTACAGAATAACAATAAGTATTGAACGGTGTCATACATCAGTAGATTGAAAATCGGTTACCGATACATACTTATCAGAATACAAACAGTTGCAAACTATTTCAACAGTGAAGCACAGTATAATTGCTGGGAGGAAGGCTGAGAACGGTGTCATGCCACTCCAGACACCCCATCTGGGAACTAACTGTGTCTGGAGGCGGCAGACAACCCCTTCCCGAGTGTGCAGTATAAGTCGATGCAGGAAAAACCTAGAACTTAACTGAAAGAAGGGGAGAAATGATAATAAAAAAAAAAAAAAAAAAACAGTTACCAACATAGGTCCCTAGTTTATAGTGTCGACAGTACATCACAGTTGATTACATAAGACTTAGAACCCGATGTTGGGTGCTTCCGCACAGTTGTGTGCAGGTAATTTGAAATACAATTCTGCCAATACAGGGGGGTGCAATGGGTTACAGTAGGAGGTGCAGGAATCCTACGTATTATGTGACCGAGAAGTCATTCCAGCTCTATGCTTCTGGGATCCTTGACCCAGGATTCCCAGCTTTTGTAAAATTTTCCTGTAGTCATGTGAGCCTTGGCGAAGCTGTATTCCAATTTAAAATTATCATTTAGAATTGTGATCACTTCCTGAATGGAGGGGGGAGATGGTTTCTTCCACTTTCTAGCAAGTGCCAATCTTGCGGCTATGAGTATATGGGTGGCTACGGTTTGGGTTTTTCTGGGCCATGTGGGGACCATCAGGCCCAGGAGGAGATCAAGAGCAGATAGGTTCCTTGTCGCGGGGAAGCTGACTTGGAGCAGTTTTGTTATCTGTTACCAATAATGCGTGATGGAGGGGCATTCCCACCAAGTGTGAAGAAGAGTTCCTGGCAATCAGCAATTCCTCCAGCAAAGGTTAGATTCTGAGGGGTAAATTTTGGCAAGTCTGCTTGGAGTGAAGTACCAGTGCTGGAACAGTTTTTGTAGAGACTCCCAGTGCGATGTGCAGCGAGAGAGTTTTGAAGGCAACGACAGTGCCTGATACCATTGAGATGTTGGTGAAGCGGTTGGGGAGAGTTTGTCCCACTGTAGAATTTGAGCTTGTGTGTGTTTCTCCGCTTCCCGTGATAGTAGGCCATAAAAGAATGAAATGGCCTTGGAGTTGTTGTTCTTGACAATGAAAAATTTGCTTGCCCTCTTTTAATGGCCTGTGAGCCACTGCCTCTCCTTAGTGGCCTTCTGGATATGATGTATATTTTGTTTTGCAACACCACACTACACTGTATTGTGTACTGTGTACACCACCAGAAAAGTATTAGCAACTGCACTATGGCTGCACTGTATTGTAATTAAAATTTTTGATCTAATATTTCACAGCAAGGCCCGTTCCTGCTGTGAGGGCTTACAGTGAAACTGTGAGGGCTTACAGTGTTCTGCTACCACCAACACCTAAGGCCCAATATTCCACAGAGTGTATAGGGCAGGCCATATAGTTTATACAGTACAGGCGGTCCCCGGAGGTAGACAACAAGAAGTGCGAGACAATCTACCCCTAGGAAGGGAAATTCTCTCCTGTAAGAGTTAATATGGGAAAAAAAGGTGTCTCCACTGATGCTTTATCACCAATCCTTGTTTCCCTAATAACCCAAAATTTTCAAAATCCAATTGTCATTGGAACAGAAAGTGAGGTGAAATCTTCTAAACAGGGGCACAGACAGCAATATGTTACAGGGGTGATAACCCTGCTCTATATTATCCAAAAAGCTTAAAGCAGATTTTTGGGCTGGAGCTACACTTACAAAATGTACCTATTCCAAATTATAAACAGATTCAACTTAACAACAAACCTACAGTCCCTGTCTTGTTTGTAACCTGGGGACTGCCTATATACTGCTGCTGTTCAAAGTATATAGGGCCTGGGGGCCCAACGCCTTAATATCCATACCAGACCCAAAGGGTCTAGGCTGGGGGGGGGGGGGGGGCAACATTACATTATAGCCGCAAGCAGTTTTCAATTACTTTTTTTCCTTTAGAAATGTCATTTTGTACAGGGACTGTTCTAAACGTGGGAAAAATGTGTCACTATACAGGCATACTATACACACCCCCTAGGTATGATATTTGAAGGAATATTACACTTTTATTGTTTCATTTTAATCATTATTAAAATCACTGCTCCCGAAAAAACGGCTGTTTTAAAACCTTTTTTGCATTGATACATGTCCCCTGGGGCAGGACCCGGGTCCCCAAACACTTTTTATGACAGTAACTTGCATATTAGCCTTTAAAATTAGCACTTTAGATTTTGTCACGTTCGAATCCCATAGACCTTAATGGGGTTTGTGTGTTTGCACAAATGTTTGGTCTGTTCGCATGTTCTGCCACAAACTGAACCGGGAGGTGACATCCCTAGTTGTCAGTACAAATTGAGGTCTGAATCTCCCCAATGGGAACGCAAACAGCAATAAAAGAGAGTCTAACCCCTCTCTATTCCATCTAAAACCAAATAAAAAAAATGCCTAAAAATACAAATTAGCTCTTTAGCTGGCTGGTATATCATATTGTATCACATATTGGCTTGTTCATCATATTTATCATCCTTTTTCCTGGAACTGCAATTCCATCTATCTGAATTTGCAACTATCTTATAGATAGATAGATATACTTTATTGTCATTGTTTATCTGAATAGTAAAGTAACTTTTATGATATCGTCATACAATTATTAACACTTACAACCTTATAACAAAAGCTACGCTTACATTTACATGTCTATAAACATGGCATGTTTCCCAGTATTTTATCTGAATCTTGTTTTTATTACACAGAATGACCTTTACTCTAAGACCCCTTTCACACTGGGGTGCTTTGCAGGTGCTACAGCACTAAAAATAGTGCCTGCAAAGCGCCCTGAAAGAGCCTCTGCTGTGTCTCCAGTGTGAAAGCCCCGAGGGCTTTCACATTGAAGTGGTGCGCTGGTAGAGCGGTAAAAAAAAGTCCTTTCAGCATCATCTTTAGAGCGGTGAAGGAGCAGTGTATACACTGCTCCTTCACCGCTCCTGCCCATTGAAATGAATGGGGCAGAGTGCCTATACCGCCGGCATAGCGCTTTGCAGTGGTTTTAACCCTCTCTCGGCCACTAGCAGGGGGGTAAAACCACCAACCAACCGCTAGCGGCCAAATACCGCCGCTAAATTGATGGTAAAGCGAAGCTAAAAATAGTGCCATTTTACTGCAGGCGCCTGCACCACCCTAGTGTGAAAGGGCTGTAAAGTAGAACTATAGGCAAAATTTTTTTTTTTTTTCATTTTGGATAGAGTAAGGGAGAGTTATAACTCTTGCCAGATTTTTTTTTTTTTTTTCTTGCCATCTGTGTCCCATTGCGAAGATTTACCTTCACATCCTGTCCCATAGCCAGACAGGAAGTAAGAGGAAATACCTGCAAATTAAGGGAATTCCTTGGGGACCCCCAGATCATTAGTGTTGGAATATTTCCCCTCCATTACTTTTCTGGAGACAACCCAAAATTTTAGATTTTCTTTTACTTTCACTTTCAATGATAATGGTAAACAAGACAAGTAGAGAGGGTGAATCTCCTTAATGGGGACACAGACAGCAATAAAAACCTGACAGGTGTTCTAATCCCTTTCCACCCCATCTAAAACCAAATAAATGTTTTGCCTTTAGTTATACTTTAATGTTCGCCAGAAGCGTAGTTATAATTCTCTTTGACCTATGAAAAATGTGAGGTCCTCTCGACATCTCCTCTTTATTAATAACACCTACCATGCATACACATCTCTTAACCAGCTCCTGCCAAGCCTATAACAATATGACAGCTGGGCGGGACTCTCGGAGATCTGGGTAGATGTTCTATGACGTGCTCCCAAATTGTGCCTCGTGTGCGGCCCTGCAGCAGTGCGATCTGTAACTGGCTGTGTCACAACCGATGACTGATCAGTGTACCGGCTTGCTGACCAATCACAACAGGTCACATCGGATGGCTTCCTTTCATGCCATCCATTGTGTACAATTGCTAGCTGCAATTGGTCGGTGTGATCACATGCTACAGACAGGGCCAATCACAGCCCATCTGCACCATGTGCAGTGGTGGCCACCCCATTAGCCCCCCCCCCCCCAATCCATGCTCCCGTCCCCTAATCTACATGCAGGATGCCAGACGCATGGATTCCAATGTTTTTTTGTTTTTTTTTAAGAACATGATTAGAGCCTGAGGCTCTAACTGGCTTTAAAAAAGGGTGGGCTCAGGGCACAGAGCATCACGCCCTGAGCCCACCCAGTTGTGTGACAATATCAATTTAATATTCGCTATTGTCTTCCTGATTCTTCTTCCGGCCAATCAGGAAGCAGCTCCTGAGACCTGATTGGCCAGGGAGTCTTAGGACTCTCAGGACGCACTGGCCAATTGTGTCTCAGGACACTTCCTGTTCAGCCTGGAGAAGAACAGAGAATAGTCTCTGCGGTGGGAGGGGTCATTGGTGTGCTTGCCGTCGTTCGTCTCCAGCAGGGGCAGGGGGGGTGAGGGTACTTGCGTGATTGTCTGCGGGATGGGGGGTGTATGGCATTAGTTTTCCACCCCATCCCCCCCAAAATATTTAGCACCAGCCAATGACCCTAGGATTAGCTCTGGCCAATCACAGCTAATCAAAACAATCTGAATGATACAGTTTCACTCAGTAAAATGCTTGCTTATAGCAATGTAGCAAAGTAATGCAATGCTATAAGCAATCATAATGTGTAACAAAAAAAAAACCTGATCACTCCTCAACAGTAGTACAATGTTACTATAATAAAATTATATTGCTCTGGTCACAGTGTGGTAAAAAAAAAAAAAAAAGAAAGAAACAATGTAATGAAAAATAAAAACAAAATTGAAAAAATATTAAACATTTTTTATTCTTACTGTCACCAGTCGTGTACTACACGTGTGACCGTATGTTAAAAAAAAAAAAACATTTTGACATTTAAAAAAAAAAAATCATAGCAAAAAATTACAACTTCAAAAAACTTGCTATAAGCTTGAGATAGGCCATCAGTACATCAGGTTTGATCGCTTTTCAAATACAGTGGTGTGAAAAAGTGTTTGCCCCCTTCCTCATTTCCTGTTCCTTTGCATGTTTGTCACACTTAAGTGTTTCGGAACATCAAACCAATTTAAACAATAGTCAAGGACAACACAAGTAAACACAAAATGCAATTTGTAAATGAAGATGTTTATTATTAAAGGTGAAAAAAAATCCAAACCATCATGGCCCTGTGTGAAAAAGTGATTGCCCCCTAAACCTAATAACTGGTTTGGCCACCCTTAGCAGCAACAACTGCAACCAAGCGTTTGCGATAACGTGCAATGAGGCTTTTACAGCGTCCTGGAGGAATTTTGGCCCACTCATCTTTGCAGAATTGTCCTAATTCAGTTACATTAGAGGGTTTTGAAGCATGAACGGCCTTTTTAAGGTCATACCACAACATCTCAATAGGATTCAGGTCAGGACTTTGCCTAGGCCACTCCAAAGTCTTCATTTTGTTTTTCTTCAGCCATTCGGTGGTGGACTTGCTGGTGTGTTTAGGATCATTGTCCTGGTGCAGAACCCAAGTTCGTTTCAGCTTGAGTACACGAACAGATGGTCGGACATTCTCCTTCAGGATCTCTTGGTAGACAGCAGAATTCATAGTTCCTTTTATCACGGCAAGTCTTCCAGGTCCTGAAGCAGCAAAACAGCCCCAGACCATCACACTACCACCACCATATTTTACTGTTGGTATAATGTTCTTTTTCTGAAATGCAGTGTTCCTTCTACGCCAGATATACTTGGACACACACCTTCCAAAGAGTTCCACTTTTGTCTCATCGGTCCACAGAATGTTGTCCCAAAAGTCTTGGGGATCATCAAGATGTGTTGTGGAGAAATTGAGACGAGCTTTGATGTTCTTTTTGCTCAGCAGTGGTTTTCTCCTTGGAACTCTGCCATGCAGGCCATTTTTGCCCAGTCTTTTCCTGATGGTGGAGGCATGAACGCTGACCTTAACTGAGGCAAGTGAGGCCTGCAGTTCCTTGGACGTTGTTGTGGGGTCTTTTGTGACCTCTTGGATGAGTCGTCGCTGCGCTCTTGGGGTCATTTTGGGCGGCCGGCCACTCCTGGGAAGGTTCACCACTGTTCCATGTCTTCGCCATTTGTGGATAATGGCTCTCACTGTGGTTCGCTGGATTCCCAAAGCTTTGGAAATGGCTTTATAACCCTTTCCAGACTGATAGATCTCAATTACTTTCTTTCTCAATTGTTCCTGAATTTCTTTGGGTCTCGGCATGATGTGTAGCTTTTAAGGATCTTCTGGTGGACCTTACTGTGTCAAGCAGCTCCTATTTAAGTGATGCCTTGATTGTGAACAGGTGTGGCAATAATCAGGCCTGGGTGTGGCTAGAGAAATTGAACTCAGGTGTGGACAACCACAGTTATAGTATGTTTTAACAAGGGGGGCAATCACTTTTTCACACAGGGCCATGATGGTTTGGATTTTTTTTCACCTTTAATAATAAACACCTTCATTTACAAATTGCATTTTGTGTTTACTTGTGTTGTCCTTGACTATTGTTTAAATTGGTTTGATGTTCCGAAACACTTAAGTTTGACAAACATGCAAAGGAACAGGAAATGAGGAAGGGGGCAAACACTTTTTCACACCACTGTATGAGTTCTAGACTGGTGTTATGTACTTGCCGGAGGAGAATATTCTTGTATTCTAGAAGATGTTTGAGAGATTTTTGAGGATATACTTTCTGGGTGAACAATCTCCATCAACTTGTCTTATCTGCTGTGTATATTACAGAATCACAGTCTGTATGTATCTTTTTTATTTCAATAAAAATATTTTGGTTTAAAAAATGTCAAAAAGAATGCTAAAGAAAAACTTCAAAATCACAACCCCACATTCCCTGAAACCCCTTTAATCCCCAGATCCCTAATTACTCCCCCCCCCCCCAAAAAAAAAAGGTCATTATATGTAGTATAGTAATTATCTCGTTCTAATATTTTATTATCCTGTTTCCTTCATCTGTCTGAAAGTGCAATAAACTTATCTCAACAATGTCAACTTTTATCATATCTTCATCTCTACAGTTACTTTCCCTTTCACAACCGGTCTATAAACATGACAGTCTCCCAGTGTTTCATCTACAGACTACACCTTGTTTTTATTACACTGAGTGACCTTTACTTTAATACCTGCCAAAAGCGTCGTTATTCTTCTCTTTGGCACAGTAAACATTATCTCCTTGCTAGTGAGTGATAAGTGAACTGAGCAAAGTTTGTTTTGATGGATAATTGCCAAACAATAAAAAGTCTGCAAACCCAAACAAAGCTTTAGAACCTCATTAAAGGGGTTGTAAACCATTTTGGTTTTTCACCTTAATACATTCTATGCATTAAGGTGAAAAACCTTCTCTCATGCTGCCCAGTGCCCCCGTTTTACTTACCTGAACCAGGTCTTTTTCGCCACAGGGACGAGCAGACCAGCTCTAGCTGGTGTCTCGGGTCTTAATTGGATAGATTGATAGCAGTGTAGCCACTGACTCCTGCTGCTGTCAATCAAATCCAATGATGCATCAATATACGCAGAAGCAGGACTCAAGAGCGCGCCTGCATGGGTGCCCTGAGGAAGAGCCTTTCTTTGACTGGGCACTCGAGAAGAGGAGGAGCTACCAGCGCCGCTCCGATGAGAGACCCCAGAAAAGGAGGATTGAGGCCACTCTGTGCTTAAATAACTGCACAGTAGAGGTGTGATGGATCAGGTAAAATGCCCATTTTCTATGCATCTTTTCTATACTATAAAGTCTATATTTCTTCCTGTCTATAAACTGCTTTTATATTCCTGCTTAAAATGGCCGTTAGTAGCACCTCCTCCCATCGAAAAAAAAATATGAAAACAAACATGGCGCCTTCTCCAGGAATACGCTTGACTTGTTACCACCCAGATCCTGGAGGAAGTTCATCTTACATGGACACAACCAATCAGAAACGACTAATTAGGGATGAGCTCAGTGTTCGACTCGAACATTGGCCGTTCATCTGTTTGGCGAATTTCAGAACTTTGTGGACCGTTCACACTAAATTTGTGTGGCACGAACGGCCCATAATGCACTACACCATTGCAGTGCATTTCTGGCTCATGATTGGCCAAGCATGTACTGTGACCCCACATGCCTGGCCATTCACAGCGCGGCAGCTAGGAGAGCCATAATTGGCCACAGGCAAGGGCTTTCTACATTCCGTAAAGCCCCCTGTCAGCAGCCCCCCACAACCCCAGCCTAGGGTTGTGTGGAAGAGGCCCTTGTCCCCCTGAATATGGGAACAAGGTGGTTGACTTTTGTAGTGCCTGAGCCCCTCCTGCCCCCAAGCATCCTCCCCTCTTTCATGGCCTGGCTTGCTGTGTGTTTGGCTAGGGTTTGTTAGTGTGTGGGAGGGACACAATATTTTTTTTTAGTTTGGGGTGGTATTTTTCACATGGGGGTTCTAATTTTAAGCCTTAACATACCCAAATAGCCTTGCATTGGTGTGGGGGGCAGGCTATTTTTGTCTTGGGTTAAAATCTTGCAGCTGCAATATAGATTTGTGAGTTTTCTCTAAAGCCATACATACTTGAAGCAGCATTTTGGATACATGCCACAGATGCACCACTTTACAGGCAGAGTAAGCCCCCCCCAAGTTACTAGCTTTTAAGCAAATTTTCATTTTTAAAGGTACTTCCCCTTGTTTTGTTTTTGGGGTTGTCCAAATCGGAGACATTGATATATGTCCCTTAGGGTGGGACCTGGGCTCCATATCCATTTTAAGGCTAATATCTAGAAGATAAGCCAGCCAAGTGGGGACTAGCAAAATTCACCAGTCAGTTCCCATAGACTGTAATGGTATTTGTTGCATAACTTTTGCCCACGTTACAGTGCCTTGCAAAAGTATTCACCCCCTTGGCATTTTTCATGTTTTGTTGCCTCACACCCTGGAATTAACATGGATTGTTTGAGGATTTGCATCATTTAATTTACAGAACATGCCCACAACTTTGAACTCCTGCAGTCTATAAAAGTAATACCGTGGTGAATCCTCTGCTGGGACCACTTTTATCAGACACCGGCTCACCTGATGTTTATGTGTTCAATTATTTTTATTGAATTATTATACACACATAAAACGTTCATATCATTTCAAAAATACATATAAACATTACATTTAAATAAAACAAAACATTTAGACCAAAATGGATCTATCCTGTAACACAGTGGTCCCCAACCTTTTTGGCACCAAGGACCGGTTTTGTGAAAGAATATTTTTCCAAGGCCTGGTGGGGGGGGGGGAGGAATCGCGATGTGGTGCGTTATCGGTTTAATCATCCTGATACCATAATATTGGGACGATTGAAGTGCATTATTTATATTATTACAATATAATACAATGATTATATAGTTCAACTCACTGTAATGTAGAATCAGTGGGAGCCCCAAGCTTGTTTCCCTGCAACTAAACAGTGTTATGGTGTCAGGGTGACTGAAGCACGTTATTTCTATTACATTGGAATATAAAATGAAATAGTTCTACTCACCATAATGCAGAATCAGTGGGATCCCTGAGCTTGTTTTACTGCAACTAGGCGGTCCCATCTTGGGGTGATAGGAGACAGTGACACTCGAAGTGTGTTGCTTATGTCCAATCTGCTCCGTAATCTTGTTTTGGTTGCTGTCACTGCAGAAAATCCAGCTTCACAAAGATAGGATGTTGGAAATGGCAGCAAGCTTTTCAGTGCTTTTGTGGCAATTGCAGGATATTCTGCCCTGACTTTAATCCAGAACGTATGGAGGTTTGAAGTCGTCTCAAACATACTTTTAAGGCCACCATCATTTGCGATCTCAAGCAGTTGATCCTCTTCTAGCACGGACAGAGTGGATTCACCTGGCTTATTCACAAATGGGTCACGGATCCATTCCTTCCAAATTCGGGGGTCTTTTGAGGATGGGAAATAATGCTCAAATTCTTTTGAAAGCTGAGAGAGGTGATCATGCACCAGCTGTGTGAAAGAAGGTTCTGGCTCAGTCTCTTTCAAAAGCTCTGATAATGTTGGAAGCATGTCAAAAATACCATTGTTCACTCGTCGCCCCCATAATTCCAGTTTGGCTTTAAATGCAGCCACTTTATCAGCAGACTTGAACACAGTTCTCATTCTCCCCTGAAGTGACAGATTGAGTTCGTTGAGCAGGTTAAATATGTCACACAAGTAAGCAAGTTTTGTGACCCATTCTGTGACACTGAAATGTGCTGCAAGTGGTGACTGTTTTTCAGAAAGAAATCTCTGGAGCGTCTCTCGTAACTCAAACACTCTGCTCAGTGATCTACCTTTAGAAAGCCATCTCACTTCTGTGTATAAGAGAAGACGAGTGTGCTCTGCATCCATCTCCTCACAGAGCTGTTCGAACAGACGTGAGTTAAGGGCATGTACTTTAATGTGGTTGATTATTTTAATCACAGCCTGCAAAACGTTGTTCAGTTCAGGTGACATTTTTCGGCTAGCAAGCATTTCTCTATGGAGGACACAGTGCGTAGACTCACATTCGGAAGCAACCTCCTTGACCCGAGTGGTAAAACCAGAAAGCCGTCCAGTCATGGCAGCAGCTCCATCCGTGCATACACCAACACAAAACGACCAATTCAGTTTTCCTGACATATACTCATTTAAAGAATTGAACAATTCTGCAGCTGTGGTGTTGGTCGGCAAGAAGAGTGCACATAGCATATCCTCATGGACGTCCTCTTGGAAAACATATCGCACAAAAACAAGCATTGTTGCCTTGTTGTCAACATCAGTAGACTCATCGACTTGTATGGCATACCATGGTGACTCCTTAATTCTCTCTATCAGTTGTGTTTCAATATCCTCTGCAATTTCATTTATTCGTCTAGCTACAGTGCTAGCCGAAAGAGGAACATGCGCCACCTTTTCAACCGCAGCCTCTCCTAACATTTCACGGCAAATGTCTTTTGCAGCAGGCAGGATCAACTGTTCTCCGATTGTAAGTGGTTTCTTAGATTTAGCAATACGGTTAGCCACTAAGAATGAGGCTCTCCATGCAGACGCATTTATCGAAGAGGTGGTCTTCAATAATTGCTTCTGTCCTTCGTGTTCACGTTTTTTTCTTTTGAAAAACTCAACCGGCTTGTCTTTTAATGAAGGGTATTTGGTCTCCATGTGGCGAAGCAGTTTTGAAGGTTTCATGGTTTCATTGGATAGCCGCTCACCACATGCTATACAAAGCGGGTTTGGAGAATGTGAATCACCTGATGCAATGAACCCATAATTTAAATAGGACTCTTGGTATTTTCTTTTAAATGCAGCTTTCTTTTTGTTTGCAGTCTTAGAACAGTCTTCTGTTGTCTCATCATTGGGTCTTTGCCCCTTTTCAAAAAAGCTCTGCAGTGACGTTTGCTTTTTACTCATTTTGGCTAGTTGGCAAAGCCTGCCACCAGATGGGAATTGCACTGCTGCGGCCTGTCTTCAGATGGGAATTGCCACTGTTGCGGCCTGTCTTCAGATGGGAATTGCCACTGCTGCGGCCTGTCTTCAGACGGGAATTGCCACTGCTGCGGCCTGTCTTCAGATGGGAATTGCCACTGCTGCGGCCTGTCTTCAGATGGGAATTGCCACTGCTGCGGCCTGTCTTCAGATGGGAATTGCCACTGCTGCGGCCTGTCTCCAGATGGGAATTGCCACTGCTGCGGCCTGTCTTCAGATGGGAATTGCCACTGCTGCGGCCTGTCTTCAGATGGGAATTGCCACTGCTGCGGCCTGTCTTCAGATGGGAATTGCCACTGCTGCGGCCTGTCTTCAGATGGGAATTGCCACTGCTGCGGCCTGTCTTCAGATGGGAATTGCCACTGCTGCGGCCTGTCTCCAGATGGGAATTGCCACTGCTGCGGCCTGTCTTCAGATGGGAATTGCCACTGCTGCGGCCTGTCTCCAGATGGGAATTGCCACTGCTGCGGCCTGTCTCCAGATGGGAATTGCCACTGTTGCGGCCTGTCTCCAGATGGGAATTGCCACTGCTGCGGCCTGTCACTGCTGCAGCCTGTCTTCAGATGGGAATTGCCACTGCTGCGCCCTGTCACCAGATGTGGATTGCCACTGCTGCGCCCTGTCACCAGATGTGGATTGCCACTGCTGTGACCTGTCACCAGATGTGGATTGCCACTGCTGTGACCTGTCACCAGATGTGGATTGCCACTGCTGTGACCTGTCACCAGATGTGGATTGCCACTGCTGCAACCTGTCACCAGATGTGGATTGCCACTTTTCTGTCCCCAGATGTGGATTGTCACTGTCAGCTGCCAGCAGATGTGGATAGTCACTGTCAGCTGCCACCAAAGTGTAACTTTTTGACTAATTGGTTTTATTATAACAGTCCCACTATAAAAGTATTATAACGGTCCCAGTATAAAAGTATTATTAAAAGTATAAAAGTCCCAGTATAAAAGTATTATTAAAAGGATTATTAAAAGTCCCAGTATAAAAATAGTATTAAACGTCCCAGTATAGAAATAATATTAAATGTCCCATGATAGAAATAATATTAAATGTCCCAATATAGAAATAATATTAGATGTCCCAATATAGAAATAATATTAGATGCCCCATGATAGAAATAATATTAAATGTCCCAGTATAGAAATAATATTAGATGTCCCATGATAGAAATAATATTAGATGTCCCATGATAGAAATAATATTAGATGTCCCATGATAGAAATAATATTAGATGTCCCAATATAGAAATAATATTAGATGTCCCATGATAGAAATAATATTAAATGTCCCAGTATAGAAATAATATTAAATGTCCCAGTATAGAAATAATATTAGATGTCCCGTGATAGAAATAATATTAGATGTCCCATTGCAGAAATAATATTAGATGTCCCATTGCAGAAATAATATTAGATGTCCCATTGCAGAAATAATATTTAATGTCCCGTGATAGAAATAATAGATGTCCCGTGATAGAAATAATATTAGATGTCCCATTGCAGAAATAATATTTAATGTCCCATTGCAGAAATAATATTAGATGTCCCATTGCAGAAATAATATTTAATGTCCCATTGCAGAAATAATATTAGATGTCCCATTGCAGAAATAATATTTAATGTCCCGTGATAGAAATAATATTAGATGTCCCGTGATAGAAATAATATTAGATGTCCCGTGATAGAAATAATATTAGATGTCCCGTGATAGAAATAATATTAGATGTCCCATTGCAGAAATAATATTTAATGTCCCATTGCAGAAATAATATTAGATGTCCCATTGCAGAAATAATATTAGATGTCCCATTGCAGAAATAATATTAGATGTCCCATTGCAGAAATAATATTTAATGTCCCGTGATAGAAATAATAGATGTCCCGTGATAGAAATAATATTAGATGTCCCATTGCAGAAATAATATTTAATGTCCCATTGCAGAAATAATATTTAATGTCCCATTGCAGAAATAATATTAGATGTCCCATTGCAGAAATAATATTTAATGTCCCATTGCAGAAATAATATTAGATGTCCCATTGCAGAAATAATATTTAATGTCCCATTGCAGAAATAATATTAGATGTCCCATTGCAGAAATAATATTTAATGTCCCATTGCAGAAATAATATTAATTTCCCCATTATAAAAATATTAGGAGTGCAGAGTGCACTGTACTTACTGTTCCAGCATGGGAGTGAGGGGAGAAGCCGTTGGAGACTGCGGGAAAGTAAGTTCAGTGAGGGTGGGCGGGGAGAGATGAGGTCACTCTCTCTCTCTCTCTCATTAGCCGCCGCTTCTCTGTGTAGCCAGCTTATGGTAGGGCGGGACAGCGGCGCGCCTGTGCGTAGCGCAGAGGGATGAGGTCATATCTCTGCTTGTTCGGCCGGCCGCACCGCTGACAGTTTTCTCCGTCAGCGGTGAAGCTGAAGCCTTAGCCGGCCGCGGCCCAGGGGTTGATGATCTCGGACCTGACAGTGTCCTTGGAGCTGCGGCCCACCTAGAGAGGCGGTATGGCCCGGCTTTGGGCCGCGGCCCGGGGGTTAATGACCCCTGCTGTAACACATTAACCGCTTAAGGACCGCCTCACGCTGATTTATGTCGGCAGAATAGCATGGCTGGACACAATCACGTACCTGTACGTTCCCTTTAAGTGCCCAGCCGTGGGTCGTGCACGCGGCGCACTCGTGACCTGGTCCTGAGCTCCGTGACTGTGGCCGCGGGACCCATGGACCCGATCGCCGCCGGTGTCCCGCGATCGGGTCACAGAGCTGAAGAATGAGGAGAGGTCTGTGTAAACAAACCTCTCCCCGTGCTTCCTACTGAGGCTGTCACTGATCGCTTGTTTCCTGTTATAGGGTAATATGATCAGTGACGTCAGATGCCAAGCCACGCCCCCTACAGTTAAAAAAGCACACACACTTAACCCCTACACTACCCCCTAGTGGTTAACCCCTTCACTGCCAGTGACATTTTTACAGTAATCAGTGCATTTTTAATTGCACTGATTGCTGTATTAATGGTCCCAAAAATGTGTCATAATTGTCCGATGTATCTGCCACAATGTCGCAGTCCCAATAAAAATCGCTGATCGGCGCCATTACTAGTAAAAAAAAAATATGAATAAAAATGCCAAAAACGATCCCATATTTTTTAGATGCTATAACTTTTGCGCAAGCCAATCAATAAACGCTTATTGCAATTTTTTTTTTTTTTTACCAAAAATATGTAGAAGAATACGTATCGGCCTAAACTGATGAAAAAAATGTTTTTTTTTTATATATTTTTGGGGGATATTTATTATAGCAAAAAGTAAAAAATATTGCATTTTTTTCAAAATCGTCGCTCAATTTTTGTTTATAGCTCAAAAAAAAAAACTCAGGGGTGATCAAATACCACCAAAAGAAAGCTCTATTTGTGGGAAAAAAGGACGCCAATTTTGTTTGGGAGCCACATCGCACGACTGCGCAATTGTCAGTTAAAGCGATGCAGTCCAGAAGCCTGGTCCTTTTTTTTTCTCAAAAGATTTTATTCAGTTTTTCATAATACAATGAGTAGGTGACAGTGGATATACATTCATGTTTAACCAAACGGTAGCACATGTGATAAGTCACAACATCATAAGCGATATATCCATAGAATCTGGTAACCATATAGTCCAAATGAAGTTATACCATGAGTAATATGGTTCGTTTGTTCTTAAGAAATAGAACTGTTGAACATAGATAAACGAGAGATAACATAAGAGAGGAAAAGATAAAAAAACAAGAACATAGAACATCTTCATTGTTGAGAAAACGCTAGTGAGACATAACAGGAGTTTTCTAGTCCGTTAACTAGGATAGTAATAATAACCTGGGACACACACAGTGGGGTGAGTATCACCCCTGAGATACAAAGAAGTGTTGATGAGCTAGCTGGTATCTAGGACAGTGGTAGACTGGGTCAGGAAAGCGGTGAAAATTGGCCATTACCTGAGAGAAGGAGGATGTTCGCCCGGGCACCCCCTAAGGGATCTATGCTGTGCCCGAGCGAGGTCACCCGCCTCTCTGCTTATGTTTGCTTTCGAAAGTCATTTCAAAGATTTAGGATTTAAAGAGAGAAGTTAGGTCAGAGGCGCTGACCCAGTCTCTCCACTGTTGCCATCTGGAAAAAAGTTTACTTTTAGGACCTTGTTTAATTGCTAGTATAGTTTCATGTGAGTAATGCGACTGGGTAGTTTGAACTACCTCCAGTAGCGTGGGAGGATCAATGTTCTTCCATTTTCGAGCTATAGTTAACCTCACCGCTAACAGTATATGAATTATGATATTTCTTGTCGGGTTAGGGAATTGATCAATAGTCAAGGATAAGAGGGCTAAATGGGGAGATTCTGGTACAGATTGTTTGGTAACTACATAGATGAGGTTGAATACTGAGTGCCAGAAGCCCTGGAGTTTGGGGCAGCTCCAAAAGGTATGAATTAAGTTCCCATAGTGACCACATTTTCGCCAACATGTTCCATCATCGTTCGAGTCGAATTTAGAGAGTTTGTCAGGGGTCAAATACCAACCGTAGTTCAGTTTGTATGCTAATTCCCATAGGGAGGCACAACATGTGGCTTCATAGGTGGATTGGCAAGCTATCTCCCATTGTTCCAACGTAAATGTGCGGTCCAGAATTCTTTCCCAGTGTAGTAGTGCCGCTGTTTTAATAAAGGTAGTTTTATGTTGGAGTAATTTGTAAAAGAGGGAGATACCTTTGGTACGTACCGTGGCGGATTTGTAGAAAAGCCATACTGCACGGGGCAGCGTACATTCCCATGATTTAAGTGACGCAAGGCAGTGTTTGGTGCGCAGATACAAGAAGATATCGGAGTTTGGGAGGCGGAATTCTGTTTGTAACGTCGGAAATGATTTTATGGTTTCGCCGTCGATAAGATCTGTTAGAGAAGTTATACCTTTGGACTTCCAGCACTCGTCCGAAGCCTGGTCCTTTAGCTGGCTTAAGTGGTTAATTTTCCTCTTAACATCTCTCTACTGCCATTACATTCTATCAACTGTGTGTCCCAAAACAAACAAAAAAAAAGGGGGTGGGGGGAGGAGGGTGATTATCCCTCGCTGGAGTGAAGAGGGGGGGGGTGGGAAGTAAATCCCAACTCTTCCAAATACTAGTAAATCTAATTTTAGAATTGTTGTACAAGTGAATTACCTCTTCCATGAATCTTATTTTATCTACCTCCCTCAACCAATCCTGTATCGTCAGTGCTTGCTTTGACTCCTTTGTTTCAGAATTAATATCTTAGCTGCGTAAAAATGGGATAATTGCTGCTCTATATTTCTTCCTTGGGACCTCAATCGCATGGAACAGGCACTGCCATGGATCCAATCCAATTTAATTCCCACTAATCCGCACTCCCTCCAACGTAGATGTGACATATGTATATTCATTTTATACAATTTTTCTGGTACATAGTACCATTTAGTTAGTAGTTTGTAATTCATTTCTTTTGTCCATGTGTCCATTGAAGTGGAGTGAACATAGTCTAGTATTTTACTTCTCATTATTTCTGATAATGGCTGATTCAATTCTATTTCCCAGCTCCCCAAGTGTCACACGCATCCCCCATCCAAGGAAATCATCAACATCTTATAAATACTAGAGATCCCCTGCCTATTTGTCCCCCCTTTGCCAACTAATATTCCCATGGGTTCAGCCTACGGGCTGCACGGAGGGGTTTCAGTAGGGACTCTACAAAATCTTTGAGATGTCTATATCTCCAAACATCCCATGGAGATATACCATATCTTTCACGTAATTCCAATAGTGAACAGAGAGCGTTCCCCTTCATGACATCTTTTAATCTCAGATAGGTTGATGTGGTACATTTTAAGTATAAGTTATTACCTTTCCCAAGTGGGAAATAATTGTTTCCCATTAAGGGCATCAAGGGACTATTATATTGCCCCTGTGTGTTTTTAATTAGTTTATCCCATACTCTTAATGCTTCTGTGGTGATTGGTGCCTTTGCCCGAAAGACCTCTGTACTGCCTTGGGATCCAGATAATCTGACCCAGAGCAGTTTTACTTATATTTTCCTCCAATTCCACCCATTTTTTATGCAGAGGGCCATGGACCCAGTCCATAATTCTCCGCAGTACTGCTGCCTCATGATATTTTTCAAGATCTGGGAGGAATACACCTCCCTTCTCTTTGAGGCTACTCATTGTTTTATAGGCAATATGATTGCCTCTATTATTCCATATAAATTTCTGTAATATCAATCTGAGAGTTTTAAAGTACATCCCTGGAATATAAATCAGGAGGCTTTGGAAGATGTACAGGGCTTTTTGGGAGGATCATCATTTTAATCACACTTATCTTGCCAAACCATGACAGTCTGTGTGTGCCAGGTAGGGATGAGCTTCGAGATCGAGTCAAACTCATGTTCAACTCGAACATTGCCCGTTTGTCTGTTCAGCGAACAGTGAACAATTTGGGCTGTTCGCGGCAAATTCGAAAAGCCGAAACATCCCTATACAAGTCTATGGGAGAAATCTAAACTGCTAATTTTAAAGGCTAATATGCAAGTTACTGTCTTAAAAAGTGTTTGGGGACCCGGGTCCTGCCCCAGGGGACATGGATCAATGCAATAAAAAAGTTTTAAAAACGGCCGTTTTTTCGGGAGAAGTGATTTTAATAATGATTAAAGTGAAACAATAAAAGTGTAATATTCCTTTAAATTTCGTACCTGGGGGGTGTGTATAGTATGTCTGTGAAGGGGCGCATGTTTCTTGTGCTTAGAACTGTCCCTGCACCTGAAGGGTCTGGTATGGAAATTTAGGGGGACCCCCACATCAATTTTTTTTTTTAATTTGACACGGGGTTCCCCTTAATATCCATACCAGACCTGAAGGGCCTGGTAATTGAATTTAGGGGAAACCCCACGCTTTTTTTTTTTTTTTTTAATCGATGAATGAATGAATTGTCAGCTAATACAGAGAATAGGGATGGCCGAACGGTTCGCCCGGCGGTCGTTTCGCGGCGAATTTCGGCTGTTCGCGGTCCGCCCGTTTGGCGGACTATTGGCGCCGTTCGCCGGCGGACTTCCGTGTTTACTGTGTAAAAGAACTTTGACCTATGATGACACATCCATCATGGGGTACAGGACAGCCAATTGAGACATTACAGCACATGGACACTTGGATATTCCCCCTAACTTATAAATAGACCCGATCCGGCTGCCATTTTACATTCTTTCTTCTGTCACTATAGGGAGAGGTTGCTGTGTGGAGCAGGGAGAGATTGCAGTGACCCAAATCGCTAGCTATTTGGTACACAAACGTTTTTTTTCAGGACTGGTATAGGTGTTAGGTGTAGTTCAGGATATAGGTTTGCTTTGCTACTGATTGTTGCAGCAGCCTGAGTGTCTTTTGTCAGTTTAGAGAAAGGGACAGGACGGTGTATCTGCTGTAGGGACAGACAGTTTAGTCATTAGCTGTTACTATCAGGTCCACAAAAGTGCTATTCCAGTTATTGTTCCAGTAGCCTCTGTTTTGTCAGTTTATATAGGGACAGGCAGGAAGCAGTGTGTGAGGCAGTGAGAGTCAGTTTAATTAGTAGCTGTTACTATATTAGGCCCACAAAGGTTCTTTTCAGGACTGGTATCAGTGGTATGGTAATAGGCTTGTACACGTATAATATTCTTTCTTCCAAATATAGAAAGAATATTATACTTGACTGCTGCCCTTCTGCTGCAGTCTGCTATTCATTCACAACCTACTTGTTCCACAAAGGTCCTTATAAGGACTGGTAATAACCTGGTGTAGGGTGCTATAGTACATAGGGTTTAGTGAGGTACAGTCTGCTATTCTATAAGGACTGGTATAGGTCCACAATACATAGGGTTGAGGTGCACTACTGCTGACCGCTGCCCTATACTGCAGCAGTCCTTCATCGGTATAGGGACTGACGTACGTCTGCTAATCAGTCACACACAACCTACTTGTTCCACAAAGGTCCTTATAAGGACTGGTAACTTGGTCTGTCTAGGAAGCTACAGTACATAGGGTTGAGTGAGGTACAGTCTGCCATTCTATAAGGACTGGTATAGGTCCACAATACATAGGGTTGAGGTGCACTACTGCTGACCGCTGCCCTATACTGCAGCAGTCCTTCATCGGTATAGGGACTGATGTACAGTCTGCTAATCAGTCACACACAACCTACTTGTTCCACAAAGGTCCTTATAAGGACTGGTAACTTGGTCTGTCTAGGGTGCTACAGTACATAGGGTTGAGTGAGGTACAGTCTGCCATTCTATAAGGACTGGTATAGGTCCACAATACATAGGGTTGAGGTGCACTACTGCTGACCGCTGCCCTATACTGCAGCAGTCCTTCATCGGTATAGGGACTGACGTACGTCTGCTAATCAGTCACACACAACCTACTTGTTCCACAAAGGTCCTTATAAGGACTGGTAACTTGGTCTGTCTAGGAAGCTACAGTACATAGGGTTGAGTGAGGTACAGTCTGCCATTCTATAAGGACTGGTATAGGTCCACAATACATAGGGTTGAGGTGCACTACTGCTGACCGCTGCCCTATACTGCAGCAGTCCTTCATCGGTATAGGGACTGATGTACAGTCTGCTAATCAGTCACACACAACCTACTTGTTCCACAAAGGTCCTTATAAGGACTGGTAACTTGGTCTGTCTAGGGTGCTACAGTACATAGGGTTGAGTGAGGTACAGTCTGCCATTCTATAAGGACTGGTATAGGTCCACAATACATAGGGTTGAGGTGCACTACTGCTGACCGCTGCCCTATACTGCAGCAGTCCTTCATCGGTATAGGGACTGACGTACAGTCTGCTAATCACTCACACACAACCTACTTGTTCCACAAAGGTCCTTATAAGGACTGGTAAAGTATAGGGTACTACAGTACATAGGGTTGAGTGAGGTACAGTCTGCTATTCTATAAGGACTGGTATAGGTCCACAATACATAGGGTTGAGGTGCACTACTGCTGACCGCTGCCCTATACTGCAGCAGTCCTTCATCAGTATAGGGACTGAGAGTTTTGTCACAGGGTCATTTAAAAAATGACAGGCAGAGGAAGAGGCAGGCCCTTCCGCAAGGGTGGTAGGGGTAGGGCAGGAGCAACGGGCTTGAGCCAAAGTGGGAAGTTGCAGAAGGTGCGTTCAATTACTTTAAAGGATGCACCAGACTTGGTTGAGTGGCTCGCTCAGCCTTACTCTTCTGCACCCTCCTCATGCTCTCGATCTGCACCCTCTTCTTTACTCTCTGCTATGTGCACCCCCAAAGACACTACCAACAACACCACCACCACCACCACCACATACCTTCTGCTTGAGTCACAGGAATTATTTCCGATTATTATCAAGACATTTCTGATGCGCAGCCACTCTTGGTATTGGATCAGGAAGAGGAGATAGCAACAACCGCTACTCAGCAGTCTGACGACAGTACCCAGATCAGCCCAGTGGGAGCAATGGAACACACAAAGCCACACTCCAGGCTCTCACCGTCCAGCCTCGTCTTCTACTTCTCCTTCTCCTCTCTCCTCACAATTGTCCTCCACTCCACCTTCCATCACGCCAAGCTCACGTTTTTCTGCAAAAAGGCAGGCTTCCGTGGGCCTAATGTTCGAGCGTAAAAAAATTATGACACCGGATAACCCTCTTGCCCAACGGTTGATGGCTGGCTTGTCAGAACTCATAGCCCGCCAACTACTGCCATATAAACTGATGGACTCGGAGGCCTTTCGCAAATTTGTGGCCATTGGAACACCACAATGGAAGGTCCCAGGAAGAAAGTATTTCTCAGAGAAGGGCATCCCAGAGCTATATGGCCATGTTCAGCGGCAAGTGAATGTATCTCTGGCACACATTGTCGGTGCCAAGATACATCTGACCACAGACATGTGGTCTAGCAAACATGGGCAGGGAAGGTATATCACTTTTACTGCCCACTGGGTGAACCTTCTGACGGCCGTCAAGCATGTAACCCGTGGCACCCGTGTAAATTTGGTATTACCGCCACGAATTGCATGCAGGCCTGACTCTTCTTCTCCTCCTCCTCCTACTCCATCCTCCACCCTTTCCTCCTCGGCTGACTCCTCCTTTTCTGCTGCTAGCATCTCTTCCGCTGTGCCGCCCAAGCTCCCCAGAACCTATTTGACATGCCAGGTGAGACGTTGCCATGCTGTGCTGCGTCTGTTGTGCCTGGAAGCCAAGAGCCACACTGGCCCGGCACTCCTTTCAGCTTTGCGTTCACAGGCAGATCAGTGGCTAACACCGCTCAATTTGACAGTTGGTAAAGTGGTGTGTGACAACGGTGACAATCTGATTAGCGCATTGAAACAGGGCAAAATCACGCATGTGCCAAGCATGGCACACGTCTTAAACTTGGTCGTGCAGCGATTCGTTGTCAAATACCCTGGGGTCCAGGACATCTTGCGGCAGGCAAGGAAAATCTTGGCCCATTTCAGAAGATCTTACACGGCCATGGCTCGCCTTGCTGACATTCAACAGCGACACAATCGGCCGGTCTTTGAAGAGGTTGAGCGGTGTCATATTTCTACTGGGGCTGCTTATTATGAGGGGCTCCCACCATCCCTGTGCTGTGCTGACATCCTCCTGGGGCTGTACCTCTGCTGTGCATATTATGAGGGGCTTCCACCATCCCTGTGCTGTGCTGACTTCCTCCTGGGTCCTGTACCTCTGCTGTGCATATTTTGCGGTGCTCCCACCATCCCTGTGCTATGCTCATTATGAGGGGCTCCCACCATCCCTGTGATTTGCTGACTTCCTCCTGGGGCTGCTTATTATAAGGGGCTCCCACCATCCCTGTGCTATGCTGACATCCTCCTGGGGCTGCTTATTATGAGGGGCTCCCACCATCCCTGTGCTATGCTGACATCCTCCTGGGGCTGCTTATTATGAGGGGCTCCCACCATCCCTGTGCTGTGCTGACTTCCTCCTGGGGCTGTACCTCTGCTGTGCATATTATGAGGGGCTCCCACCATCCCTGTGCTATGCTCATTATGAGGGGCTCCCACCATCCCTGTGCTATGCTCATTATGAGGGGCTCCCACTATCCCTGTGCTATGCTGACTTCTTCTTGGGGCTGCTTACGGTGCAGGTGTCAGTGCTGTATATCATGGTGCTGATGTCAGTACTCTCTATCACGGTGCTGCTGTCAGTGCTGTATATCACGGTGCTGGTGTTAGTGCTTTATGTCACGCTGCTGATGTCAGTGCTCTCTATCACGGTGCTAGTGTCAGATCACTCTATCCCGGTGCAGGTGTCATTGCTGTATGTCACGCTGCTGATGTCAGTGCTCTCTGTCTCCCTGCTGCTGTCAGTGCTGTATATCACGGTGCTGGTGTTAGTGCTTTATGTCACGCTGCTGATGTCAGTGCTCTCTGTCACGGTGCTGCTGTCAGTGCTGTATATCACGGTGCTGGTGTGAGTGCTTTATGTCACGCTGCTGATATCAGTGCTCTCTATCACTGTGCTGCTGTCAGTGCTGTATATCACGGTGCTGATGTTAGTGCTTTATGTCACGCTGCTGATGTCAGTGCTCTCTATCACGGTGCTGTTGTCAGATGACTCTATCACGGTGCAGGTGTCATTGCTGTATGTCACGCTGCTGGTGATCATCTCTTGCACCCTCTTCTTTGCCTACCCTGGTCCCTGACCTTCCCTCTCCTCCATTGCCTTCATGCGCTCCACAGTCCTGAATTGTCACAACATTTTCCCATATAAAAAAAGAATGCTTGTAGTTGTTGATCCCAGATTCACCTCATACATGTGTTATGTCATTGGCCATGTGGTGGGACTATGTTTGCACAGCTATTAATTATTTTGTGGCTGCAAATTTGACCTGTAGGTTTGCAAAGTTCGCCTCCCATTGAAGTCAATGGGACCCACCGCGAACGTTCCGGTTCGCGAACTATCGGCCGCGTACGCGAAACGTCCCGTCCGAAGCTTGTCCATCACTAACAGAGAACACTCATTGAGTGTTCTCTGTATTACGGGAGCCGACAATATAGCCGCAAGTGATTTTAAAAGACTTTTTTTCCTGCACAAATGACACTTTGTGCAGGGACAGTTCTAAGCATGGGAAACATGCGCCCCTTCACAGGCATACTATAGACACCCCCAGGTACGACATTTAAAGGAATATTACACTTTTATTGTTTCACTTTAATCATTATTAAAATCACTGCTCCTGAAAAAATGTCAGTTTTTAAAACTTTTTTTTGCATTGATCCATGTCCCCTGGGGCAGGACCCGGGTCCCCAAACACTTTTTTAGGACAGTAACTTGCATATTAACCTTTAAAATTAGCACTTTAGATTGTGGACATTCGAGTCCCATAGACTTTAATAGGGTTATAAAGTTCACACGAAGTTTAGGTCTGTTCGCAGGTTCTGGTGCGAACCGAACAGGGGGGGTGTTCGGCTCATCCCTAGTGCCGGGTATCCTTTCAGCTTGCGTTTAATTTTGTTCAAAAGAGGTAGATAGTTATCCTGATATAAGTCTGTTGTTGATTTTGACAAATATACACCCAGATACTTTAGTCCTTTTTGTTTCCACTTAAAGGAATAGAGGTTTCTAAGGTCTCTACCTTCGGTTGAAGGGACTGAAATATTTAATACCTCTGTTTTTTCCATGTTCATTTTGAGATTTGATACAGTGCCATAATTACTCAATTCTCCCACAACCTTTGCAAATGACCGTGCAGGGTTTGTAATGTCTGTGTAGGGTTTGTAAAAAAGTGGATATCTTATGTTCTTGCAAAGAAAAAGGGGGAAAACACTGCGCTACCCATCAAAATACCCAAACATAAATGTGCAGTAACACAAGCCAACAGCTAACATAAAAACAAACCAAGCCAAATAGCAAAATGTAACCAAAAAATGTAGCGCTGAAATAACATAAAATGTGAAAGAGCTAAAATATGAATCATTCATAAGCCCAATGAATATAGTAGTAAAAGGACCTACTTAGTGACAGCATGCATAATACATGTTATGCTGCCCGGTAGGAAAAAATATTATGTGAAACATATATAGTAAACAGTCAATATGTGAACAAGTGATAAATGTCCAACTGAAGTAGATAGTGTGCAAAATAAGTCCAAATGTTCAGTTGAACCAAGTCATAGGCAGCCTTCAACCAACAGCCAACAATTTCAGAAAAAAGGTATGTAATCTTACCAGAGGTGGTGGACACAGAATACTATAGAGTAAATGTGTCGTACAGGCTTGTATAGGTTCCACACGTCACAGATGATTCTTGTACGCTGAATCATAGATCACACTCAAAGAAGCCGATACCCTCTCTGTTAGCCAACTTCTGGAACGATTCACCAGGATGTGGGGCTTCACAAACTCACAATGAACTCCCAGCTGTATCTCAAAGGTTCCAATCCAAAATGGCTCCGAAGGGGTTCACCATAAAACGGAAAGTATGGATACAATGCCTCGCATAGTGAAATTCCACCATTGAGGGTTTATTTATAAAACATGTGATTTACATAAAAAAAAACATCAGAAATCACATGATCTAATGAATTGAATAAAAAAAGCAATATGGGGAGCAGGAAACGCTAGCCCTACGCGTTTGGACCTCTAAGTCGTCTATTGGGGCATTACCTGTCCCCTCCACATTGCTATAATATATATATGTTAATAAATTAGAAAATAACTTACACCTGTGGATAGCCACCTCCTCCTCCATTAACCCTAACGTGTGTGCGCTCAACATCACGGACACTGCTAACTATAACATCCCATACATCCAGCACCATCCTCATCTTACAGTAAATGATTCAAAGTTCTTCATTTCTATACAGAAGAGATCTGAGATACAAATCCAGTGAAAAAATGGTAGCTTGGAATGAATTATTTTCCTATGTAAAATGGCGGCCTTGAGTGCGTTCCACCGGTATTCATGAAAACCAGAAGTGGCGATGAACTCAAACAGATAAGTGATTTGTTACCAAAAAATAATAATTAAAAAAGATGACAAGTATTAGTGCAAATGCAACTGATCTGGCATTCAGCACATCGCTCGAATATGATGTAATGAACCCATAGTCTTTGCATTGACACCGCTGCTAAACAGAGCGCAGCGTCTCTTCCGCTGGCGTGCGCTTCAAGAAAAAAGCAAACCTTTGTTTGTGTCCCGCACCTCATTTTGAAACCGAAAGTGGTCAGACGCCACTTCCGGTTACATGTATTATAGAAAGAGAGCTCAGTATGCGCACCAAGCCTCAATAAGTGCCACTTCCCAAGCATACTATAGACACCCACCAGGCACGATATTTAAAGGAATTTTTCCCTTTTTTTCACTTTAATCGTCATTAAAATCAGTGCTCCTGAAAAAACGTCTGCTTTTAAAAAGATTTTTTGCATTGATCGATGTCCTCTGGGGCAGGAGCCGGGTCCCCAAACCCTTTTTAGGACAATAACTTGCATATTAGCCATTAAAATTAGCACTTTTGATTTCAAATGTTCGAGTCCCATAGACCTTAATAGGGTTCTAAAGTTTGTACGAATTTTCGGTCCGTTTGAAAGTTCTGGTGCGAACCGAACCAGGGAGTTTTCGGCTCATCCCTACTTGACACCCTGCCCTATTCCAGAGCCAGTAAATGTATTTATCTGCCCATAGAAGTCCTCTAGCCCCAGTTGTATCCCCACAATCTGCAATCTCACAGAAGTCTACCAGTATAGTGCTAGTTATTCCCTCTATAAAGGTTAGGTTCAATGCTTTTCCTATTCTTTCCCTATCCAAAGGTTCCTCTGCTCTTCTATAACGTATAACCCCTCTTATGGATGCCTCTCCTAGAGTCACCAGTAACCCAAGGATAATTACTGTCTCTTTTATCCTAACCAGCTACAGAGTTCCAGCGGATAGGGTAGGGGAGTTGGAAGGGGAGGGAGACTTTACCGGTTTGAAAGTCCCAAACCGGGACTTGAAAGTCCCACCTTGTGCGAGACCTCCCTTTGTAGCTGGACTTTTCTGAACCTCTTGCAGCCAACTGGCCCTATTCTGCCTGTAAAACCTTTTTGTAATGGGACTGGTGAATCCAGGTAGACCTCTCTGCAATCCTTATTGCAGTAGGGGTAGTTAGGAGGACTTTGGAAGGACCATCCCACCTTGGGGAGTACCACTGCTTTTTCTTATTACTTTTTGTTAAGACCCAATCTCCCACATGCACCTTTTCATCTTCTTGAATTGGACCTTCTAGGACAGAACCAAAATCATTATTACGTCTTTGTCTTAATAACCTAGACATGTATTCTGCTAGCGTGTGCTCAGACTCCTCAGTAGGTGTTTCATTTGGTTGTAAGGGTATCTTATATGGCCTTCCATGTATCATTTCAAATGGGCATAAACCTTCTTTTGTGGGTGTGATATGCATATTGGTCACAGCTAATAGTAGGCAATACATCCAGGTTTTACCTTTTTTCTTCCATAGCTCTTCTCAGTTTGCTTTTTAGAATGACATTACAGTAGGTGACCAGGCACTGTTTGGTATGAATCCTAAGGGAGAACTCCACGCCAAATGTAAAAAAAAAAAACGGCATGGGTTCCCCCTTGGGAGGCATACCAGGCCCTTGGGTCCGGTAGGGATTTTAAGGGGAATCCCCTTCGCTGAAAAATCCCCACCCCCAAAATCCATACCAGACCCCTATCCGAGCACGCAGCCCGGCCGGTCAGGAAAGAGGGTGGGGACGAGCGAGGGCCCCCCCTCCTGAGCCGTACCAGGCCGTGTGCCCTCAACATGGGGGGTGCCTTGGGGAAGGGGGGGCCGCGCGCCCCCCCACCCCAGAGCACCTTGTCCCCATGTTGATGAGGACAAGGGCCTCTTCCCGACAACCCTGGCCGTTGGTTGTCGGGGTCTGCGGGCACAACACGCAAGGGTTAAAATAGTTTATTGCACAACTCCGGGGGTCTTCCGTCTTCAGGGGTCTTCTCGCCGGACTCCTCCGATATCTTCTGCTAGCTCTTTTGCTAGCGGAGGAGCCCGGCTTTCTTCTTCGTCGCCACCCTCTTCTTCCGACTTCGGGGGTCTTGTCCCCCTCTTCGGTTCTTCTTGCCGGGCCACCGCTTCTTCTTCCAGCTCTTTTACTAGTGGTGGCCCGGTCTTCTGTCGCCGTCGCCGCTGCTTTCCGTTCTTCTTCTTCTTCTTCTGGAGATGTTGACTCGATGCTCTCTCCGGCCGCAATGCCATTGACGTGGTGCGCGGCGACTTATATAGGGACAAGGGGCAGGGTCACAGGTCAATGTCACATGGTGACCCCGTCCTCTTACGATGTCACAATCCCAGCATCCTCTGGGGCTGTGACATCGTAAGGGGGTGGGGTCACCATGTGACATCAACCGGTGACCCCGCCCCTTGTCCCTATATAAGTCGCCGCGCATCGCGTCCCTGGCATTGCGGCCGGAGAGAGCGTCGAGTCAAAATCTCCAGAAGAAGAAGAACGGAAGGCGTCGGCGGCGACGGAAGACCGGGCCACTGCTAGTAAAAGAGCTGGAAGAAGAAGCGGTGGCCCGGCAAGAAGAACCGAAGAGGGGGACAAGACCCCCGAAGTTGGAAGAAGAGGGCGGCGACGAAGAAGAAAGCGAGAAGAGTCAGGCGAGAAGACCCCCGAAGACGTAAGACCCCCGGAGCTGTGCAATAAACTATTTTAACCCTTGTGTGTTATGTTTTTTTGTACAATTTTTTTCACAGGTGAATGGGTAGGGGTACATTGTACCCCATACTCATTCACATAGGGTGGGGGACCGGGATCCGGGGGCCCCCTTATTAAAGGGGGCTCCCAGATTCAGATAAGCCCCCCGCCCGCAGAACGACAACCAACAGCCAGGGTTGTCGGGAAGAGGCCCTTGTTCTCATCAACATGGGGACAAGGTGCTTTGGGGTGTGGGGGCACACGCCCCCCCTTCCCCAAGGCACCCCCCGTGTTGAGGGCACATGGCCTGGTACGGCTCAGGAGGGGGGGGGGCGCTCGCTCGTCCCCACCCCCTTTCCTGACCGGCCGGGCTGCGTGCTCGGATAAGGGTCTGGTATGGATTTCGGGGGGGCCCCACGGCATTTTTTTCGGCGAAGGGGATTCCCCTTAAAATCCCTACCAAACCTAAGGGCCTGGTATTCCTCCGAGAAGGCATGCAGGCTTCATGAGTGAGGCGACATTATCGCCTCGCTCTGGCTACTATAGAAAAATGACATTTTCCTATTGCAGCCAGCACAACGGGATCGCGCTGGTTAGAGAAGCCTGTCGCCAGGAACCAGCGCGATACTGTCGTGTTGGAAACACAATATCGGCGGCACCTACTGTATGTCTTTCTACCAATCCAGCTGATTGGGGATGATAGGCACAATTGTATTTCACTTGAATTCCCATCACTTCTGTCAAATGTTATATAGTTTTATTTACAAAATGGGGTCCATTATCACTGTCTGTGCATCTGCACTTCCTTTCAGGAATATCTCCACCCATTTGGTCAAGGTGTCCATGATTACCAAACAATATTTCTTCCTTTCACATTTGTCTAATTCAATAAAATCCATGCAAATTTATTGGAATAGATATAGCAGTGTTGGTGTAACGTACCTTGGATGTGAGCCTGATGCGCGGAGGGAGACTTCCCGTACCACCCCGGCTCGGAGACCACTGGATTGGGGACAGTGGTGGTAAGAGCACCAAGAGGTAAAGGTGCTTGTTTAGTCCTCACTGCTTGGAGCTATATAGCTAAGTGGATGCCGGAACAGCAGATACGGAGATCAGCAGATGCAGGCCAGCAAATGTAGCGGATGCAGGTCAGCAGATGCCGGGTTGCTGAGCAGCGGATGCGGGTCAGTGGATGTAGGGTTGCAGGGCTGTGGATGCAGGTCAGCAGATGCAGGGTGGTGGAGCAGCGGATGCGGGTCAGCAGATGTAGGTTTACAGGGCTGTGGATGCAGGTCAGCAGATGCAGGGTGGTGGAGCAGCGGATGCGGGTCAGCAGATGTAGGTTTACAGGGCTGTGGATGCAGGTCAGCAGATGCAGGCTTGCATGCAGAAGCGGAGTCAGACTAGCCGGGTCATACACATCAGGATGAACAGCATGGCAGGCAGAGAACAGTCAGAGTCCAGCCTGAGTCTTGGCAACAGGCAATCAAGCAAAAGAGTAAGCAGGGCCAAACAAGCCCTGGTCAGGTTTGGAGATAGAAGCAAGGTCAGGAAGTCGGATCAAACACAGGAGCAGGATACTGGCACAGAATCAGGAACACAGATAACAGAAGCAGATCAAACCGCAATGGGCGGCACTCCAGGAGCACCTTTTATAGACTGTTGGGCACCAACGCGCTCTAATGCAAGCGCATGCGCAAATATGTGCGCAAAGTCTGCAATGCGCATGTGCACTCATTTGTTCATGAAGTCCGCAATGTGCGTGTGCGCGCAAAGTCTGCAATTCGCACGTGCGTGCATTTGTGCGTGAAGTCCGCGATTTGCGCATGCGTATAGGCTCATGTCTTCTGGAGCTGGCAGAGCGTCCCTGACATTGGGGAACTTCCCTTTCTGTGATCTTCTGCTTCCCTGAGCACAGTATCTTGAACATATAATGCATTGAGAGCAAAAAGTTTTTTAGTAGTTAGTGAAGCCATAGACTGTACATACCTTATTTAACATCTCAGTCACCTCCCTGTTTGACACATGTGTTACTCCATGTGTCAATACTGCTGCATACCTAAATAGGGATTTTGGCAAGGGTGGTAGGGGTAGGGCAGGAGCAACGGGCTTGAGCCAAAGTGGGAAGTTGCAGAAGGTGCGTTCAATTACTTTAAAGGATGCACCAGACTTGGTTGAGTGGCTCGCTCAGCCTTACTCTTCTGCACCCTCCTCATGCTCTCGATCTGCACCCTCTTCTTTACTCTCTGCTATGTGCACCCCCAAAGACACTACCAACAACACCACCACCACCACCACCACATACCTTCTGCTTGAGTCACAGGAATTATTTCCGATTATTATCAAGACATTTCTGATGCGCAGCCACTCTTGGTATTGGATCAGGAAGAGGAGATAGCAACAACCGCTACTCAGCAGTCTGACGACAGTACCCAGATCAGCCCAGTGGGAGCAATGGAACACACAAAGCCACACTCCAGGCTCTCACCGTCCAGCCTCGTCTTCTACTTCTCCTTCTCCTCTCTCCTCACAATTGTCCTCCACTCCACCTTCCATCACGCCAAGCTCACGTTTTTCTGCAAAAAGGCAGGCTTCCGTGGGCCTAATGTTCGAGCGTAAAAAAATTATGACACCGGATAACCCTCTTGCCCAACGGTTGATGGCTGGCTTGTCAGAACTCATAGCCCGCCAACTACTGCCATATAAACTGATGGACTCGGAGGCCTTTCGCAAATTTGTGGCCATTGGAACACCACAATGGAAGGTCCCAGGAAGAAAGTATTTCTCAGAGAAGGGCATCCCAGAGCTATATGGCCATGTTCAGCGGCAAGTGAATGTATCTCTGGCACACATTGTCGGTGCCAAGATACATCTGACCACAGACATGTGGTCTAGCAAACATGGGCAGGGAAGGTATATCACTTTTACTGCCCACTGGGTGAACCTTCTGACGGCCGTCAAGCATGTAACCCGTGGCACCCGTGTAAATTTGGTATTACCGCCACGAATTGCATGCAGGCCTGACTCTTCTTCTCCTCCTCCTCCTACTCCATCCTCCACCCTTTCCTCCTCGGCTGACTCCTCCTTTTCTGCTGCTAGCATCTCTTCCGCTGTGCCGCCCAAGCTCCCCAGAACCTATTTGACATGCCAGGTGAGACGTTGCCATGCTGTGCTGCGTCTGTTGTGCCTGGAAGCCAAGAGCCACACTGGCCCGGCACTCCTTTCAGCTTTGCGTTCACAGGCAGATCAGTGGCTAACACCGCTCAATTTGACAGTTGGTAAAGTGGTGTGTGACAACGGTGACAATCTGATTAGCGCATTGAAACAGGGCAAAATCACGCATGTGCCAAGCATGGCACACGTCTTAAACTTGGTCGTGCAGCGATTCGTTGTCAAATACCCTGGGGTCCAGGACATCTTGCGGCAGGCAAGGAAAATCTTGGCCCATTTCAGAAGATCTTACACGGCCATGGCTCGCCTTGCTGACATTCAACAGCGACACAATCGGCCGGTCTTTGAAGAGGTTGAGCGGTGTCATATTTCTACTGGGGCTGCTTATTATGAGGGGCTCCCACCATCCCTGTGCTGTGCTGACATCCTCCTGGGGCTGTACCTCTGCTGTGCATATTATGAGGGGCTTCCACCATCCCTGTGCTGTGCTGACTTCCTCCTGGGTCCTGTACCTCTGCTGTGCATATTTTGCGGTGCTCCCACCATCCCTGTGCTATGCTCATTATGAGGGGCTCCCACCATCCCTGTGATTTGCTGACTTCCTCCTGGGGCTGCTTATTATAAGGGGCTCCCACCATCCCTGTGCTATGCTGACATCCTCCTGGGGCTGCTTATTATGAGGGGCTCCCACCATCCCTGTGCTATGCTGACATCCTCCTGGGGCTGCTTATTATGAGGGGCTCCCACCATCCCTGTGCTGTGCTGACTTCCTCCTGGGGCTGTACCTCTGCTGTGCATATTATGAGGGGCTCCCACCATCCCTGTGCTATGCTCATTATGAGGGGCTCCCACCATCCCTGTGCTATGCTCATTATGAGGGGCTCCCACTATCCCTGTGCTATGCTGACTTCTTCTTGGGGCTGCTTACGGTGCAGGTGTCAGTGCTGTATATCATGGTGCTGATGTCAGTACTCTCTATCACGGTGCTGCTGTCAGTGCTGTATATCACGGTGCTGGTGTTAGTGCTTTATGTCACGCTGCTGATGTCAGTGCTCTCTATCACGGTGCTAGTGTCAGATCACTCTATCCCGGTGCAGGTGTCATTGCTGTATGTCACGCTGCTGATGTCAGTGCTCTCTGTCTCCCTGCTGCTGTCAGTGCTGTATATCACGGTGCTGGTGTTAGTGCTTTATGTCACGCTGCTGATGTCAGTGCTCTCTGTCACGGTGCTGCTGTCAGTGCTGTATATCACGGTGCTGGTGTGAGTGCTTTATGTCACGCTGCTGATATCAGTGCTCTCTATCACTGTGCTGCTGTCAGTGCTGTATATCACGGTGCTGATGTTAGTGCTTTATGTCACGCTGCTGATGTCAGTGCTCTCTATCACGGTGCTGTTGTCAGATGACTCTATCACGGTGCAGGTGTCATTGCTGTATGTCACGCTGCTGGTGATCATCTCTTGCACCCTCTTCTTTGCCTACCCTGGTCCCTGACCTTCCATCTCCTCCATTGCCTTCATGCGCTCCACAGTCCTGAATTGTCACAACATTTTCCCATATAAAAAAAGAATGCTTGTAGTTGTTGATCCCAGATTCACCTCATACATGTGTTATGTCATTGGCCATGTGGTGGGACTATGTTTGCACAGCTATTAATTATTTTGTGGCTGCAAATTTGACCTGTAGGTTTGCAAAGTTCGCCTCCCATTGAAGTCAATGGGACCCACCGCGAACGTTCCGGTTCGCGAACTATCGGCCGCGTACGCGAAACGTCCCGTCCGAAGCTTGTCCATCACTAACAGAGAACACTCATTGAGTGTTCTCTGTATTACGGGAGCCGACAATATAGCCGCAAGTGATTTTAAAAGACTTTTTTTCCTGCACAAATGACACTTTGTGCAGGGACAGTTCTAAGCATGGGAAACATGCGCCCCTTCACAGGCATACTATAGACACCCCCAGGTACGACATTTAAAGGAATATTACACTTTTATTGTTTCACTTTAATCATTATTAAAATCACTGCTCCTGAAAAAATGTCAGTTTTTAAAACTTTTTTTTGCATTGATCCATGTCCCCTGGGGCAGGACCCGGGTCCCCAAACACTTTTTTAGGACAGTAACTTGCATATTAACCTTTAAAATTAGCACTTTAGATTGTGGACATTCGAGTCCCATAGACTTTAATAGGGTTATAAAGTTCACACGAAGTTTAGGTCTGTTCGCAGGTTCTGGTGCGAACCGAACAGGGGGGGTGTTCGGCTCATCCCTAGTGCCGGGTATCCTTTCAGCTTGCGTTTAATTTTGTTCAAAAGAGGTAGATAGTTATCCTGATATAAGTCTGTTGTTGATTTTGACAAATATACACCCAGATACTTTAGTCCTTTTTGTTTCCACTTAAAGGAATAGAGGTTTCTAAGGTCTCTACCTTCGGTTGAAGGGACTGAAATATTTAATACCTCTGTTTTTTCCATGTTCATTTTGAGATTTGATACAGTGCCATAATTACTCAATTCTCCCACAACCTTTGCAAATGACCGTGCAGGGTTTGTAATGTCTGTGTAGGGTTTGTAAAAAAGTGGATATCTTATGTTCTTGCAAAGAAAAAGGGGGAAAACACTGCGCTACCCATCAAAATACCCAAACATAAATGTGCAGTAACACAAGCCAACAGCTAACATAAAAACAAACCAAGCCAAATAGCAAAATGTAACCAAAAAATGTAGCGCTGAAATAACATAAAATGTGAAAGAGCTAAAATATGAATCATTCATAAGCCCAATGAATATAGTAGTAAAAGGACCTACTTAGTGACAGCATGCATAATACATGTTATGCTGCCCGGTAGGAAAAAATATTATGTGAAACATATATAGTAAACAGTCAATATGTGAACAAGTGATAAATGTCCAACTGAAGTAGATAGTGTGCAAAATAAGTCCAAATGTTCAGTTGAACCAAGTCATAGGCAGCCTTCAACCAACAGCCAACAATTTCAGAAAAAAGGTATGTAATCTTACCAGAGGTGGTGGACACAGAATACTATAGAGTAAATGTGTCGTACAGGCTTGTATAGGTTCCACACGTCACAGATGATTCTTGTACGCTGAATCATAGATCACACTCAAAGAAGCCGATACCCTCTCTGTTAGCCAACTTCTGGAACGATTCACCAGGATGTGGGGCTTCACAAACTCACAATGAACTCCCAGCTGTATCTCAAAGGTTCCAATCCAAAATGGCTCCGAAGGGGTTCACCATAAAACGGAAAGTATGGATACAATGCCTCGCATAGTGAAATTCCACCATTGAGGGTTTATTTATAAAACATGTGATTTACATAAAAAAAAACATCAGAAATCACATGATCTAATGAATTGAATAAAAAAAGCAATATGGGGAGCAGGAAACGCTAGCCCTACGCGTTTGGACCTCTAAGTCGTCTATTGGGGCATTACCTGTCCCCTCCACATTGCTATAATATATATATGTTAATAAATTAGAAAATAACTTACACCTGTGGATAGCCACCTCCTCCTCCATTAACCCTAACGTGTGTGCGCTCAACATCACGGACACTGCTAACTATAACATCCCATACATCCAGCACCATCCTCATCTTACAGTAAATGATTCAAAGTTCTTCATTTCTATACAGAAGAGATCTGAGATACAAATCCAGTGAAAAAATGGTAGCTTGGAATGAATTATTTTCCTATGTAAAATGGCGGCCTTGAGTGCGTTCCACCGGTATTCATGAAAACCAGAAGTGGCGATGAACTCAAACAGATAAGTGATTTGTTACCAAAAAATAATAATTAAAAAAGATGACAAGTATTAGTGCAAATGCAACTGATCTGGCATTCAGCACATCGCTCGAATATGATGTAATGAACCCATAGTCTTTGCATTGACACCGCTGCTAAACAGAGCGCAGCGTCTCTTCCGCTGGCGTGCGCTTCAAGAAAAAAGCAAACCTTTGTTTGTGTCCCGCACCTCATTTTGAAACCGAAAGTGGTCAGACGCCACTTCCGGTTACATGTATTATAGAAAGAGAGCTCAGTATGCGCACCAAGCCTCAATAAGTGCCACTTCCCAAGCATACTATAGACACCCACCAGGCACGATATTTAAAGGAATTTTTCCCTTTTTTTCACTTTAATCGTCATTAAAATCAGTGCTCCTGAAAAAACGTCTGCTTTTAAAAAGATTTTTTGCATTGATCGATGTCCTCTGGGGCAGGAGCCGGGTCCCCAAACCCTTTTTAGGACAATAACTTGCATATTAGCCATTAAAATTAGCACTTTTGATTTCAAATGTTCGAGTCCCATAGACCTTAATAGGGTTCTAAAGTTTGTACGAATTTTCGGTCCGTTTGAAAGTTCTGGTGCGAACCGAACCAGGGAGTTTTCGGCTCATCCCTACTTGACACCCTGCCCTATTCCAGAGCCAGTAAATGTATTTATCTGCCCATAGAAGTCCTCTAGCCCCAGTTGTATCCCCACAATCTGCAATCTCACAGAAGTCTACCAGTATAGTGCTAGTTATTCCCTCTATAAAGGTTAGGTTCAATGCTTTTCCTATTCTTTCCCTATCCAAAGGTTCCTCTGCTCTTCTATAACGTATAACCCCTCTTATGGATGCCTCTCCTAGAGTCACCAGTAACCCAAGGATAATTACTGTCTCTTTTATCCTAACCAGCTACAGAGTTCCAGCGGATAGGGTAGGGGAGTTGGAAGGGGAGGGAGACTTTACCGGTTTGAAAGTCCCAAACCGGGACTTGAAAGTCCCACCTTGTGCGAGACCTCCCTTTGTAGCTGGACTTTTCTGAACCTCTTGCAGCCAACTGGCCCTATTCTGCCTGTAAAACCTTTTTGTAATGGGACTGGTGAATCCAGGTAGACCTCTCTGCAATCCTTATTGCAGTAGGGGTAGTTAGGAGGACTTTGGAAGGACCATCCCACCTTGGGGAGTACCACTGCTTTTTCTTATTACTTTTTGTTAAGACCCAATCTCCCACATGCACCTTTTCATCTTCTTGAATTGGACCTTCTAGGACAGAACCAAAATCATTATTACGTCTTTGTCTTAATAACCTAGACATGTATTCTGCTAGCGTGTGCTCAGACTCCTCAGTAGGTGTTTCATTTGGTTGTAAGGGTATCTTATATGGCCTTCCATGTATCATTTCAAATGGGCATAAACCTTCTTTTGTGGGTGTGATATGCATATTGGTCACAGCTAATAGTAGGCAATACATCCAGGTTTTACCTTTTTTCTTCCATAGCTCTTCTCAGTTTGCTTTTTAGAATGACATTACAGTAGGTGACCAGGCACTGTTTGGTATGAATCCTAAGGGAGAACTCCACGCCAAATGTAAAAAAAAAAAAACGGCATGGGTTCCCCCTTGGGAGGCATACCAGGCCCTTGGGTCCGGTAGGGATTTTAAGGGGAATCCCCTTCGCTGAAAAATCCCCACCCCCAAAATCCATACCAGACCCCTATCCGAGCACGCAGCCCGGCCGGTCAGGAAAGAGGGTGGGGACGAGCGAGGGCCCCCCCTCCTGAGCCGTACCAGGCCGTGTGCCCTCAACATGGGGGGTGCCTTGGGGAAGGGGGGGCCGCGCGCCCCCCCACCCCAGAGCACCTTGTCCCCATGTTGATGAGGACAAGGGCCTCTTCCCGACAACCCTGGCCGTTGGTTGTCGGGGTCTGCGGGCACAACACGCAAGGGTTAAAATAGTTTATTGCACAACTCCGGGGGTCTTCCGTCTTCAGGGGTCTTCTCGCCGGACTCCTCCGATATCTTCTGCTAGCTCTTTTGCTAGCGGAGGAGCCCGGCTTTCTTCTTCGTCGCCACCCTCTTCTTCCGACTTCGGGGGTCTTGTCCCCCTCTTCGGTTCTTCTTGCCGGGCCACCGCTTCTTCTTCCAGCTCTTTTACTAGTGGTGGCCCGGTCTTCTGTCGCCGTCGCCGCTGCTTTCCGTTCTTCTTCTTCTTCTTCTGGAGATGTTGACTCGATGCTCTCTCCGGCCGCAATGCCATTGACGTGGTGCGCGGCGACTTATATAGGGACAAGGGGCAGGGTCACAGGTCAATGTCACATGGTGACCCCGTCCTCTTACGATGTCACAATCCCAGCATCCTCTGGGGCTGTGACATCGTAAGGGGGTGGGGTCACCATGTGACATCAACCGGTGACCCCGCCCCTTGTCCCTATATAAGTCGCCGCGCATCGCGTCCCTGGCATTGCGGCCGGAGAGAGCGTCGAGTCAAAATCTCCAGAAGAAGAAGAACGGAAGGCGTCGGCGGCGACGGAAGACCGGGCCACTGCTAGTAAAAGAGCTGGAAGAAGAAGCGGTGGCCCGGCAAGAAGAACCGAAGAGGGGGACAAGACCCCCGAAGTTGGAAGAAGAGGGCGGCGACGAAGAAGAAAGCGAGAAGAGTCAGGCGAGAAGACCCCCGAAGACGTAAGACCCCCGGAGCTGTGCAATAAACTATTTTAACCCTTGTGTGTTATGTTTTTTTGTACAATTTTTTTCACAGGTGAATGGGTAGGGGTACATTGTACCCCATACTCATTCACATAGGGTGGGGGACCGGGATCCGGGGGCCCCCTTATTAAAGGGGGCTCCCAGATTCAGATAAGCCCCCCGCCCGCAGAACGACAACCAACAGCCAGGGTTGTCGGGAAGAGGCCCTTGTTCTCATCAACATGGGGACAAGGTGCTTTGGGGTGTGGGGGCACACGCCCCCCCTTCCCCAAGGCACCCCCCGTGTTGAGGGCACATGGCCTGGTACGGCTCAGGAGGGGGGGGGGGCGCTCGCTCGTCCCCACCCCCTTTCCTGACCGGCCGGGCTGCGTGCTCGGATAAGGGTCTGGTATGGATTTCGGGGGGGCCCCACGGCATTTTTTTCGGCGAAGGGGATTCCCCTTAAAATCCCTACCAAACCTAAGGGCCTGGTATTCCTCCGAGAAGGCATGCAGGCTTCATGAGTGAGGCGACATTATCGCCTCGCTCTGGCTACTATAGAAAAATGACATTTTCCTATTGCAGCCAGCACAACGGGATCGCGCTGGTTAGAGAAGCCTGTCGCCAGGAACCAGCGCGATACTGTCGTGTTGGAAACACAATATCGGCGGCACCTACTGTATGTCTTTCTACCAATCCAGCTGATTGGGGATGATAGGCACAATTGTATTTCACTTGAATTCCCATCACTTCTGTCAAATGTTATATAGTTTTATTTACAAAATGGGGTCCATTATCACTGTCTGTGCATCTGCACTTCCTTTCAGGAATATCTCCACCCATTTGGTCAAGGTGTCCATGATTACCAAACAATATTTCTTCCTTTCACATTTGTCTAATTCAATAAAATCCATGCAAATTTATTGGAATAGATATAGCAGTGTTGGTGTAACGTACCTTGGATGTGAGCCTGATGCGCGGAGGGAGACTTCCCGTACCACCCCGGCTCGGAGACCACTGGATTGGGGACAGTGGTGGTAAGAGCACCAAGAGGTAAAGGTGCTTGTTTAGTCCTCACTGCTTGGAGCTATATAGCTAAGTGGATGCCGGAACAGCAGATACGGAGATCAGCAGATGCAGGCCAGCAAATGTAGCGGATGCAGGTCAGCAGATGCCGGGTTGCTGAGCAGCGGATGCGGGTCAGTGGATGTAGGGTTGCAGGGCTGTGGATGCAGGTCAGCAGATGCAGGGTGGTGGAGCAGCGGATGCGGGTCAGCAGATGTAGGTTTACAGGGCTGTGGATGCAGGTCAGCAGATGCAGGGTGGTGGAGCAGCGGATGCGGGTCAGCAGATGTAGGTTTACAGGGCTGTGGATGCAGGTCAGCAGATGCAGGCTTGCATGCAGAAGCGGAGTCAGACTAGCCGGGTCATACACATCAGGATGAACAGCATGGCAGGCAGAGAACAGTCAGAGTCCAGCCTGAGTCTTGGCAACAGGCAATCAAGCAAAAGAGTAAGCAGGGCCAAACAAGCCCTGGTCAGGTTTGGAGATAGAAGCAAGGTCAGGAAGTCGGATCAAACACAGGAGCAGGATACTGGCACAGAATCAGGAACACAGATAACAGAAGCAGATCAAACCGCAATGGGCGGCACTCCAGGAGCACCTTTTATAGACTGTTGGGCACCAACGCGCTCTAATGCAAGCGCATGCGCAAATATGTGCGCAAAGTCTGCAATGCGCATGTGCACTCATTTGTTCATGAAGTCCGCAATGTGCGTGTGCGCGCAAAGTCTGCAATTCGCACGTGCGTGCATTTGTGCGTGAAGTCCGCGATTTGCGCATGCGTATAGGCTCATGTCTTCTGGAGCTGGCAGAGCGTCCCTGACATTGGGGAACTTCCCTTTCTGTGATCTTCTGCTTCCCTGAGCACAGTATCTTGAACATATAATGCATTGAGAGCAAAAAGTTTTTTAGTAGTTAGTGAAGCCATAGACTGTACATACCTTATTTAACATCTCAGTCACCTCCCTGTTTGACACATGTGTTACTCCATGTGTCAATACTGCTGCATACCTAAATAGGGATTTTGGCAATACCGGTTTTCAATCAGGTGACATATAGATGATATGTATTTTGTTTTCCAATATTGTTTCTCCCGGGGGGGGGGGGGGGGTTGCATTCAGCTGCATATCAGTAAGGACTGTATGATCTATCTCTATGGACTTCCTGTTCTGTCATTATTTGTGTTTCTATTTTGGCAGCTTCATCTGCCCTTTTATTTCCCTTTGAGATGGGGTCTGTATATTTAGTATGTGCTTGATATTTGCAGATTGCAAGCTCTTTTGGTAACTGTATTGAATCTAGGAGTTCTAGAATGAAGCCTGTGTGTGAAATTGGTTTACCACTGGAGGTGACCACCCCCATGTTTTTCCACTGTTGTGCAAAAACATGTACTGTTAAAAAGGCATATTGATTGTCAGTGTATATGTTTATAGATTTTCCTTCTGATAGTATGCATGCTCTTGTCAGTGCTACAAGTTCTGCTACTTGTGCTGAATATTTTTTTGGTAATGGCCTAGCTTCCAAAATTTCATCCTGTGTCACTACTGCATATCCAGTTGCATTTGTGCCATATGGATTTTTCTTACTGGAGCCATCAACAAAAAGTGTCATGTCAGGGTAAGATAACGGTACATGTTTCAAGTCACTTTGCGGCAGTACCTTTTCAGCGATGGCAGCAGTACAGTCATGTTTATGACCATCAGTAGGAAGTGGTATTAGTGTGGATGGGTTTAATGTAGTACACCTCTGTATTGTTAGTGAAGTTTTGTCAAAAGTATTGTCATACAGGATATCTTTTGTTGTAAAAGGATAACAGACACTGCATGTGGTACTTTAAGTGTCAGCGTGTGATATAGCACTATAGATGCTGAGGCCTTAACTGCTTCAGCTGCAGCTACCAAGGCCTGTACACAGGGTGGAAGTGCTCTAGTTACACTGTCTAGTTTTTTAGAATAGTAAGCAATCGGCCTCTAACGCCCACCATGTGACTGTGTAAGTACCGATGTCATGTGACCTTCCCTTGAGTCTATTGTTTGTTTGAAAGTTTTGTCCTAGTTTGGTAAGGACTGATGAACTAGAAAGGACCTGTTTTAGGTCAGTAAAGGCTGTCTCTGTTTCCCCACTCCATTTTATAGCATTCTGGGGGGCCATAGGGCTCACATGTATTGCCTGGACCAAGGGGGCCATCAGCATGGAATAACCAGGAATCCAGGCTCTACAAAAATTTGTCACACCCAGGAAGGACATCATTTGTTTCTTTGTCTCTAAGGACTGTGTAGTCTACATTATTTCATACCTTAATTTAGTGTTCTAAATTCTAAAATACCTTAGGTTCAAGTTTGTCCTCATTCGTGTAATCTGTAGACACCCACCCCATAAAAAGAAACTTGCCTCATTCTTCAGTCTTGTAGAAGGAGGGGGGGGGTCATATCTGCATTTGAATTGGGGCTGGGCAAAATGGATACTCTTTATCTATAATGAATGAGCACAGGATCACAGATCAAACTACCAAAGAAAGCCTTCCTTACCTTGGCGTTGTTAAAAACAATATTGTTTAATTTATTCAAATACAAGTCCATAAGTCCACCAAGTATGCAGACATAAAATTTTTCCTAGCATCATTTTCATTATTTGATATGTAGCACTGACCCCTGAAGGAGCGGCTGGTTTTGCTGGGCTTACCGTTACCTTCTCCCGCCTTGTTGCTTGTCTAGGGGTTCCCGAGGTTGATCGCCCAATAACTGTAGAGACCGACACTTTTCCTTTTAGGAATTTTTATTTCAGAGATAGTATAGGGAGAATCAAAAAAATTATGAAAACTTGTCTCTGCAGTACTGTTGTTTTTCCAATAAGATTACAGCGTCAACAGAAAGGTGAAACGTGAGAAATGAGAAACTAAACACACAGAAGAAAGTTAGCCTTGGGATCTTTCTAGATCACTTAACTAAATAGCGCTTAAATCATCGGGCAATCAACCTCCAATGACGTCAGGCATTCAACCTTTGATGTTTGGTATAACTCAAATCTTTTTTTTGTCTTACCTTACCTTAGACAACATCCCCAAATGCCTCTGTCTACGAACACTGGATTATCAAGATATTGTGCGATCAATCCCAATGTTTGCAATTACAACACATTAAACCAGAATCAAACAGAAAGAGAAGAAGAGACTCTTATGCCGCGCACACACGATCGGAATTCTCATCGGATGAAGCTCTGATGGTTTTCCCGACGGAATTCCTACGGAATTCCGCTCAAGCTGTCTTGCCTACACACGGTCACATCAAATTCCGTTTATAACGCGGTGACGTACAACACGTACGACGGGACTAGAAAAAGGAAGTTCAATAGCCAGTAGCCAATAGCTTTTGTCTGGTAGTTGAATCTGAGCATGTGTGATTTTTGGCGTGTCGAAATTGCATACACACGATCGGAATTTCCGATAGAACATTTTTCCGTCGGGAAAATTGAGAACATGCTATCAATTTTTGGCTTGCGGAAATTTGGACAGCTAAATTCCGATGGAGGGTACACACAGTCGCATTTTCCGATGAAAAGTTCTCATCGGTCTTTTTCTGGCCAGAATTCCGTTCGTGTGTACGCGGCATTAGAAAAAATTAAGAATAATTTAAATTATTAGGCCCCCGCCCCTATTTCACCACTAACGTTGAGTGGGGGGGTCTCTTAATCCTCAGCAGTAAGAATCACACAAAGAGATGTACATCACCCCTCCTAATATCTACAATAATATAGCTATAACGCTTCTATTGGCTGAGGAAACACAGATAGCGTGTCTGGTACAAAATGGTACTTTATTTGGCTAATTAGTGTTTCCTGTACAGTCTTGTTCTACCATATATGGTTAAGCCTAATCATCCTACAACTTACTATGAAGTTAATTAAAGCAAACAATATAGCAAGTTAATACAGCAATGTGCTCAGAAGTCATCATAAAAAGTCTCAGGGTTATTGTTTTTCTAATAATTTTTCTAATAGTCACACAATAAACATTTAAAACTTTTCTAACAAACGACCTGGAGGATGGGGTAAACAGTTCAATCTCTGTATTTGTGGATTCTACTAAGCTAAGCAGGGCAATAACTTTTCCACAGGATGTGGAAACCTTGCAAAAAGATCTGAACTAATTAACAGGTTGGGCAACTACATGGCAAATGAGGTTCAATGTAGAAAAATGTAAAATAATGCATTTGGGTAGCAAAAATATGAATGCAATCTATACACTGGGGGGAGAGTCTCTGAGGTAGAGATGGCCTTGCGGTTCACCTGGCGATAGGTTCGTGGCGAATTTTGCTTGTTCGCGATTTGCCAAACCGGTGGACTTCTGCCGCTATTCACGTGGCGGTCATATGCGTTTACATTGTGAAGAACTTTGACCCATGGTGACACATCCATCATGGGGTACAGGACAGCCAATTGAGACATTTCAGCACATGGACAATTGGACATACCCCCTACCTTATAAATAGACCTGATCTGGCAGCCATTTTACATTCTGTCTTTTGTCAGTGTAGGGACAGGACGCTGTGTGGAGCAGGGACAGTCAGTTTAATCACTAGTTATTACTATTAGGTCCACAAAAGTCCTTTTAACTGGTATAGGTGTACAGTATATAGGGTTGTAATACACTTGGAATATACTTTCTTTCAAATATACAAAGTATATTCTGGTGCACTGCTGCTGACTGCTGTGCTGCAGAGTTCACTGCTGACTGATTCTGCAGCTGTCTTTTGTCAGTGTAGGGAAAGGACGCTGTGTGGAGCAGGGACAGTCAGTTTAATCACTAGCTATTACTATTAGGTCCACAAAGGTCCTTTTAAGGACTGATATAGGTGAACAGTATATAGGGTTGTACACGTATAATATACTTTCTTTCAAATATAGAAAGTATATTATGGTGCACTGCTGACTGCTGTGCTGCTGAGTGCTGACCGATTCTGCAGATATCTTTTATCAGTGTAGCGACTGAGGGACAGTTTGGTGTTTGGAGCAGGGACAGTCTGCAAATCACTAGCTACTAGGTTCACAAAGGTGCTTTTAAGGACTGGTATAGGTGTACATTATATAGGGTTGTACACGTATAATATACTTTCTTTCAAATATAGAAAGCATATTATAGTGCACTGCACTGCTGTGCTGCTGACCGATTCTGCAGCTGTCGTTTCTCAGTGTAGGGAGGGACAGTTTGGTGTTTGAGGCAGGGACAGTCTGCAATTCACTAGCTACTAGCTAGCTACTATTAGGTCCACAAAGGTCCTTTTAAGAACTGGTATAGGTGTACTATTTGGTGTGCAGTATATAGGGGTGTAATACACGTATAAAATACTTGCAAATATAGAAAGCATAGTATAGTGCATTTCCACTGTGCAGCATTGTGACTGCTGAGCGGTTCTGCATCGATACCACAAAGAGTGACAAACGCAATTAAAAAAAAAGTATTATAACTGGTGTGATAGACCAGTGGCCCCCCAAAACGACCGATTTAAGCGGGGTGTTATATACCTTCTTTCACATACATACTGCACTTCTCTAGAGACTTTTGTCATAGGGTCATTTTAAAAATGACAGGCAGAGGAAGAGGCAGGCCCTTCCACAGGAGTGGTAAGGGTTGGGCAGGAGCAACAGGCTTGAGCCAAAGTGGGAAATTGCAGAAGGTGCGTTCGATTACGTCAAAGGACACACCAGACTTGGTTGAGTGGCTCACTCAGCCTTACTCTTCTGCACCCTCCTCATCCTCTCAATCTGCACCCTTTTCTTCACTCTCTGCTGTGTGCTCCCCCAAAGACACTACCACCACCATCACCACCACCACCATATACCCTCCGCTTGAGTCACAGGAATTATTCTCTGATCCATCACAAGACATTTCTGATGTGCAGCCACTCTTGGTATTGGATCAGGAAGAGGAGGTAGCAACAACCGCCACTCAGTAGTCTGACGACAGTACCCAGATCAGCCCAAGGTGGAGGTTGGTCCCCGGTGTTGCTGCCTACTCCGAGATCTCTAATTATAGCAGTGGGGAAAGTGACGTCGATGATGACGTGTCTAGTGATGTCACGTGGGTGCCCACAAGAGCGGAAGTGGGGGGGAGTTCAGAGGGAGATATGGACCAGCAGATAGGGAGGAGAAGCAGGCAGAACTTAGATTGCATAGGAGGGACAAAGCAGACTGCTAATGTATCAGGAGTGAGGCATCAACCATGAATGGTCACATCTGGCACTCCCAGGACGCCGGCACATGGCTTTGCAGTGTGGGATTTTTTTTAACGTGTCCTCTGTTGACAATAGTGTTGCCATCTGCAATCTTTGCAGTCATCGCATAAGTCGCGGTAAGCCCAACACTCACCTAGAGATGACCGCCTTAAGAAGGCACATGAGCTGCCATCACTGAGCCCAGTGGGAGCAATGGAACCCACAAAGCCACACTCCAGGCTCTCACCATCCAGCCTCGTCTTCTACTTCTCCTTCTCCTCTCTCCTCACAATTGTCCTCCACTCCACCTTCCATCATGCCATCCTCACGTTTTTTTGTAAAAAGGTAGGCTTCTGTGGGCCAAATGTTCGAGCGTAAAAAAATGATGATGCCGGATAACCCTCTTGCCCAACGATTGACGGCTGGCTTGTCAGAACTGATAGTCCGCCAACTACTGCGATATAAACTGGTGGACTTGGAGGCCTTTTGAAAATTTGTGGCCATTGGAACACAATGGAAGGTCCCAGGAAGGAAATATTTCTCACAGAAGGGCATCCCAGGGCTATATGGACATGTTCAGTGGCAAGTGAATGTATCTCTGGCACACAGTGTCGGTGCCAAGATACATCTGACCACAGACACGTGGTCTAGCAAACATGGGCAGGGAAGGTATATAACTTTTACTGCCCACTGGGTGAACCTTCTGACGGCCGTCAAGCATGTACAGTAGGTGCCGCCAATATTGTGTTTCTAGCACGATACAGTCACGCTGGTTCCGGCGAGAGGCTTCTCTAACCAGCGCGGTATCCCGTTGCGCTGGTTCTCGCACTGTCTGCAATAGGAAAATGTCATTTTCCTATAGCAGCGAGAGAACGGAGATAATGTTGCCTCACTCATGAAGCCTGCATGCCTTCATGGGGGCATACCAGGCCCTTAGGTCCGGTAGGGATTTTATGGGGTACCCCATACTCATTCACATAGGGTGGGGGGCCGCTATCCAGGGGCCCCTTATTAAAGGGGGCTCCCGGATTCCGATAAGCCCCCCGCCCGCAGACCCCAACAACCAACGGCCAGGGTTGTCGGGAAGAGGCTCTTGTCCTCATCAACATGGGGACAAGGTGCTTTGGGGTGGGGGGGCCGCACTCAGGAGGGGGGGCACTCGCTCGTCCCCACCCCCTTTCCTGACCGGCTGGGCTGCATGCTCGGATAGGGGTCTGGTATGGATTTTGGGGGGCCCCACGCCATTTTTTCCGGCGTAGGGGGTTCCCCTTAAAACCCCTACCGGACCTAAGGGCCTGGTATGCCTCCCAAGGGGGAACCCATGCCATTTTTTTTTTTTTTAATTTGGCGTGGAGTTCTCCCTTAGGATTCATGCCAAACACTGCCTGGTTTTGGCGGGAATCCAATTCGGATCCCCGCACCAGTGTGAACCCGGCCAGCGATGCTTGTCGCTTATCGGGAAAGGAAAAGAAACATTTTCCTTTCCCGATGCGAGCCAGCTCGGCGCTGGCTCCCGCGACGGTGCTCGTAGGGTGTCAATCTTGCCGCTTCTATCGGCGAGATTGACACAATATCGCGGTCACCTACTGTAACCCGTGGCACCCGTGTATATTTGGTTTTACCACCACGGATTGCATGCAGGCCTGCCTCTTCTTCTCCTCCTCCTACTCCATCCTCCTCCCTCTCCTCCTCGGCTGACTCCTCCTTTTCCGCTGCTAGCGTCTCTTCCGCTGCGCCATCCAAGCTTCCCAGAACCTATTCGACATGCCAGGGGAGATGTTGCCATGCTGTGCTGCGTCTGTTGTGTCTGGAAGCCAAGAGCCACACTGGCCCTGCACTCCCTTCAGCTTTGCGTTCACAGGCAGATCAGTGGCTAACACCGCTCAATTTGACAGTTGGGAAAGTGGTGTGTGACAACGGTGCCAATCTGCTTAGCGCATTGAAAGAGGGCAAAATTACACACGTGCCATGCATGGCACACGTCTTAAACTTGGTCGTGCAGCGATTTGTTGTCAAATACCCTGGGGTCCAGGACATCTTGCAGCAGGCAAGGAAAATCTCTGCCCATTTCAGAAGATCTTACAAGGCCATGGATCGCCTTGCTGACATTCAGCAATGGAACTCAACCTTCTATATGCTTGATAGGCTGCTCCAGCAGAAATGACTACCTGTACAAACTCTGTGGCAGAACAGGTTCTGGGAGCTTGGTTTTTTGCACTGCGCCAGTGGCTGCTCATGCGCAATGCATGCAGACTTCTGCGGCCATTTGATGAGATCACCAAACTGGTCAGTCGCAGCCATGGCACCATCAGTGACATGGTACCTTATGCCTTCTGTATGGAGCATGCATTGCATCATGTCATTGATCAAGCCGTGGAGGAGCAGATGCAGGAAGATGAGGAAGTCGCAATGCTGGATGAATTCCCAGGGGGGGCTACTCTATCTGAGACAAGTCAACAACAGGAGTCAGAAGAGGAGACAGAGGAGGATGGTGCCGGGGCAGATGAGGAGGAGCAAAAAGAGCATGCTTTAAACCTTTCTGGGATCCCTGTTGTTGTGCATGGATGGGGAGAGGAGAACGAAGAGGATGACATTATTCTGGATGATGAGCAGGAGCCAGGCCACCACACCGCTCCAGTTTAGTGCAAATGGAGGCCTTCATGCTCCAGTGTTTTAACAGGGACCCCGTATAAAAAGCATACGGGTCAAGGACCAGTACTGGGTGGCAACGTACTTAGACCCTCGGTACAAACACAAGATGGCGGAAATGTTACCGCCGTCACAGAGGGCTGTCAGAATGGAGCACTTACAGACCTTGCTTCGACAACTGCTGCATTCTGCTTTTGCATGCTCTGGCAGTGGAGGAATTCCCACTCCCAGAGAAAGAGTTGCGGGTACCAATCCAACAGCGCCTGTAAGAAGAGGGCGGTTTGAAGATGTGTTGGTGACTTCTGATATGAGGTCATTCTTTCAGCTGACCCATCAACAGGTCTCATCTGGATCCAGCATCAGGGAACGCCTAGACCGACAGGTGTCTGACTACATCGGGTTAACGGCCGATGTGGACACTCTGAGAAGTGATGAACCCCTGGGCTACTGGGTGGGAAGGCTTGACCTCTGGCCAGAGCTTGCCCAATTTGCAATGGAACTGTTGGCTTGCCCCTCATCCAGTGTCCTGTCCGAAAGGATGTTCAGCGCAGCAGGGGGGATCGTGGCCGATAAGTGCACTCGCCTAGCTCACGACAGTGTTGACTACCTCACATTTATAAAAATGAATGAGGCATGGATCTCGGAGGAATTCAACTCATGTGACCAGTAGACCATGTATATGCATAACTCTATGAACGATTTATTTAATCGAGCACACAGACCTTTTTTCTACCTTTGGCTCACTTCCTTGTACAAAAAAAGCACACCGTACTATATGCCCATACCCTCCTGTTTGAAGAGGTTGAGCGGTGTCATATTTTTGGGTCCCGCAGCTGGTTGCTGGTATCAGTGCTGGTGTCAGTTCTCTCTATTTTGTTGCTGGTGTGGTGTCAGTGCTCTCTATCACAGTGCTGGTGTCAGTGCTCTCTCTCTATCACGGTGCTGGTGTCAGTGCTCTCTCTCTATCTCGGTGCTGGTGTCAGTGCTCTCTATCTCGGTGCTGGTGTGGTCTCAGTGCTCTCTATCATGGTGCTGGTGTCAATGCTCTCACGGTGCTGGTGTCAGTGCTCTCTATCACGGTGCTGGTGTCAGTGCTCTCTATCATGGTGCTGGTGTCAGTGCTCTCTATCACGGTGCTGGTGTCAGTGCTCTCTATCTCGGTGCTGGTGTCAGTGCTCAGTCTCGATCGCAGTGCTGGTTTCAGACAGTGAGGGAGATAGCAGCGGAGAAGCCAATCATCAGGCAGTGCCAGCACCATGGATGAGGATCAGCACTGGATTGGCACCTCTGGAACACCGCAGTGGAGCCCTGCATAGGTGGAAGTAAGGGCCGGGCAGAAGGAGGGGCTCAAGCACAGGTTGGCACACTGGGACACTGGCACAGGACTGCACTGCCCTGACTGTGGCACTGATCCTCTCCTGCACCCCCTTCATAGCCTGGCCTGACCTTGCCTCTCCCCCATGGCCTTCATGCGCTCCTTAATTGTCAAAATTTCACAGATAAAAAAAGAATGTTTGTCGTTGTCGATCCCAGATTCACTTAATACTTTTGTTATGTCAGTGTCCATGTTGTGGGACTATGTGTGCACAGCTAGTAAGTATTTTGTGTCTGAAAATATGACCTGGAGGTTTTTAAGGTTCGCCTGCCATTAAAGTCAATGGGGTTCGCCGTGACTTTTTTGGCCGCGTTCGCGGTTCGCGTTCCAGAAAAATGTCCCGTTGGAAGTTTGTCCATCACTACTCTAAGGTAATCAAGGATGAAAAAGGACCTGGGGGTCCTATTAGATGATAGGCTCAGCAATGGCATGCAATGCCAAGCTACTGCTAACAAAGCATACAGAATATTGGCATGCATTAAAAAGGGGATCAACTCCAGAAATAAAACGATAATTCTCCCGCTCTACAAGACTCTGGTCCGGTTGCGCCTGGTGTATGCTGTTCAGTTCTGGGCACCAGTACTCAGGAAGGATGTACTGGAAAAGGAGCGAGTACAAAGACGGGGTACAAAGGTAATAAATTGTCTGGAGGATATTAGTTACGAGGAAAGGTTGTGAGCACTGAACTTATTCTCTCTGGAGAAGAGACGCTTGAGAGGGGATATGATTTCAATTTACAAATATCATACTGGTGACTAGTAGGGATGAGCCGAACACCCCCCGGTTCGGATCGCACCAGAACTTTCGAACAGACCCAAAATTTGTACGAACTTTAGAACCCCATTGAAGTCTATGGGACTCGAACGTTCAAAATTAAAAGTGCTAATTTTAATGGCTAATATGCAAGATACTGTCCTAAAAAGGGTTTGGGAATCTGGCTCCTGCCCCAGGGGACATGGGTCAATGCCTATAATGTTTTTAAAAATGGCCGTTTTGGCGGGAGCACTGATTTTAATGACGATTAAAGTGAAAAAAAAAGTGAAATATTCCTTTAAATATCGTGCCTGGGGGGTGTCTATAGTATGCCTGTGAAGTGCCACGTGTTTCCCGTGTTTAGAACAGTCCCTGCACAAAATGACATTTAACGGAAATAACGTCATTTAAAACTGCTTGCGGTTTTAATGTTATATCTGGTTCCGGCAATATGGATGTAAATCATTGAGAAAAATGGCATGGGTAGCCCCCCCTGCCCATTACCAGCCCCTTTGGGTCTTGTACGGATATTAAGGGGAACCCCGTACCCATATTAAAAAAAGGAAATGCGTGTGGCCCCCAGGCCCTATATACTCAGAACAGCAGTATACAGGCGGTGCAAACAAGACAGGGACTGTGTAGGTTTGTTGTGTTAAGTAGAATCTGTTTGTAATTTTCAACTGGTACATTTTTAAAGCTTTTTGGAAAACATGGGGAAGGGTTATCACCCCTGTATAATTTGTTTTGCCGTCCGTCTTTTTTCATCTCACTTCCTGTTGTCTCCTTCCGTTTGCAAGTAGGAGACGTTTGTAAGTTGGATGTTTGAAAGTAGAGGCCTGCCCTATATGCTCTGCAGAAATGGCGGAACAAGGTGTTGGTTTTGCCACAACATTGTACGCGCTCAAAGTGACTCTTGGTGGGCAAGAATTGCAATTACATACCATTTTTGAGCAGTGGTAGAAAAATTGGGCCTTTGGTGGTTATGGTGCTGGTGCTGGTGCCACAACACTATAAGTCCTCACAGTTACTCTCGGTGGGCACAGGAAAGGGCCCTGCTGTGAAATATTATGTCAAGAATTGTAATTACATGCCCCTGTTAAACAGGGGCTGAAAAATTGGGCCTTAGACACTGGTGCTGGTGCCACGACACTGCAACCTCTCCCATATACTCTAGTTGTGGTACAGGAATGAGCCCGGCTGCAAAGTATTGCATCAAAAATTGTAATTAAACGCCCCTGTTAAACAGGGGCTGAAAAATTGGGCCTTAGACACTGGTGCTGGTGCCACGACACTGCAACCTCTCCCATATACTCTAGTTGTAGTGCAGGAATGAGCCCGGCTACAAAGCATTGCATCAAAAATTTTAATTAAATGCACCTGTTAAACAGGGGCTGAAAAATTGGGCCTTAGACACTGGTGCTGGTGCCACGACACTGCAACCTCTCCAGTATACTCTAGTTGTAGTGCAGGAATGAGCCCGGCTGCAAAGCATTGCATCAAAAATTGTAATTAAATGCCCCTGTTAAACAGGGGCTGAAAAATTGGGCCTTAGACACTGGTGCTGGTGCCACGACACTGCAACCTCTCCAGTATACTCTAGTTGTAGTGCAGGAATGAGCCCGGCTGCAAAGCATTGCATCAAAAATTGTAATTAAACGCCCCTGTTAAACAGGGGCTGAAAAATTGGGCCTTAGGCACTGGTGCTGGTGCCACGACACTGCAACCTCTCCCATATATTCTAGTTGTAGTGCAGGAAAGAGCCCTGCTGCACAGCATTGCATCAAAAATTGTAATTAGACGCCCCTGTTAAACAAGGGCTGAAAAATTGGGCCTTAGGCACTGGTGCTGGTGCCACGACACTGCAACCTCTCCCACATACTCTAGTTGTGGTGCAGGAATGAGCCCTGCTGCAAAGCATTGCATCAAAAATTGTAATTAAACGCCCCTGTTAAACAGGGGCTGAAAAATTGGGCCTTAGGCACTGGTGCTGGTGCCACGACACTGCAACCTCTCCCATATACTCTAGTTGTGGTGCAGGAATGAGCCCTGCTGCAAAGGATTGCATCAAAAATTGTAATTAAACGCCCCTGTTAAACAGGGGCTGAAAAATTGGGCTGGTGGCATCACCCAGAACCAAAAATGTTCTTCCAACATATCAGCGGAGGAGGAAGAGGACAAACAATCAACATAACAGGACAGTCACTCAGCATCAGCATAGGCAGTCTTGAAGGGATGTGATATTTCAAAAAAAATTATTCAGTTACATCAGCTTCAGGTGCTTGCTAGCTGGTGGTGATCCAAGACTGATTCATCTTTATGAAGGTCAGTCGATCAACTGAGTCGGTGGACAGGCGCACCCTGTGATCGGTAACAAAGCCACCAGCAGCACTGAAGGTGCGTTCCGAAAGAACGCTGGATGCAGGACAGGCCAGTAGCTCAATTGCATACTGTGCAAGCTCTGGCCAGTGATCCATCCTCAAGACTCAGTAAGCCAGAGGAATTTCGGTGGGGAAGGTGTCCAAGTCTGACCTTGCCCCTAGGTATTCCTGCACCATGTAAATCAGACGCTGGCGATGGTTGCTGGAACCGATCATACCTTGGGGCTGCGGACTAAAAAATTGTCTGAACGCATCGGTCAGACGGCCACCTTCTCCACCGCTCCTCTCACCGATGCCTCAGCAACACATTGTCCAGGACCAGGAGTTTGTAACCTCCCAGTCTCTAGGAACGCGTTGCACAGACCTTTCTGCAAGGCCTCCCGGAGATGTCTCATCCTCTGCTCCCTCTGAGACGGCAAGATAAGGTTGGCAACCTTACCCTTGTACCGTGGATCAAGGAGAGTGGCCAGCCAGTAATGGTCCCTCTCCTTGATCCGAAGAATACGAGGATCCTTCCGCAGGGTTTGCAGGATCAGGGAGGCCATGCAACGTAGGTTAGCTGAGGCATTTGGTCCAGAGACCTCTGGGTCACTAAGGACAACATGATCCGCAGCTACCTCCTCCCAGCCACGTACAAGTCCACGGGTTTCTTGGGAATGTAAATCATCCCTACAAGACTGCTGCTGCTGCTGATGCTGAGTGCCAGCCTCCACCTCCATGCTGACACAATCATCCTCCTCCTCCTCCTCATCCTATTCCTGTGTGATGGGTGGCACAGCAGGAACACTGTCTGGATAAAAGGGGCCTTGAGAGGCAACAAAGTCCTCCTCTTCCTGCCTCTGTTCTGCCTCAAGTGCCCTATCCTTTATTCCACGCAGCGTATGCTCCAAGAGGTGGACAAGAGGTACAGAGTCACTGATGCATGCACTGTCACTGTTCAGAATCCTTGTGGCCTCCTCAAACGGTGACAGGACAGTGCATGCATCCCTGATCATGCCCCACTGGCGTGGTGAGAAAAAAAACCGAGCTCCCCTGACTCTGTCCTGGTGTGTAGTCGCACAGGTACTCATTGATGGCCCTCTGCTGCATGTGCAGCCGCTGCAGCATGGCCAACGTTGAGTTCCACCTGGTGGGCATGTCACATATAAGGCGGTTCTTGGGCAGGTTCAACTCCTTTTGGAGCTCAGCCAGCCGAGCACAGGCATTAAATGATCAGCGGAAATGCACACAGACTTTCCTGGCCTGCTTCAGGACAAGAAGAAAGGAAAAAAACGCGCAATCCCTAATAGCATATATTAGGATATAAACACCTCACCCTAAATTTTAAAGTGTAAATATTAAACAAAAAATCATATCGTTATAAATACCAAAACCTAATGCATGGCATGTACTAAATACATTTGATAATGCGTATGCAACAGTGTCACTAATTACATAAACAGTGAATGTCAGTAGTATAGTGCCCTAGCCTAACACAAAGTAATGTGCCAATAGAAAAATCACATAAATTGATGGTAAATCACATAGATGAATGATGAATCCTCATTGAGATAAGTTCTTTGTGAAAACAAGATTTTAAATAAAAATGCACTGTAGACAGAAACACCACGTGTCCCAAATGGCTCCAAGTCTCTGAATCGTGTGCCAACGTGAAACAAATTGAAGTGCACCACCACCAAACGAATAAAGTTGGCTCCTTACCAGATGTCCTAGTAAGGTGCGCTTATAAAAGATCAGGTCAGAGTATACGTGAAACTTGAATCGTTTCAATATAGCTTTATAGCTATAGCAATATAGCTAGCTATATAGGTGGATATAACGGTGTATTCTGCGGTCAGGGAACGCAGACAGCACGCACAATCTCCTACAACTGACTGCAAGTTCTATTTAAAAAGAGCAAGATAGCTAGCTATATAGGTGGATATAGCGGTGTATTCTGCGGTCAGGGCACGCAAACAGCACGCACAATCTCCTACAGCTGACTGCAAGCTCTATTTAAAAAGAGCAAGATAGCTAGCTATATAGGTGGATATAACAGTGTATTCTGCGGTCAGGGCACATAGACAGCACTCACAATCTCCTACAGCTGACTGCACGCTCTATTTAAAAAGAGAAAGCTAGCTAGCTATATAGGTGTATATAACGGTGTATTCTGCGGTCAGGGCACGCAGACAGTACGCACAATCTCCTACAACTGACTGCAAGCTCTATTTAAAAAGAGAAAGATATCTAGCTATATAGGTGTATATAACGGTGTATTCTGCGGTCAGGGCACGCAGACAGCACGCACAATCTCCTACAACTGACTGCAAGCTCTATTTAAAAAGAGAAAGATAGCTAGCTATATAGGTGGATATAGCGGTGTATTCTGCGGTCAGGGCACGCAGACAGCACGCACAATCTCCTACAACTGACTGCAAGCTCTATTTAAAAAGAGCAAGATAGCTAGCTATATAGGTGGATATAATGGTGTATACTGCACTACAGAAGAGCAAGAACGCAAAATCGGCCGATAACGAACGGTGTATACTGTGTTGAAGGTACACAGAACACCCACTAACTCCTACATACGCCAACACACTACACAAGGCCGCCGCGCTAGTGGCCTTATATAGTGTGGGGCGTGTACTACACAGCCTGAGCTATGATTGCCTGTGGCCAATCATGGCTCTCCTCGCTGCCGGCGCTGTGATTGGCCAAGCATGCGGGGTCACAGTGCATGCTTGGCCAATCATGAGCCAGCAATGCACTGTGATGGCACAGTGCATTGTGGGCCGTGAGCGCCACACGAATTTGGCACATAACGTTCGGTATTCGCTAAACCGGCGAACAGCCGATGTTCGAGTCGAACGTATGTTCGACTCGAACACGAAGCTCAACCCTAGTGACTAGCGATGAGCTTCAAGTTCGAGTCGAACTCATGTTCGACTCAAACATTGCCTGTTCGCCTATTCAGCGAACAGTGAACAATTTGGGCTGTTCGCGGCAAATTCGAAAAGCCGGAACACCCTGTACAAGTCTATGGGAGAAATCTAAAGTGCTAATTTTAAAGGCTAATATGCAAGTTACTGTCCTAAAAAGTGTTTGGGGACCTGGGTCCTGCCCCAGGGGATATGGATCAATGCAAAAAAAAAGTTTTAAAAACTGCCGTTTTTTCAGAAGCAGTGATTTTAATAATGATTAAAGTGAAACAATAAAAGTGTAATATTCCTTTAAATTTCGTACCTGGTTGGTGTCTATAGTATGCCTGTGAAGGGGCGCATGTTTCCGTGCTTAGAACTGTCCCTGCACAAAATGTAATTTCGCAAGGGAAAAAAGTCTTTTAAAATCACTTTCCATTGTCGGCTCCCGTAATACAGAGAACACTCAATGAGTGTTCTCTGTATTAGCCGACAATTCATTCATTGATAAAAAATAAAAAAATAAAAGCGTGAGGGTTCCCCTAAATTCAATTACCAGGCCCTTCAGGTCTGGTATGGATATTAAGGGGAACCCCGTGTCAATTTTTTTTTAAAAATTGACGTGGGGGTCCCCCTAAATATCCATACCAGACCCTTCAGGTCTGGTATGGATATTAAGGGAAACTCCGCATCAAATTAAAAAAAAAAATCGACGTGGGGTCCCCCTAAAAATCCATACCAGACCCTTTATCCGAGCACGCAACCTGGCAGGCCGCAGGAAAAGAGGGGGGGACGAGAGAGCGCCCCCCCTCTTGAACCGTACCAGGCCACATGTCCTCAACATTGGGAGGATGCTTTGGGGTCTCTGACCCCTCAAAGCACCATGTCCCCATGTTTATGTGGACAAGGGCCTCATCCCCACAACCCTGGCCGGTGGTTGTGGGGGGGTCTGCGGGTGGGGGGCTTATCAGAATCTGGAAGCCCCCTTTAACAAGGGGACCTCCACATCCCACCCCCCCTGTTTGAAATGGTAAGGGGTACAAAAGTACCCCTACCATTTCACAAAGAAAGTGTAAAAATGGTTAAATAAGACAAACACACTTTTGAAAAATTCCTTTGGGCATGTGGCCTGGTACGGTTCAGAAGGAGGGCGCTCTCTCGTCCCCCCCTCTTTTCCTGTGGCCTGCCAGGTTGCGTGCTTGGATAAAGGGTCTGGTATGGATATTTAGGGGGACCCCCACGTCAATTTTTTTAAAAATTTGACACGGGGTTGTCCTTAATATCCATACCAGACCTGAAGGGCCTGGTAATTGAATTTAGGGGAACCCCCATGCTTTTTGTTTAATTTTTATTTTTATTTTTTATCAATGAAGGAATTGTCGGCTAATACAGGGCACACTCATTGAGTGTTCTCTGTATTACGGGAGCCGACAATGGAAAGTGATTTTAAAATACCTTTTTTCCTTGCGAAATGACACTTTGTGCAGGGACAGTTCTAAGCACGGGAAACATGCACCCCTTCACAGGCATACTACAGACACCCCCAGGTACGAAATTTATAGGAATATTACACTTTTATTGTTTCACTTTAATCATTATTAAAATCACTGCTCTTGAAAAAACGGCTGTTTTTAAAACTTTTTTTTGCATTGATCCATGTCACCTGGGGCAGGACCCAGGTCCCCAAACACTTTTTAGCACAGTAACTTGCATATTAGCCTTTAAAATTAGCACTTCAGGTTGTGAACGTTCGAGTCCCATAGACTTTAATAGGGTTTTAAAGTTCACATGAAGTTTAGGTCTGTTCGCAGGTTCTGGTGCGAACCAAACAGGGGGGTGTTCGGCTCATCCTTACTGGTGACTAGGGATGGGCTAACTGTTCGAGTTGAACATGAGTTTGACTCGAACATCGGCTGTTGAACATTATGGGTCGTTCGTGCCAAATTCGAGCGGTGCGTCATGGCCCATAGTGCACTGCGTCATCGCAGTGCTTTGCTGGCTGATGATTGGCCAAGCATGCACTATGACCTGCATTCTTTGGCCAATCACAGCGCCGTAAGCAAACAGAGCCATAATTGGCTAAAGGCAGGGTGCCTTTGGCCAATTATGGCTCAGGGGGTTAAGTACACACCCCACACTATATAAGGCTGCCTGGACATCGGCCCTGTGTAGTGTGTTGCTGGCGTTATAGAGAGATAGATAGAGAGAGTGTGTGTCATTTAATTTACTTTTAGCAGGCAGTTTATTCAGTTAGCTAGATCTCACTGCAGACCATTCCTACTGTACTGTTTCTAATCTACTTCAGGTAGGCAGTTGATTCAGTTAGCTGCAGTGTATTTCATATATATATGCAGTTCATAAAATATATATCCATTGCATTGTAGTCCAGCCAAGCTTATACCTGACAGTAGGCCATTCCTGGATTACGTGTTCAAAGACACTTTCATGCAGGTGACTCAGTGAGGTATGTCTGGAAGGCCACCAAGGAGAGGCAGACACTCACAGGCCACTAAAAGAGGGCAAGCAGGCTCTGTGTCTACAGACAACCGTGCTGGTCGTGGATACGGTGCATCCTCAGCACGTGGCCGTGGGGCACGCTTGTTCTTTTTTTCGTCAGCTGGCTGTGTTGAGCCACAAAATGCAGAAGAGTTGGTAGAGTGGATGACCTTCCTCATCCTCCTCATCCTCTGTCACCCAGGCTCAGGGAACTTTGTCTGCCAATGCAGCTGCCAAAGCGGCCTCTTCCATCGGCTCAATGTCATCAGTTGTCACTCCTTCCCTAGCCCCACCATCATGCCCTGTTCAACCACAGTGTAGGGTACATGCTGCAGGGGGATGCGCAGCATTTTGAAGGCTCTGATTATGGTACCCAGGTTGAGGATGAAGGCAGTAACGTGAGCCCAGAGAGAGGGGGTGCCCAAGAAGGACAAGAAACTAGCAGTCATGTTTACCCAGCTGCAGCATACTGCCAGGTTTTCTCCAGTGGCGAGGAGGGAGGGGATGATGAGGTCACTGACTCTACATGGGTGCCAGATAGAAGAGAGGAGCAGGAGGTACATTTCCAATGAGGCAGGATGCCCTCCAGGAGTCAGCTTAAGGGCAGGCAACTGACTGCATCACACTGCAGAGCTCCACATGTGCAGGGCGCTGCTGACTCTGCAGTTTTTCCAAAAGTTCTTTAGTGTGGGCCTTTTTTAAGATGTGTGCAGCAGATTGCACCGATGCTGTTTGCAACATAGGTCTGAAGCATATTAAGCATGGCCAAAACAGCAGCCGCTTGGGCACCACATGCTTGACTAGACATATGTCGAGCTTCCATGCAGTCCGTTGGTAACAGTACTTAAAAGACCCACACCAAAGAACAAGGCAGACCTCTCCTTGCTCCTCATCAGCTGGGATCTCCAACCCCACTATAACTTCAGTCCTCTCAGAGACTTGCATTGAGAGCAATGAAGGTGTAGAATTAGGTGTCCCAGTGCTAGTGGTACACCAACATCCGATTGTAGCAGGCAATTTTCCCTACCTCAGTTGCTAAACCAGAGAAAGAAATATGGTCCCAACCATCCACATGCTCAGCGGCTGAATTGTAGTTTGGCTAAATTGCTAGCACTCAAACTGCTGCCTTTTCAGCTGGTAGACTCTGCCCCCTTTTGAGAATTTGTGGAATGTGCGGTACCTCAGTGGCGGGTTCCCAAACACCAATTTTTTTCTCGGAAGGCCATTCTGGCTCTCTACCGATATGTGGAAGGCAATGTCTTGGCCTCGTTGGACAGGGCGGTCAGTGGAAAGGTGCATATTACCACTGACTCATGGTCCAGCAAGCATGGACAGGGACGTTACCTTTCTTTCATGGAGCACTGGGTAACCCTGCTGGCAGCTGGGAAGGATGCAGGACAGGGTGCAGTATTGTTGGAGCTTGTTTCGCCACCACACCTCCAAAATGCTGGTAATGGTGATTCTGCCACACCGCGCTCCTCCACCCCTCCTCTTCTTCTTCCTCTATGGCCTCTTCCTGTGCAGATTTGTCTTCCTGTGCTCTGTAGGTATTCTAGAAGCTATGCAAGCACTCAGGCAAAAAGATGCCATGCGGTGCTTGAGTTTGTCTGCTTAGGGGACAGGAGCCACACTGGGGCAGAGATTCTGGCAGCTCTGCAGCTGCATGCTCAGAGGTGGTTGACACCTTGCCAGCTTCAGCTAGGAATGGTGGTTTGCAACAATGGAACCAACCTCCTCTCCTCAATCCGACAGGGACACTTCACCCACGTTCCCTGTTTGGCTCACATCATTAATTTGGTGGTGCAGCGGTTCTTGTGCAGGTACCCAGGCTTTCAGGATCTCCTAAGGCAGGCCAGGAATATCTGTGGGCATTTCCAACCGGTCACAAAAGGAATACAACCCGCCAAGAACTGCCTTGTCTGTGACATGCCCACCAGGTGGAACTCAACGCTGGCAATGCTGCAGCATCTGCACACACAGAAGAGGGCCATCAATGAGTACCTGTGCGAGTATGGCACCAGGACAGGGTCAGGGGAGCTCGGCTTTTTTTTACTACGCCAGTGGCTCATGATCAAGGATGCATGCATTGTCCTGTCACCATGTGAGGAGGCCGCGAGGATGGTGAGCAGTGACAGTGCATGCATCAGTGATACTGTCCCTCTTGTCTACCTGTTGGAGCACACGCTGCATGGAATAATGGACAGGGCATTTGAGGCAGAACAGAGGGAGGAAGAGGAGGACTTCCTTACCTCTCAAGGCCCCCTTTATCCAGACAGTATTCATGCAGGCCCGCCTATCACACAGGAAGAGGAGGAGGAGGAAGATTGTGTCAGCATAGAGGTGGAACCTAGCACTCAGCATCAGCAGCAGTCTTCACTGGATCGTTTTCATTCCCCAGAAACCCATGGACTTGTACTTGGCTGGCAGGAGGTAGCTGCGGATCAAGTCGTCCTTAGTGACCCAGAGGACTCCGGACCAAATGCCTCAGAAAACCTATGCTGCATGGCCTCCCTGATCCTGCAAAGCCTGCAAAAGGACCCTCGGATTCGTGGTATCAAGCAGAGGGATCAGTACTGGCTGGCAACCCTTCTTGATCCACATCCACATCCGCATTCACAGAGGGAGAAGAGGATGAAACATCTTTGGGAGGCCTTGCACAAAGTTTTGTGCAATGCGTTTCCAGAGCCTGGGAGGTTACAATTTCCTGGTCCTCCTGGACAACGTGTTGCTGAGGCTTTGGTCAGTCACAAGAGGAGCAGTGGATAAGGTGGCCTTCTGACCGATGGGTTCAGACAATTTTTAAGTCCACAGCCCCAAGGTCTGATCAGTTCCAGCCACCATCGCCAGCGTCTGTTGTACATGGTGCAGGAATACCTAGGGGCAAGATTAGACTTGGAGACCTTTCCAACCGAAAATCCACTGGGTTACTGGGTCTTGAGGATGGATCACTGAGCTTTCACAGTATGCAATTGAGCTACTGGCCTGTCCTGCATCCAGTGTTCTTTCGGAACGCACATTCAGTGCTGCTGGAGGTTTTTTTTTTTTGTTTCAGATATTTTATTGGTAAGAAAAAATAGGCAGAGTTACAGTAAACATGTGACGTGTACACATATCAGGTCATATTATACAACCTACAACTCAACATCCACTGAAAAATTTAACACTTCAACTCTAGGTTGTGGATAATACATGGAACAAAACAAAAAAAAAACATTCATCAGTTGACCAATACATGTAACAAATTTCCATACCCAAAAAATGAATACGGGAGACCGCAAGTGGTATGCACTTACCCCCTCGACTCTAGAATGTGTATGGTAGGTATGTGAGAGCCAACCCCTAACCCTAGGGAGCAACCGATAAAGTCTAATCTCCACATCAATAGCGATTGAGGTGATAACGGGTTGTGTTCTCTTTGAGACCGGAGAGTCATAAGGAAATTGGACCCATATACTTGCTGGGTGTAGGGGGGCAGGGGGGATAAGTGAGTAATGAGTGTAGCTTAGGTGCGTGGAGGGCATGGATTTCCTGCCGGTGTTTATGTAGCTAATAGGGTAGGCTGAACCTGATTATATGGCGTATGATGTATTGGTATTACGGAGTCAAACAGTAGTATACACGGGATCAACAGACGATGGACATGATGGGGAGAGGCAACAGGGGGGGGGACCAGGAGCAGGGGGGGGGATTGAAAAGGGGATGGTCCAGTAGGGGGATGGTGGGGAGGAGTCTCTGGCTTCCCCCCGTTGGGTCAGGGTGAGAAATGTGCTGGTAAATAATCTGTACTCTTTACTAAGAACTAGTCGCCATCTGTGTTATATATTCCTGGGATGTTTGATAATGTATCCAGCAGGCCCACTTCCTGCTGTATTTCGTTGGGGTATCTCGAGAGGTGTGTATGAGCTTCTCCATTTCAGAAACTTTCTGTAATCTGAGGAACCATTCTTTTATGGTGGGGATACGGGTGGATTGCCAATGAATGGGGATGCATTGCTTAGCCGCATTAATCATGTGCATCATCAGCGATTTGTGGTAGGTATTATGTGGGAGAGTGGAATGGTGTAGGAGGAATTGAGCTGCAGTGAACTCTATCGTGTAAGAAGTGACTTTTTCTGTAATACGGTGGACCTCTGTCCAGTACCTCTGGAGCAATGGGCAAGACCACCATATATGAAGTAGAGTGCCCCTGTCTTGATGGCATCTCCAACAGGCCTCGGAGATGCAGGGCTTGAACTTGTGTAACACTACCGGGGTGTGGTACCATCTAGCTTGAATTTTAAAACTGTTTTCTTGGGTAGTCACATTGGTGGACCCTTTATGTATGGTTAGATGTATCTGCTCCCACTGTTCCTCCGTGAGTGGGGTGGTTAAGTCTCTGTCCCATTTCCTGCAGGCTGGTGTGTCGTTTGCCTTGAGGTCTCCAAAAAGTAAATTGTGTGTGTAGGAAATGATGTGCGATTGAGGAGATGTTTTGGTACAAAGCGATTCGAAGGGGGAAAGGCGTCGAGAGAAGCTGGAATTTTTATCTAGGTCTTGTAGATATGAAGCCAGCATGATATACGACCAGGGGGGAATAGGGGGTCTTTCTGTCTGGGATGCAATCTGGGCTCTAGTTTGTAGTTTCCCTCGATGAAAGAATTGGTGAGCTCTAATGTGGTCTGAGGGCCAATAGTCTTTAAGGTAGTCGGGTTGCATACTCGGGGGGATTGAGCTTTAGTGGTGTCAGGGGACCTGGAGAGGATGAGATTTGTGTGTATTTGCAGATGTGGGAGAAGCATCGAAGAGTAGGGCCTATTAAGGGGTGGAGACGTAAATCTGTCGGAATAAATCGGGGGGGAATCCAAGGGGAGGATGATAAAGACAGGTTGGTGAAAGAGGCTTCTAAGGATACCCAGTCTTTGCGGGTGGCGTGTACATTCCAGTCGACAACTCTGGTGAGATGTGCCACGGTATAATATTTCTGGAGATTTGGTAATCCGATCCCACCCAAATGTTTCAGGCGTGTTAATTGGTCATAGCTTATTCGGTGTTTGCGATTATTCCATAAAAATTTAGAGCAAAGTTGTCCGTAGCTGTTAAAAAAGGAAATAGGGATTTGGATGCGAATCGTTTGGAGAAGATAAAGCGTTCTTGGAAGAACGTTCATTTTCAAAATGGCGGCTCTACCGAACCATGAGAATAAGGACCTGTCCCAGTTTTTGAGGTCCTTAGTCAACTGGTTCAGGAGGGGGAGACAATTTTTGGTATATAGGTCTGAAAGTTTAGAGGGAATTTGAATGCCTAGATATGTGATGGAGTCACTTTTCCATTGAAAGGGGAAGTTCATTTTGCATTGGTCGACTATTGCTTGAGGACGAGAAATATTAAGGGCAAAAGACTTTGACAGATTTATTTTGAGGTTCGACAAGTGTTGAAATTGTTTAAATTCTGCAAGCACGACTGGTAAGGTGGTCAGTGGATTGGAAAGGAATAGTAGGATGTCATCCGCAAATTCTGTGTATTTGTATTCTTTATGGGGTGAGTGGATGCCTTGAATGTCTGGGTTTGTTCTTAATTTGCGAAGGAAAGGCTCGAGCGTCAATACAAATAGAATGGGTGATAAGGGGCATCCCTGTCTCGTTCCGTTTCGGATGGGAAAGTCGTCCGACAGAGTGTGGTTGACCCTAACCCTTGTGGTCGGGTTATCCTATAAGGACATGATGAGGGTGAGCAAGTAGGGGCCGATACCGATTGCTTGAAGTACCGCTTTCATGTAATTCCAGGACACTCTGTCGAACGCCTTTTCTGCATCCAGAGACAGAAAAAATCCCTTTTGGTTTGGGGGATGGGAGCAATGGGAGTAACCTGTTAGCTATAATTTTAGAGAAGTGTTTTATATCCGAATTAAGAAGTGAGATAGGTCTGTAGTTGCTGGGTTGGGACGGGTCTTTATCTGCTTTGGGTATGACCACGATATGGGCTTCGAGCATCCTCTGTGAGATGGGAGAGGAGGAGGAAATAGAGTTAAAAGCTTTCAGGAAGGGAGAGTGTAAAGAGTCGGAGAACGTTTTATAATAGACTGCTGGCAAGCCACCAGGGCCCGGGCTTTTGCCGGGTTTCATGTGTTTAAGCGCTAGGTTCCATTCTAAGGGGGAGATTGGGGAGTCCAGGCTCTCTGCTACTTCAGGTGAGATCCTATCTGGGGCATGCTGAGTTAGGAAAGAGGTGATGTCGTTGTCTCTTGCAAGCTGGTCATGGTTCGTGTGGGCAGAATTATTAAGGTCATATAGTGAGGAGTAATACTTCTCAAACTCTTTGGCGATGTCCTTATTTGTCAGAATATTATGGCCCGTGGAAGTGCGCAAGCGATGAACCGTGCTGTTGGTTCTTTGCTTGCGGAGGGCTTGTGCGAGAAGACAACCACTTTTATTCCCGTGCTCATAGAAGAGCCTTTGGGATAGGATGTAATTCTTTTTTTAAGTTAAGATTTAGGGCCTCGTTAATTAGAACTCGAGTTTCAGTCAGTTCTGCAAGGGTTTGTTGTGCTAGTGTGAGTTTGTGAAGTGCTTCTAATTTCCCGAGTCTGGCAAACAAGTCCGCCAGTTTAGCTTTCCTGCCTTTCCTGAGCGCGGCTGAGATAGATATCATTTTGCCTCGTATGACACATTTGTTCGATTCCCACTGAGTCATGGGGGATGTTTCTGTGGAGTCGTTGTCTAAAAAGTAGTCCGATAGACATTTTCCTAAGTCACTTTCAATAGTCTTGTCCGTCAGGATGGTAGGGTCCATTTTCCAGATATAAGTTCGGTCAGTAGTTTCAGGGAAAGTGAGCGTCAGGGAGATGGGGTGATGGTCAGAGAGGGACATTGGTTCTATGGTAGCGGTCAGTAAATTCGATAGGTCCTGTTGTGATAAGTAGAAATAGTCAATGCGAGAGTATTTGTTGTGGGGGATAGAGTAGTGGGTGAAGTCCTTGTCCTTGGGGTGCAACATACGCCACGTGTCATGCAGGGAGAGCTCTTGGAGACAACGCTTAATTTGTCTTATTGCCCTGTAAGTAAGGTGTGACTTGCCTGATGAGGTATCTTGTATAGGGTCAAGTGGTAGATTGAAGTCTCCCCCTAGTATCAATATTCCCTCCTGGAAGGAGGATAGTTATTGAGTTACTACTCGAAAGAAGGGGACCTGGGACGAGTTGGGGCCATATATATTGGCCAGGGTAATGGGTCTGTTTTTGAATGTTCCTTTGAGGAAGACATATCTCCCTTGTTCATCTAGGAGGGTATCTGTAATTTTGATAGGCGTGTTTTTGGAGAGGAGTGTAGATACTCCTTTGGATTTGGTGATAGGAGAGGTGGCATGGTAGCTATGGGGAAATTGATGATTGGCTAATTTTGGCATATGATTAGTACGAAAATGGGTCTCTTGGAGGAAGAGCACATCAGCTTTGAATTGTCTCGCGTAAGATAACAGTCGGGAGCGCTTTTCTGGGGTATTTACTTTCAAAAAATTTTTATTAATGCAAGGTACATACAGCTCAGAGAAGTTTACTATTCGTCTTGCACAACGTTAAGAAAAAATAATAACAGATAGTACCTAAATTTGCATCAAATTGTAACAGTGGTGACATAAAAGTCATGTAAAATAAAGTATAGCTTCTTGAGAACAAGTATTCTCATGGTCCGACCTTTACAGTGTGTAAAAAACGTGAACATCTCAAACAAAGGCCAGGATGCTAAAAATCAAAAGGAAAGCAGAATATCTAATTTCGTGTTTACAAACAAATACAACACATACAAATCATAGCTGGTTATACCCAGGAACACCACTAGGGTGAACCTTTATCACAGTTGGGTACTTCCTTAAGACAGAAATCAAAGTGCAAGGCGAAAAGAGTAGATGAAGAAAGGGGGAAATGAGAGAAAGAAGGAAAATAGAAGGGAAGAGATGAGAGAAGAAAAGTGGAAGAGGGGGAGAGAGATGGCAGAATGGGATCATAGAGGAAATGAAAAAAGAGGGATCAGAAGAGTGGGTAAGATGGCCGGCCGGTTCCTAAACAGCTACCAAGGACCAGGAAAAGGTTGTCATTCAGGGGGGGGCTGGGATTTATGGTGCTAATAACCGATGGTCAAAATGCGGGGGTAAGTAGTGATCGACCCACGGTTGCCATATCTTGGTATGTCTGGGGACAGTATCTTTAACAGTAGCTTCAATTTTACTGTGTATCATTGCTTGTGTAACTCTATTCTTAACTTCAGCCAAACGAAGAGTAGATGTCTTCCATGCTTTAGCTATTGTTTGTTTAGCAGCGGTGGTGACCTGCAGAGCAAGGCGTATCTGGGCCCTAGTGAAAGAATCTGGGTAAAAATTGAGAAGGGCTAGTGCTGGGTCAGGATCTAATGAACTGGTGAACAGAGTGGATAGAACCAAAAATATTTCAGTCCAGAAGCACTGTGCCACTGGACAGGTCCACCAAATATGCAAGTGCGTGCCTCTCTTGCTACAGCCACGGAAACAGTTTGGAGAATATGAAGGTAAAAACTTTGCAATTCTATCTGGTACTAGGTACCAACGCATGAGAACCTTGTAGCTCGCCTCTAGAGCCACAATGTTCGATGATGATAGTTTAGTGTGTAGCCATACATCAGACCAGTCGTTTTCCTCCAGATTTAAGTTCAGGTCCCTGGACCAAGACTGCGCATATGTCGGGAGTGTTGACGGTTGGGAGGTAAGGTGTGAGTATAACTGTGATATTTGTCCCGGGGCATGTGGATCCGTATTGCATAATTTTTCAAATAACGTATATGTGTTCGTATCCCTAGTCAAGCCAATAGTCTGTTGTACAAAGTGCGATATTTGGAGATAGCGAAAATATTCATTATTTGGCAATTGTGATTGAGCTTGCAGGGAAGGGAACGATTTGACCGTATCCCTGGCCACCAGGTCACATATACGCGTTAGGTTTGCACATTCCCAAGCTTGGAATGAGGAAGGGGAGGTGTAGGCTGGATAGAACTTAGGGTGACCGATATAGGACAACAAAGGGGAGTGCGGGGAGATCAAATGAAACGGTTTACGAAGTTTATCCCAGAGTTTGACAAAGGTAGAGGTTATGGGGTTGGATATTGGGCCTCGGGAAGCAGGGGGGAGCCAGAGAAGATTAGTTAGGGATATAGGGTGAAGATCTACTGCTTCAAGGCTCACCCAGATGGGGATTTCCACTTTAGCATGATAAAGCGTGGCTTGAGCAAGTTGGGCCGCGTGGTAATAATGTTGGAAATTGGGTATGCCCAGCCCACCGGCCCTATGATGGCGAAGCAAAGTGGGTCTAGATATTCGTGGCTTCACAGGGCCCCATATGTAATTAAATACCCGGCCTTGGATTATGCGATGAAAATAAGGGGGAACCGAGATGGGAAGGACTCTGTATAAATAAAGAAGTTTAGGGAGTAGGGACATTTTGACCGCGGCAATACGTCCCATCCAGGATATGGAGAGGGGCCGCCACTCCTGGAGTAAGGAGGAGAGATGCCTCAACATTGGGAGGTAATTTGCTCGGAAGAGGTCCGCAGGATCTTCGGTTAGTTTAATACCCAGATATGGGATAGCCGAATCAGACCATTGAAATGGGAAATTAGTCTTAAGAAGCGCCAAGGTGTCATCTGACAGTGACACATTAAGGGCTTTGGATTTTTTCTGATTGACTTCTAAGCCAGAGATTTTAGAGAATTTATCAAGGAGATTTATTAAATTAGGGATGGATGTGTGTGGAGAGGTGACAAACAATAGTGCGTCATCAGCGAATAAGCATAGTTTATGAGTGACAGAAGCAACCTCCAGTCCCCTAATATCTGGGTGTGCTCTAATCAAAGCAGCTAGGGGTTCTATTGCTAAAGCAAAGAGATGTGGCGACAGGGGGCATCCCTGCCGAGTCCCTCTTTGTATAGGAAAACTTTGGGAGTTAAACCCAGCGTATGTCACCAAAGCTTGCGGGTCAGCATACAAAGACGTGATCCACTGTAGGAAGTGGGGGCCAAAACCCCAACGTTTCAGAATGAAGTGGAGATAGGACCACGAGACTGTATCAAACGCTTTTCTGATGTCTAAGGATAGGAGGTGCATGGGGATGGAGCGCATTCTCGCTAGGTGTTGTAACAGGACTACTCGGCGAATGTTATCACTAGCTTGCCTACGGGGGATAAAACCTACTTGGTCTTTGTGGACCAGATTTCCTATGATCAGATTGAGACGCAATGCTAAGATTTTAGATAGAATTTTTATGTCTACATTTAGCAGGGAAATTGGTCGATAATTGGACCATTGGGTGTCATCTGAGTTGGGTTTAGGGATCATAACTATCTTGGCCAATAGAGAGTCTCTACCAAGGGGTTGTTGTTTCAACAGGGAATTAAACGAATTTGCCAATAAGGGAGCCAGGATATCTGAGAATTTCTTATAATAACTGCCAGGTAAACCGTCCGGGCCTGGACGTTTGTGCGGCTTGAGCAATTTTATAGCTTCCAGTACTTCATCTGTAGTGATTAAAGCATCAATAGAGTTTCTGGCTGTGTGGGATAGTTCAGGTAAAGACAGGTTCTGAAGTAGGGATTCGGCGTGCTGAGGAGAGAACTGAGTTTTATCTGAGTAAAGGTCAGCCAACTTCTCACGGAATTCGGCTAGAACTTTGATGGGGTTGCTTGTGTGGGAGTTCTTAGCAGTTTTAAGTCTAATCGGCTTACGGGTTTTATCTGGTTGTCTGAGACGTAGGGCCATAAAGGTATCCGGTTTATTAGCTTTGGTGTATATCGTGTGACTAGACTTACGAAGAACCTTGTCCGCTGATTCAGCTAACAAAAGATCCAATTCCAATTTCGTTTTTTCAAGGATAAGCTTATGGGACTCTGTCGGTGAACTTTGGAACTGGAGGAAATGTGAGTGATATTCTTCTTCTAATTTTTGCTGTCTGAACTGTCGGTCTTTCTTAATATGTGTGGCTAGGGATATGCAGCTGCCTCGAATTACTGGTTTATGAGCTTCCCAGAGTAGTACCGGGGAAATATCTGGGTTAGAATTATGTTGCAGGTAGTCAGTGAGAGCAAAACGAATATCAAAGCAGTATGATTGATCAGTAAGGTGCGATTCGTTCATGCTCCACGACCTTTCCTTGGTTTTAGGGATCAATGAGGCGATAGTAGTGACTACAGCGCAGTGGTCGGTCCAGGGAATCGGACATATGGTGGACTGGAGAACAACTGGGAAGGATGCTACGGGTGTCAGAATATGATCAATCCTAGAAAACGAATTGTGAGGATATAAATAAAACGTGTAATTTTTTCTCAAAGGATTACACTCCCTCCAGGTATCTATGAGGGAAGCCGAAAGGAACTGTTTCCGTAGCTGAGTCGAAAGGGAATGACCTTCAGGCGTATACGGCGATTTATCTATATGTGGTTGCAGAGTCAGGTTGGAGTCCCCACAAATAAAGAGTGTACCCCTACTGTGGGTCTTAATAACCTGTAATAGGTGCGGAAAAAAAAGGGTTAGGGTTACCGTTCGGGGCATAATAGGAAACCAAAGTGGTTTCAGTATCTTGGAGTAGGCCTACCAAGATGATATACCTCCCCTCTGGGTCTTTAATTTCTATTGTGGGTGTAAAAGGCAGAGAATGATGGAATGCTATCAGGACACCCCTCTGTTTAGAGTCTGCAGAGGCCGTAAAGACCTGAGGGTAACGGGAGCTAAAAAACGTTGGTGTTTGGGAACCTGAAAAGTGCGTTTCCTGTAAAGCAACTATACCTGCTTTCAGAGAGTGAAAGTTTCGGAAGGCCTTAACCCTCTTACTGGGGGAGTTAAGGCCTTTGACATTAAGAGATAAAATATTCAGAGGGGCCATCGAAAGACAGGGTGAGAAGAGCTATAAAATATTATGTAAGGAGTAGGAACCGACCGACCAAAAAGAGCCAAGAGAAGTGGAAGGGAGGGGGGAAAGAGAGAGCAGAGAGAGGAGAGAGAGGAGAGAAGAGGAAATTTGTCTGCAGGGCAAACCATGAGATGACATAAACAGTCAGATACCAAGATAGGTTGCTCGGCCAAACAATGCTCAGTCTCCGGGGTCCAACACAGGCGGCCCAGGAGAGAGCGCATTCTGAGGGAGGGGAGCAGTGGCTATTCTCCACCACCGTCGGGACAGCAACTATACAAAAACACTGCAATTTACAGAACCAGTAAAAAACCAAAACGAAAAAGAAAATAATATAAAAAAAATGAACATTAGGACTTGTCTTAATGGGCAAGACACCCAGAGGTGTCGGATAGAACAATAAAGTGATATATAACACCCCACCAGGGCGGAAATTCAGGGGTCTTTGGGTGTGCAGGTGTATGGAGATGGGGAAGAGGGGGATGGGGAGAGGGTTAGTCGGGAAGGGGAAGGATAGGCTAGGGAGGGGGGGGAAGGGAAAAGAAAAAAGGGGGGGCAGAGGTCATCAGGTAAATTGGGGAGGGATAGGGATAGAAACCAGAGGAGGCGAAAGCTAAGGAGGGAGGGCAAATGGGGAGCTGGTGGGTATATAGTAGATAATTAACTAAAAGGAGCTAACATCATCTACAAATGCAATTATTAGATCATGTAAAAAGAATAATCGCGGATATAGCCTGACCTCACTGGACCAATATAGTGCGGGTGTGAGGCTCTTTTAGCATAGCAATAAAAAGTGATTCACAATACAATGGAACAATATGAAAGTTAGGCTCCATGTAGGCAAGGAGCCTCAGGTCAAAAGAAAAAACGGATAGATAGCAAAAAATTTCAATTAAGAAGTCGTCGGTGCTGAAGAACTTGAAAAAGAAAAAACGAAAAGAAGAACAAACAAGAACAAGTACGTACGAAACAGCAGGTCGAAAAGATTCGGTGGAAGAGGTCCTCCGGAGTAGGGGACACCATTCATCTTCCGTTCGGATGTCCGAATCCTAGAGATCTCACAGGGAAATGTAGAAAATTTAGCAATAGAAACCTGAAAAAGAAAGAAGTGACATTTTCCGAACAGTTAGTTCAGCGCGGTGGGCGAGATTTGGGAGTAGAAGCTCTGTCATCCGACAATCTGGCGGGGGTTCCCTTGCGGACAGACAACGGGCCAGGCTGGTTACGATGCGGCGTAGCTGAGTAAGGGTGCGCTGCCGAGCGTGCTGGAGTGCGGGGTAAGCTGGTCTCCGAGTGTAGGTCCGGACGGACTAGGTGAAGGCTCTCCAACAGGCGTTGCAACGATTCCGGGGACGAGCAAGTGTGTTGCTGACCCTGATAGGAGAATTGTATGGCAAACGGGAACCTCCAGGTGTACTTCAATTGGTGATGGAGTAAGATCTGTAATTGTGGTTTCATGGCCCGGCGCTTGGTGATGGTGAGGGGAGCCAAGTCCGAAAACAGCTGATAAGTGTGGCCCTGAAATTGCAACGACTCTTTATTGCGTGCTGCAGTGAGTAGTTGTTCTTTCGTGCGAAAAAAATGCAGCTTAACGATGATATCCCTGGGAGGTCCGTCCGCCTGTCTGCGGGTCAGTGCCCTGTGGATTCGATTGAATTCTAGACGTTCGATTGGTATGCCCGGGGCTAATTCCTGAAACATGGCCGTTACGAAGGACTGAACATCGTCAACAGTCTCAGGGATTCCTCTTATTCTCAGGTTGGCTCTTCGAGAGCGATTCTCGGCGTCCTCCCATCTTGAGAGGAGGGTGACATTCTCCTCTCGGAGGGCAATTTGCTCTTGGGCCTGTTCCTGTAAGGTAAGTTCAATATCGTCCATTCTGGACTCCAAGGCGGCTGTGCGCTGGCCGATGTCACGTATCTCCCGCGAGAGTCTGTCGGTGATCTGTTCTGAGGTAACCTTCAAGGCTTTCTGTAGCATGGTTTCCATGTGTTTAAGAAAGTCACTAGGGATCATACTCGGTGGTAAAGAGGAAGCTTCCGCGGGATCATGTATGCTATCCTCATGATCAGTATCGCTGTCTGAAGTTTCGCGGCTGGGGGCAGAGGAAGCCTGCTGGATAGCAAGGGCCTTAGCCGCCATTTTAGACGAAGCACGGGCGAGGGCCTCCTTGATGGGTTTGGGTTTGTTCTTACCTCTGTGACCTGTGAGCACCATACCGTTTGATGCCAGGGTTTGCGAGGTAGAGGTACAGTCCAATAACGCAAGTATTGCGGGTCCGGTTCTGTAGTTAGGTCCCGATACAGTGGTGGAGAGTGCGGAGCCTTAGCAGGATGCGACCGCCATGCTAGACTTCGCGCATGCGCCTCGCTTTTCTGGGGTATTTAGACCTCTTACGTTCAGGGAGAGGACTTTGAGTGTGAGGTGATTTGAACTAGATTGGTTACGAGACATGACACCTGGTTAGTTGGGCAGTGAGGGAGTGAGAAAAAAAAGAAGTGGGGGGGGGGAAGCCAGAGACCAAAATGCGTGTGGGGAGCGCTGAGTGGGGGCAGGGAGGGGGGTGGAGCGGGGGAGTTGTCGTGATCTGTAACTGGAAGGGGTAGAGGGACAAGGAGGGACTGTAGGTCTAGTCAAATGTGGATCGGGAAGCTATAAATCCCTGAGGAGGGGGTGAAGTGTGGACCGGTTGACGAGATTGACCTGCAACCCTACGTCTTGTAGGGGAATTAACCGAAGGTGGTCAGTCGGGACTACCAGAGCCCGCTGTGTGTGGGGAGAAGGACTGGGTACGGACCGAGAGGGGGGCTCCATGTCCTGTCGAGGCATCAGAGCTATAAGATCAGGCGGTGATGCGAGTAGGCAAATACCCAAGGGGGTCCTAGGCCGCCCTCGGGGTTTCGCCCAATGTCAGCTACTCAGATAATAACCATGGTAAGGCGAGGTTAACAAGTGAATTGCCGCCCGGGTATTGTGAGCTTGTTTGTGGACATCTGGTGTTGGCCCAGGGGCTCTTAGAGGGAAGGGGTAATAATCTTTTGATTAGGAGATGCCCAGCAAGCGTCTATGGATGTTAAAGATCAGTGAGGACTGGACCGAAAAAGGCTTGGTGGTGGAGGGATGAAGTTATATGGTCAGCCTTGGCCTCCCCAAAAAAAATGTGAAAAAAAAAAACGCTGGAGGCTTTTTAACCGATCACAGACTGTGCCTGTCCACCAACTCGGTTGATTGGCTCACCTTCATAAAAATTAATTAGTCTTGGATCACCAGCTACCAAGCACCTGATGCTGATGTAACCAAATATTTTTTTTTAATGAATGTCAGATCCCTTGAAGACTGCCTATGCTGATGCTGAGTGAATATCCTATTCCTTCTCAATGTTCATGTTGATAGCTTCTAAGAACATTTTTGGTTCTGGACACCACCATCAGTGGCTAAGGCCCAGTTTTTCTACCCCTGTTTAACCACTTGAGACCCGCGCTATAGCCAAATGACGGCTACAGAGCGCATCTCCTTTGCTGGGACTACGTCTATTGACGTCATCCCGTGCACGAGCGGCCTGCGCGCCCCCTGAGGGGCGCGCGCGCGCGCTCTGTGATCGGCGAGTCTATGAGACTCGCCTGATCACCGATCCGAGCAAGGGGTCGATCCCGACCCCTTATCACGTGATCAGCTGTCAGCCAATGACAGCTGATCATGTGATACAACGGAGCCGGTAATCGGCTATTATTCCTCCTCGCGCTGACAGCGCGAGGAGAAAAAAAAAGAGCCGATCACCGGCGGCCGTGATCGGGACATCAGTCCCGATCACGGCCAGCCCTGCCAGTGCCACATGAATAAAAAATGTGTCCCCCCCTTTCAGTGCCACCCAGCAGTGCCCATAGTGCCACCCAGCAGTGCCCACAGTGCCACCCAGCAGTGCCACCCAGCAGTGCCCACAATCTGCCTCAACAAAGGTGCCGCACCCCAGTGCCACATATCTGTGCCCATCAGTGTCATCTACCAGTGCCCATCAGTGCCCAGCAGTGCCGCCCATCAGTGCCCAGCAGTGCCACCTATCAGTGCCACCTATCAGTGCCCATCAGTCCCATCTATCAGTGGTACCTATCAGTGCCCCTTAGTGCCACCCATCCGTGCCATCCATCCGTGCCATCTTATCTGTGCCCATCTTTGCCCATCAGTGCCGCCTTATCTGTGCCCATCAGTGCTGCCTTATTTGTGCCTATTAGTGCCGCCTTAACTATGCCTATCAGTGCCCACCAGTGCAGCCTATCAGTGCCCACCAATGCAGCCTATCAGTGCCCACCAATGCAGCCTATCAGTGCCCACCAATGCAGCCTATCAGTGCCCACCAGTGCAGCCTACCAGTGCCGCCTCATCAGCGCACTTCAATGAAGGAGAAAAATGAACTGTTTGCAAAATTTTATAACAAACTATTAAACATGATTTTTTATTTTTTTTTGCATCTTTTTTTGTTTAATTATAAAAAATCTGCGCTTGGTAAAAAAATTGGAAATTAAATTAAAATAAAATTAAAAAGCAGCGGCTGAACACAATAACCCGGATACTGGGCACAACAACATAAGGAGAATAGATAAAGGTGCAGCGCTTACCACTAAGTGAATTTGCATATAACTAAGTATAAATGAATAAACTTTCATAAAAAACCTAAATATTGGTGAATCCAAATAAAGTTAACATCAATGGTGAAAAGTGTTTACAAAAAAATTAATTAGTCGCCAAAAAAATAGTTAGTTGCCAAAAAAATAAAAAACAACATCCATCAGAAACTCAAAAGTCCCATGCATTTAAACATGTGAAGATACATTTTCAAGGGTGTATAGTGATGTCCAATGTAAGTGAACAAAAATGTAGTTAATCCTGTATAATCAGGAGAAAGTGCTTGACCACGTGAACTTTTCCCAGCTACAAATCAAATGACAAATGGAGGCTTACCAGATCGCCAATTAGTGTGCACAAATACGAATATCCAAACGATTCGAAACGGACAGTCGGACGACGACCCAGTCTCTCAGACGCTCCACAGTCACTGAATCGACTCAAGTCCTCTCTCTGGACAATCCGCACGGCCGCGTGGAGTTTTCGATGTGGGAAGCCAAAGGCAAGCCCACACCTTCAGGTGTTTCGTAGTTCCCAGGTCCGTTCCGGTCTTTTCGAATGTCTCAGGATAACGTATCACCATAAAGACAAAAAAATAAAAAAAGTGCGCCCAATCGTGTAATAAAGTTTTAAACACGTAAAATTTATTGTTCAACCGAATAATGTTAGGTGCTACAAATGACTCAACCGAGTCGTACAAATGTAGACGTAAGGTAAAAAATGAACAATTTTGCTAGCAAAATAAATATAAAATGAACGGATGCTAATAGCACAAAGGGTGAGCGTATCTACCCGACGATCGTTTTGTCACAATCCGACGTCATCAGGGGTACGCCCACACCCCTGTGCTAAACCCTTATATAGCCTATGGGTAAGGTAAGGAGCCCTGCCATAGGTAAAGACAAAAACGTCCATTCGTAAATTCAATTAATTTAACCATCGAATTACCAATTCATTCGAACGAGGTCGGAGCCCAGATTCCCACCCGTTAGAAAAGATAGAAAAATTTACGAAAGTTTATAGGATACCTCCCGACCAGCATATATATTCGAACAAAGTCAAAGACCAATCCATTCGAACGAGGTCGGAACCCAAATTCCCTCACATTACCAGCAATAGAATTTGTAAAAGTTTATAAAATATTTACCGAACGGCATACACGTTCGATCAAGATCGAATACCTCAATTCTATCCAATGGCCACATGGGTGTATAATAACACTTACCAATCGATGTAGCCACACAATAATATCTCCAATAGTGGAGAAAAAAATCAAAAAATAAACAAAACTAGTGAATGTGTATAAATTTAAATACAATCATCCACAAAATTGTAAGAATTTGGATGTATAAACGTGATGATATAGTAAAATACCAAACCACCATCGACTACCCAACGTTACCCATAGTCCATTCACAAAATAGCTTAATGGGTAAAATACAGTGGTGTGAAAAAGTGTTTGCCCCCTTCCTCATTTCCTGTTCCTTTGCATGTTTGTCACACTTAAGTGTTTCGGAACATCAAACCAATTTAAACGATAGTCAAGGACAACACAAGTAAACACAAAATGCAATTTGTAAATGAAGGTGTTTATTATTAAAGGTGAAAAAAAATCCAAACCATCATGGCCCTGTGTGAAAAAGTGATTGCCCCCTAAACCTAATAACTGGTTGGGCCACCCTTAGCAGCAACAACTGCAACCAAGCGTTTGCGATAATGTGCAATGAGGCTTTTACAGCGTCCTGGAGGAATTTTGGCCCACTCATCTTTGCAGAATTGTCCTAATTCAGTTACATTAGAGGGTTTTCGAGCATGAACGGCCTTTTTAAGGTCATACCACAACATCTCAATCGGATTCAGGTCAGGACTTTGGCTAGGCCACTCCAAAGTCTTCATTTTGTTTTTCTTCAGCCATTCGGTGGTGGACTTGCTGGTGTGTTTAGGATCATTGTCCTGCTGCAGAACCCAAGTTTGTTTCAGCTTGAGTACACGAACAGATGGTCGGACATTCTCCTTCAGGATCTCTTGGTAGACAGCAGAATTCATAGTTCTTTTATCACGGCAAGTCTTCCAGGTCCTGAAGCAGCAAAACAGCCCCAGACCATCACACTACCACCACCATATTTTACTGTTGGTATAATGTAATGAAATGCAGTGTTCCTTCTACGCCAGATATACTTGGACACACACCTTCCAAAGAGTTCCACTTTTATCTCATCGGTCCACAGAATGTTGTCCCAAAAGTCTTGGGGATCATCAAGATGTGTTGTGGAGAAATTGAGACGAGCTTTGATGTTCTTTTTGCTCAGCAGTGGTTTTCTCCTTGGAACTCTGCCATGCAGGCCATTTTTGCCCAGTCTTTTCCTGATGGTGGAGGCATGAACGCTGACCTTAATTGAGGCAAGTGAGGCCTGCAGTTCCTTGGACGTTGTTGTGGGGTCTTTTGTGACCTCTTGGATGAGTCGTCGCTGCGCTCTTGGGGTAATTTTGGGCGGCCGGCCACTCCTGGGAAGGTTCACCACTGTTCCATGTCTTCGCCATTTGTGGATAATGGCTCTCACTGGGGTTCGCTGGATTCCCAAAGCTTTGGAAATGGCTTTATAACCCTTTCCAGACTGATAGATCTCAATTACTTTCTTTCTCAATTGTTCCTGAATTTCTTTGGGTCTCGGCATGATGTGTAGCTTTTAAGGATCTTCTGGTGGATCTTACTGTGTCAAGCAGCTCCTATTTAAGTGATGCCTTGATTGTGAACAGGTGTGGCAATAATCAGGCCTGGGTGTGGCTAGAGAAATTGAACTCAGGTGTGGACAACCACAGTTATAGTATGTTTTAACAAGGGGGGCAATCACTTTTTCACACAGGGCCATGATGGTTTGGATTTTTTTTCACCTTTAATAATAAACACCTTCATTTACAAATTGCATTTTGTGTTTACTTGTGTTGTCCTTGACTATTGTTTAAATTGGTTTGATGTTCCGAAACACTTAAGTGTGACAAACATGCAAAGGAACAGGAAATGAGGAAGGGGGCAAACACTTTTTCACACCACTGTATATATGTTAAGCTTGAAAACAACACACTTTTTGACAAAGGATGTACAACTAGTGTCACAAAGGTTATACAAAAATACAGACAACAATGGAGTCCCAAATCATATAGTTTAGTCATCAGAGTATGGATAACCTGAATGTCAATTTTAGATGATAGAACACTGAGACAAACAAAAGAGGGGGACGTCAACCATTATTAATGAAACAGTTGATGTCCCACTCTATATTGAGTCCCCCAGGGATGTGCGTACCTAATTTGTGTATCCAATTGGTTTCAGCTCTTGAGATGGTGCGCTTAGCATTACTGCCGCGCCAATGCGGTACATATTTCTCAATAGCTAAAAAAGTGGTACCTCTTGGATCACGGTTATGTTTCAAATCATAATGTTTGCTAACATTGTGCTTATCAAAACCTTTGCATATGTTGGTTATATGCTCCCCCAGATGCACGTGTAACATGCGTACTGTGCGACCCACATATTCCAAACCACATGGACACCTAAGCAGGTATACTACACACTTAGTGGAGCATGTGATAAATGTTCGAATGGGGTATGTAAGTCCCGTCCCCTGTGAGGTGAATTCAGTGAATCTCCTACCCCGTAACGCATTCAGCTTACAAACTCTACACTTTCCACACGGAAAAAAAACCTTTTAGATCTCCAAAAAAGGTGGGTCTTATAGGGGGATCAGGGACATTAAGAGCAATCATATTCCTCAAACTGGTAGCACCCCTAAAGCTAACATTTGGTCTGTCGGGTAACTCAGGACCCAAGACACGATCATTTTTTATAACTGGCCAGTGTTTCTTTGGAATTCTCTTAACAGCCCAGTGTTGGCTAGAAAAAGTTGTGACCAAAGATAAGCCGTAGTTGTCAGTGTTTCCGGTCCTAGGTTGTTTATCGGCTAACAGTGATTGACGGTCTCTACTGTTGACCTCCGTTATAATGGAGTCAAGAGATTCACTATTGTAGCCCTTGACCATAAATCTGTTCTTTAAAATCAATGTCTCCCTAAGGAAGTCATCATTACGGGTGCAATTGCGCTTTAGGCGCAAAAATTGACCTTTTGGGACAGCTGACAGCCAAGATTTATGATGGCATGAATCTAACGGAATATAACTATTCCTATCCGTTTTAAAAAAAAACGTGGTAGTAATTACATTGTTGTCCCTAATAGAGATGTTTAAATCTAGAAATTGGATATTATTAGGACTCAGGACATGACTAAGGACTATGCCACGATCATTGTTGTTTAAATGGGATAGAAAAAGTTCCGCCGACAAACTAAACTAATCCAATTTCCCAGTCTTAATTTAGACTTGGAGAAAGGCTTTAAACAAGTAGAATTCTAATGTTGTATGACACCAGTAATAATTATATTTATTAAACAGTCAACCAACATTAGAATTCTTCTATAGCCTATGGGCGGAGCATTTGACCATAAATGTCCTCTCGCAGCGACTGCTTCGTCGAATCTTCATGTTGAATCTTTTCTCTCTATGTCGAATAATCTTGGACTAATAGAGTTAGGTTAGTCACATTCAACCTTTTTTGCTATTGTCTCTATAATGTTGAATATTTTCTCTCTATGTCGAATAATCTTGGACTAATAGAGCTAAGGTTAGGCCCATTCGACCACATGTTCAGCGTCATGTCGAATCTCCTATCTATATCGAACTGTTGTCACAACGAAAATGAAAATAAAGCATTTGTTTATGTTGGATCCTTTGGTTTTCAGATTCTGCACGTTCGTTGTCATTTGTTAAAACGATAAAGAAAATGCATTCGGACGAAATGCACAATCTGCGGTAGCAGAAGAGACTGATATATGCAATCTTTATTGAATCGGTTACCTCCTTTGGAGCACCATACAAGTTACCACGATCTCTACAGCCCTCCACACTCTCTGAACGAGTGGTACTCTAAACCAGTGTGTTGTAGGTAATGCTGGGAAACATAGAGATCTGCTCTTCATGTATAACTGCATGTTCAGCTGGGTAGGCTGTAATTGACTCTATTGGAATTGTTGCATATTCACTACTAATGAACTAAGGTCAACAGGAGCAATTGTTATCAAATGGCTATGTTTCTTTACTGTTATATGCAGCCAAACTTGTTCTTTCCAGTTTTCTATATGGTTTGAAAATTCAAAAGCGCCCTGAATCAAAATGTGGTGTTTTTCGCAATAGATCTGAAGACTGGACGTGCTGTGATTACCTGTCTAATGGTGGCAGATGATTGCCTTTCAGTTGCTAGATAAAGCCTTATTTCCCAGTAGTTCTTCCTGCATTGCACTACAGTTTAGCCATTTCTGCCACTTTGGACTCTAGAGGGTGATATTAATCTTTATACCTCTGTTCCGGACAATGTCATATTATTGAATTTAAGCACCTCTAATATTTATATTTTTGTCTACAATCCATTCCGGGTTGTGATTCCTGGTGGGGAGTAGCGGGGTAACATGTCTAGCGTTTTTTACATTTTACAATGTTGTTTATCTCTACAGCATATTTATTATTTTTGAATTGTTGCATTGAGAGAACGTTATACACTTAGCCCTTGTACACACGGTCGGAGATTCCGACAGAATGTGTCCTATCGGACTGTTTTGTTGGATATTCCGACTGTGTGTGGTCTCCATCGGACTGTTTCCGTCGGAATATCCGACGGACCAACTTTTCCAACTTGCCGGTAAAATTTTCCTACAAAATGCTCCGATCAGACATACTCCGATCATGTATAGCCTACTCCGACGGACAAAGTGCCACGCATGCTCAGATCAAATTCCTAGACCAAAGCTATTGGCTACTAGCCTGAACGCAGTCCCGTCGTAACGAAATAACGTCATCACGTTATGTACAATTGGATTTTCCGACAACTTTGTCCGACTGTGTGTATGCAACAGTTTCGGACAAAATCTGTTGGACAAAATCCGTCGGACAAAATCCAACGGATTTGGTTGTCAGAATGTCCGACCGTGTGTACGGGGGCTTAGGGTGTATTTTTCTTTCGCCCTAGCTGGATTAACCAGTGATTTGTATTTCACCAATAAAGCTTTAAAATTTGTTTCAATAATACCATGGTTTATTCTCCCGTTGATTGCCTTCTGGGGACACATCTTAGGCTCTTCCTTTTTCCCTTTTTCTACACATAGTCTATGGCTTTCAGGGAGGTATTCTGTCAGACTGATGATACGGTATATACATATATATTTTTTCAAACAATATTGAATGAACGTGGATTCCGATACTTTCCCAAATAGTCAGGGTAATATAACACAGCTGGCATGGAGTTCCTCTTACATCAGAATCTGCAGGATTCCTCCTTACAGTGCAAAATTCATGCAAAGGGGAATGCTGCGGATCATGATGTGAAGGGGAATGCTGTAGACTTTGGTGTAAAGGGGATCTCTGACATAAGGGGGGGCTTTGGTGACCAGAGATCATCTTATATCAAAGTGCACAGCATTCCCCTTTACATCAGAGTTCCCACTTACTTCAGGGACTGCAACATTGGCCTTTACATGAGGGTCTGCAGAGTTCCAACTTGCATTTAAAACAGGAACTCTGATGTGGGAAGAACTCTGGTGACCACAGACCACCTTCCGCAGAGTGACTGCACTAAGGTAAAGAGGGTTACTAATTAAAGGAGGAACCTTTATATCAGTGCCCCCTTCACTTACTGTATTCACTCCCCCCCTACATCAGTGTGTACGTGGCATTAGTCTCACCTGACTATCAAGGTAACATCACATTGCAGCAGCAGCAGCACCCACTAAACACTGGAGTCACAGCCACAGACGATCCCGGTGCAGATGCTAGACAGGAGAGATGATCATTCCTCCAAATCCTCTGTCCCTTACTACAAGCAAGAGAAGCTGACTGTCCACTTTGAGCGCCCGCCCTGCAGTGCATTCTGGGAGGTTTTGTTTCTGCAGAGTGCAGGCACTGCCCGGCCGAGTCTAGTGTGTGCTGTGGTGAACTACATCTCCCATCATGCAATGTGGTGCCCGCTAGGACAGAGGTGGAGCCTGCTATTGGCTGCCGCCGCTGATGAGGATGTTACAGGGTGGAACTTCTAATGTGTGCCGGTGATGTTCTGTCAAGCTTATCTGACAGAACACAATAATCACCTTTGTTCTAGATAACCTCCGCCCATTAGCTGAACAAAAAAGCGCTTGCACTAAATACCGTGCTTTCTGACTGGGGGCTGTGGAATTTTAGCAGCTGTATTAAAAGGCTTTAACCACTTCCCACCCGGCCAATGTATATATACGGCCGGGTGGGAGCCGCCTGCTCCTGATAGGACGTTCAGGAACGTCATTCAGGAGCAGCGGGATCGCGCGCGCGCAGCGGCGCGATCCCGATGTGCTCGTGTCACCCGGACACGGCACATCTCAGATCGGCAGGAGGGCTCTGTGATTGGCCCTCCTGATCACATGACGGCCGTGTCCAATCACGGCCGTCATGTGATGTAAACAAACAGCCGGTTGCTAGGCAATCGGCTCTCCTCTCCTCACACGGAAGTCACCGCTGAGAAGAGGAGAGCAGAACGCTGCAGCCGGCTGATGATCAGTGAGTATGGGCTGCTTTTCACAGCTTTTTACTCACTGATCATCAGTGTAGTGTAAACACACAACACACCACACAGTGAAAACACAGTCCCCACATATGACCTCAAAACACACATGTCCCCAAAACATACATGTCCCTAATAATAAAAACATGTCCCCCACATATGTCCCACTAAAATCACATGTCCCAATGATTATCTGCACACATATGTACGTGATCACCTGCACACATATGTACATGATCATTTGCGTACATATGTCCGTGATCACACAAACCAATTATTATACACTTAACGGAATTTTTTTTACCAAAAACATGTAGCAGAATACATTTTGGCTTAAATTTATGACAAAATTTGATTTTATTGGATTTCTTTTCAAATAGAAAAAAGAAAATATTGTTTTTTTCCCAAATTTCCGCTTTTTTTGCGCTTATATCGCAAAAAAAAAAAAACGGAGTCGTGAATAAATAACACCAAAATAAAGCTCTATTTGTGCGAACAAAATGATAACAATTTCATTTGGGTACAGTGTAGCATGACCGCGCAATTGTCACTGAAAGCGCTAGAGCGCTGAAAGCTGAAAATTGGGCTGGGAAGGAAGGGGGCGAAAGTGCCCTGTATTGAAGTGGTTAAATATAAAACCACCACAAACGTCAAAAGAAATTCTACAAGGTGAATGAATAAATCAATCCACCTGTAGAAAAAACAGCGTGTGTTACTCTATTTACAAGAGATAATTGAAAGAAATATTGTTATGGTGCAATCTCATATTCTACAATTCACGTGTATATATACTCCAAATGTATGTGAATAAATCATTAATGCGCAAAATTAATCATGATAGTTGTCCATGTGTCCAGTTTGTACCACAGTACACATCCACTCTCACTTAGTACTGAAAGCCGTCCCAGTGAGAGCAAAACTGAAACAAAGTTTTCTGCTGCAGTTCATAAAAAGCCAAACTTAAACACCGTTCTCTGCCACAGTTCATAAGGAGTATGCAGTATAACCCTTCCTAGAAATCGGATTTAGTGATCATAGCATGTCCCTCCACTTTAAGAAACATCACAATAGTGATCCATCTTTATTAAAATTTTGGGGGGTCGACAGAGTGTACCCCAACTGGCGAGGATCGAACATGGTCCGGAAAATTTCCAAAAAAGAATCCCAATGGATATATCGGATGAACACTTTGGCCCCTAAGGGGTTAAACGTCGAATTAGACGTAAACTGTTTCATCAGTGATTTTTAGGATGGTTGTATTGGAGTTTTCAGGGTCTATATTACTTTATGAGCGACTTTTTCTTAACAATAATTTTCAGTGAAAGAATCGGTTTCACTAGGTATTCTTAGTATAACAATGGAATATGCGTATTGGATTCATACAAATGGGGTTTATAAGTGGTAAATATATAAGGTTTTTGAAAATATCTGCTGGATGTGGAGGGAGGCTATGTTCTATATAAATGCAGATAATAAGTGGGGAACAAATATTTAAGTAAGGATGTCATTGTCTGAGTATAATAGATTAGAATTGGGGGTAAGAAAAAATATGTTTGTAAATGTTTATAAATGAAATAGAGGTGCATGTATGGTTGGACAGATATAGGTAGAATTTTCCATCCAGGCTGTGTATAAACGGTCTTAGCATTTAAACAAACATTTTTTAGAAAAAGAGTTTAAAAACATTATGAAGATTTGCACATGTGCGTTTACGCATAATGTCCGATGAGCACACATATGTAGATAAATGAAAGATATCGGGTGATGCAATTGCCTATGGGATTGCGTTATTGTGTTTTTTCATCACAAAGGGTTAATGAGTGATGTTGGGCAGTAGTCATATTTTAATTTTCATTTTACTCCTATTTAGTTCATTTATATGTGGTTTATACACGAGATGGATTTGCATGTTTAAATCTGTATTGAGATGTTTGGTTGCCAAGCTAGCTTAATATTGAATATGGGCTGGGTTTTTATGCAACTATAAACATCCCTTTTTCACTCAGACTCAATAATGGACTATTTAAACAATCAAATAGCTGAATTTGATATAATACATAATTCGAAATATCGCTTGTAAGGCATATCTGGGGTAGAGTAATTTAAAACAGCCAAAGGTAACTATTGAAGATCTCCGATGTATGACGGGGATCGGGCAATGTATAGTCCATTCATTGAGACAGTGAGGTTCTCAATGGGAGTGATCTGGTGGATACTACGGCTTTGGCTGCAAAGAGAAGGATGAGGACATGTATTACTTATAATGAAGGTTCTTCTCATACCGCGAGCGGGGGTGAGATGAGAGACAGGTCATGATTAGTCTCGGATCGGCTCTCTTTAATAATGCCCTCTGTAATGAAAATGTCAGTTTAAACTCGGGATATTGGGATCAGTATGATCATGATGCTTTCTGGCAAATGAATGAATGAACTTTAGACACGCCCGCTGGATATAACGAACATCGGGTATAATAGCGCAGTATGGGCGATCTGACATACCCGCATCGGTGAGTGTGTGAGGGGAATAAATTGGGATTTTTTAATAAATGAAGTGCAGATTTTTAGAGGCGTCTATAAAATCCTGTGGTGGATGGTTCGTAAAGAGAGCTGCTTATAGAATAGAGGGGGATAGGAAACAAATAATTATAAATGTCCATGAAGGGTTAATAACATGCACATAAAAAAGGGGATAGGACTGTATGCCTCCACCCTCAGATGATGTCATTACGATGAAACGCGTCAGGATGGAAGCACACAACAGCAGCATAGAGAGATTGACAGGAGAGAGGAAAAGACGTGCAGCTAAACCGTGAGCTAATTTATAGCAACAACTTGTAGCGGCTGATGCAAACATTCTCCCTAATCCTGACCATCGCAAAGAACTATGCATGTAGAATGAACCAATGTTTTTAAAGAATTGTTTGTTTGTGAGTGCAATAATTTTTATTTAACCACTTGCTTACTGGGCACTTAAACCCCCCTCAGTCCCAGACCAATTTTCAGCTTTCAGCGCTGATGCACTTTGAGTGACAATTACGCGGGCATACAACACTGTACCCAAATGAAATTTTTATCATTTTTTTCCCACAAATAGAGCTTTCTTTTGGTGGTATTTAGTTACAGCTCGGAGTTTTATTTTTTGCTAAACAAACAAAAAAAAAATCATGTTTTAATAGTTTGTTATAAAATTTTGCAAACGGGTCATTTTTCTCCTTCATTGAAGTGCGCTGATTAGGCGGCACTGATAGGCTGCATTGGTGGGCACTGATGGGCTGCATTGGTGGGCACTGATGGGCTGCATTGGTGGGCACTGATAGGCTGCACCGGTGGGCACTGATAGGCATAGTTAAGGCGGCACTAATAGGCACAGATAAGGCGGCACTGATGGGCAAAGATGGGCACAGATAAGATGGCACGGATGGGTGGCACGGATAAGTGGCACGGATGGGTGGCACGGATGGGCACTGATAGGTACCACAGATAGATGGGACTGATGGGCACTGATAGGTGGCACTGATAGGTGGCTCTGATAGGTGGCACTGCTGGGCACTGATGGGCGGCACTGCTGGGCACTGATGGGCGGCACTGCTGGGCACTGATGGGCGGCACTGGGGTGCAGCACCTTTGAGCAGATTGGGTGGCACTGTGGGTGGCACTGTGGGTGGCACTGTGGGGTGGCACTGTGGGTGGCACTGTGGGGTGGCACTGTGGGTGGCACTGTGGGCACTATGGGCACTGACGGGGGGCACTGACGGGGGGGCACTTACTTTTTCTTTTATTTAATTTCAGGATGGCACTGCGGGAGGCAGGTGGGCACAGGCAGGTGGCAGGTGGTCCCTTGTATTGATGGCCGTGATCGGGACTGATGTCCCGATCACGGCCGCCGGTGATCGGCTTTTTTTTTCTCTCCTCGCGCTGTCAGCGCGAGGAGGAATAATAGCCGATTACCGGCTCCGTTATATCACATGATCAGCTGTCATTGGCTGACAGCTGATCACGTGATAAGGGGTCGGGATCGACCCCTTACACGGATCGGTGATCAGGCGAGTCTCACGGACTCGCCGATCACAGAGCGCGCCGCGCGCGCCCCTCAGGGGGCGCGCAGGCCGCTCGTAACCGGGACTACGTCAATAGACGTAGTCCCGGAAATGTAGGTCCGCGCTAATGCCGTCATTTGGCAATAGCACGGATCTGAAGTGGTTAAATAAATAGTTTTTTTATGAGACGGAATTACGCTATGTGTGCTCTTTGCAACTGCTTTTTTCCGAGATCTTGAAACTTTTTTATGAACTGCAGCAGAAAACTTTGTTTCAGTTTTGCTCTCACTGGGACGGCTTTCAGTACTAAGTGAGAGTGGATGTGTACTGTGGTACAAACTGGACACATGGACAACTATCATGATTAATTTTGCGCATTAATGATTTATTCACATACATTTGGAGTATATATACACGTGAATTGTAGAATATGAGATTGCACCATAACAATATTTCTTTCAATTATCTCTTGTAAATAGAGTAACACACGCTGTTTTTTCTACAGGTGGATTGATTTATTCATTCACCTTGTAGAATTTCTTTTGACGTTATCTGACAGAACGCCGGCCAGCTCACCCCGCCAGCCTGGGGACACCGATCTCAACTGGGGGGGCATTCCCTTCCACTTCCACACACAAGATAGGCAATTTAGGTGGCCACGAGGCTCCTGTACACGCAAGGCCTTAGGCAACCGCCTACTTTGCCATCCGTATGCTTGCCCAAAGGCCTGATGTGCCAAACTTGTAGCCATGAGGAAGTGTTCAGTTGATTTTCAATGTACAGTATCTGCCCTTGATATAAGTCTGTAGGAGGATCTTTATAAATCACTTAAAAATTTTACAAAACTCATCAAGTTTAAGAAGGTTAGAATGTTGGATCTTCCATTAGTGTTTAGGATGGGTGGAATTTGTTTCATTTTCCTGTAAATTACTTTGAATAGTATAACACTTTCTGTTTCTGGGAAATCTCCTAGCATTGATGCATTGAACTTATTTTTTATTGGACATGTGTACAGATAAAATACTTGTAGCTACTGGAAAACACGATGTGACCTTCAAACCTTTAGTTAATGTATTTATGGGTTGTAATCCTGTGATAAGATATAGAATTTCATTACTGTGCAATAGCTACTTACTATTTACACGTCTATTGGCAACTCAATATTTCAAGATCATACCATCTCTGACAACCTTTCCTAGATTGGAAATGATCCAGGGAAGGCTCCCATATATACAGTACATCCTTTATGGATCAAGAATTTCTTGTCCTAAGGAATATGTTTTTTCTTCATTTGTCTTTTGAAGGGTATTGTGACAGACATCCCGGGACCTCAACAGGGTGCCTCCTGCCCTCCAAACACTTCCAGCAGACCGGTAACTAATAGAAGCCCTTTAACCCAAGCATCATACGCAGACAAGATGTTAATGTAAAACCAAAGGAATAAATATTTATTAAAACCCAGACACATACTTTATAACCCCAGGAGGACATTACCCTCTTGGGGATATTAATATAGATAGGATAAGACGTACAATCAGTAAAAACATGACAATGCAACCTTTAAACATTAATCAAATTAACAGCTAGGCACCTAGACAAGTCTTATTAGAATGGCACGCAGTTACTGGAAAACATGTCGACAATAAGTCTTGATTAGCCAGGGCATGCCAACCAGGATGCCCAGACACAGTTCCACAGCCCGGATACATAAAGTACATTACACTGATCATTTCTAAATGTCCCACCCCAGTGTCAGGGATCAGATTAGAGACTGAGTTGACAAGGTCGACCTCTCTTATGTCTCCTGTCCTGGCTCCGCTGAAGGTGAAACAGAGGAAGCAAAAGGGCAAGAGGGACACAAGTGCCTGAAGAGGGTGGTCCCGGGTGGACTGCTTGCCAGTATCCAGTAGTCTGGAACGAGCTGTGGTGTGCAGAGCAGGAACAGAAGGCAGCCAGGCAGGTAACCGAGGGTTAACTGAAGCCAGGGACTTAGCCAGGAGCAGGGTCTCAGGAACAGCTGGGTTTGTCAGCAGGCGGGCAGCGCGGCACAATAGACCTAGCACTACAACATCTGGGGTTTCTAGCACCAAGTGACCCCAAGATACATGGCCCTAAAGTTGGGTCGCAAAATATTTTCGAATCCAGTTGAAATAGTTTCAAATGCGGTTGAAATCATTTCGAATTTGGTTGAAATAACCCCAATTTGCATACCAAATTTGGGGTTCCTAGCTACAAGTGGCCCGAGATACGTGGCCCCAAGGTCGGGTCGCAAAAGCTCATTCTCTTCTGCAGAAAAGTACTTGACATATTGTCCATATCTCGGGGTCACTTGGTGCTAGGAACCCCACAACTTGTGGCAGGTGACGTGGCAAGTGAACAATCCACAACTTGGTCATGTGGCAGGTCACGTGGCACTCGTGGCAGGTGTCATGGCAAGTGGACAATACACAACTTGTGGCAGGTCGACGATCGACATCCGTGACTTCTTCAATCAGGCATGCTGACAACTTCATTGATGTGATAAATATAAATTAAATAAGATGTGTGTGTTGTTTTGCACTGTACACTGCAAGTATGAGAAGTTGATGTGACAGATATATATAAGTAACTAACCATCTTCCAAAATTTCTAATTCAAATAGAAAAGATTAGAAAAAAAGATAATTTAATAGAATAAAATAGAAAGAATATACAACCATCTTCTGAAATTCAAATTTCAATAGAATAAATTAGAATTTCGAATAGTATGAATTCAAATTTTTTAATGAATTAATTTTAAATTTGGATAAAAAAGATTATAATAAAATAGAAAATAGACTAGAAAAACGATAGAACAGAATAGAATATATTATATTTTATTCTTTTCTGTTCTATTGTTTTTCTAGTCTATTATTTTATATTCTATTAAAATCTTTTCTATTAAAATCAAAATCATTATATACTAAATTCGAATTTCGGAAGATGGTGGTTTTATAATATATATATATATATATATATATATATATATATATATATATATATATATATATATATATATATATATATATATATATATATATATATATATATATATATATATATATATATATTTCTTTCCGACATTCAAATTTTGTATAGAATAAATCTGAATTTGAATAGAAAAGATTTGAAAAGAAATAGAGAATAGACTAGAAAAACAGTAGAATAGAGTATAGATACTATCTATTTCATTTTTAATTTCTTTTGCTGATTACTATTTGTTACTATTAGACTATTAGCATCTATTTCATTTTTTCGCAGATCTCCTACAGACTATTGGTATCTATTTCGTTTTCTCACCAGATCTCCTGCAGACTATTAGCATCTATTTCTTTTTTTTTGCAGATCTCCTGTAGACTATTAACAGCGATTTCACTTCTTTTTTTTTTCAGATCTTCTGCAGACTGTTAGAATCAATTTCATTTTTATTTGCAGATTAATATTTATTTCCATCAGATCTTCTGCAGTATATTAATATCTATTTCATTTTTTTGCAGATCTTCTGCAGACTGTTAGAATCAATTTCATTTTTATTTGCAGATTAATATTTATTTCCATCAGATCTTCTGCAGTATATTAATATTTTGCATTAGAGCAGCCATTTCCTTTATTTCAGCAGATCTCCTGCAGACTATTAGCATCTATTTCATTTATGAATGGACAACAAGAAAGACATCACCGCTTATATCTCTATACACAGGGAAATGGCTGCTAATAGTCTGCAGGAGACCAGCAAAAAATAAATAGATGCTTATAGTCTGCAGATCTGATGAGAAAATTAAATAGATACTAATAGGCTGCAGGAGATCTGCAAAAAAATGATATAAATGCTAATAGTCTGCAGGAGATCTGTTGGAAATAAATAGTAATCTGCAAAAAAATGAAAATAGATGCTAATAGTCTGCAGGAGATCTGCTGAACTAAAGGAAATGGTTGTTCTAATGCAAACAAATTAAAATGAAATAGATGCTAATAGTCTGCAGGAGATCTGCAAAAAAAAAAAATAGATGTTAATATACTGCAGGAGATCTGATGGAAATAAATAGTAATCTACAAAAAAGAAAAATGAAATTGATTCTAACAGTCTGCAGGAGATCTGCAAAAAAAAAGAAGTGAAATGGCTGTTAATAGTCTACAGGAGATTTGCTTAAAAAAGAAATAGATGCTAATAGTCTACAGGAGATCTGGTGAGAAAACAAAATAGATACTAATAGTCTGCAGGAGTTCTGCAAAAAAATGAAATAGATGCTAATAGTCTGCAGGAGATCTGTTGAAAAAACGAAATAGATACTAATAGTCTGTAGGAGGTCTGCAAAAAATGAAATAGATGCTAATAGTCTGCAGGAGATCTTATTAAAACAAATGGTAATCTGCAAAAAATTTTTTAAATGAAATAGATAGTATCTATATTCTATTCTGTTCTATTGTTCTAGTCCATTCTCTATTTCTATTCTAATCTTTTCTAATCAAATTCGAGTTCATTCTATACGAAATTCAAATGTCGGAAAGAAATATATATATATATATATATATATATATATATATATATATATATATAAAACCATCTTCCAAAATTCGAATTTAGTATATAATGATTTCGATTTTAATAGAAAAGATTTTACTTTCGGTTCCGGAGCCACATGAGCAGGCTGTGAGCGGACACAGCTCCCGCCGACCCCCTTTAATTCGCTGCCTGCAAACCTGCTAAAGCTCTGGGATTGATCCCCAAACTTCACCGCACTTACAGGGGGACTCATGGACCGCTTTGTGGAGCGGTCATATGCTCTGGCTGTCTCGGCATCGCCATTCCCTGCAGAAGACACGGCCTTCGACGCGGCTAAGATGGCGGCCGCAATGCCAGAGGACCAGATCTCTTCGCAGCCGCCGATAACAGTAGTGACGCAGGAGAACCAACGACCTGCGGGCATAGCCCAAGAAGTTGTAGCCCTCCTAGGCCCTACTTTGACGGCCACGGTAGATGCAGCCGTGCATAAGTGTCTGGAACAGCTCCATATAGAATTGCAAGCTCAGGCACAATGCATTGCCCAGACGGAAGATAGGCTATCTTTCCTGGAAGATGACACTACTGCTCAATCGGCGACGATTGCCCGTCTCTCTGCGGAGACAAGAGACCTGTGGGAAAAGATCGATGACCTCGAGAATCGCTCCAGGAGAAACAATTTACGAATCATTGGTCTCCCGGAAGCTATTACCACGAATCAACTCGCTGACCTGTGTGCAAAAGTCATACCGGAGCAGTTGGGTCTTCGCATACCCTGTGTTGTCGAACGCGCACACCGTATTGGTCAGTATGAAGACACCCGTACTAAGCCTAGGCATGTCATTGTGAAGTATTTAAATTACGCTGACAAGGCTGCGATTCTACAAGCTTTTCGACGCAACCGCAACTTGGCCGTCGATGGAGCGAAATTACTACTGTTTGCGGACTATTCGGTGGAGGTTATGAAACGTAGGAAAGCTTTCGCTCCGGTGTGTACCATGCTGCACCAACAACAAGTGAAGTTCTCCCTGGCTTACCCTGCTGTTTTACAAATGGAAACCCCTTCGGGGGAACGACTAGCTTTTACATCACCGGACGAAGCAGCACGATACTTGGCCCACTCTGCCACGGAAATGGATCACACCGATGCCTCAACCGGCTCTCCATCCCGCCTTCACTCTCCGTCGGAAGATCGCAGACCGCGTTCCAGCCCTAGCAAGCCGCCGTATAAACGCACCCGCCTCACCCAGCTGTCGAGTCGTGTGGGCAATCGAGGCCGATGAAGTCGGACGCTTACGTACCGATGTAGGCGAATCACTGCTGATCACACCAGTGACAGACACGGTCCTGATAAGTATAATTTTGCTTTACTCCCTCTTTACTTGCCTACACTCCTGTAGTCTACACCAGTTATACATTTTTATGGTTTTGTGGACCAGACCCCTTGAAGGGTCGATGCGACTGTAACGGAGCCGAATATGTTCTGTTTGGCTGAACTTACCCTACTTGCTACTGCTGTTGCTGCTTACTTCTGCGAGCTGGACCGCCATGTCCTAGTGGCGAATTATCTCCTAGGCCCGCTACTTTGTTGTGTTCCGACACTGACTTACACTCAAAGTGTGAAACTGTTTTACACGAGGAAATTGGAACCTTTGCCGACATCAGTCTGGTCTATCCCCATTCCGACATCTACACCGTCCACCACGTTGGGAGCTAGGCCCAGCTCTCGATCGCTACTGGACGATATTTGGCTATCGGGGGTGGGCGGGAGGGATAGTTTCCGCATATAGCTGAATGTGGAAAAAAGAGAAGTTCATGGTGGACTATTTTGATATCTTTTTGTTAATCGTTCATTTTTTATTTCTTTCACGCTGTGCCTTTCGATGCATGATGTTCTTTATTACTTGTTTGCATGAGTGTTATATGCCTTTAAACCTAGGAGCGACACGGTCTTCGAGAGTCCCCATCCTTGATGGATCGAGACTATGGGGAATGTTTCCCCCCTGTCTTTTAACGTTGAATGCTGACTCATTTCAATTATGGCTTCATCAATCGAGGGGAATCACTTGAAAATCGTGTCATGGAATGTTAAGGGGCTTCGCTCTCCGTATAAGCGGATGATGATCCTTAGACATTTGAAGAGGTTACGAGCAGATGTGGCTCTGTTACAGGAGACACACCTGTCGGCCGATGATTTGCAACGTCTTCGTAGATTGTGGGTGGGAGAGGTTCTTGGTTCTTCTTCTGATGGTCGTAGGGCAGGGGTAGCAATCTTATTACATAAGAAACTTAACTATGCTCTTAAAAATGTACAACTAGATCACCAAGGCCGCATGGTCACAATCTCCCTCAAATTAGCCCATACAGATATTGCAATCACCAATGTCTATGCCCCTAATTCACCTGATTCTACCTTTTTTCGAGACTTGACTACCTGGACGACGTTGATACCGGAGACCTTGCACATTTTGGGAGGAGATTTTAATGCAGTAATGTCACCTACCCTCGATCGCTCGGGCAAAGCCACTGTTGGTGGGTCGGCGCGGGACAAGCCTATCTCCCCACCGACGCTTTTGGCAAGGACGATCGAACAGTTACGACTGATGGACCCGTGGATGATAGCCCACCCAACGGGAAGTGACTTTACTTTTTATTCCCCCCCTCATGACTCGTTTTCCCGTATAGATTATTTTTTTGTCTCCCAAGCGCTTTTCCAACTGACTCAAGACCCTGAAATACATGACCCTAGGATTTCGGACCACAGCCCAATAGCTATTAAATTGCTAGATACTCGTGTGGGATCCTTACCACCTATGTGGCGTTTCCCCTCATACTTAGCGAACAACGAGGATTTTCGTTCTGTGCTGGAATCAGCATGGACGGAATATACATCTAATAATGAGGAACACCTCTCTAACCCGAATCTATTCTGGGAGGCTGGTAAAGCATTCTTACGCGGTAGGATTATATCGTACACTACCCAATTCAAAAACAACGCCAAAAGGCAATACATGACGGCGAGTGAGACTCTTCGGTCAGCACACAAATGACTAGTATCCAGTCGTACGCCTGCTAATATCAGAGCATGGACAACCGCCAAGAGGGAGTTTGACCTTTGGGCGGAACAACAGGAATTGGCTAAAGCGTCATACTCCACTCTATATGTCCACAAATTCGGAAACAAGGCAGGTAAACTGCTTGCCAGGATGTGCGCCGGGACTAAAAAACCTACGCGTATTATGTCCATGAAAGACACTGCGGGCTTATTACACACCTCTCCCGAGGAAATTAGCAAAATTCTCACGGATTATTACACCCACCTATACTCTACAGATCCGGTGGATCAGAAGGGGGCGGCGACCCTTCTGAATAATTTACACTTACCCGAGCTCACCACTGAGGCTCTAGCCGCCCTTAATAAACCCATTTCGGTTGAGGACATCCAGGACACGATTCAGTCGTTGGCTTTATCTAAAGCTCCGGGCCCTGACGGCCTCCCTGCTGAATTTTATAAACTGGCCAAGGACTTCATTCCGGCTACTTTGCAAACCGTCTTTAGGGCAATGTGGGACGGAAGCCCATATCTCCCTACGGGAACACAGGCCTACATACGGCTTATTAGTAAAAAAGATAGGGATCCTACTCTCCCAGGGTCATATCGACCAATATCGTTGATAAACGTGGACGTGAAAATTTTATCTAAAATTGTCGCAACTCGTCTTGCGTCGTTACTCCCATCCCTTCTGCACCCAGCCCAATCGGGTTTCGTTAAAGGGCGCTCGGCTACATTAAATATTCGTAAAGTCCTGACTGTTTTAGAATATGCCAAATTACACCCCGACCAGGATGTAGCCATACTGTCCTTAGACGCCGAAAAGGCCTTCGACAACATTAGTTTGTCTTGGCTTTTTCAAGTGATGGAAAAATTAGCGTTCTCTAGACCGATCCTGTATTTCTTACGCCGTATGTACGAATCCCCGACGGCCCGTTTAGTGACACCTGACTTCATATCGGACGCAATCCCCCTGACAAAGGGGACGAGACAGGGCTGTCCTCTGTCCCCCTTATTGTTCAATTTAGCCATCGAGCCGTTATCTAGATTGATTAACTCGACTAATGGGATTAGTGGGGTAACGATGGGAGATCACACGCTCCGCTCCGCCTTTTTTGCGGACGATATTTTACTATTTTCCACGGATCCGACGGGAGACTTTGGGCGTCTTACGGATATATTCCAAACGTTTCGGTCATACTCTGGGTTACGTATTAATTTTGATAAAAGTGAAATTCTGTCCCTTAGACCTAACTTAGCCAATACTTGGGTCTCTAAATCTCCCTTAGCGATAGCGACCCACTATATTACCTATCTAGGAATACGTATTGGCCGGACACCCTCAACCATTTACTCACTTAATTTTCCTCCGGTGATATCGAAAATTGTAAAGGAGCTAGAGGCTTGGGCGGCTCTTCCTCTCTCGCTTTTCGGGAGATGTCATCTTTTTAAAATGGTTTAATTTGTGAGATTACTATACCCTATGCAAACTATTCCTCTCTTAGTTAAGCACTCGGATATCAAGTTGATTCACTCTGCATTAACAAAATTTTTATGGGCCGGGAAGAAGCCGAGGATTGCTCTGAATAAGCTGTGCCTCCCGAAGGTAGAGGGAGGAGCGAGCCTGCCCAATATACGGTTTTACAACCTAGCACGTTTACTTAGACAAGGACTTGACTGGCTATTAGGAAAGTCCAGGTATTCGAATCATTTTCTAGAAACTGCAGCAGTTTCACCGTTTGCCCTCTCAGCTATCCTCCATTCGAACCCAAACAAATTACCTAACCACCTCCGATCAAATCTATTGATTAGAGACACAGTGATAGCTTGGAGGGAGACCCGAAAACTGTTGGGGCTACCTTCTGATATTTCCCTTTATCTGCCTATCCAATCCAATCCCATGTTCCCTCCGTCCACAATGCATAGTGTATTTGCCTGTTGGGCTGCGAAAGGTCTCACGATGGTCTATGATGTATACTTGCACGGCTCAGGTAAACCTAAGCCTTTCCAGATGCTGGCTCGGGAATTTTCCCTACCTATGACTCATTTATTCTACTACCGCCAGTTGATTAGTTATTTGGGAGACAGACATAGACACGCTACGAATCTGTTTCAGAAATCCTTCATAGATACGATACTGCAAAATGGTGACTACTCTATTTCTACCATTTATACCTCTCTTATTGACTACCAATCCGCCAAATACCATCTACAACCATTTCGAAAGTGGGCAGACATCTTCGATGATATGGATCTCTCCGTGAAGTTACTAGAAGGGTACACTAGAGTCAGACATGTTACGATCTCCGAAATTTGGAGGGAAACCCAATTTAAGATTCTACACAGAGCTTACTACCCCTTCCGTGCTAATCGCACCGATCCCGACCAGGAACGTTGTACATGGTGTTCAGCACTGCGCCCCACGCTTCTCCATCGCTTATGGGAATGCCCACATATTACGAATTTTTGGAACTCAGTATTACGATTTATTTGAGATGTCGCTAACCTCAACCTACCCAGAGACCGCCTCTTATGCCTATTCGGTTGTACCCCATCTGTTGAACCACACCTTGCGGATAGCTCTACGGGTATACCTCAATGGGTTCATTTATGTCTTCTGGTCGCACGAAGAACTATCCTGACACAATGGATCAAAGCTTCACCGCCCTCACTACAGGCTGTGAAAAAAGCCCTGGAAGCTCTTTTTTACCTCGAACGATTGGATACCATCTTGCTAAGCTTTAAATCTACCACACGTTTTTTTTCGAGATGGCGCAAATTTATGGAGCATGTTTTTTCTACGGAGGACATACACACGACTATGCAGCCATTCCGATACACAGAATGGTATCTCAAAAGAGATATTACTAACTCTCTGGGCATCCTGAAGATACCCAGTAGGGCAACAAGGGAGGTACCCACCTGACCAGTTAGTAATAAGTAATGAGTAATAGATACAATGTCGTGATGACTTTATGGTATTATTTTAACTGCTCAGTGGTAAACCGTGCTCTCGCTCCTATACACCCTGTTTTGTTTGTATGGTTTTTAGGCATGTTACTATACGATACGAACCATGTATATGTTTTATGTACTGCTTCTATTCCTTTTGTTTATGTATAACGATTGCTTGTCCTTAGAAGTAAATCTGAATAAAACAAAAATTTAAATAAAAAAAAAAAGAAAAGATTTTAATAGAATATAAAACAATAGACTAGAAAAACAATAGAACAGAACAGAATAAAATATAATACAGTGGTGTGAAAAAGTGTTTGCCCCCTTCCTCATTTCCTGTTCCTTTGCATGTTTTTCACACTTAAGTGTTTCGGAACATCAAACCAATTTAAACAATAGTCAAGGACAACACAAGTAAACACAAAATGGAATTTGTAAATGAAGGTGTTTATTATTAAAGGTGAAAAAAAATCCAAACCATCATGGCCCTGTGTGAAAAAGTGATTGACCCCTTGTTAAAACATACTATAACTGTGGTTGTCCACACCTGAGTTCAATTTCTCTAGCCACACCCAGGCCTGATTATTGCCACACCTGTTCACAATCAAGGCATCACTTAAATAGGAGCTGCTTGACACAGTAAGGTCCACCAGAAGATCCTTAAAAGCTACACATCATGCCGAGACCCAAAGAAATTCAGGAACAATTGAGAAAGAAAGTAATTGAGATCTATCAGTCTGGAAAGGGTTATAAAGCCATTTCCAAAGCTTTGGGAATCCAGCGAACCACAGTGAGAGCCATTATCCACAAATGGCGAAGACATGGAACAGTGGTGAACCTTCCCAGGAGTGGCCGGCCGCCCAAAATTACCCCAAGAGCGCAGCGACGACTCATCCAAGAGGTCACAAAAGACCCCACAACAACGTCCAAGGAACTGCAGGCCTCACTTGCCTCAGTTAAGGTCAGCGTTCATGCCTCCACCATCAGGAAAAGACTGGGCAAAAATGGCCTGCATGGCAGAGTTCCAAGGAGAAAACCACTGCTGAGCAAAAAGAACATCAAAGCTCGTCTCAATTTCTCCACAACACATCTTGATGATCCCCAAGACTTTTGGGACAACATTCTGTCGACCGATGAGACAAAAGTGGAACTCTTTGGAAGGTGTGTGTCCAAGTATATCTGGCGTAGAAGGAACACTGCATTTCAGAAAAAGAACATTATACCAACCGTAAAATATGGTGGTGGTAGTGTGATGGTCTGGGGCTGTTTTGCTGCTTCAGGACCTGGAAGACTTGCCGTGATAAAAGGAACTATGAATTCTGCTGTCTACCAAGAGATCCTGAAGGAGAATGTCCGACCATCTGTTCGTGTACTCAAGCTGAAACGAACTTGGGTTCTGCAGCAGGACAATGATCCTAAACACACCAGCAAGTCCACCACCGAATGGCTGAAGAAAAACAAAATGAAGACTTTGGAGTGGCCCAGCCAAAGTCCTGACCTGAATCCTATTGAGATGCTGTGGTATGACCTTAAAAAGGCCGTTCATGCTCGAAAACCCTCTAATGTAACTGAATTAGGACAATTCTGCAAAGATGAGTGGGCCAAAATTCCTCCAGGACGCTGTAAAAGCCTCATTGCACGTTATCGCAAACGCTTGGTTGCAGTTGTTGCTGCTAAGGGTGGCCAAACCAGTTATTAGGTTTAGGGGGCAATCACTTTTTCACACAGGGCCATGATGGTTTGGATTTGTTTTCACCTTTAATAATAAACACCTTCATTTACAAATTGCATTTTGTGTTTACTTGTGTTGTCCTTGACTCTTGTTTAAATTGGTTTGATGTTCCGAAACACTTAAGTGTGACAAACATGCAAAGGAACAGGAAATGAGGAAGGGGGCAAACACTTTTTCACACCACTGTATATTCTATTCTCTTCTGTTCTGTTCTATCGTTTTTCTAGTCTATTTTCTATTTTATTATAGTCTTTTATATCCAAAATTCAAATTAATTAAATTTAAAAATTTCAATTCATAGTAATCGAAATTCAACTTTATTCTATTCAAATTCGAATTTCAGAAGATGGTTGTATATTCTTTCTATTTTATTCTATTAAATTATATATATTTTTTTTTCCTTTGGGCACCCTGAAGATACCCAACAGGGCAACAAGAGAGCGACCGCCCTAAGTAGTGGATACACCACCATGATTAGTTTATGGTATTGCTTTAGCTACATGTGAGGTTTCCGTGCTTCCGCTCTTACACGCACTATTCTGTTTGTTGGCATGATAACGTAATATAGAGATATGTATATGCTTGATGTATCACCTTTTGTCTTTTTTCTATGACAAGTACTTGTTTGTGGATGAAAATCTGAATAAAAATTAAAAAAAAAAAAAAAAAAAATTATATATTTTTTCTATTCTGTTCTAATCTTTTCTATTTGAATTTGAAATTTTGGAAGATGGTTAGTTACTTACTTATATATATCTGTCACATCAACTTTTCATACTTGTCATTGCCCACTTGCCACAAGTTGTGTATTGTATTTGTCCACTTGCCACGTCACCTGCCACAAGTTGTGTATTGTCCACTTGCCACGACACCTGCCACAAGTACCACGTGACCTGCCACGAATGCCAAATGACCTGCCATGAGTGCCACGTGGCCGGCCATGAGTGCCATGTGACCTGCCACACGTGCCACGTGGCCGGCCACGAGTGCTATGTGACCTGTCACGTGGCTGGCCACGAGTGCCACCTGACCTGACACGAGTGCCCTGTGACCGGGCATGAGTGCCACATGGCCAAGTTGTGGATTGTCCACTTGCCACGTCCAAATGACCCCAGATATGGGCAATATGCCAAGTACTTTTCTGCAGCAGAGAATGACATTTTGCAACCTGACTTTGGGGCCACATATAGCTAGAAACCCCAAATTTGGTATGCAAACACAGTAGAACTAGCACTACAAAATCACCAATTGGGGTTATTTCAACCAAATTCAAAAATATTTCTATCGGATTCTAAATGATTTCAACATGAGTCGAAATTATTTCAACCGCATTTGAAACTATTTCAACCGGATTCAAAAATATTTTGCGACCCAACTTTAGGGCCATGTATCTCGGGGTCACTTGGTGCTAGAAACCCCAAATTTGGAGTTTCTAGCTCTAAGTGACCCTGAGTTACGGGGCCCAAAAGTCGAGTCGCAAAATATCAAGCACTTTTCTGCAGCAGAGAATGACATTTTGTGACCCAACTTTGGGGCCACATATCTCAGGGTTAGGGATGAGCCGAACACCCCCCGGTTCGGTTCGCACCAGAACTTGCGAACAACCCCCGCGTTCGGTACGAACGTTAGAACCCCATTGAAGTCTATGGGACTCGAACGTTCGAATTGGAAAGTGCTAATTTTAACGGCTAATATGCAAGATAGTGTGCTAAAAAGGGTTTGGGGACCTGCCTCCTGCCTCAGGGGACATGGGTCACTGCAAAAAAAAGTTTTAAAAACTGCCGTTTTGGCGGGAACACTGATTTTAATGACGATTAAAGTGAAAAAAAAAAAGTGAAATATTCCTTTAAATATGGTGCCTGGGGGGTGTCTGTAGTATGCCTGTGAAGTGCCACGTGTTTCCCGTGTTTAGAACAGTCCCTGCACAAAATGACATTAAACGGAAATAACACCATTTAAAACTGCTTGCGGTTTTAATGTTATATCTGGTTCCTGCAATATGGTTGAAAATCATTGAGAAACATGGCATGGGTAGCCCTCCCTGCCCATTACCAGCCTATTTGGGTCTTGTACGCATATTAAGGGGAACCCCGTACCCATATTAAAAAAAGGAAATGCGTGTGGCCCCCAGGCCCTATATACTCAGAACAGCAGTATACAGGCGGTGCAAACAAGACAGGGACTGTGTAGGTTTGTTGTGTTAAGTTGAATCTGTTTGTCATTTTCAACCGGTACATTTTTAAAGTGTAGCTCCAGTTAAAAAAACTATCTTTAAGCTTTTTGGAAAACATAGGGAAGGGTTATCACCCCTGTATAATTTGTTTTGTCGTCCATCTTTTTTCATCTCACTTGCTGCTGTCTCCTTGCGTTTGCAAGTAGGAGATGTTTGTAAGTTGGATGTTTGAAAGTAGGGGCCTGCCCTATATTATAGCGGTATGTACTGGGTACAGAGCACGTAGACAGCACGCACTATCTCCTAACACTACTGACTGCAAGCTCTATTATTAACCACTTGTTAGCCCAATGTTTGCATAAAGTGAAAGATGAAGTTATGCTGAGTAAATAGATATCAAACATGTCACTCTTCAAAATTGCACATGCCCGTGGAATGGCGCCAAACGTTACTTAAAAAATCCCCATAGGCGACGCTTTAATTTTTTTTTTACTGGTTACATGTTTTGAGTTGCAGAGGAGGTCTAGGACTAGAATTATTGCTCTCGCTCTAACATTCTCGGCGATACCTCACATGTGTGGCACATGCGAGCACATGGGGACATGGGCGCTTTAATTTTTATTTTATTTTTTTATTGTTCATTTTACTTTATTTATTTTAGTTTGACATTTTTTTCCCCAAAAATATATTTTTGATCACTTTTATTCCTATTACAAGAAATGTAAACATCCCTTGTAATAGGAATATGGGGTGACAGGTCCTCTTTACAGTGAAATCTGGGGGTCAATATGACCCCACATCTCACCTCTAGGCTGGGAAGCCTGAAATAAAAAATAAAAAAAAGATTCTGGCTTTGATCGTACTGGCGAGTTGGTAGAAGCACTGGAGGGCGGTGAGGGGTGGGGGGCGTCTATGGCTGGGTATTTCAGGGTATCACTGAGTATTGCTGGGTATCTCTGAGTATGGCTGGGTATGGCAATTTATGGCAGGGTATTACAGAGTATTGGCGGGGTATTGGCGGGGTACTACAGAGTAATAGCAGGGTACTGCAGAGTATTGGGGGGTACTACAGAGTAATGGCAGGGTACTGCAGAGTATTGGGGGTACTGCAGAGTAATGGCGGGTACTGCAGAGTAATGGCGGGTACTGCAGAGTATTGGGGGGTACTGCAGAGTAATGGGGGTTACTGCAGAGTAATGGCAGGGTACTGCAGAGTATTGGGGGGTACTGCAGAGTAATGGGGGTTACTGCAGAGTAATGGGGGGTACTGCAGAGTAATGGCAGGGTACTGCAGAGTAATGGCAGGGTACTGCACTGCAGAGTAATGGCGGGGTACTGCAGAGTAATGGCGGGGTACTGCAGAGTAATGGCAGGGTACTGCAGAGTATGCACTGGTATTGCAGAGTATTGGCAGGGAATTGAGGGGTTAAATTCGGTGAGCAGCGATGTGGGCACTGCAGATGCAGCCCACATCGCTGCTGACACCGATCTCTTTCCCCTCCGCTGTACCGATCGGTACAGAGAGGGGAGGGAGGAACCGGCGTCATAACATGACGCCGGTTTGTTTCCAAGTGATCACTCCATCATTTGACGGAGCAATCACGTGGTAAACGGCCGCTATGAGCGGCCGTTTACCGTGATCCGTGATGCGCCGGGTCCTGTGGTCCCGGCGGTCACGGATGCTCTCAAATGCGCGCACCTCGGGGCACGCGAGAGCAGAATTCTGGGAGGCCGTTAATTAACGGCCTCTCAGAGTTAAACAACCGCCCTGAAGCCGTTAATCGGCAATGGGCAGTTGTTAAGTGGTTAAAGCTAGATCACTAGCTATATAGGTGAGGTGAATATAGTGGTGTATACTGCAGTCAGGGCACAGACAACAACCACTACACAGCAGCAAGATAGGAAATCAGCCAAAAACGATTGGTGTGTACTGTGTTGAAGGTACACAGAACACCCACTGCTTCAGATGCTAAGTAACACACTACACGAGGCCGCCTCAAAGGCGGCCTTATATAGTGTGGGGCGTGCACTACACAGCCTGAGCTATGATTGGCCACAGGCAGGATGCCTGTGGCCAATCATGGCTCTCCTCGCTGCCGGCGCTGCGATTGGCCAAGCATGCACTGTGACCCCGCATGCTTGGCCAATCGCAGCGCCGGCAGCGAGGAGAGCCATGATTGGCCACAGGCATCATCGGCAGCAATGCACTGCGCCAACGCAGTGCATTATGGTCCGCGCGCGCGTCACTCGAATTTTGACGCAAACGGCCAAAACGTTCGGAATTCGCCGAACGCACGAACAGCCAATGTTCGAGTCGAACGTACGTTCGACTCGAACACGAAGCTCATCCCTACTCAGGGTCACTTATAGCTAGAAACACCAAAGTTGGTATGCAAACACAATAGAACTAGCACTAAAACATCTCCAAACCCTCAATCTTTAGGGTTTCTAGCACCAAGTGACCCTGAGATACATGGCCCTAAAGTCGGGTCGCAAAATATTTTCGAATCCGGTTGAAATAATTTTGAATCCAGTAGAAATATTTTCGAATGCGACCGATTTTTCGAATTCAGTAGAAAATGAAACAAAATCCGAAAACGAATTTAACAAATTTAACGAATATAACTAAACAAAAGTAATTAATTAACAAATTAAAACAAAACTAAACTAAACAAATTTTTTCCTTTTGCACATGTCTAGTCAGCAGGCGGGCAGCGCAGCACCAAATCATCAGGCAGAAGCAGGGTGAAACAGGAAGCCGGAATCAGAAACCAGTAATCGGAGGTATGGAGAAGTCCAGGAGCAAGGTCAAGGATAGCCAGGGGTTCAGCAATGGGTATCGATCAGGTAAGGCAAGGATCGCTAGGTACGGGTACAGGACAGATGAAGATCAGTCAGCAAGATGCTGGGAACAGGACTCCACTTAAATAGGCCATCTGGCGCCAAGGGGAATTAGGGCCCTGTGCGCGCGAGTGTGCAACGTCTCCTACATTCCTTTCCGAAGATGTTAATTTCCTACAATTGGGTGGAGTGAGGATTTAACCCCTTGTCTTTGGGATAGTATAGCCCCAACTTCCGTTTCGGAAGCGTCCACCTCGAGCACGTAAGCCAGAGCAGGGTCAGGGTGCTTCAGAATGGAGGCCGAGGTGGCCAAGGGGAAATAGGGCCATGTGTGCGCGCATGTACGCACGCATGTGCGTGCGAATCCCCACGCGTATGTGCTCACCTGTTCACTTGTGCACATCTATGCGCAAAGCGTCTTACAGGAATTCCCTGACACCCAGATCCAGCTCAGTTCTAGGTTACCAAGTGGAACATCTTCGGTGGAAATAGTAGAAAAATTCATAATATAAAGATGGTAATAGTCAGGTCACAATAGGCAAATGCTTCACTATACAGCTCTTGAGGATTAGCCAAGGCAAGATAAGAAATATGTCCAAGAACAGTTCCATATCACAGGCTGGTGGAGATATGTCTGCACAATCTGTCCGACACAATGTTCTCACAGACGCACCACTGTTCTAGGGACTTCCAGGCCACACAATCCTGGGAGATACTACCATCCAGTCAATGAGTTTCAGGACCACACCCTCCTCCTTGCTCTGACTGGGAGAAGCAGGCAAAATCCCCTGGCCATTATCAGTGGATAGAAGGCTAGCTCATAGTCCCTTCCAAAAGCCTCAGTCCTAGTTGGGTCTGCCACATCCCCCCCCCCTCAAGACAGACTAACCAGGTCCCAGACATCCAACTGCTATGGACATGCGTTAGTGGAGCAGAGTGAAACCGCTTAGTCAGCCCACATGATCTCCATTCTTGGCTGCAAGGAAGAGTTGATATCAGTAGGTATAGGGCAGAGGTCATGGACCCTCTATCTGGCTTTCAACGCTTCTGCCAGAGGTGGGCAAAGCACACTGTTACTCTGCTCCATTACAAAAATGTGAGTGCACTTTAAATAAACATGTCATACAGTATCATTCTATGAGGCTTCATGCACATGAGACGCAGATGCAAACGCTGCTGGACACATGTTGAAACCCGCGTTTAGAAACGCGCGTTTTGCCGCGATTTTTACCGCGATTTAGCGGCATTTTACCGCGTTTTACCGCGTTTGCGTCTAGAAGCGTTTAGCTAAGCTAACATCATAGACCCTCCCCAGCTCAAAAAAACAGTATTATTAACTATTTCAGCAATTTTGTGAGACCAGAGTGAGTAGCAGCAGCTGTGAGAGCTGCAGTGTACTTGTATTTAGCGTGTCACTTGCCACGGCACCTGCCACAAGTTGTGGATTGTCCACTTGCCACGTCACTTGCCACATCATCTGCCACAAGTTGTGGATTGTCCAACTGCCACGTCATCTGCCACAAGTTGTGGATTGTCCACTTGCCACGTGACTTGCCACATCACCTGCCACGTCACTTGCCACGTCACCTGCCACAAGTTTTGGATTGTCCACTTGCCACGTCACTTGCCACAAGTTGGGGATTGTCCACTTGCCACATCACCTGCCACGTCACCTGCCACAAGTTGTGGATTGTCCACTTGCCACGTCACCTGCCACGTCACTTGCCACGAGATGTGGATTGTCCACTTTCCACGTCATCTGCCATGCCACCTGCCACAAGCTGTGGATTGTCCACTTGCCACGTCACCAGCCACATCACCTGCCACAAGTTGTGGATTGCCCACTTGCCACGTGACTTGCCACATCACCTGCCACGTCACTTGCCACATCACCTGCCACAAGTTGTGGATTGTCTACTTGCCACGTCACTTGCCACATCACCTGCCACGTCACTTGCCACGTCACCTGCCACAAGTTGTGGATTGTCCACTTGCCACGTCACCTGCCACGTCACCTGCCACAAGTTGTGGATTGTCCACTTGCCACGTCACTTGCCACGTCACCTGCCACAAGTTGGGGATTGTCCACATCACCTGCCACGTCACTTGCCACATCCCCTGCCACAAGTTGTGGATTGTCCACTTGCCACGTCACTTGCCACATCACCTGCCACGTCGCTTGCCACAAGATGTGGATTGTCCACTTTCCATGTCACCTGCCATGCCACCTGCCACAAGTTGTGGATTGTCCACTTGCCACGTCACCAGCCACATCACCTGCCACAAGTTGTGGATTTCCACTTGCCACGTGACTTGCCACATCACCTGCCACATCACTTGCCACGTCACCTGTCACAAGTTGTGGATTGTCCACTTGCCACATCACTTGCCACGTCACCTGCCACGTCACTTGCCACGTCACCTGCCACAAGTTTTGGATTGTCCACTTGCCACGTCACTTGCCACGTCAGCTGCCACGTCACTTGCCACAAGATGTGGATTGTCCACTTGTCACATCACCTGCCACATCACTTGCCACATCACCTGCCACAAGTTGTGGATTGTCCACTTGCCACGTCACTTGCCACATCACCTGCCACGTCACTTGCCATGAGATGTGGATTGTCCACTTTCCACGTCATCTGCCATGCCACCTACCACAAGCTGTGGATTGTCCACTTGCCACGTCACCAGCCACATCACCTGCCACAAGTTGTGGATTGTCCACTTGCCACGTCACTTGCCACATCACCTGCCACGTCACTTGCCACATCACCTGCCACAAGTTGTGGATTGTCTACTTGCCACGTCACTTGCCACATCACCTGCCAGGTCACTTGCCACAAGATGTGGATTGTCCATTTTCCACGTCACCTGCCATGCCACCTGCCACAAGTTGTGGGTTGTCCACTTGCCACGTCACCAGCCACATCACCTGCCACAAGTTGTGGATTGTCCACTTGCCACACCACTTTCCACGTCACCTGCCACGTCACCTGCCACGTCACTTGCCACATCACCTGCCACAAGTTGTGGATTGTCTACTTGCCACGTCACTTGCCACATCACCTGCCACGTCACTTGCCACAAGATGTGGATTGTCCACTTTCCACGTCATCTGCCATGCCACCTGCCACAAGTTGTGGATTGTCCACTTGCCACGTCACCAGCCACATCACCTGCCACAAGTTGTGGATTGTCCACTTGCCACACCACTTTCCACGTCACCTGCCACGTCACCTGCCACAAGATGTGGATTGTCCACTTGCCACGTCACCAGCCACATCACCTGCCACAAGTTGTGGATTGTCCACTTGCCACATCACTTTCCACGTCACCTGCCACGTCACCTGCCACAAGTTGTGGATTGTCCACTTGCCACATCCCTTGCCACGTCCCCTGCCACGTCACCTGCCACAAGTGGATTGTCCACTTGCCACATCACTTGCCACATCACCTGCCACAAGTTGTGGATTGTCCACTTGCCACGTCACCTGACACAAGTTGTGGATTGTCCACTCGCCACGTCACTTGCCACATCCCCTGCCACAAGTGGATTGTCCACTTGCCACGTCACTTGCCACGTCCCCTGCCACAAGTGGATTGTCCACTTGCCACGTCACTTGCCACGTCACCTGCCACAAGTTATGGATTGTCCTCTTGCCACGTCACATGCCAGTCACCTGCCACAAGTTGTTGATTTTCCACTTGCCGCGTCACCTGCCAGGTCACTTGCCATGTCACCTGCCACAAGTTGTGGATTGTCCACTTTCCACGTCACTTGCCACTTCACCTGCCACGTCACTTGCCACAAGTTGTGGATTGTCCACTTGCCACATCACTTGCCACCTGCCATGTCACTTGCCACAAGTTGTGGATTGTCCACTTGCCACGTCACTTGCCACCTGCCATGTCACTTGCCACAAGTTGTGGATTGTCCACTTGCAATTGCAATTGTTTAAAATATTTTTCTAATGGTTTTTCATCATTTGCAATCATTTTTGAGATTTTTAATGTAAAAAAAAGGTCACCTTTAAAAACGCATATAAACGCAAACGCGGCTAAACGCGGTAGCGGCGTTTTACCGCGTTTTACCGCGTTTTGCCGCGTTTTGCGTCTGAAACGTGGAAATGTTTGCTTCTGAACGCATTTTTTTGCTTCTGGAAAAACGAGATTAAACGCAACTGCATAAAAACGGAAAAAAACGAGACTGTGTGCATGGACACATAGGATAACATTGAATGAGTTCAGGGGCAGTTGAAAAAACTGTCCAACTGCATCTGAACGCGCGTTTAACTGCGTCTCGTGTGCATGAGGCCTGAGCATCTGTATTTCATATGTTGTATTGCTGTGAGCGGAATCTGGACTGATCACTAATACCTGTGTTTATACTTTGGGGAATTATCCCCTAAGGCTTGTTTGGCTTTCCCATTAATTTATAGGCCAAATCGTTTTGGTAAGAAGCCCTTGTTTATTATCGCTCTCATTCACAGAGGATCTTTGAGAAGTTGGCTCCTTCATACATGTACTTCTAATATTTATTGTCACATATATAAACAAGCATAAAACATATATACTGTGCCACTCAAAACAGGCACATTGTGAAGAGACTATTTGCACATATTTGTATTTGTCACTTAGTTTGATAAGCATCGTACTTTTTTTTTGGAAATTTAAAAGTGTGAATTGTAGTCAAATTTGAGGTAGAGATGTTAAAACAATATTGATGACAGATAGTGTCAATGTCCCCCAACCGTGCTTAAGGATAGTTGTTCCAGTTAGAGTTTCATCGTCACTTTACACAACTTGTAATTATAACAGGCTCCTTTATAAAACTTTCACCTTCCATGATGTTCTTTAACCACTTCAGCCCCTGAAAGATTTTCCCCCTTAATGACTGGGGCATTTTATGGGATACGGCACTGCATCACTTTAACTGACAATTGTGCAGTCGTGCGATGTTGTACCCAAATAAAATTGATGTCCTTTTTTTCAAATACAGCTTTCTTTTGGTGGTATTTGATCACCTCTCTGGTTTTTATTTTTTGCACTATAAACAAAAGAAGAGCGACAATTTTGAAAACCTTCTATTTAACTATTTTGAGAACTATTGTAATAGAACTTATCCAATGCTGAAGGCCATGTGGGTAGGGATGAGCTTCGTGTTCGAGTCGAACGCATGTTCGACTCGAACATCGGTCGTTCGTGCGTTCGCCGAATTCCGAACGTTTGGGCCGTTCGCGGCAAAATTCGTGTGGCCCACAATGCACTGCGATGGCGCAATGCATTGCTGTCTCACGATTGGCCAAGCATGCACTGTGACCCCGCATGCTTGGCCAATCGCAGCGTCAGTAGCGGGAAGAGCAATGGTTGGCCACAGGCATCCTGCCTGTGGCCAATCATAGCTCAGACTGTGTAGTGCACGCCCCACACTATATAAAGCTGCCTTTCAGGCGGCCTCGTGTAGTGTTTGTTAGCATCTGAAGCAGTGGGTGTTCTGTGTACCTTCAACACAGTTACACACCAATCGTTTTTGGCTGATTTACTATTGTGCTCTTGTGTAGTGGTTACTGTCTGTGCCCTGACCGCAGTATACACCACTATATTCACCTCACCTATATAGCTAGTGATCTAGCTTTAATAATAGAGCTTGCAGTCAGTAGTGTTAGTGCGTGCTGTCTGCGTGCTCTGTACCCAGTACATACCACTATATACACCTACATAGCTGTTCTCTATTTGAGCCCGATTGTCATCTGCTGGAGTTATTGGAAGTTGTGTGTGCCTCCAGCACAGCACAGTATACATCTGTATATACCCCTTTAACTCTGCTGTTTTCTTGTTATTGTCTGCGTGCCCTGACCGCAGTATACACCGTGATATTCACCTCACCTATATAGCTAGTGGTCCATCTTTAACAATAGAGCTTGCAGTCAGTAGTGTCACTCAGGAGATAGTGCGTGCTGTGTGCCTGCTCTGTACCCAGTACATACCGCTATTATCTACCTACATAGCTGTTCTCTATTTGGGCCCGATTGTCATCTGCGGGAGTTATTGGAAGTTGTGTGTGCTTCCAGCACAGCACAGTATACATCTGTATATACCCCTTTAACTCTGCTGTTCTCTTGTTATTGTCTGCGTGCCCTGACCGCAGTATACACCGTGATATTCACCTCACCTATATAGCTAGTGGTCCATCTTTAACAATAGAGCTTGCAGTCAGTAGTGTCACTCAGGAGATAGTGCGTGCTGTGTGCCTGCTCTGTACCCAGTACATACCGCTATTATCCACCTACATAGCTGTTCTCTATTTGGGCCCGATTGACATCTGCTGGAGTTATTGGAAGTTGTGTGTGCTTCCAGCACAGCACAGTATACATCTGTATATACCCCTTTAACTCTGCTGTTCTCTTGTTATTGTCTGCGTGCCCTGACCGCAGTATACACCGTGATATTCACCTCACCTATATAGCTAGTGGTCCATCTTTAACAATAGAGCTTGCAGTCAGTAGTGTCACTCAGGAGATAGTGCGTGCTGTGTGCCTGCTCTGTACCCAGTACATACCGCTATTATCCACCTACATAGCTGTTCTCTATTTGGGCCCGATTGACATCTGCTGGAGTTATTGGAAGTTGTGTGTGCTTCCAGCACAGCACAGTATACATCTGTATATACCCCTTTAACTCTGCTGTTCTATAAAAAAGGCATCTGCAGGAATTAGTGGGTGTTGTGTGCCTCCAGCACAATATAAACTACCCAACTACTGTTTTACCCAACTCCCTTCAGGCCATTACCATGTCTGGAAGGCCAGCAAGGAGAGGCAGACAGGCGCGAGCCGATAAAAGAGGGCAAGCAGGCTCTGTGTCTAGAGACAACAGTGCTGGTCGTGGACGCGGTGCATTGTCATCAGCACGTGGCCATGGGACATGCTTGTCCTTCTTTTCTGCAGCTGGACATGTTGAACCGCAACATGCCAACGACTTGGTAGAGTGGATGACCAAGCCCTCTTCATCCTCCTAATCCTCTCTCACCCAGTCTCAGGGTAGTAGAAAAACAGCTGCCAACACATCGTCGTCCCTCCTCTCAATGTCATCATCAGTGACTCCTTCCCTAGACCCACCACGTCCTCCTGAGGAGTCTCCTGAACTCTTTGAGCACAGTGTTGGGTACATGCTCCAGGAGGATGCCCAGTGTTTGGTGGGCTCTGATGATGACACTCAACTAGAGGAAGGCAGTAGCGTGAGCACAGAGAGAGGGGATGCTCAAGAAGGACAGCAATCTGGCAGTCATGTTCCACAAGCTGCAGCATACTGCCAGGTTTGCTACAGCGATGAAGAGGGAGGGGATGATGAGGGCACTGACTCCACGTGGGTGCCTGGAAGGAGGGAGGAGGAGGAGGAGGAGGCACATGTCCAACGAGGCAGGATGCCCTCCGGGGGCCAGCTTAGGGGCAGCACACCGACTGAATCACACCGCAGAGCTCCGCCTGCGCAGAGCGCTTCCTCTGCGCAGAGCGCTTCCTCTGCGCGTTATTCTAAAAGTTCTTTGGTGTGGGCCTTTTTTGAGACGAGTGCATCAGATCGCACCGCTGCTATTTGCAACATATGTCTCAAGCGTATCTCACGTGGTCAAAACATCAGCCGCTTGGGCACCACATGCTTGACCAGACATATGTTGACCTGCCATGCAGCTCGTTGGCAAGCATACCTCAAAGACCCACACCAAAGAACAAAGCGGACCTCTCCTTGCTCCTCATCAGCTGGCATCTAAAACCCCACTAGACCTTCAGTCCTCTCTGAAACCTGCTCTGAGAGGAATGAAGGTGTAGAATTAGGTGTGTCACAGCCAAGTGCTTCCGGGAACTCTGCTAGTGGTACATCCACGTCCGATTATAGCAGACAAATGTCCCTGCCCCAGCTGCTGGACCGGCGGAAGAAATTTACTCCCACCCATCCACATGCCCAGCGGTTGAATGCTAGCTTGGCTAAATTGCTAGCACTTCAACTGCTGCCTTTTCAGTTGGTAGACTCGGCCACCTTCCGTGAGTTTGTACAATGTGCGGTTCCTCAGTGGCAGGTCCCCAAACGCCACTTTTTCTCACGGAAGGCAATTCCGGCTCTCTACCGGCATGTGGAAGGCAATGTCCTTGCCTCGCTGGACAGGGCGGTCAGCGGTAAGGTGCATATTACCGCTGACTCATGGTCCAGCAGGCATGGACAGGGACGTTACCTGTCTTTCACGGCCCATTGGGTCACTCTTCTGGCTGCTGGGAAGGATGCAGGACAAGGTGCAGTAGTATTGGAGGTTGTTCCGCCACCACGCCTCCAAAATGCTACTATTGGTTGTGACACACCTCTCTCCTCCACCCCCTCCTCTTCTTCTTCCTCCATGGCCTCTTCCAGTGCTCTGTCCTCAGAACCAGCGGTGCTCCGTAGGCGTTGCAGGGGCTACGCAAGTACGCAGGCAAAACTATGCCATGCCGTGCTTGCGCTGGTTTGTTTGGGGGACAGGAGCCACACTGGGGCGGATGTTTTGTCAGCTCTGCAGGGGCAGGCCGAGAGGTGGTTGACGCCACGCCAGCTTAAGCCAGGAATGGTGGTTTGCGACAATGGCACCAACCTCCTCTCCGCCCTCCGACAGGGACAACTGACCCATGTGCCCTGTGTAGCTCACGTCCTTAACCTGGTGGTGCAGCGGTTCTTGGGCAGGTACCCCGGCTTACAGGATGTCCTGAAACAGGCCAGGAGAGTCTGTGTGCATTTCCGCCGATCATTTAATGCCTGTGCTCGGCTGGCTGAGCTCCAAAAGGAGTTGAACCTGCCCAAGAACCGCCTTATATGTGACATGCCCACCAGATGGAACTCAACATTGGCCATGCTGCAGCGGCTGCACACGCAGCAGAGGGCCATCAATGAGTACCTGTGCGACTACGGCACCAGGACAGGGTCAGGAGAGCTTGGTTTTTTCTCACCACGCCAGTGGGGCATGATCAGGGATGCATGCACTGTCCTGTCACCGTTTGAGGAGGCCACAAGGATGGTGAGCAGTGACAGTGCATGCATCAGTGACACTATACCTCTTGTCCACCTCTTGGAGCATACGCTGCGTGGAATAATGGACAGGGCACTTGAGGCAGAACAGAGGCAGGAAGAGGAGGACTTCCTTGCCTCTCAAGGCCCCCTTTATCCAGACAGTGTTCCTGCTGTGCCACCCATCACACAGGAAGAGGGTGAGGAAGAGGAGGAGGAGGATGATTGTGTCAGCATGGAGGTGGAGGCTGGCACTCAGCATCAGCAGCAGCAGTCTTATAGGGATGATTTACAGTCCCAAGAAACACGTGGACTTGTACGTGGCTGGGAGGAGGTAGCTGCGGATCATGTTGTCCTTAGTGACCCAGAGGACTCCGGACCGAATGCGTCAGCTAACCTACGCTGCATGGCCTCCCTGATCCTGCAAAGCCTGCGGAAGGATCCTCGTATTCTTCGGATCAAGGAGAGGGACCATTACTGACTGGCCACTCTCCTTGATCCACGGTACAAGGGTAAGGTTGCCGACCTTATCTTGCCATCGCAGAGGGAGCAGAGGATGAGACATCTCCGGGAGGCCTTGCAGAAAGCTCTGTGCAATGCGTTCCCAGAGACTGGGAGGTCACAAACTCCTGGTCCTGGACAACGTGTTGCTGAGGCATCAGTCAGAAGGAGCGGTGGAGAAGGTGGCCGTCTGACTGATGCTTTCAGACAATTTTTTAGTCCGCAGCCCCAAGGTATGATTGGTTCCAGCACCCATCGCCAGCGTCTAATTTACATGGTGCAGGAATACCTAGGGGCAAGGTCAGACTTGGACACCTTTCCCACTGAAAATCCTCTGGCTTACTGGGTCTTGAGGATGGATCACTGGCCAGAGCTTGCACAGTATGCAATTGAGCTACTGGCCTGTCCTGCATCCAGCGTTCTTTCGGAACGCACCTTCAGTACTGCTGGTGGCTTCGTTACCGATCACAGGGTGCGCCTGTCCACCGAATCAGTTGATCGACTGACCTTCATCAAGATGAATCAGTCTTGGATCACCCACAGCTACCAAGCACCTGAAGCTGATGTAACCGAATAATTTTTTTTGAAATACCACATCCCTTCAAGACTGCCTATGCTGATGCTGAGTGACTGTCCTGTTATGTTGATTGTCTATCCTCTTCCTCCTCCGCTGATATGTTGGAAGAACATTTTTGGTTCTGGGTGATACCAGCAGCCCAATTTTTCTGCCCCTGTTTAACAGGGGCGTTTAAGTAAAATTTTTGATGCAATGCTTTGCAGCAGGGCTAATTCCTGCAAAAAAACTAGAGTATATGGCAGAGGTTGCAGTGTGATGGCACCAGTGCCTAAGGCCCAATTTTTCTGCCCCTGTTTAACAGGGGCGTTTAAGTAAAATTTTTGATGCAATGCTTTGCAGCAGGGCTAATTCCTGCAAAAAAACTAGAGTATATGGCAGAGGTTGCAGTGTGATGGCACCAGTGCCTAAGGCCCAATTTTTCTGTCCCTGTTTAACAGGGGCGTTTAAGTAAAATTTTTGATGCAATGCTTTGCAGCAGGGCTAATTCCTGCAAAAAAACTAGAGTATATGGCAGAGGTTGCAGTGTGATGGCACCAGTGCCTAAGGCCCAATTTTTCTGCCCCTGTTTAACAGGGGTGTTTAAGTACAATTTTTGATGCAATGCTTTGCAGCAGGGCTAATTCCTGCAAAAAAACTAGAGTATATGGCAGAGGTTGCAGTGTGATGGCACCAGTGCCTAAGGCCCAATTTTTCTGCCCCTGTTTAACAGGGGCGTTTAAGTACAATTTTTGATGCAATGCTTTGCAGCAGGGCTAATTCCTGCAAAAAAACTAGAGTATATGGCAGAGGTTGCAGTGTGATGGCACCAGTGCCTAAGGCCCAATTTTTCTGCCCCTGTTTAACAGGGACATGTAATTACAATTCTTGATATAATATTTCACAGGAGGGCCCCTTCCTGTGCCCACCCAGAGTAACTGTGAGGACTTATAGTGTTGTGGCACCAGCACCACAACCACCAAAGGTCAATTTTTCTACCACTGTTCAACAATGGCATGTAATTACAATTCTTGATATAATCGTTCACAGCAGGGCGCTCCAGCGGCCACCAAGAGTCACTTTGAGGGCTTACAATGTTGTTGCAAAACCAACACCTTGTTCCGCCATTTCTGCAGAGCATATAGGGCAGGCCCCTACTTTCAAACATCCAATTTACAAACATCTCCTACTTGCAAACGGAAGGAGACAACAGCAAGTGAGATGAAAAAAGATGGACGACAAAACAAATTATACAGGGGTGATAACCCTTCCCTATGTTTTCCAAAAAGCTTAAAAATAGTTTTTTTGACTGGAGCTACACTTTAAAAATGTACCAGTTGAAAATTACAAACAGATTCAACTTAACACAACAAACCTACACAGTCCCTGTCTTGTTTGCACCGCCTGTATACTGCTGTTCTGAGTATATAGGGCCTGGGGGCAACACGTATTTCCTTTTTTTAATATGGGTACAGGGTTCCCCTTAATATGCGTACAAGACCCAAATAGGCTGGTAATGGGCAGGGAGGGCTACCCATGCCATTTTTCTGAATGATTTTCAACCATATTGCAGGAACCAGATATAACATTAAAACCGCAAGCAGTTTTAAATGGTGTTATTTCCGCTTAATGTCATTTTGTGCAGGGACTGTTGTAAACACGGGAAACACGTGGCACTTCACAGGCATACTACAGACACCCCCCAGGCACCATATTTAAAGGAATATTTCACTTTTTTTTCACTTTAATCGTCATTAAAATCAGTGCTCCCGCTAAAACGGTAGTTTTTAAAACTTTTTTTTGCAGTGACCCATGTCCCCTGAGGCAGGAGGCAGGTCGCCAAACCCTTTTTAGGACACTATCTTGCATATTAGCCATTAAAATTAGCACTTTCCAATTCAAACGTTCGAGTCCCATAGACTTCAATGGGGTTCTAACGTTCGTACCGAACGCGCGGGTCGTTCGCAAGTTCTGGTGCGAACCGAACCGGGGGTTGTTCGGCTCATCCCTACATGTGGGCTTTCAGTCTCATGGTGGGTGCTGCAGCCTACCATCCCTGAACCATCAGCATGCTTGTCCAAAGGTCTGATGTGCCAAACTTGTAACCATGAGATCAGTTCATGTGTTCAGTTGATTCCAAATGTACAGTATCTGCCCATGATATAAGTATGTAGAAGGATCTTTATAAATCACTTAAAAATTCTACAGAGTTCATCAAGGTTAAGAAGGTTAGACTGTTGGATCTTCCATTAGTGTCTAGGATGGGTGGAATTTGTTTCACTTTCCTGTAAATTACTTTGAATAGTATAACACTTTCTGTTTCTGGGAAATCTCCTAGCATTGATGCATCGAACTTATTTTTTATTGGACATGTGTACAGATAAAATACGTGTAGCTACTGGAAAATACGATGTGACCTTCAATCCTTCAGTTAATTTATGTATTTATGGGTCGTAATCCTGTGATAAGATATAGAATTTCATTACTGTGAAATATCTACTTACTATTTATTTCAAGGATATCAAATATATTCAACCATTTGCAGTCATTGGATGCTATGGTTTGAAACCTCCAAGTGACTGAAGTAATTGGAATAATTATTTTTTTGTGTATGTAATACACTTAATATGTCTATTGGCAACTCAATATTTCAAGATCATACCACCTCTGACCACCTTTCCTAGATTGGAAATTATTCAGGGAAGGCTCTTCTATATACAGTACATCCTTCTTTATGGATCAAGAATTTCTTGTCCTAAGGAATGTGTTTTTTCTTCATTTTTCTTTTGAATGGTATTGTGACAGACCTTAAAAAAGAATACAACGCAGCGCAATGAGATTATGCAAAAAAGTCCATATCATCATCTAATTGACAGTCCTGTAAATAAATGAATGTGAAGAGCCTCCCTTGGTTTCTCTTTTAGAAAATTAGGACATTTATTTGAGAAAAAGATAAAAAACCTGGTGGGACATTGTGTCCTTTAAATAATATCTATCAGTCTCTATTGTACCTACACGATTAAGGTGGGATAAACTCCCCAATGACGGACTATTTGTTGAGTCAAATAAAGAGTGGAGTGATTTCTTTGTAGCCAAGGGCCTTGAACTTCTAAGACGTCTGCTACTACGTAAGCAGAGGAAAAAGAAATGGTTATAAAAGCCAAATTAAGGAGATCACAGACCGCATTGGGTAATTTAAGGATACTACCAAATTTATTCAACTATCTGGTGATTTAAAAATTGAATTAGTTAAATGGGACAAAGAAACACAGTTGAAACAGAGGAAAAGGTTTTCGCGAGACCTCAATGATTTTGGGGGAAAGCAAGTTTTCAAATGGCAATTTCTAAATGAGATGGAACCTGTTAACTTAGATATAGACCCCATGGTTACTAATAATATGGAACATGCAGTTCGAACTCAAGAGACATATGAGCATTTGCCATCTTGGAGGAATGAGGACCCGCCTCATGTCGTGCAGGGGAGATATTTCACCCCCAAATCCAAAGGACCCAGAGGTTCTAGGACTAGAGGGAGGGGTAGAGGTTGGGGTAATCAGTACCAAACTCCTTCAATAGGTGGCTATACCCATTATCAATATAATAATGAAGAAACTCCATGGAGGCCAGTACCTAATAGGGGGAGGGTTCAACAGAGGGGAAGAGGTTACCCTCAAGGAAGAGGAGCTTCAGTTCCCACTTATAACAGTTATGTCCTCTTACAGGATAATTGGGAGGAACAACCTTATAATAATCATTTTTTAGGGCAGGAGAGGATCCTCTGGAGGGGCCTCCTCCACAGCCCTCTACTTGGGTGGGGGAGTAGAAAGATCATCCTGCCCCCCAAGGTCCACATAGAAATGGGAAGCACAGCCTAAAAAGAAAAAAACAGAGAGGATGTAGGGGGGTGGCGACGAGCCAAAAAGGCAAAGACCCCATTAGGGTCAGGCATCTTTAATCTAAGCAGAATTCCGCTTACAAACAATGAGATGCGTGTTCTTAAAAAGGTCCTTACGTTTGCCCCAATCCGCAATTTGAACAAATTCCAGACATATGTTAATGTCTAGAAGTTTATTCGTGGATTAAACATTAAAAGGTATTTTTTATCCAATCCAATACAGAGGAATTTTTGGTGGTTTGGCTTGGTGGTGCTTAGCAAGATATATTATCTAGAAGATAGTCTAGATTGTTGGGTGACAGTGATAAGTACCAATTGCTGAATAGTGATCCCATGTTGAAATTTAAAGAGGAACCTCATCTTCTGGTTGAGAGAGGAAAAATAGGGGGATTCTAAGTCCGAAAGAGGCATTATATCTAGATCCTCTGTTTTGTAGAACTCCTTTCATATATTTTTGCCTAAGTTACAAAAGAGTCTGGAGCAGCCTCCCAGCCATCTGATAGTTAATGGGATTGATTCCGTATTGGCGAGGTTAGGCCAATATATAGATTTCTTTCTCAAAACCCCTTGTTACAAAAATAGAAGCATATTCGAGAGTAGGGATGAGCCAAACACCCCCCGGTTCGGTTTGCACCCAAACTTTCGAACGGACCCCAAATTCGTACGAACGTTAGAACCCCATTGAAGTCAATGGGACGCGAACGTTAGAAATTAAAAGTGCTAATTTTAACGGCTAATATGCAAGATACTGTCCTAAAAAGGGTTTGGGGACCTGGCTTCTGCCCCAGGGGACATGGGTCAATGCAAAAACAAGTTTTAAAAACTGCCGTTTTGGCGGGAGCACTGATTTTAATGACGATTAAAGTGAAAAAAAGTGAAATATTCCTTTAAATATCGTGCCTGGGGGGGTGTCTATAGTATGCCTGTGAAGTGCCACGTGTTTCCCGTGTTTAGAACAGTCCCTGCACAAAATGACATTTAACGGAAATAACGTCATTTCAAACTGCTTGCGGTTTTAATGTTATATCTGGTTAATGCAATATGGTTGAAAATCATTGAGAAAAATGGCATGGGTAGCCCTCCCTTCCCATTACCAGCCCCTTTGGGTCTTGTGCGGATATTAAGGGGAACCCCGTACCCATATTAAAAAAATGAAATACGTGTGGCCCCCAGGCCCTATATACTCAGAACAGCAGTATACAGGCAGTGCAAACAAGACAGGGACTGTGTAGATTTGTTGTGTTAAGTTGAATCTGTTTTTAATTTTCAACTGGTACATTTTTAAAGTGTAGCTCCAGTCAAAAAAACTATTTTTAAGCTTTTTGGAAAACATAGGGAAGGGTTATCACCCCTGTATAATTTGTTTTGCCGTCCGTCTTTTTTCATCTCACTTGCTGTTGTCTCCTTTGGTTTGCAAGCAGATGTTTGTAAGTTGGATGTTTGAAAGTAGGGGCCTGCCCTATATGCTCTGCAGAAATGGCGGAACAAGGTGTTGGTTTTGCCACAACATTGTAAGCCCTCAAAGTGACTCTTGGTGGGCGCTGGAGCACCCTGCTGCGAACGATTATATCAAGAATTGTAATTACATGCCATTGTTGAACAGTGGTAGAAAAATTGACCTTTGGTGGTTGTGGTGCTGGTGCCACAACACTATAAGTCCTCACAGTTACTCTGGGTGGGCACAGGAACGGGCCCTCCTGTGAAATATTATATCACGAATTGTAATTACATGTCCCTGTTAAACAGGGGCTGAAAAATTTGGCTGCTGGCACTGGTGCTGGTGCCACGACACTGCAACCTCTCCCATATACTCTAGTTTTAGTGCAGGAATTAGCCCTGCTGCAAAGCATTGCATCAAAAATTTTAATTAAACGCACCTGTTAAACAGGGGCAGAAAAATTGGGCTGCTGGCACTGGTGCTGGTGCCACAACACTGCAACCTCTCCCATATACTCTAGTTTTAGTGCAGGAATTAGCCCTGCTGCAAAGCATTGCATCAAAAATTGTAATTAAACGTCCCTGTTAAACAGGGCCAGAAAAATTGGGCCTTAGGCACTGGTGCTGGTGCCATGACACTGCAACCTCTCCCATATACTCTAGTTTTAGTGCAGGAATTAGCCCTGCTGAAAAGCATTGCATCAAAAATTGTAATTAAATGCACCTGTTAAACAGGGGCTGAAAAATTGGGCCTTAGGCACTGGTGCTGGTGCCACCACACTGCAACCTCTCCCATATACTCTAGTTTTATTGCAGGAATTAGCCCTGCTGCAAAGCATTGCATCAAAAATTTTAATTAAACGCCCCTGTTAAACAGGGGCAGAAAAATTGGGCTGATGGCATCACCCAGAACCAAAAATGTTCTTCCAACATATCAGCGGAGGAGGAAGGGGATAGACAATCAACATAACAGGACAGTCACTCAGCATCAGCATAGGCAGTCTTGAAGGGATTTGATATTTCAAAAAAATTATTCGGTTACATCAGCTTCAGGTGCTTGGTAGTTGTGGGTGATCCAAGACTGATTCATCTTGATGAAGGTCAGTCGATCAACTGATTCGGTGGACAGGCGCACCCTGTGATCGGTAACAAAGCCACTAGCAGCACTGAAGGTGCGTTCCGAAAGAACGCTGGATACAGGACAGGCCAGTAGCTCAATTGCATACTGTGCAAGCTCTGGCCAGTGATCCATCCTCAAGACCCAGTAAGCCAGAGGATTTTCGGTGGGAAAGGTGTCCAAGTCTGACCTTGCCCCTAGGTATTCCTGCACCATGTAAATCAGACGCTGGCGATGGTTGCTGGTACCAATCATACCTTGGGGCTGCGGACTAAAAAATTGTCTGAAAGCATTGGTCAGACGGCCACCTTCTCCACCGCTCCTTCTGACCGATGACTCAGCAACACGTTGTCCAGGACCAGGAGTTTGTAACCTCCCAGTCTCTGGGAACACGTTGCACAGACCTTTCTGCAAGGCCTCCCAGAGATGTCTCATCCTCTTCTCCCTCTGCGATGACAAGTTAAGGTCGGCAACCTTACCCTTGTACCGTGGATCAAGGAGAGTGGCCAGCCAGTAATGGTCCCTCTCCTAGATCCGAAGAATACGAGGATCCTTCCGCAGGCTTTGCAGGATCAGGGAGGCCATGCAGCGTAGGTTAGCTGAGGCATTCGGTCCGGAGTCCTCTGGGTCACTAAGGACAACATGATCCGCAACTACCTCCTCCCAGCCACGTACAAGTCCACGGGTTTCTTGGGACTGTAAATCATCCCTACAAGACTGCTGCTGCTGCTGATGCTGAGTGCCAGCCTCCACCTCCATGCTGACACAATCATCCTCCTCCTCCTCCTCATCCTCTTCCTGTGTGATGGGTGGCACAGCAGGAACACTGTCTGGATAAAGGGGGCCTTGAGAGGCAAGGAAGTCCTCCTCTTCCTGCCTCTGTTCTGCCTCAAGTGCCCTGTCCATTATTCCACGCAGCGTATGCTCCAAGAGGTGGACAAGAGGTACAGTGTCACTGATACATGCACTGTCACTGCTCACCATCCTTGTGGCCTCCTCAAATGGTGACAGGACGGTGCATGCATCCCTGATCATGCCCCACTGGCGTGGTGAGAAGAAACCAAGCTCCCCTGACCCTGATCTGGTGCCATAGTCGCACAGGTACTCATTGATGGTCCTCTGCTGCGTGTGCAGCCACTGCAGCATGGCCATCGTCGAGTTCCACCTGGTGGGCATGTCACATATAAGGCGGTTCTTGGGCAGGTTCAACTCCTTTTGGAGCTCAGCCAGCCGAGCACAGGCATTAAATGATCGGCGGAAATGCACACAGACTTTCCTGGCCTTCTTCAGGACATCCTGTAAGCCCGGGTACCTGCCCAAGAACTGCTGCACCACCAGGTTAAGGACGTGAGCTACACAGGGCACATGAGTCAGTTGTCCCTGTCGGAGGGCGGAGAGGAGGTTGGTGCCATTGTCGCAAACCACCATTCCTGGCTTAAGCTGGCGTGGTGTCAACCACCTCTCAGCCTGCCCCTGCAGAGCTGACAAAACATCCACCCCAGTGTGGCTCCTGTCCCCCAAACAAACCAGCGCAAGCACGGCATGGCATTGTTTTGCCTGCGTACTTGCGTAGCCCCTGGAACGCACCGCACGCCCCCCCCTCCCCCAAGGCACCCCCCCATGTTGAGGGCACGCGGCCTGGTACGGCTCAGGAGGGGGGGCGCCCACTCGTCCCCACCCCCTTTCCTGGCCGGCCGGGTAGCGTGCTCGGATAAGGGTCTGGTGTGGATCTGGGGGGGACCCCCACGCCTTTTTTTTCGGCGTAGGGAGTTCCCCTTGGAATCCATACCAGACCTAAGGGCCTGGTATGCTCTCGGAGGGGGAACCCACGTCAAATTTTTTTTCAGAAATTTGGCGTGGAGTTCCCCCTTCAGAGCTCATTCTCTGATTGGCCACGGCAAAAGTCGCCTGGCCTGGGGAAACCTTTCTGGCTGTGAAAGCTTTTTTTCCATTCATTCAGCTAAATGCATGAACATTCTCAACAAAGTAGAAACTAGAAAGCCTTTATGCCGTGACTCACCTCCTGCCTCACTGTCTTGCAGCTCCGCTCGGGCTGAGGAACGGAGCTGCCGACGTCACTTCCGGGTTTCGTGAAGCAGCCGAAAGCCGGAAGTGACCTGCCTGTCTAAGAATGACAATGCTCCCGCCCGTAGAATCACAGTGATTTTACGGGCGGAAGCTAGTCGGCGTTCTGCAGTGCGCCGCAAGGCGGGTTTTTAACCCGCAAATGAAGCGCCATGGATGCAATCTTGTGATTGCATCGACGTGGTGCTTCTCATAGTGCACTGTGACCAGCGCCACAGTACACTATGTTAAATTGTTAAATGACATTTTTTTTTTTAAATGTCTTAAAGGGCCCGTTTTTTTTTTTTTTACTGTTTTTTTTTTTTTTACACCTAGGGGGAGGGGGGGCGGCGCCCGGGCGCCCCCTATGGGCGGGCCGCCACTGCCTGCATCGACTATAGAAGTTTAAACGCAGTGACTATTAAAAACCGTTACCCCTTACCTCTAATATCTGAGCTATTTGACAGGTTGAAGGGGGCTTCCATTTTCACTAAGTTGGATCTCAGAGGTGCATACAATCTCATTCGAATAAGGGAAGGTGACGAATGGAAGACCGTGTTTAACACTAGGGACGGGCATTACGAATACCTGGTTATGCCTTTTGGTTTGTGTAATGCTCCAGCTGTGTTCCAGAACTTTGTTAATGAAATATTCAGGGATCTACTGTACCAGTTTGTTGTCATCTATCTGGATGATATTCTCATCTTTTCTGAAAATCTGCCTGCTCACAGAAACCATGTACGCACCGTACTTCAGCGCCTTAGAGAGAACAATCTCTATGCCAAGATGGAGAAATGTTCCTTTGAATGTTCCGAGGTCCTGTTTCTGGGATGTTTTGTTTCTAGTGCGGGTCTTCGCATGGATCCCGGAAAGGTCTCAGCCATTACCAACTGGCCCCTTCCCACTAGCCTCAAGGCCACACAGCGCTTTCTTGGCTTCACAAATTATTATAGGCAGTTCATAAGGAATTACTCCTCCATTGCTGCGCCTATTATCGCTTTGACCAAGAAGGGTGCGAATGCCAAAGACTGGCCTTCCGAGGCTGTCTCTGCGTTTCACGATCTGAAACAGGCCTTTGTCTCTGGACTCCTCTTGAGGAGACCAAATCCTGAGGACCCATTTTTTATTGAAGTAGACGCTTCTTCGATGGGGGTGGGAGCTGTGCTTCTTCAGGACTTTGAGAAGAAATGTCAACCATGTGCGTTCTTCTCCAAAAAATTATGCCATTGGTGGTTGGGAACTTTTCACAATTAAATTGGCGTTGGAGGAGTGGCGTCATCTCTTGGAAGGTTCCCCTCACTCCATAACGATCTTTACTGATCATAAGAATCTACAGTACCTACAGAATGCTAAACGTCTGAACCCCAGACAGGCCAGGTGGAGTCTCTTCTTTTCTCATTTTAAATTCACGATTATGTACAAACCTGGTTCCTGCAACGGTCGAGCTGATGCGCTCTCTAGGTCATTTGACACTTTGGACGAGGAGTCCAACCCTGATCCTGAGCCGATCATTCCTACCTCATGCATTGTTGCCCATTCTACCACCCTGGAATCAAAAATTCCTCCTGGTAAGATCCTTTGTTCCCACAGAGCTAAGAACTAAGATCCTTCGTTGGGGACATGATTCCAAGGTGGCAGGTCATGCTGGGTTCCTCCGATCCTTCCTGCTCATCAGTCGTCACTACTGGTGGCCTAATCTCTGCTCGGATGTTAAAGACTATGTTAAGGCTTGTCACATCTGTGCTCAGTCTAAATCTTCCACTCAAGCCCCTGCTGGTCTTCTCATGCCCTTGCCCATTCCTAAGGAGCCCTGGTCTCATATCGCCATGGATTTTATCACTGATCTTCCACTGTCGGAGAATAATACGGCCATTTGGGTAGTAATCGATCGGTTCTCCAAGATGGCTCATTTTGTTCCTCTTCCTGGTCTCCCTTCTGCCCCTGCCTTGGTTCCCGTTTTTGTACGAGAGATTTTCCGCCTTCATGGTGTTCCTTCTCATGTCGTTTCGGACAGGGGTGTGCAGTTTACTTCTCGTTTTTGGAGAGCCTTTTGCAAATCCCTCGAAATTACCTTGGATTTTACCTCTTCTTATCATCCCCAATCCAATGGCCAGACTGAGAGAGTTAATCAGGAGTTGGAGGTCTTTCTCCGTACCTTGGTCTCAGCCCATCATGATGATCGGGCATCACTATTACCGTGGGCTGAGTTCTCCCACAATAATCATGTCAACGTCAGTTCTCAGAAAACACCCTTTGTCACTGTTTATGGAAGACATCCTCAACTCCCTCTTCGTATGACTTGTTCTTCTGACATTCCAGCTTTGGCTACTGTTTAGGAATCATTCAATTCCATGTGGGCTGACGTTCATGATTCCCTCCAGAAAGCTGCCAACAAATTCAAGAGTTTTGCTGACCGTCGCAGGCGTAAGCCACCTTCTCTTCAGCCAGGAGACAAAGTCTGGCTCTCCACCAGGAACATCAAACTCCGGGTTCCTTCCCTCAAATTTGCCCCAAGATTCATTGGTCCATATACCATAATTTCTAAACTGAATCCGCTTTGTTTCAAGCTCCAGATTCCCAAAAGCCTCAAAATCTCTAACTCCTTCCATGTTGCCCTTCTGAAGCCTTTAGTCCTCAATAAGTTTTCTCATCCTCTCTCTACCGTAGCACCGGTTTCTGAGGATTATCAGGAGTACGAGGTTAGCCAAATTTTGGATTCCCGACTCTGTAGAGGCATTCTCCAGTACCTCGTGCACTGGAAAGGTTTTGGTCCTGAGGAGAGGTCGTGGATTTCGGCTTCCGAGGTCTTTGCACCTCGTCTGTTGAAGAAGTTTCATTTGAAGTTCCCCTCTAAACCTGGTCACAGGCGGGGAAGGGGGAGGGAGGGGGGATACTGTCATGGTTATGCAATAGAGTTCGTCTGCTTACCTGTCTGCATGTGTTCATTTCTAGAGACCAGCCGAGCCTCACCTGACTGCTTTTATATCCATCCTCTGGCATTGCTCCACCCTAGCTCCTATCAGACAACTCTATATTAACTTGTGCACTGCTAGCCTATCCTGCTGATCAACCTTTGTGTGTTAGCTTCCTGTTTCCTGCCGTGTGCTCTGCTACTGTTTTCCGTTACCGACTTTGGCGTGTCTTGACTATCCCTGTTTGCCTGTGATCCTGACCTTTTGGCGTGTACCCGACTATTCTTGTCTGCTTGTGGCCCCGACCTTGGCTTTGTCTCTCATCATCCCTATCCTCCTGTTGCCTACTGTGGGTGTGAGCTGGGGGACCCTGGGGGTCGCGACCTGGAGCCAGTTGCAGCCAAGTCCATCCTCACCGCCAGAGGCGCTGGTGAACACCTGCTGGCTCTTAGACTCCGTGCCCCAGGGAATCTTACGCTCTTACCCCAGTGGGATCTGTCCCCCATCTGCAGCAGTCAGCCGTAGGGTCCACAACCGTGCGGTGCACTCCTAAGCCTACGGTGTGCATCTGTCACCTGGGCTCCATCGCAGTGCATTGTGGGCCGTGAGCGCCACACGAATTTGGCGCGAACGGCCTATAACGTTCGGAATTCGCCGAACGAGCGAACAGCCGATGTTCGAGTTGAACGTATGTTCGACTCGAACACGAAGCTCATCCCTACCTATAAGGAATATTTTGTGGGTACAAAGACTGCAGCATGTGTGTGCAGTGTGTACTGCTAGTAGTCTTATACTAGAGTTCCTTTACACCATGTCCAATATCCAATGCAGTTTAGCCACATTAGCTCCTCGCTGCAGTGCGCGAAGCATCTTTTGCCTTTCAGGCTGTCCCTCATTGGTAATGTCAAATGTTGGGAGGTATGGATTAGTAAATTATCTCTTTGGATTGAAGGGAGGGGGGGCTGAAGGGAGGTTAATTACATTACCAATGGTATTTAATGTCTGTATATGCAGCATGAGGGAGTTAATGTATTGCTACTGGTCACTTATGCATTAGTGACCAGATTGCCATCTTCGCCTTGGGCACTGAATGACCTTATACCTACTGATAGGCTTTGGTAGGTGACACTGATAGGCGGCACTGATGATGAGGCACTGATGGGCACTGATTGGCAGCACTGATAGGTGGCACTGGTGGTCATCGATAGGCAGCACTGGTGGGCACTGGTAGGTGGCACTAGTGAGCACTGCTTAGCAGCAGTGGGTCTGGAGTGCGCAGGACCGATGTCCCGTTTACTCCAGACGGCAATCTGCTTTTTTCCTTCTCATGCTATCAGTGCAGAGTTCCTCTTGGTGACATTATCATATCTTTAACCACTTCAATACCGGACACTTTCACCCCCTTCATGCCCAGGCCATTTTTCGGCTTTTAACGCTCTCACACTTTGAATGACAATTGCGCGGTCATGAAACACTGTACACATTTGAATTTATTATCATTTTCTTCACACAAATAGACCTTTCTTTTGGTGGTATAATCACTGGGTTTTAAATTTTGTGCTAATTTTTTTTTTAAATACCACAATTTTTTTTTTAAATACCAGAAAATTTTGTAAATAAGTAATTTTTCTCCTTCACTGATGTGCGCTAATAAGGCTGAAGTGATGAACACTGATGAGGCTGCACTGAGGGGCACTCATAGGTGGCAATGGTGGGTTCTGATATGTGGCGCTTATGGGCACTAATAGGTGGCACTGATGGGTGGCACTGGTTTTCTCTTATAGGCTGCACTGATGAACACTGATGAGGCTGTAATGATGAGGCTGCACTGATGAGGCAGCACTTATGGGCACTGATGAGGCTGCACTGATGTGCACTGATGAGGCAGCACTGATGTGCACTGATGAGGCATCATAAGGGTTACTTTCCATATAGAATGTAAAATCATGTAAAGAGTCACTTACATTTTCCTCAGAAGAGGTCCTTCTTCTCTTTTATTTTATAGGGCCGTTAATCTCGTCCTGGGGCAGTATGTTGTTTCCATACCGCTCTTGTGCTTTCTCTCCTTCTCCCTCAGCTAGGAGAAGCTGGCGCCATCTTCCTTTACAGGTGCCCCGCCCGGCCTTCTAAATTTCCCCAGTTTGGGGGGTTTGTCTCTGCCTTTTCTTTTCCCCATCTCTCCTAGCTGCTCATAGTCAGTTCCTGGAGCAATTGGGGTCCTTGAGGTTGCTTTTATATGCTGCTGTGCTGTTCAGGGAGGCCCGTTATCAAGAAGCTTTCTTAGACCCCTTTCAGACTCACAACGCGGCTGCCTTAGCGGTAAAGTACCACTAGCTTTAGCGACGCTTTACCGTTGTTTTAGCGGCGCTTTTCGGGCGCTAGTGGCTGAAGAAAGGGTTAAATGTGCCAGAAAAGCACCACAGCTGAAGCGCTTTGCAGGTGCTTCAGCAACGGTGCCCATTGATTTCAGACCGCCCCAAAGATGCTGCTTGCAGGGCTTTTTTTCTGGCGCTTTATTTTTAGCCCAAAAGCGCCCGAAAAAACGCCTGCGTGGAAGGGGTCTTAGGCTGCGTCCGCTGCTGGTCACGCCTCTTTTACATATAGTGATTTCATTTTATTTAATTTGAGGCTCAAAAACTTTTAGGAAGATTTGTTCCGCAGTGCCTACAGCTATAGAGGTCAATGTAGGCTTGTTAAGCACTTACGGTCCGCCCGCCGCCGTTTTACGGCGGCTGTTTGAAGGAGGATATCGTTGTTATGGCAGCAGCTAGCTGCCATAATCCCCGGTATCCTCTTCTTCAGCGGAGTGATCCGCTACAAGATAAAAGTGGTCTCTACGGCGGATTTGATTATTTTATCGGTGACGGGAAAGGGCCCCCCCTCTCCCGCCACACTCCGGCGGCGGAGGCGATCAGATGCTGTCACTAACTGGGTATGGAGATGAGCGAGGGGAAGATGGTCCCCATCTGTCTCCATACCATTGCAGGGTGGAAAAACGTCACTTCCACCCACAGCTCTTAAAGGGACATTTAAGATAGGACCTCTCATATTTAAGAGGTCCTATCATGCTTTTTCCCTTGTAATATGAATAAAAATGATTTTCAGTGTAAAAATAAAAAATAAAAGGTAAAATAAATAGGAAAAAACAAAAAATTAAATGTCCCGACGACCCTGTGTGCAGAAGCAAACGCATTTGTGAGTAGCGTCCGCATATGAAAATGGTGTTCAAACCACACTTGTTATGCCACGTACACACGATCGGAATTCTCGTCGGAAAAAGCTCTTATGGTTTTCCCGTTGGAATACCGACAGAATTCCACTCAAGCTGTCTTGCCTACACACGGTCACATCAAATTCTGACTGCCAAGAACGCGGTGACGTACAACACGTACGACGGGACTAGAAAAGGAAGTTCAATAGCCAGTAGCAAATAGCTTCCGTCTCATGGTTGAATCTGAGCATGTGTGAGTTTTTGAGCATCGGAATTACATACGCACGATCGGAATTTCTGATAGAAAGTTTTTCCATTGGGAAAATTGAGAACACGCTCTCAAATTTTTGCTGCCGGGAATTCGGCCAGCTAAATTCCGATGGAGCGTACACACGGTCGCATTTTCTGATGAAAAGCTCTCATCGGTCTTTTCCTGGCCAAAATTCCGATCGTGTGTACGCAGCATTAGATATCGACGCGATTGATAGAGCAAGAGCAATAATTCTAGCCCTAGACCTCCTCTGTAACTCAAAACTTGAAACCTGTAGAATTTTTTAAGCATCGCCTATGGAGATTTTTAAGTGTAAAAGTTTGTCGGCATTACACCAGCGGCGGAATTTTGAAGCGTGACGTGTTGGGTATTAATTTACTCGGTAACATAATTTTCACAATATAAAAAAAAAATGGGCTAACTTTTTTGTTGTCTTATGTTTTTAATTCAACATTTTAATTTTTTCCAAAAAAAAGTGCGCTTGTAAGACTGCTGCGCAAATACGGTGTGACAGAAAGTATTGCAAAGGCCATTTTATTCTCTAGGGTGTTAGAAAAAAAAAATGTATAATGTTTGGGGGTTCTAAGTAATTTTCTAGCAAAAACAAAACAGTTTTTAACAACAAATCTCAGAAAGGGGCCCGGTCCTGGCCGCTATTATTTTTTTCTTAAAGTTAGCCGCTACAAACACTGACTTTTAATAAGGACACTTACCTGTCCAGCAAGCCTTCGATGTCAGGCCCCCCCCAAGTCTGATCCGTCCATTGGATCGGCTGCCGGCGCCTCCATCCTAACGAAAGGGAAACAGGCAGTGGAGCCTTGTGGCTTCACAGCCCGTTTCCTACTGCGCATGCACACACATGTCCCAGAAGGCAACGGGGGCCGCTCGCGGAAGAGGAGGAAGCGCCGCGGAATAGGAAGAGGCAGATTAGGAAGACTGCCTAGCAACAGGGGTTTCTGGTAAGTGAATTTTTTTTTTTTTTTTTTTTATTAATGCATTTTTATTATTTTAATTTTTTTTTGGGTAAGAAGACACTCTCACTTTGCCCATGTAGGGCAACATGTATAACATAAGCATATTACAACCTAAAAAATTAAATCAATAAATTAAAGATATTAACTAAACCTTAGCAGGACATCTTTTAGCGCAAAATTCGTTAAGAAAGGACACGTCCCTGCCATTATGTGGACCAGTAAAAATATACGTGAGATAAAATGATTGGTCGAACCCACAAAATTATTTTTTTCACCATGCTAAGTTTTTTTTATTTTTATTTTTTTATGCAATCATTTAGAGTATGGATAAAAGATTTAGTGGAGTATAACAGTTTGAGTAGGTCATTTTTTTATTTTATTTTTTTATTATTCATAGAGCTGTTTACGTCTGGCCCAAAATAGTGACATCAAAAGAGGTATAGGGAACAAAGAGACGTGGTTTTAACAGTTTCCTAGAATGAGGGACAGTGGGGAGTGATGGTTGCAGCTGACTAGAAGTGAAAGTGGAAGAGATTCTGAAAAATTCAGATCACACAGACATTTCCTGGCACCGACGAAGGTAACAAACACCCTGGGAGAAGGGACTTTCTAATGACGGTGATCCCTAAAATAACATCACAATGCAAGACAATGGATTCTCAGATGGAGAGAGATTGAATCCACATAAAGGAAAACAAATCAAACAGTAAGTACTCTACTCTAAACTGACTAACATGTCTCTTATATCTTTAGATAACGTAACTTTAGTTTTGCTTTAAGGAGAGTTTGAGAAGAAGATGATGATTATGGAGGTTTGAAGGAAGAGCAGGAAACATTCTGAAGTACACCCTGACATATGTGTGCCGTACACAGCGGGGCTTTTTTTCAGTGGGAACGCGGGGGGGGGGGGGGGGGGTGCAGTTCCGGCACCTTCAGGACTGAATGTATGTAATGGCAAGGGGTTCTGGATTGTGTTACAGTGTCTATTGATGCTGGCTGCTGGGGGGTCTATTGTTAGGAGGTGCTATTTTTTTGCAGGGGTTTAGTGTTGCTGGGGAGGTCTATTGTTGCTGCTGGGGGGACCTATTGTCTCTGGAAACAATCTATTTTTGAGGGGGGGTGGTCTGTTGTTGCTGGTGGGGGATCTATTGTTGCTCGTGGGGGATCTATTTTTGCTGGGGGGGTCAGTTGTTTGGGGGGGGGGGGTTTACTGTTGAGGGAGCAGTCTATTGTAGCTGGCTGCTGGAGGGTCTATTAATATAAATTACTTAGTACCACAAATTTTACTTGGTTCTGTATTTTCTAAAAGGGGCAGTGCTCGGAGGTGGGTAGGGGGTGGAACCAAGTAACGGTGCCCGGAGGTGGGTAGGGGGTGGAACCAAGTAACGGTGCTCGGAGGTAGGTAGGGGGTGGAACCAAGTAACGGTGCTCGGAGGTGGTTAGGGGATGAAACCAAGTAACGGTGCTTGGAGGTGGGTAGGGGGTTGAACCAAGTAACGGTGCTCGAAGGGGGTTAGGGGATGAAACCAAGTAATGGTGCTCGGAGGTGGGTAGGGGGTGGAACCAAGTAACGGTGCTCGGAGGTGGGTAGGGGGTGGAACCAAGTAACGTTGCTAGGAGGTGGGTAGGGGGTGGAACCAATTAATGTTGATCAGAGGTGGGTAGGGGCTGGAACCAAGTAAGAATGCTCGGAGATGGTTAGGGGATGGAACCAAGTAACGGTGCCCGGAGGTGGGTAGGGAGTGGAACCAAGTAACGGTGCTCGGAGGTGGGTAGGGGGTGAAACCAAGTAACGTTGCTCAGAGGTGGGTAGGGGGTGGAACCAAGTAACGGTGCTCGGAGGTGGGTAGGGGGTGGAACCAAGTAACGTTGCTCAGAGGTGGGTAGGGGGTGGAACCCAGTAAGAATGCTCTGAGATGGTTAGGGGATGGAACCAAGTAACGGGGCTTGGAGGTGGGTAGGGGGTGGAACCAAGTAACGGTGCCCGAAGGTGGGTAGGGGGTGGAACCAAGTAACAGTGCTCAGAGGTGGGTAGGGGGTGGAACCAAGTAACGGTGCTCGGAGGTGGGTAGGGGGTGGAACCAAGTAATGGTGCTCGGAGGTGAGTAGGGGATGAAACCAAGTAACGGTGCTCGGAGGTGGGTAGGGGTGGAACCAAGTAACGGTGCTCGGAGGTGAGTAGGGGATGAAACCAAGTAACGGTGCTCGGAGGTGGGTAGGGGGTGGAACCAAGTAACAGTGCTCGGAGGTGGGTAGGGGTTGAAACAAGTAACGGTGCTCGGAGGTGGGTAGGGGGTGGAACCAAGTAACGGTGCTCGGAGGTGGGTAGGGGGTGGAACCAAGTAACGGTGCTCGGAGGTGGGTAGGGGGTGGAACCAAGGAACGGTGCTCAGAGGTGAGTAGGGGATGAAACCAAGTAACGGTGCTCAGAGGTGGGTAGGAGTTGGAACCAAGTAACGGTGCTCGGGGGTGGGTAGGGGGTGGAACCAAGTAATGTTGCTCGGAGGTGGGTAGTGGGTGAAACCCAGTTACGATGCTCGGAGGTGGTTAGGGGATGGAACCATGTAACGGGGCTTGGAGGTGGGTAGGGGGTGGAACCAAGAAACGGTGCCCGGAGGTGGGTAGGGGGTGGAACCAAGTAACGGTGCTCAGAGGTGGGTAGGGGGTGGAACCAAGTAACGGTGCTCGGAGGTGGGTAGGGGGTGGAATCAAGTAACGGTGCTCGGAGGTGAGTAGTGGATGAAACAAAGTAACGGTGCTCGGAGGTGGGTAGAGGGTGGAACCAAGTAACGTTGCTCGGAGGTGGGTAGAGGGTGGAACCAATTAACAGTGCTCGGAGGTGGGTAGGGGGTGGAACCAAGTAACGGTGCTCGGAGGTGGGTAGGGGTGGAACCAAGTAACGGTGCTCGGAGGTGGGTAGGGGGTGGAACCAAGTAACGGTGCTCAGAGGTGGCTAGGGGGTGGAACCGAGTAACGGTGCTCGGAGGTGGGTAGGGGGTGGAACCATGTAACGGTGCTCGGAAGTGGGTAGGGGGTGGAACCAAGTAACGGTGCTTGGAGGTGGGTAGGGGTGGAACCAAGTAACGTTGCTCGGAGGTGGGTAGGGGGTGGAACCAAGTAACGGTGCTCGGAGGTGGGTAGGGGGTGGAACCAAGTAACGGTGCTCGGAGGTGGGTAGGGGGTGGAACCAAGTAACGTTGCTCGGAGGTGGGTAGGGGGTGGAACCAAGTAACGGTGCTCGGAGGTGGGTAGGGGGTGGAACCAAGTAACGGTGCTCGGAGGTGGGTAGGGGGTGGAACCAAGTAACGGTGCTAGGAGGTGGGTAGGGGATAGAACCATGTAACGGTGCTCGGAGGTGGGTAGGGGGTAGAACCAAGTAATGGTGCTTGGAGGTGGGTAGGGGATAGAACCAAGTAACAGTGCTAGGAGGTGGGTAGGGGGTGGAACCAGGTAACGGTGCTCGGAGGTGGGTAGGGGGTAGAACCAAGTAATGGTTCTCGGAGGTGGGTAGGGGATAGAACCAAGTAACGGTGCTAGGAGGTGGGTAGCGGGTGGAACCAAGGGACGGTGCTCGGGGGTGGGTAGGGGATGAAACCAAGTAACGATGCTTAGAGGTGGGTAGGGTATTAAATGGGTGGACAATGGTTAGGAGGTTGGGGGTATTAAAGTGACTGCAAAGGCTAAAGAGTTTTTCGTGTTTTCGTTTGCGTCTAGGAGCGTTTATTTAAGATAACATCATAAGACCCCCCAAAGCACAAAAAAATGGTAATATTTAACTATTTCAGCCAATCTGTGAGAGCAGACTGAGCAGCAGCAGCCGAGAGATCAGCAGTGTCCTTGTATCTACCTCAGTTTCGGTGCTTTTTCTATGGATCCCATAAAGAGCACGTGAGGAAATTTATAAAGCCAGATATTAAATTTCATGCAACTATGTTTGATCCAGTCGGGGGTCAAGCTCAATGGTGAAGGTCATCTGGTTGAAATCTAACAACACACGGGTCAAATTCCAATTCTGCTTTGGCTAACAGCAATGCTGGTGTATTGGATTGGATGATGGGATCATTAGGGGTATATGAATGGTCTATGAATGATTGCAAGCGATTACAAGTTTTCAAAATATTTTTTTTAGTGGTTTATCATTTGCTATCATTTTAAAATTTTGTAATGTAAAAAAAAAAAAAAAATAGGGCACCTCTTATAAACACTTCCAAGCGAAAACACGGCTAAACCGGTGCTACCGCATTTAGCCACGTTTAGCTGCGTCTGTCGCCAGAAACGTCGGAAATTTTGGCGTTTGAAGTCATTTTCTTTGCCTTCAAAGAAAAGAAAGCCTCTAAAACGCAACTGCCTAAAAATGACATTAACCACTTCCCGCCCGGCCGATAGCAGACTGACGGCCGGGCGGTGGTTCAGTTATCCTGACTGGGCGTCATATGACATCCTTCTGGATTACAGGCATCATGGCGATCGGCGGTGCGACGTGTCGGTCTGACACACCGCTACACCAATCTCTGTAAAGAACCGCTTTACCACATTATCAGCCGTGTCCAATCACGGCTGATCACGATGTAAACAGGAAGAGCCGTTGATTGGCTCTTCCTCACTCGCGTCTGACAGATGCGAGTAGAGGAGAACCGATCAGCAGTTCTCCTGACGGGGGGTCTCTGCTGATTGTTTATCAGTGCAGCCTCCTCTCAGATGCCTGCACTAGACCACCAGAGAAGCCTCCAGGACCACCAGGGAAGCCCCCAGCATGTGGATGGCCAGGTACATCCCCCATGGCTATCCACATGTGAAAAAATATGCCAATCAGTGCCCACAAATGGGCACTGACTGGCACCTCTGTGGCACATTACAAAACAGGGATGCCCAGCAATGCCACCCATCAATGTCCATCAGTGCCACCCATCAGTGTCCATCAGTGCCACCTATCAGTGCCTATCCATGCCCATCAGTGCCACCTACGAGTGCCCATCAGTGCCACCTATGAGTGCCCATCAGTGCCGCATACCAGTGCTGCCTATCAGTGCCCATCATCACTGCCCATCAGTACCACCTCATCTGTGCCACCTCATCTTTGCCACCTCATTGGTGCCACCTCATCGGTGTCCATCAGAGCAGCCATATCAGTGCCCGTCATTGAAGAAGAAAACCTACTTATTTACAAAAAAAAATGTAACAGAAACAAAGAGAAACTTTTTTTTTTCAAAATTTTCAGTCTTTTTTATTTCTTGCGCAAAAAATAAAAATCGCAGAGGTGATCAAATACGACCAAAAGAAAGCTCTATTTGTGGGAACAAAATGATAAAAAATGTATTTGGGTACAGTGTAGCATGACCGCGCAATTGTCATTCAAATTGCGACAGCGCAGAAAGCTGAAAATTGGCCTGGGCAGGAAGGTGTCTAAGTGCCCCCCCGTTATTGAATATGTTAAACGAACCTGTGTACTTGTACAGATAAGATAACATTGGATGAGTTAGGGGGCAGCTGAGAAAAGCAGCCAACTGCCTCTGAACATCTGTTTAACAGCCTCAGTGTACATGAGGCCTTAGCCACATGCGTTCAGAAGCTGTGTTTAGAGGCATTTCCAACGCCGAACGCGGCTAAACGTGGCTAAATGTGGCTAAACGTGGAAACTCGTGTTTAGCAGCGTTTTGTTTACAGGCATTTTTAATTTTTGGCTATTTTGAAAGAAAATTTAAAAACATTTTTTCAAATGCTTCTAGACGCAAACGCAACTAAATGTGGCATGTAAACGTGGCGAAAAGGACGCTTTTTAGACGCCGGTTTCTTGCTGTCAAGTTAAATCTTTCAAGAGAGGTTGAACAACATCCCGTGTACATGAAGCCTTAGCCAAAAAAATGGGTTCAGAAGCTGTGTTTAAAGGCATTTCAAACGCCAAATGCTTCTAAACGCGGTAACTCGCATTAAGACGCTTTTCGTTTACAGACGTTTTCCATTTTTGCCTATTTTGAAAAAAAAATTAATAAAAAAAAAATTTTTTTTTTTTTTTCAAACGCTTCTAAACGCAAACACAGCTAAACGCGGCATGTAAGCGTGGCAAAGCGGAAGTTTTAATCGTTGGTTACTATCTGTCAAGTTAAATCATTCAGGAGAGATTGTAAAAACGTCCCGTGTACATGACCATACAATATACAATCTGATTGTATGATCTCCTTTAGCTCTACCCTTAGTTATGTAGTGCTAGGGCCTGTCTTAACCCTTTCACCACCAGGTCCATATGGCATTCCGACCTAACGGCTGGGGGGGGGGGGGGTATTACATGCTATCCGTTGTCGGGTAAGAGCATTTGTACAGCTCTGCTGCTGCCTGATTGCTTGCACACACCCCCTGTCACCTAAAAATCATCACGTGATGAAAAAAAGTTAAAACGGAGTTCCACCCAAAAATTTAACTTCTGCTTTAAGTGAAGGTGACATGCCACATGTCTTTTTTTTTGGGGGGGGGGGTAGGGTTGCCACCTTTTCTTCAAGTCAAACCCGAACACTTTAGCGGAGCACGCCAATTTTTTTTTTTTTTATAGTATAAACTTTATATATATTTTGCCATTAAATAACATTTCTAATCATATGAAGTTAATAACAAGAGTCCCCCTTTACATCAGAGTCCACAGAGTTCCCCTTTTACATCTGAACTCGCAGAGTTCCCTTTCACTGTAAGCTCTTGTACACATGGTTGGAGAATCCGTCGGAATGTGTCCTATCGGACTGTGTTGTCGGATAATCCGACTGTGTGTGGTATGCATCGGACTGTTTCCGTCAGAGTATCCGTCAGACCAAATTTTCCAACTTGCTGGAAATATTTTCCGTCAAATTGGTCCGATAGGACATACTCCGATCATGTGTAGCCTACTCCGATGGACAAGGTGCCACGCATGCTCACATTCAAATTCGGACGCGGAAGCGCTCGTTCAGGTAAAACTACTGCTCGTAAGCGATATAGCACATTCGTCACGCTGCAATGTTAAAAATTATTTCATGAAGCGCATTCTCTTGTTCTTTACAACGCTGCAAGAAGGAACTTCTTTTGATGCTCATAGTCACACACACTTCTCCTGAACGGATTTCATTACTCTTTTTTAACCATTTCGGCAATACAATTTTATTTTGCGTCACATCTACACAATTTTAGATTTTGTTTATTCTTTTTTTAAAGTTTTTTTATTTTTAATTCCTAAAAATCTCCTTTAAAGACAGTTTGCTCATTTCTCCTTTTTTGGGGGTGTTTTTGGTGTGTAAACTTACCACAACAACATTATTTTATTTTTTATCTTTGGTTTTTCGTTTTTAATCTACAGGAGGTTGTTTAGTGTTGGTACCCCTTGTTATTCATTTCACTTTGTATTTTTGAAATGTACCTGCCTGCTCACAAATAAACTGGCCTTTTGGAAGGAAAACACATACACAAGTATTTCATCAAACAAAAAAAACCTTTATTTTGGTCGCTATAAAATAAAAAGAGGAACGCAGCGCTGGAGAAACTTCTTATTACTTTGGTGAAGCCTTTGGCCCCCAGGGCAGACATGAACAAATTTGAATTTTAAAAATTGGTGGCCTGAGGAGTACATATCTCAGGGAGAGAAGTCTGGTCCTGAAGTCCTAGAGAACAGGAAATTCAGATGCCATTTCTGTCCCCAGGATGTGGATCTTCAAGAGGCTGCATCTTCTGGCAGACCAGACTGAACCCAGGCCATCACTCTCTCGTCTTCCTTGGGCACTTCCCACCAGGCATCCTTCGAGGTTGTGACTGGGCTCCTGTAGTTGGGGCAGGAGGAGGAGGGCGTTGGTCGACCTCCTGGCTGCCACTTGCCACAGCCTCCCCCCGACTGAGGTCTTCCTGTGTATGAAAAGGGGACATAGTTTTAGTTTTTTGCTCATCAATCACACCATTTTGTGCTCCTGGCTTTTGCAAATTGAATGTTACCAAATAGAACAGACTATCATTCTGAGCCCAGCATTTTTCTTTCCCGTCCCAATCATTTTTGGTCACTACTGTCACTTGATATGTAAACCACTTTGATATATCACAACTTACTGATCAATAAGAACATCTAGTTAACATCATTAAATGTAACACAAGAAATATGTTCAACAATGCAATACCTGTCTCAAGCTGGGCCCCACCACATGTTGCTGCCTGGAAGGCCCAGGTTGGATGTTGGAAGCCTCAGCTGGGGGTGAAGGATGCCTTGAAGGAAGACTGGAGAGTGGTGGCCTGGGTACCCCCTGATCTACCAGAAAATTCAGCCTCTCAAAGTAAACCATCCTGGGGTAATAAACGGCATCTGGATCTCCTGCTCTCAAGGACTCCAGGTGCTTCTTTCTCTCCCTGAGATATGTAAGCTTCATGGCCACAATTTTCCTATTCAGATAGTCCATGTCTGCCGTGGGGACCATGATCCGCACCAAAGAAAGAAGTTTCTCCAGCGCTGCGTTCCTCTTTGTTATGTCGGCATAAAACTCGTTGTGGAACTGCCACAGGCAGGGCATCTCCTTGTAGAGTCCGAGGAATAGCCCCATAAAATTTGGGTTTTTGAATGGATCCATATTGTCTGCAAGACACAGCACAAGACAGACCCTCAAATACTAATAATGCCATTAAAAACCCTCATAATCTTGTCCCAACATCGGCCTAGATAGAAGCAGTCTAGTCTAGTGATGCACCAAGTTAAAAATTTTACCTTCGCTTGCACGTTCTTCGCGTCCGCGCCTCACTCTCTTCCCAGATCGTACGGACAATACACGCGTGTTGCGTTTTATATACAGTGCACATGCGTGAAACTCCGCCCGCCCCTGACGTTCTTTCTAGACTATTCCCCGCCCCTTTCGCTTCCGGCGCAGTGGGGAGAGCACATGGCGGAGAGAACGCAGGTGCGCACTAATAATAGTTCCACTAATGAGGGGGAGGAAAGCCCGGAGCCTGAAACGTCCCGATCCAGGAAGAGATTTAAGCACTCAAATATGTCTTTTGGAAAGATGTTGGAGATGGTCGACATATTGAACAGGACCGACTATGATGGGAAGTATGGACCTTACCCAAACCCAAATATCAGAAAGGCCAAGATCATGTCTAAAGTTGTGAAGAGTCTTCATAAGAATTTTAGGGTACAACGATCCAAGGATCAACTGAGAAAACGCTGGTCAGACCTGAAACTGAGGGACCACGAGCAGTACCTAAGGATCAAGCGTGTTCTTAAAAAAAGTAAGTAGTTGTCGTGTGTTCATATGATTATTCTTGCTTGCATACTGCTCCATGTGCTTTGATTTCATGTTGTGCATTTTAAAATGGCCACTTTCAAGTTCATGGTTTCATTCGTTCGTAAGAAACATCGTTCTGCAGGGAAGTATTCCAGCTTAACAAAGTGTCCACAATAATGTTCTCACCTTGGAACTCGGCCAAAAAACACAATTGTACAACACTTCCAAGCAATGTTTCAGATTCCTATTTCTGCCCTCTGTGTGCTAATTATTCTTTGTTTATATTCTCATAGGGGAGAGAAGACTCTGCAAGTATGAGGAAACCAGGGACCACACCCCTCCCAAAGAAGGGCAACTTCCAAAAGCAGAAACAGAGGAGCAGGAGGAGGAGCAGGAGGAGGAAGGAGAGATCGTGCAGGTTGGGGAAATTGTCACCACAACAGGTGAGTGTCGGAGAACACAGCTTCCGGTAAGCTCATCAATGTATGTCACCATATTTTTATTACATGGTGTGTTTTTTTGCTTTGTTTTGTAGGTGATGTGGAAGAAGATTCCCGTTTTACCAGTGAAAGTGCCCATATCCTGATTGGGGAGATAATGGGGTGCAATTGGGATTTCGAAAATATACAGCAAAACATCAATGATGTTAAAAATAAAATGAAGAACATCATTGATGATTTGGGGAGAGTGTGAAACACACAAAACTAGATAGGGTTTTATTTTTGAAATTTTAAACAAAAAATTTTGTATTTCTCGAAAATAGAAATTTGGAAGATGCACAGAGTGTGTAAACATGCGTTATCTCCCTTCATGGGGGATCAATGTACGTGTTTTGTGTAAAGTGGCTGAGATGAAGGGGTTGCAGCCCCAAAACATGTACATTGATCTCCCATGATGGGAGATAGCACATGTTGACACACTGTGTGCATCTTCCAAATTTGGATTTTTCAGGGGTGACCCCCCATGTGATAAAGGCAATATCAGCCCAGTTTGTACATACTCATGTCTGATATTGTCTTCACTTTTCAAAGTTGAACTTTGTAAGTTCCTGTGTTCTGTATTTTACGGTTGGATACATGCCTGTTTACACAAAAACACCAAGTAAACCAAATTTTTATTAAACTCTGTTTTTGATACACACAATTTCTTGGTTTGTTGTAAAAACCTTTACAAAACGCAATTGAATGTGAATGTGCTTGTATTAAAAAGTTTAATTCTCAACAATGTGTGGCTTCCTTTTTCATTGTGCCAAAAATGTATTTGTAGTAACATTTTATTTTGTGCTGAGAAGGAGTGTGATTTACTAAAGGCAACTCCACTTTGCACTCCAAGTGCAGTCTCAGGTGTACTATTGCAGTGCACTTGTAGTGCATAGTGGAAGTGCCTTTAGTAAAAAAACACCCACAGTGAGGTGTAAATTTGGACAATCATGCCATTTTCCTGCCATGGTGCTGAAAATGAGCACGATTTTGGTCAGTAATGCACTACATACATTAGTTACAAAAACAAGGTGTGTGTGTAGCAGACCCACAACATAATAAGATTATCTGAAGAAGAGACTGTCACCTCATCTCACTCTGAACCTGGGTTTGCACTGTTGGTGAAAAAGGCACAACTTTAAAAAAAAATGGCAAAGTGGGAGGCCACAGTCTGCCATTCCTGTGGCGTTGAAGGACACTGTGGAGTGAAACAAGAACAAAAATTAGTAATTTGCCAAATCAACATTGCAAGCAGATTAGACACTAGGGATGAGCCAAACACCCCCCGGTTCGGTTCGCACCAGAACTTTCGAACGGACCCCAAATTCGAACGAACTTTAGAACCCCATTGAAGTCTATGGGACTCGAACATTCGAAATGAAAAGTGCTAATTTTAACGGCTAATATGCAAGATACTGTCCTAAAAAGGGTTTGGGGACCTGGCTCCTGCCCCAGGGGACATGGGTCAATGCCTAAAATGTTTTTAAAAATGGCCGTTTTGGCGGGAGCACTGATTTTAATGACGATTAAAGTGAAAAAAAAAGTGAAATATTCCTTTAAATATGGTGCCTGGGGGGTGTCTGTAGTATGCCTGTGAAGTGCCACATGTTTCCCATGTTTAGAACAGTCCCTGCACAAAATGACATTAAACGGAAATAACACCATTTAAAACTGCTTGCGGTTTTAATGTTATATCTGGTTCCTGCAATATGGTTGAAAATCATTGAGAAAAATGGCATGGGTAGCCCTCCCTGCCCATTACCAGCCCCTTTAGGTCTTGTATGCATATTAAGGGGAACCCCGTACCCATATTAAAAAAAGGAAATGCGTGTGGCCCCCAGGCCCTATATACTCAGAACAGCAGTATACAGGCGGTGCAAACAAGACAGGGACTGTGTAGGTTTGTTGTGTTAAGTTGAATCTGTTTGTAATTTTCAACTGGTACATTTTTAAAGTGTAGCTCCAGTCAAAAAAACTATTTTTAAGCTTTTGGAAAACATAGGGAAGGGTTATCACCCCTGTATAATTTGTTTTGTCGTCCATCTTTTTTCATCTCACTTGCTGTTGTCTCCTTCCGTTTGCAAGTAGGAGATGTTTGTAAATTGGATGTTTGAAAGTAGGGGCCTGCCCTATATGCTCTGCAGAAATGGCGGAGCAAGGTGTTGGTTTTGTCACAACATTGTAACCCCTCAAAGTGACTCTTGGTGGGCGCTGGAGCGCCCTGCTGTGAACGATTATATCAAGAATTGTAATTACATGCCATTGTTGAACAGTGGTAGAAAAATTGACCTTTGGTGGTTGTGGTGCTGGTGCCACAACACTATAAGTCCTCACCGTTACTCTGGGTGGGCACAGGAAGGGGCCCTCCTGTGAAATATTATATTGAGAATTGTAATTACATGTCCCTGTTAAACAGGGGCAGACAATTTTGGCCTTAGGCACTGGTGCTGGTGCCACCACACTGCAACCTCTCCCATATACTCTAGTTTTATTGCAGGAATTAGCCCTGCTGCAAAGCATTGCATCAAAAATTGTACTTAAACGCCCCTGTTAAACAGGGGCAGAAAAATTGGGCCTTAGGCACTGGTGCTGGTGCCACCACACTGCAACCTCTGCCATATACTCTAGTTTTATTGCAGGAATTAGCCCTGCTGCAAAGCATTGCATCAAAAATTGTAATTAAACGCCCCTGTTAAACAGGGGCAGAAAAATTGGGCCTTAGGCACTGGTGCTGGTGCCACCACACTGCAACCTCTCCCATATACTCTTGTTTGATTGCAGGAATTAGCCCTGCTGCAAAGCATTGCATCAAAAATTGTACTTAAACGCCCCTGTTAAACAGGGGCTGAAAAATTGGGCTGATGGCATCAACCAGAACCAGAAATGTTCTTCCAACATATCAGCGGAGGAGGAAGAGGATAGACAATCAACATAACAGGACAGTCACTCAGCATCAGCATAGGCAGTCTTGAAGGGATGTGATATTTAAAAAAAAATTATTCTGTTACATCAGCTTCAGGTGCTTGGTAGCTGTGGGTGATCCAAGACTGATTCATCTTAATGAAGGTCAGTCGATCAACTGATTCGGTGGACAGACGCACCCTGTGATCGGTAACAAAGCCACCAGCAGCACTGAAGGTGCGTTCCGAAAGAACGCTGGATGCAGGACAGGCCAGTAGCTCAATTGCATACTGTGCAAGCTCTGGCCAGTGATCCATCCTCAAGACCCAGTAAGCCAGAGGATTTTCGGTGGGAAAGGTGTCCAAGTCTGACCTTGCCCCTAGGTATTCCTGCACCATGTAAATCAGACGCTGGCGATGGGTGCTGAAACCGATCATACCTTGGGGCTGCGGACTAAAAAATTGTCAGAAAGCATCAGTCAGACGGCCACCTTTCCCCACCGCACCTTCTGACCGATGCCTCAGCAACACGTTGTCCAGGACCAGGAGTTTGTAACCTCCCAGTCTCTGGGAACGCGTTGCACAGACCTTTCTGCAAGGCCTCCCGGAGATGTCTCATCCTCTGCTCCCTCTGCGATGGCAAGATAAGGTCGGCAACCTTACCCTTGTACCGTGAATCAAGGAGAGTGGCCAGCCAGTAATGGTCCCTCTCCTTGATCAGAAGAATACGAGGATCCTTCTGCAGGCTTTGCAGGATCAGGGAGGCCATGCACCGTAGGTTAGCTGAGGCATTCGGTCCGGAGTCCTCTGGGTCACTAAAGACAACATGATCCGCAGCTACCTCCTCCCAGCCACGTACAAGTCCACGTGTTTCTTGGGACTGTAAATCATCCCTACAAGACTGCTGCTGCTGCTGCTGATGCTGATGCTGAGTGCCAGCCTCCACCTCCATGCTGACACAATCATCCTCATCCTCCTCTTCCTCCTCCTCATCCTCTTCCTGTGTGATGGGTGGCACAGCAGGAACACTGTCTGGATAAAGGGGGCCTTGAGAGGCAAGGAAGTCCTCCTCTTCCCGCCTCTGTTCTGCCTCAAGTGCCCTGTCCATTATTCCATGCAGCGTATGCTCCAAGAGGTGGACAAGAGGTACAGTGTCACTGATGCAAGCACTGTCACTGCTCACCATCCTTGTGGCCTCCTCAAACGGTGACAGGACAGTGCATGCATCTCTGATCATGCCCCACTGGCGTGGTGAGAAAAAACCAAGCTCCCCTGACCCTGTCCTGGTGCCGTAGTCGCACAGGTACTCATTGATGGCCCTCTGCTGCGTGTGCAGCCACTGCAGCATGGCCAATGTTGAGTTCCATCTGGTGGGCATGTCACATATAAGGCGGTTCTTGGGCAGGTTCAACTCCTTTTGGAGCTCAGCCAGCCGAGCACAGGCATTAAATGATCGGCGGAAATGCACACAGACTTTCCTGGCCTGCTTCAGGACATCCTGTAAGCCGTGGTACCTGCCCAAGAACCGCTGCACCACCAGGTTAAGGACGTGAGCTACACAGGGCACATGGGTCAGTTGTCCCTGTCGGAGGGCGGAGAGGAGGTTGGTGCCATTGTCGCAAACCACCATTCCTGGCTTAAGCTGGCGTGGCGTCAACCACCTCTCGGCCTGCCCCTGCAGAGCTGACAAAACATCCGCCCCGGTGTGGCTCCTGTCCCCCAAACAAACCAGCGCAAGCACGGCATGGCATCGTTTTGCCTGCGTACTTGCGTAGCCCCTGGAACGCCTACGGAGCACCACTGGTTCTGAGGACAGAGCACTGGAAGAGGCCATGGAGGAAGAAGAAGAGGAGGGGGTGGAGGAGAGAGGTGTGTCACAACCAATAGTAGCATTTTGGAGGCGTGGTGGCGGAACAACCTCCAACACTACTGCACCTTGTCCTGCATCCTTCCCAGCTGCCAGAAGAGTGACCCAATGGGCCGTGAAAGACAGGTAACGTCCCTGTCCATGCCTGCTGGACCATGAGTCAGCGGTAATATGCACCTTACCAATGACCGCCCTGTCCAGCAAGGCAAGGACATTGCCTTCCACATGCCGGTAGAGAGCTGGAATCGCCTTCCGTGAGAAAAAGTGGCGTTTGGGGACCTGCCACTGAGGAACCGCACATTGTAAAAACTCACGGAAGGGGGCCGAGTCTACCAACTGAAAAGGCAGCAGTGGAAGTGCTAGCAATTTAGCCAAGCTAGCATTCAACCGCTGGGCATGTGGATGGCTGGGAGTGAACTTCTTTCGCCGGTCCAGCAGCTGGGGCAGGGACATTTGCCTGCTATAATCGGACGTGGGTGTACCGCTAGCAGAGTTCCCGGAAGCACTTGGCTGTGACACACCTAATTCTACACCTTCATTCCTCTCAGAGCAGGTTTCAGAGAGGACTGAAGGTCTAGTGGGGTTGGAGATGCCAGCTGATGAGGAGCAAGGAGAGGTCCGCTTTGTTCTTTGGTATGGGTCTTTGAGGTACGCTTGCCAACGAGCTGCATGGCAGGTCAACATATGTCTGGTCAAGCATGTGGTGCCCAAGCGGCTAAAGTTTTGGCCACGTGAGATACGCTTGAGACATATGTTGCAAATAGCAGCGGTGCGATCTGATGCACTCGTCTCAAAAAAGGCCTACACCAAAGAACTTTTGGAATAACGCGCAGAGACAGCGCTCTGCACAGGCGGAGCTCTGCGGTGTGATTCAGTCGGTGTGCTGCCCCTAAGCTGGCCCCCGGAGGGCATCCTGCCTCGTTGGACATGTGCCTCCTCCTCCTCCTCCTCCTCCTCTCTCCTTCCAGGCACCCACATGGAGTCAGTGCCCTCATCATCCCCTCCCTCTTCATCGCTGTAGCAAACCTGGCAGTATGCTGCAGCTTGTGGAACATGACTGCCAGATTGCTGTCCTTCTTGAGCATCCCCTCTCTCTGCGCTCACACTACTGCCTTCCTCTAGCTGAGTGTCATCATCAGAGCCCACAAAACACTGGGCATCCTCCTGGAGCATGTACCCAACACTGTGCTCAAAGAGTTCAGGAGATTCCTCAGGAGGACGTGGTGGATCTAGGGAAGGAGTCACTGATGATGACATTGAGAGGAGGGAAGACGATGCGTTGGCAGCTGCTTTGCTAGTACCCTGAGACTGGGTGAGAGAGGATGAGGAGGATGAAGAGGGCTTGGTCATCCACTCTACCAAGTCATTGGCATGTTGCGGTTCAACATGTCCAGCTGCCGAAAAGAAGGACAAGCGTGTCCCATGGCCATGTGCTGATGACAATGCACCGCGTCCACCACCAGCACTGTTGTCTCTAGACACGGAGCCTGCTTGCCCTCTTTTATCGGCTCGCGCCTGTCTGCCTCTCCTTGCTGGCCTTCCAGACATGGTAATGGCCTGAAGGGAGTTGGGTAAAAAAGCAGTTGGGTAGTGTATATTGTGCTAGAGGCACACAACACCCACTAACTCCTTCAGATGCCTTTATTATAGAACACCAGAGATAAAGGGGTATATACAGATGTATACTGTGCTGGAGGCACACCCAACTTCCAATAACTCCTGCAGATGGCAAGTGGGCTCAAATAGAGAACAGCTATGTAGGTGGATATAGCGGTATGTACTGGGTACAGAGCACGCAGACAGCACGCACTATCTCCTAACACTACTGACTGCAAGCTCTATTATAAAAGATAGATCACTAGCTATATAGGTGAGGTGAATATAGCGGTGTATACTGCGGTCAGGGCACGCAGACAACAACCACTACACAACAGCAAGATCGAAAATCGTCCGAAAACGATCGGTGTGTACTGTGTTGAAGGTACACAGAACACCCACTAACTCCTTCAGATGCCTTTATTATAGAACACCAGAGATAAAGGGGTATATACAGATGTATACTGTGCTGTGCTGGAGGCACACACAACTTCCAATAACTCCTGCAGATGGCAAGTGGGCTCAAATAGAGAACAGCTATGTAGGTGGATATAGCGGTATGTACTGGGTACAGAGCACGCAGACAGCACGCACTATCTCCTAACACTACTGACTGCAAGCTCTATTATAAAAGATAGATCACTAGCTATATAGGTGAGGTGAATATAGTGGTGTATACTGCGGTCAGGGCACGCAGACAATAACCACTACACAACAGCAAGATCGAAAATCGGCCGAAAACGATCGGTGTGTACTGTGTTGAAGGTACACAGAACACCCACTGCTTCAGACGCCAACACACTACACAAGGCCGCCGCGCTGGCGGCCTTATATAGTGTGGGGCGTGCACTACACAGCCTGAGCTATGATTGGCCACAGGCATCCTGCCTGTGGCCAATCATGGCTCTCCTCGCTGCTGGCGCTGCGATTGGCCAAGCATGCGGGGTCACAGTGCATGCTTGGCCAATCATGAGCCAGCAATGCACTGCGCCATCGCAGTGCATTGTGGGCCGTGAGCGCCACACGAATTTGGCGCGAACGGACCAAAATGTTCGGACTTCGCGGAACGGACGAACAGCCAATGTTCGAGTCGAACGTATGTTCGAGTCGAACGTATGTTCGAGTCGAACACGAAGCTCATCCCTATTAGACACCCACATTTTTTGACAAAATTAGTATAACATTTTGGGAACGGAGTATTTAAAGCCTAAAGTCTAAGGTCCCCTTATGAGAGAACAGCTATGTAGGTGGATATAGCGGTATGTACTGGGTACAGAGCACGCAGACAGCACGCACTATCTCCTAACACTACTGACTGCAAGCTCTATTATAAAAGATAGATCACTAGCTATATAGGTGAGGTGAATATAGCGGTGTATACTGCGGTCAGGGCACGCAGACAACAACCACTACACAACAGCAAGATCGAAAATCGTCCGAAAACGATCGGTGTGTACTGTGTTGAAGGTACACAGAACACCCACTAACTCCTGCAGATGCCTTTATTATAGAACACCAGAGATAAAGGGGTATATACAGATGTATACTGTGCTGTGCTGGAGGCACACACAACTTCCAATAACTCCTGCAGATGGCAAGTGGGCTCAAATAGAGAACAGCTATGTAGGTGGATATAGCGGTATGTACTGGGTACAGAGCACGCAGACAGCACGCACTATCTCCTAACACTACTGACTGCAAGCTCTATTATAAAAGATAGATCACTAGCTATATAGGTGAGGTGAATATAGTGGTGTATACTGCGGTCAGGGCACGCAGACAATAACCACTACACAACAGCAAGATCGAAAATCGGCCGAAAACGATCGGTGTGTACTGTGTTGAAGGTACACAGAACACCCACTGCTTCAGACGCCAACACACTACACAAGGCCGCCGCGCTGGCGGCCTTATATAGTGTGGGGCGTGCACTACACAGCCTGAGCTATGATTGGCCACAGGCATCCTGCCTGTGGCCAATCATGGCTCTCCTCGCTGCTGGCGCTGCGATTGGCCAAGCATGCGGGGTCACAGTGCATGCTTGGCCAATCATGAGCCAGCAATGCACTGCGCCATCACAGTGCATTGTGGGCCGTGAGCGCCACACGAATTTGGCGCGAACGGACCAAAATGTTCGGACTTCGCGGAACGGACGAACAGCCAATGTTCGAGTCGAACGTATGTTCGAGTCGAACGTATGTTCGACTCGAACACGAAGCTCATCCCTATTAGACACCCACATTTTTTGACAAAATTAGTATAACATTTTGGGAACGGAGTATTTAAAGCCTAAAGTCTAAGGTCCCCTTATGAGAGTCATCACCCCCCCTCCCTCCCCCACCCCCCCCCCCCCATCTGATGGGCCCTTGCTAAAAAATGAGGGGGGATGTTTAGGACAGGTAACCCTCTCCACTTGATTGAGAGCTGAATGCCTAAATAATGTGTGATACTCTGTGAAGCCCCTCCTTACTTACACTATTGGCAGCCCACCGGACAGGTAAGAAGTGTCATAATCCCAAAAAGATAACAAAATGGAAGCACATTTTGACATTCTGCTATTACATATCCAGATAATTAATATGTTAAAAAACAAAATAAAACTAGGAATTTGAAAGTATTGAGGCAGGCCCTTGCACTACATGCTTAGGTGAATTCATCCATAAATGTGATCATCAAAAAAGTAGGTATAGTGTGTATTGAGTTTGGTAAAGTCATCAGATAGAGGATTGCTATCAGCTGAGCTAGCAGTTGGGGGGAGGGGGGTTACTAATGAGTTTGGCACAACCCCAAAAATTAATAAAATGTCACTCTGCATGAATTGAAGCACACACATCACATTTGTAGACATTTTAGGGGGTGTTTAGAGGAAAATAATACTATGGAGCTGACCAAAGACATTGTTAAGTGACTAGACTATAGTTTTATGGGCCAAGAAGATCATGGTAGGGAAGTTAGTGAGGCAAATATGCCTGCGGACAAAGGGGCAGAGTATATGAATTAGAGCATATTGCAATCATGGTAATTAGGGAATGAGGAAAGAAATGCAAGACATTAGCAATCATGAAATACAAAGAATGTGATGTTTAAGGATAAAACTTAGCTTCATATAGTCCTTCTGCAGGACCTGAATGATGGCAGAACAGGTCTCAGGAATAATGATCCCCAGAGCCTGGGGGAGATGCCTGTAGAGAACTTAAGGTCCTGAAGGCTCTCCCTGTCGCCAAGTAGCACAACGTGGCGATAAGCCTCTGGTCCGGAGTGATGGCTTGCCGCATGCAGGTATCCTGCCTGGTGATATAAGGGGTCAGCAAAGCCAGCAGACGGTGAAAAACGAGGTCCGTCATCCGGAGATAATTCCTGAAATCATCAGGATTATTCTCCCGGATCTCACGGAGCAAAGGCATGTGCGAGAACTGGTCACGCTGGCGCAACCAATTCTTGGTCCACAAATGCCTCCCCTCCCTGTTCATGAACCGGGCTTGTGTCAAAGTAAGAACCCCAACACGAAGCCCCAGGTTCTGACCAGCCTCAAAACGGTCGGCTGGTCAGAACGGACACCAGAAAGCACCGAAAAACAGCAAGGACTGAAAGAACGACCTGAATAGCAGAAGCAATCAGACAATAAAAAATGCCTTTCAAAGTGTACTATACCAAGATTTGTAGTCAGAGTGTGGGGCTTCTTAATCCCCTCCTCTCCTCCTATGGCCTCGTCGGCTGCATTTCCGGGTTGTCGACGAGCGCAGCGTCATTTCCGGTTCCGGGTCAGCTCCGTACGGTAGTCGGCTGTACAGCGTGGACGTTCGGCGCTGTCCTCCTGGGGGGTCGGTGGGTGTCTGCAGTCGTCCTTGCGGCATCGGTCGGTCGGGGGAGATGCTCACTCTCCTATCTCCCCTCATGCAGGCTCGTTCCAGGGATCAGAGGCAGGTCGCTCCAGTTGTCTGGTCGGCGCCAGTGATTGCAGTTCAGCTGCGGTGGGTAGTGACTCTGCTGTCGGTGCAGGTAGGTCCGTGGTCAGGGGGTTGGGGTGGGGGGTGGTCGCCGCTGGGCAGGGGTTGCAGCATGCTGGTTGGGCAGGTGGCTGGGGGGGGTCACCTCTGGGCAGGGATGGCAGCTTGCTGTCGGTACAGGTGGCTGAAGTGAGGGGGGGTGTTTGCATTTGTTGGTCTGGGTTTCTGAGAAAAAAAAAAAATTTTTTTTTTTTTTTACAGGTTAGGGCAATCATGTCTGTCATTTTTTGTTTGTCATGCTGCTGCAGGGGTTTATTGGTGTTTCCACCCCACACACAGGGTGTTTTCCTTTCTTCACAGGAGGATCAGTTGGTATACAGTTTGTTGGTCAAGGTAAGTGAGTATAGGCCATTCGTCGTAAAACAGTTTCAGGCTAATACACATCACGCCCTTCTTCAAAACGTGGTGCCTATAAATGATGACATACATGTTACAATTTATATAGAGCAAAATACATCTGCATACTATTAAATAATCAACCAGCTTCTCTGGAATAAATTAATCATTGGATCTGAAACACATAATAGTAAAAGTCCAAAATTTATTATACAAAAAAGGATCCTGAAACGGAAAAAGACAACAGGTTTGACTGTTTTCCACACTTCACAGAATATATCAATCGATCGAACTCCTGAGTAATAAAAATGGCAAAAAGAAAATAACAATAATAATACTATTATTGATAATAAAATGAATACCACATGTGTGTATACATATGTGAATGTGCTTGTGATAAAGTGCAATCGATCAAAATTACAAACATGATATATGACCAAAAAATAACATAACGTAAAAAACAATTTTAAAGAAATAAATACAGACCAGAATCTGAATTTAACCCTTTAGGTTGAAGGTTAGAGATGGACAAACTTCCGTCGGGACATTTCGCAAACGCGAACCACGAACGCGGCCGAAAGTTCCCGAACCGCAAAGTTCGCGGCGTGCCCCAGTGACTTCAATGGCAGGCGAACTTTAAAAACCTCCAGGTCATATTTCCAGCCACAGAATAATTACTAGCTGTGCACACATAGTCCCACCACATGGCCACTGACATAACACATGTATGAAGTGAATCTGGGATCGACAACAACAAGCATTCTTTTTTTATCTGTGAATTTTTGACAATTCAGGACTCAGGAGCGCATGAAGGCAATGGAGGAGAGGGAAGGTCAGGGTAGGCTATGAAGAGGGTGCAGGAGATGATCACCAGCACCGTGATATAGAGCACTGACACCAGCAGCGTGATAGAGTGCACTGACACCAGCACTGTGATAGAGTGCACTGACACCAGCACTGTGATATAGAGCACTGACACCAGCACTGAGATATAGAGCACTGATACCAGCACCGTCATATAGAGCACTGACACCAGCACCGTCATATAGAGCACTGACACCAGCACCGTGATATAGAGCACTGATACCAGCACCGTCATATAGAGCACTGACACCAGCACCGTCATATAGAGCACTGACACCAGCACCGTGATATAGAGCACTGACACCGGCACCGTGATCTAGAGCACTGACACCAGCACGTCATATAGAGCACTGACACCAGCACTGTGATATAGAGCACTGACACCGGCACCGTGATATAGAGCACTGACACCAGCACCATGATAGAGTGCACTGACACCAGCACCGTGATATAGAGCACTGACACCAGCACCGAGATATAGAGCACTGACACCAGCATTGTGATAAAGTGCACTGACACCAGCACCGTGATATAGAGCACTGACACCAGCACCGTGATAGAGTGCACTGACACCAGCACCGTGATATAGAGCACTGACACCAGCACCGAGATATAGAGCACTGACACCAGCACCATCATATAGAGCACTGACACCAGCACCGTGATAGAGAGCACTGACTCCAGCACCGAGATATAGAGCACTGACACCAGCACCGTGATAGAGAGCACTGACACCAGCACTGAGATAGAGTGCACTGACACCAGCACTGTGATATAGATCACTGACACCAGCGCCATGATATAAAGCACTAACACCAGGACCGAGATAGAGAGCACCGACAGCACCACTGATACCAGCAACTCACTGCTGGGCCCCAAAAATGACACTGCTCAACCTCTTCAAACAGGAGGGTACGGGCATATAGTACGGTGTGCTTTTTTGTACAAGGAAGTGAGCCAAATGTAGAAAAAAGGTCTGTGTGCTCGATTAAATAAATCGTTTATAGAGATATACATGGTCTACTGGTCACATGTGTTGAATTCCTCCGAGATCCATGCCTCATTAATTTTTAGAAATGTGAGTCAACACTGTCATGAGCTAGGCGAATGCGCTTATCGGTCATGATCCCCCCTGCTGCGCTGAACGTCTTTTCGGACAGGACACTGGATGAGGGGCAAGCCAACAGTTCCATTGCAAATTGGGCAAGCTCTGGCCAGAGGTCAAGCCTGCCCACCCAGTAGTCCAGGGGTTCATCACTCCTCAGAGTGTCCACATCGGCCGTTAACCCGATGTAGTCGGACACCTGACGGTCTAGGCGTTCCCTGATGCGGGATCCGGATGACACCTGTCGATGGGTCGGCTGAAAGAATGACCTCATATCTGAAGTCACCAACACATCTTCAAACCGGCCTCTTCTTGCAGGCGCTGTTGGATTGGTACCCGCAACTCCTTCTCTGGGAGTGGGAATTGCTCCTCTGCCAGCGCACGCAAAAGCAGAATGCAGCATTTCTCGAAGCAAGGCCTGGAAGTGTTCCATTCTGACAGCCCTCTGTGACAGCGGTAACATTTCCGCCATTTTGTGTTTGTACCGGGGGTCTAAGTACGTTGCCACCCAGTACTGGTCCTTGACCATTATGCTTTTTATACGGGGGTCCCTATTAAAACACTGGAGCATGAAGGCCCCCATTTGCACTAAACTGAAAGCGGTGTGGTGGCCTCGCTCCTGCTCATCATCCAGGATAATGTCGTCCTCTTCATTCTCCTCTCCCCATCGACGCACAACAACAGGGATCCCAGGAAGGTTTAAAGCATGCTCTTCTTGCTCCTCCTCATCCGCCCCGGCACCATCCTCCTCCTACTCCTCTTCAGACTCCTGTTGTTGACTTGTCTCAGATAGAGTAGCCCCTCCTGGGAATTCATCCAGCATTGCGACTTCCTCATCTTCCCACTCCTGATCCTCCACAGCTAGATCAATGACACAATGCAATAAAGAAGGCATAAGGTACCATGGCTGCGACTGACCAGTTTGGTGATCTCCTCAAATGGCCGCAGAAGTCTGCATGCGTCGCGCATGAGCAGCCACTGGCGCGGTGAAAAAAAACCCCAGCTCCCCAGAACCTGTTCTGCCGCAGAGTTCATACAGGTAGACGTTAACTGCACGTTTCTGCTGGAGCAGCCTATCAAGCATATAGAAGGTTGAGTTCCATCGTGTTGGGCAATCGCAAATAAGACGTCTGACCGGCAGACTGTGTCGCTGCTGAATGTCAGCAAGGCGAGCCATGGCCGTGTAAGATCTTCTGAAATGGGCCGAGATTTTCCTTGCCTGCCGCAAGATGTCCTGGACCCCAGGGTATTTGACAACTAATCGCTGCACGACCGTTTAAGACGTGTGCCATGCATGGCACGTGCATAATTTTGCCCTGTTTCAATGCGCTAAGCAGATTGGCACCGTTGTCACACACCACTTTACCAACTGTCAAATTGAGCGGTGTTAGCCACTGATCTGCCTGTGAACGCAAAGCTGAAAGGAGTGCCGGGCCAGTGTGGCTCTGGGCTTCCAGGCACAACAGACTTAGCACGGCATGGCAACGTCTCACCTGGCATGTCGAATAGGTTCTGGGGAGCTTGGGTGGCCCAACATTTGGCCCACGGAAAAACGTGAGCTTGGCATGATGAAAGGTGGAGTGGAGGACAATTGTGAGGAAAGAGAAGAAGGAGAAGTAGAAGAAGAGGCTGGACGGTGAGAGCCTGGAGTGTGGCTTTGTGTGTTCCGTTGCTCCCACTGGGCTCGGTGATGGCTGCTCATGTGCGTTCTTAAGGCGTGTTGGGCTTACCACGACTTATGCATTGACTGCAAAGGCTGCAGATGGCAACACTATTGTCAGCAGCGGACACGTTAAAAAAATCCCACACTGCGGAGCCATGTGCTGGCGTCCTGGGAGCACCAGATGTGACCGTACATGGTTGATGCCTTGCTCCTGATACATTAGCAGTCTGCTTTGTCCCTCCTGTGCAATCTAAGTTCTTCCTGCTTCTCCTCCCTATCTGCTGGTCCATATCTCCCTCTGAACTCCCCTCCTCTCCCTCTCTTGTGGGCACCCACGTGGCATCACTAGACACCTCATCATCGACGTAACCTTCCCCACCGCTATAATTAGAGATCTCGGAGTGGGCAGCAACAGCGGGGACCAACCTCCTCCTTGGGCTGATCTGAGTACTGTCGTCAGACTGCTGAGTGGCGGTTGTGACTCAAGCGGAAGGTATATGGTGGTGTTGGTGTTGGTGGTAGTGTCTTTTGGGGTGCACACAGCAGAGAGTGAAGAAGAGGGTGCATGGGGTAACACAAGACCTAGAATTTCTAAGTCTGTCCGTTTTCGGCATAAGCTTCAGGGGGGACTAGGGATACCATATTTTAAACACTATTGTAGTCAGAGTCTGGATACTGAAAGGACATGAAACCCCCCCCAACCCTGGCGACCTGAGGTGTGCCATGGTCGCCCGTGAGAGTATACTTAAAAGAGGGCATACCCTAAGAGTAAATAAATGAAAAAAATGGGAACGGGTGGGAGGGAACCCGGAAATGCAGCCGACGAGGCCATAGGAGGAGAGGAGGGGATTAAGAAGCCCCACACTCCTCCTACAAATGCAGGCTAACCAATGGCCAGCCTTCTAACTTGTAGTCAGAGTCTGGATACTGAAAGGACATGAAACCCCCCCCAACCCTGGCGACCTGAGGTGTGCCATGGTCGCCCGTGAGAGTATACTTAAAAGAGGGCAAAAAGACACGAACTAGGTATGAAAAGAGATTTAATGAAACCAACAAGCAAAGATCAACCTAACAACATGGTAAAAGCTCGTCTGACCTCAGCATGTGGATCCGGAATGTACCTGGTATAGCATGACGATTGCCAGCGACCCATGAACTTAATGACATGGGAAGGGACCCCCTGTTTGGAAGCTGCGGAAGCTGCGCCAATCCTGAACGAGTGTCCCGAGAACTGTTTCGGGTTGAGCCCCAACCTACCCAGCAAAATTCTAACATGGGAAATTAACTGGCTGGAGGAGAGGCCCTGAGAAGGAAAGGGTAGTAATGGGCTGTCGGGAGGAGCTGCAGTGAACAAGCCCATGAGCTGATCTAACACCTCCACTGGACACCAGTCAGAGTGAGATCTGTAAAACTTGATGACAAACCCCTGCCCCACCTGGCGGTTCTTATTGTTGGGAAGCTGAAGTGAATAATGATCCGGCCACCTGGTGAGACTATTCTTCAGGAGAATTGGAGCGTGACGCCCAGCACGAGACACCTCCCCTGGCCTCAGGAACCCAAAAAAACAAAGGTATATCGCTGCCTTCAGAACCACACTAGGACCCAACCCGAAGGGAGAGAGGGAAAGTAAATCCGCTAACCCCCGGAACACCTGCCCTGAAATAGGCAAACGTGTGAGAGCTGGTCTCCCCTGCGTCTTCTGAATACCTTTAAGCATGGCTCTGATAGGATGAGCCGCAAAAAATGACGGAAACTCAGGATGAAGTAGGGAAAAGAAATGTTGGACCCCGGCGAGGTATAATTTGATGGTGTTAAAGGAAAGAGACAATTCCTTATGGCAATAAGCCATGAAAGCCAGGATGTAACTGACATCACCCACCCTATTGGAGGGGAAAAGGGACCTGAAACCATTGAAACACCTCCAAGCCGTTCCGTAAGCCCTGAGCGTGTTCCTGGATAACGATGCATTGATTAGGCCGGCCGCTTGAACACCTAGGGCATCTAATCCAACCTCAGCATGGCAAATGGCGGAACTGGCATGCCGCTCCGATCTGCCTCCGGATGCTGCGAAAAGAAACGCTGAAAATCAGCCCTAGATAACGCATCAGCAGCCCCGTTAAAATACCCGCTTATAAACTCCCCCTGGAAATGAAAATTAAATTTGAGGCCCAACCACGTCAATCTGCGCATAAATGCCATGATCACGAGAGAACCTGACCTCCCCTTGTTGATGATCTCCGCCGTGGCCATGTTGTCAGTGAAGAAAATAACCATCTGCTCAGACCAAGAGGGACCCCAAGTGCAGGCAGCGGCCACCACGGGGAAAATCTCAAATAGAGCGGACGTCCGTGAGAAACCTGGAATGTCTGCTACCTCCGGCGGCCAGGGGCCCGCAAGCCACTGGTCCCCAAAAATAGCAGAGAAACCTACTGAAGCGGCGGCATCTGAAAAAACCCTGGGGGAAACTGACGTGGGGGCATGAATGAACAAAGAAATCCCATTCCAACCACACAAGAACCGATCCCACATGAGAAGATCGGCCCTAGCGTCAGCCCTCAACCGCACCACCGAATCTGCTTCTCGGAAGAGCGGGAGGAGGGCCAGGAGTCTGGACACAAACGACCTGCCCTGAGGAATGATCCTCATGGCAAAATTGAGCATACCCAAAAGCGACTGTAGTTCTTTTTTAGAGCACATTGGAGACCTGACCAACTTGTGAATGAACTCGCGGATCCTCACCAGCTTGTCCTGCGGTAAGCTTGCCATCATATGGACAGTGTCCAAAGTGATCCCCAAAAAGGTAATCACCGTGGACGGTCCCTCGACCTTGTGGGTAGCCAAGGGGACATTCAGATCACTGAATAACTCGGTGAGAACCGCGAGATCCTTGGGTGGCTGAGCCGGGAACTCCAGCAGCAAGAAATCATCCAAGTAATGAATAACCTTGCCACACCCCAACTGCGTAGACAAAATCCAATTGAGCGCAGAAGCAAAATTGTTGAAAATCCAAGGGCTGCTCTTGGAGCCAAAAGTAAGTTTGGTAGCGAAGTAAAACTGCCCCCGCCATTTGAAACCATGCCACTGCCAGAGCGATGGTCTGATCGGGAGGAGCTTGAAAGCGTCAGAGATGTCTGCTTTCGACAACCATGTCCCCCTGCCTGACTGCAAGATATGTTGAATGGCAGAATCCACAGATGCATACTGCAAGGAAAACTCCTCAGATGGGATAAGAGAATTTAAACTAGGAATGTGAGAAGAATGAGGAGCCGACAGATCGTAAATCAAACGAAATTTATTTGAAAATTTCCCTTTAACAACGCCAATGGGGCTGACCCTCCACATACCAAACGGCGGGGACAAAAAAGGCCCAATCACAAACCCCTTAGACAGCTCATCCTGCAACAGCCGGTCCACTACACCGGCATTGTCGGCAGCAGAGACCAAATTGGCACATTCGTGAGACTGCAACGGGAGGGTGATTAAACCCGTGTGAAACCCCTCTGAAAACCCATCCACCAAGAAACGCCTGAAACCCGGGGAAGGATGATGGCACAACCAGAAATCCAACCTGGGAATATTGACCCGGCTCAGTCAAGATGCACCGGATGGCTTGATCGGACACGCAGTTTTAGGATGAGCCCTAAAGCAGTTGGCACACACATGCAGCAACCTGCATTGATTGTAATTACAGGTTGTGTAATTGAAATTATTACAAAGCTGCGCCTTACCTAGCAAATGGATGGGCCTGCCAAGCTTGTCAAACTGCCCCGAAGGCCCAGAGGAAGGACCACTAAAACCTGACCTGTGAGCCCCAGAAACCCCTGGGTGGTCCAGATTGGGACACCAATTGGCAGTGTGGGCCGCAGATTGACAGATAGCACAAGTTGGAGATTTCTGACTAGCAAAGTGTCTACAGAATAACTCTGTGTCAATGTTACTCCAACATGTGACCAACTGGAACTGAGCCCACATTGCTGCCACTTTGGAAGAGAAAGACCTATGATAGTCATAGAACGTGGAACCGCCATATTTGTGGGACAAATCAACCACCTTGTGTAGGTAGAGGTCCAGCTCCTCCCTTCTGCCGGGAATAACCGTGCAGATGACATCCCTAAAAATGCCAAAAGCCAGTACAAATTCGGCAATGCTCAGCTAGCGGTTAAGCCTGGGATCACGGGTCCTGAGGACCACCGAAACTTCCCCGCAAGCATAAGCTTTGTTCTCTACCACATCCTGCGATGCAATGAGTAGTGATGCCAGATTGACATCTTTCCCCTCCAAGATGTCCTTCTTCAGATTGGCCGGAATGAAATGAGCGGGAGAAACTGAAGGCAATAAGGCAGAAGCTGAAGGAATTAACAAAGGCACGGGCCCACTGCTGTTACCTGCAGATGGCACCAGACCAGGGGACGCCACTGGCAAGACCGCACTGGCTGGACGGGCCTCCAATACATCCATCCTGTCCTGCAACAGCTGAACAGAAGTGGACAAGGTATTCAACACCGCGTGGATCTGCGTCAGAGACGTGACCAGGGATGCCTGCTCCGCGCTAGCGGTAGGCTGTGGCTGGGCAGGAACTGGAAAGAGGAGTCTAAATAATTCCGCTTTCCTGGCTGAGGCTGGGAAAGGAATGCCTCTTCCCCGGAGTTCCGCCATGAGCCTAGGAACAGTCCAACTCCTCAAAGATGGTGTACTGCCGTGCTCCGAAGCCCTAGCTGGAGTGGATGGGATGAACGCAAATTCGTCACTTTCAGACACGTGTGACATGATCCAATCTGTAGAAAAACCAACCAAACATCAAGCACAACCTGACATGCCCAAACCTACCTAAACTAACCGAAATGGTGAGTGGTGCTGAGAACATAGAACATAGCGCATGAGATGCTAGTGACCGTGACCCCCTGCGTGAGTGTAGCACGAGCCCGAGCAACCTGTGGCGCTAGAACAGGAAATTAAAAACGAAACACTCAGAGCTTAGTACCCACAGACCGTGGCAGGTACCAAATAAGAATGTAAGTGACGTGCAACGTATGACGTATGAAAGTACAGGCGAGAAGATTGCAAATACAACCAATTAAAAACGAAACCTCAGCCTGTACGGATCTGAAGACGTGACAGATCCAATTATGTAACCGCTCAACTAACCCCTGGGCAAGAAACAAGCGAACACACCTGACGTTCCTGAAAGAACCGAAGACTCCACCTGCGACACTGCGATGAAAAGACCTGAAAACAATAACGAAATGCAAACGATATTACCCTAACCAAACAGAACCGAATCCCAAGGAGAAACCCCCACCCGAACAGAGAGAACGTGCTCTGTGGTGGGAAAATCCCTGGGTAAGAACCGTGGTAACCGTGACCTTGAGCCCCTGAAAAGAGGCCGAGAGCCCACCCAAACCTACCAGGCTGGAACAACCCCCCAGCCCCCCCCCCGCAACCACCGTGACCCCCCCCCCCCCGAGGCATGGTCCTCCTGTAAGAGCTAAGTGGCAGCCCGAATGAGGGGCTAACCGTGGCCACATAGCTGAGGAAAGCCCGAACCCCATAGGAGAAACCTGTGCGCCCCAGTCCATGTGCATTAACCGACAGAACTGACCCCATCTCGTGCCAGCACCGATTTGACCCAGAGCAACAAACCACGATGCCACCCCCCCCCCCCCCCGGACAACCCATGACCTCCTAACCACACCATAAAACCCTGAACCCCCCAGGGATAGGTACATGAACTCCGCAACTTACCCCCCTACCCCCCCACCCCCTCTCACTTACCTTGACCAACAAACTGTATACCAACTGATCCTCCTGTGAAGAAAGGAAAACACCCTGTGTGTGGGGTGGAAACACCAATAAACCCCTGCAGCAGCATGACAAACAAAAAATGACAGACATGATTGCCCTAACCTGTAAAAAAAAAATTTTTTTTTTTTTTTTCAGAAACCCAGACCAACAAATGCAAACACCCCCCCTCACTTCAGCCACCTGTACCGACAGCAAGCTGCCATCCCTGCCCAGAGGTGACCCCCCCCAGCCACCTGCCCAACCAGCATGCTGCAACCCCTGCCCAGCGGCGACCCCCCCCACCCCAACCCCCTGACCACGGACCTACCTGCACCGACAGCAGAGTCACTACCCACCGCAGCTGAACTGCAATCACTGGCGCCGACCAGACAACTGGAGCGACCTGCCTCTGATCCCTGGAACGAGCCTGCATGAGGGGAGATAGGAGAGTGAGCATCTCCCCCGACCGACCGATGCCGCAAGGACGACTGCAGACACCCACCGACCCCCCAGGAGGACAGCGCCGAACGTCCACGCTGTACAGCCGACTACCGTACGGAGCTGACCCGGAACCGGAAATGACGCTGCGCTCGTCGACAACCCGGAAATGCAGCCGACGAGGCCATAGGAGGAGAGGAGGGGATTAAGAAGCCCCACACTCCTCCTACAAATGCAGGCTAACCAATGGCCAGCCTTCTAACATAGTCCACAATGATCAAAAAATACTTAATGACTGCACACACTGATTATCAGATACGCAAAGACAAGCACAAACTGAAGAGCTGTAGCAATCTGAATCACTAATGTGAAAAGCGCAAATCGTCTCTCACCAAACTTCTACTAACACGAGATCAGCAGAAGGAGCCCAAAGGGTGCCGGACGTGGTGCTGAACTTCCCTTTTCTAGTCCCGCCGTACGCGGCTTACGTCACCACATTCTTGGCAACCGCAAATTCCGACAACTTGGTCCGACTGTGTGTATGCAACAGTTTCGGACAAAATCCGTTGGCCAAAATCCAACGGATTTGGTTGTTAGAATGTCCGACTGTGTGTACAAGGGCTTAGTATGAACACACGATCTGTCTCCTCTCCCCGGGATCTGTGTGTTTACACACACAGATCCCGGTTCTCGCTCTGTCACGAGCGATTGTGGGTGCCCGTCGGTCATAACGCCCACCAGGCCATTGCGCATGGGCTCTGGGGACATGTGCGTGGGTGCACTCGAGAAGAGGAGGAGCCAGGAGCGCCACAGGGGTTCCCCAGAGGAGGAGGATTGGGGGCCACTCTGTGCAAAACCCTTGCACAGAGGAGGTAAGTATGATATATTTGTTATTTAAAAAAAAGAACCTTTACAATCACTTCACAGCTAATTTCTTAGTGAATTGAACTTTCACAACTGATTTACTGCATACTTTATTTTACCACATTTTATTTGCAGTTATTTAACTCTTAGTGAATTGACCCCTAGGTGAGGTATAACAGTTTGGGGGGGTGTGGGGGGCTTGATCCAAAACAACAGAAAAATAGGAAAAATAGGAAAAAGGAACATAGGGATGTGGCTTTAACAGTTTCTTAACCACTTGCCGCCCGCCATATAGCAAAATGACGGTGGCAAAGTGGTTTTAATATCCTGACCGGACGTCATATATATATATATATATAATTTTTTTTTTCCACAGTTTAGGCCAATGTGAATTCTTCTACAAATTTTTGGTAAAAATAAGCGTATATTGGGGGCGTGGCCAGCCGCGGAGCGAGATGGACGTGTAGTGTCTCAGCTCCGCTCCAGAGCAAGGGGAAACGAGCGGCACAAAAGCTACAGACAGCTCTCCTCTCTTCGGAAAGAGAGTAGAGAGCTTCGGGACACCCTCGGGCATGTCAGGCAGGCGGAATCATCCATCACATCCGCGCCGCCTGGCAGAATACTTCGGCCGCATGGAGCAGAGGAATCTCCATGATGGCGCCGGCCGCCCTCCGCCGGCGGGAACGCGCCACAGCGGGACACAACTTTACCTCCCGCAACAGCACAACGATGAGGTGATTCAGGATGACAATGAATCTGAAGCGATGGACAATCTTCCACCCCCTGACAGGGAAGCCACACCGGTACATCAGGACAGAGGTAAGAGACTTGCCTCTTCTCCCTGCAATTCTCCTACTAAAAATCACCAGGCCAAAAAGCACCAAGGCTCTGCACCAGCTTTAGCCTCTCACAACCTGGCCCCTGTGTCCTCCCTAGCTACTATACCTGCCACAGACAACCCTGTCTCTGAGAGCACACTAAAATCAATGCTGCTTACTTTACAAAAAGACCTGCACAGAGAACTGCAGATGTCTCTCTCACAAGTTCATGACAGACTTGACTGCTTAGAAGACAGAGTGGACATAACTGAGGAACACATGTCAGATGTGAGCAAAGCACATAACGAGCTATTGGATGCTCATGAACGTCATGCAGCTGAAATACATAAAATAAAACTCAAATTGGCCGACCTCGAAGACAGGGGCCGAAGGAATAACATAAAATTCAGGGGGATCCCTGAGGCGGTCCCACCCGCTGAACTCAAGCAATACATACAGCAACTCATGACGTCTTTGATCCCCAATCTGTCTGCTCACGACTTGATCATAGATCGTGCGCATAGAATCGCCAAACCAGACCACCTACCTGCAGATACACCCAGAGATGTCCTGGCCAGGATACATTTTTTTCACATAAAAGAACAGATCCTTTACTCGGCCAGAAACCTGAAACCCCTCCCCTCTCCTTACTCTAAAATCACCCTATATGCTGACCTTTCACCAGCTACTATGGAGATGCGCAGGGCGTTTGCACCGGTCACTTCGGTTCTCCAAGAGAACAAAATCACCTACCGTTGGGGTTATCCGACGAAGCTCCTGGTGACCTACCAGCAAAAAATTGTACCGATACTATCTCCTAAAGATGGTTATAAGAAGCTGACGAATTGGGGCTTACTGCCTATCACCTCGACCCATCGTGGACATAATGGCCAGAATGCCTCCTCCACCTCTCACCCTCGCCACCGTAAGGACAAAACGGATAAAGCCTGATATTTGACTGTTGCGATTACCTACATGTCCCCAGCACAGAACTCCCCTGCTCGGGCATTATGTCAGTCTCTTACTCCCCAGGATTAAAGTGTGCCAAGCACATCTGGTTTCAAGTTTTCTTACTCTATATTATTTGCTACTGTGTTCATTGTAGGAAATATATGCAGTTCTAGCATACGAGTTTACAGGTACCTGTTTGTTACCTCTACATTTTTCTGTGTTTTTTTTTTTTTTTTTCCCCTCCCTGGCAATTGCTATCACTCTGACCGATTGCACACATTGTTCTTTAAGCTTCAGTCCCGTTCAACTTATATATCCACCTGTGAATAAGGTAAATCTTAGATTATCACTTGTAACCACTTATTATCCAAATGGCCATCACCATTCTATCACTTAATGCAAAGGGGCTCAATTCTCCTTTTAAAAGAAATCTCTTATGGAAGGAAGCACTTATGTCTAAAGCTGACATTTTATGCATCCAAGAAACACATTTTAACAGTACCAACCCTCCAAATTGTAAGCATAAGAAATTCGCACACTATTTTTTCTCAAACCATGATAAAAAAAAATGTGGGGTCATGATAGCAGTAAATGCTACCATCCCCTTTACCCTTCATCGAATGGAAACAGATGATGAGGGGAGATTTATTATCCTATCCGCCACCATTCATAACCACCCCATGACGCTTGTTAATGTATATGTACCCAATACCTCCCAAAAATCGTTTTACAAAAAACTCAAATCCAAATTGGCTCCGTATATGGATACAGCCTTAATCATCTGTGGTGACTTTAATGACACCCCAGACCCCTACCTGGATTCTACTAATCCACGCAGGAGAACAGCCTCTGCACTCTCAGCCTTTATAGCCAACGAAGATCTCTATGACCCCTGGAGGTGTATGCATGACGTTGAACGCGACTATACCTTTTACTCGCATACCGGAGGCTCTTAGGCCGCGTACACACGGGCGGACTGTTCGCCCAACCTTGTCCGCTGAACAGTGTTTGGGCGGACAGTCCGCTCGTGTGTGGGCTTTCAGCGGACAGTTTCAGCGGACAGTTGGACGGACAAGGTTTTTCGGAAATTCCGAAAAACTGTCCGCTGAAACCTTGTTTCAACGAACAGTCCGCCCGTGTGTAGGCTTGTTCGTCAAACTAAGTTCTGCGCATGCTCAGAAAGGATTTTCAAGCCGAAAGTTATAATGCAGTGTATAGGACGTCGTATTTTGCGTCCCGTCGTACGTGCCGTTCACGTCATCGCACACGGTTTCAGCAAACTGTTCGTTCGTCGTGTGTGGCCATGTCCGTCCATGCTAAGTTTGAGCGGACTGTTCGCTCAAACTGTTGGACGGACAAAGTTGGGCCAACAGTCCGCGCGTGTGTACGCGGCCTAACTCTCGGATCGATCTTTTCCTCACCAACAAAAAATCTTTACTATCAATCTCAGAGACGCGAATTGGTCTTATCACCTGGTCTGACCATGCTCCAATTACCTTGAAAGTGTTCCCACAACAAAACTCATACATGCGTCCTCCCTGGAGAATGAACACTTCTCTTTTAACTAATCCAAAATATGAGGAGAAGATCAGGTCCGAGATTGAGGGCTTCTTTGAAATTAATTGTGGTTCTACTGCCGATCACTCCATGGTCTGGTTGGCTCACAATGCCTTTCTACGGGGTCTCCTTATTAAAATTGGTGCGCAGGAGAAAAAAAAAAGGTTGGAAGAGACAAACTCCCTACTTAACCAACTCAAACAATTAGAAATCATCAACAAAACCTCACCTTCTCCGGCAACACTAACAGCACTATCGGAACTCAGACGTAAACTGAGCGAACACCTACATAAAAACTTTGAATTTTATATTCAAAGATTGAAACTACGTTCTTACGCCTTTAACAACAAGTCTAGTGCATTTCTTGCTCGACAAGTTAAAAGACAGCAAATCAAAGCCAAGATCCCTTTCTTGTTTAATACAAAAGGAGCTAGGATGACCAATCCTTTAGACATCGCCAACACCTTCGCGACTTTTTATGACAGATTATACAATCTACAAGCCTCAGAGGGTGCCACCCCACCACGTACCAGTGACATCAATGCCTTTCTAGACTCCATCCAACTCCCTAACCTAACTCAGGAACAACTAACAACTCTTTCTACCCCATTTACTACAGAAGAAATTCATAGAGCCATCCAGTCCCTCCCCTTACATAAGGCTCCAGGCCCGGACGGCTTTGCTAATGAATATTTTAAACACTTCCACCACACGCTTACACCTCATCTATGTAAGACACTTAACCAATTTGCCTCCACTGGTGTAATACCTCAAGAATGTTTAGAAGCCCTTATAGTTACCCTCCCCAAACCCGGCAAACCCCATGACATTCCGGAAAATTACAGGCCCATATCCCTTCTAAACACGGACATCAAATTATACGCCAAACTATTAGCCCTTTGACTTTCTTCAGTCCTACACCACCTAATACATGCCGACCAAGTGGGTTTCATACCCCGAAGGCAAACATCCGACGGAACTCGTCGATTCATAGACCTCATTCAGTGGGCAGAAAACCGTCAAATGCCTTCTCTGCTCCTATCCCTGGATGCGGAGAAGGCATTCGATCGGGTGCAATGGACATATCTAGAAGCAGTATTGCGCAAATTTGGCATATCAGACACTCTATTAACTGCCATACTTGGCTTATACACGAATCCCAGTGCGAGAGTGTGGACTTCGGGAGTAACATCTGATCCATTTACTATCTCGAATGGTACCCGACAAGGGTGCCCGCTTTCACCCCTTATCTTTGCCATGGTCATGGAACCTCTAGCTCAGAAAATTCGAACAGAAAAGCAAATTAAAGGAATAATAATAGGGCAGACGGAACATAAAATTGGACTATATGCGGATGACGTGATCATCTCCATTACTGACCCAACTAATTCTTTATTGACGCTACAATCGATTCTCGACCAATTTAGTGCAATTTCCTTATATAAAGTGAATCATAGTAAGTCAGTCATGTTAGCAATTGGTTTAGACCGAGACACCAAACAACAGATTTCTACACAATCCCCGTTCACATGGTCAAAAGACTCATCCATTACATATTTAGGGACTCGCTTGCTCTCTCCCAGTAAAAATATCCTGCGCATCAACCTAACAGACCTCATAGAAAGGCTCAAAAAATTGTCTGATGATTTAAATCTTCCTTTCGTATCATGGGCTGGACGAATAACACTTGCAAAAATGTATCTTCTCCCACATGTCTTGTATTTATTCCGTACGATGCCAATGCCATTTCTCTCCTCGCAACTGAGATCCCTTCAAGCTATCTTCAACTCCTTCATATGGCAACACAAAAGACCCAGACTACACAAGGACAACCTAATGGCGCCCAAAAAAATGGGTGGTATGGGGTCCCCCAACATTGGTCTATATTATAAAGCTGTCATTCTGGACCAACTCAATCAATGGTGGAACACTGACACAATCTATAACTGGTCACAGATAGAATCATCTGTTTTAGCCAAGGACCTCCAGCTATACCTCTGTGCAGCTCTCCTAGCTCCTGTACCCACGCACTCCCAATTGGACTCAATAACAGCATCTCTCAGGGTGTGGACATCTCTTCCTCAACTTTCAAAAGGAATACCACAGTCCATACTGCAATATTTACCACTCTCAGCTGTCTCACTGCTACTACCGGACCTTCCTCTGACACCCTGGCTTGAGGCAGGCGTCCACACTGTCGGACATCTCTTCAATTCCAACGCCTTGATGCCCTTTGCTCAACTAAGCTCCAAGTTCGGGCTATCTTCAAAAACTTTTTACATATACCTCAGGATCAGATCACTACTTGCTAAGATTAAATGGTCCACTCGAGATACTATTCTGTTACCGATCATACAACATTTCCGGTTAAGGAAACCCTCTTCCAAAGGCATTTCATACTTATACGGTCTACTTTCCCAGGATGCAGAAAAGCACATACGTACTCAGTCAGAAAAATGGAACCTATACGTCCCACATGCCCTGCCACTATCGCAATGGCAAGCAGCACTATCGTTGCCGTCAAAATTTTCCCATTGCACCACGCACTGGGAATCCAGTCAAAAACTTTTTCACCGATGGTACTATACACCCAGTAGACTTGCCAAAATTTACCCTACCTCGTCTAATCTCTGCTGGAGAAATTGCGGCCTTCCAGGATCTTTCATTCATATCTGGTGGGAATGCCCCATGCTTAAAGTCTTTTGGAATCAAATAACCGACCTGCTCAAAGTAAGCTTCCCCTCACATACCAATCTATCTGCGGTGGATCTCCTCATGGGCCTGATGATTCCTACGTGGCCCAAAAAATCCCAAACCGTGGCCACCCACATTCTCATCGCGGCAAGACTAGCATTAGCTAGAAACTGGAAAAAGACTCACCCCCCTTCTGTCCAAGACGTCATTACCATACTCAACGATAACTTCAAGATGGAATATAGCTTTGCCAAAGCTCATCTCCAAACAGGCAAATTCTTCCGGAATTGGAATCCGTGGATTAAGGACTCCAGATGTGTGCGGTCGGTCAGTTCCCCCAATCCAGCGACGTCCACATCCTCCTGTGTCACACCGTGACTTTTCACGTCCTGTCCCCTCCATTTGATACTTATCTTTCTCACACCGAAGAACCGGAGTATAGATGCAAAACAGCAACAACGTAAAATGACTATGATAATAGGTGTTAAAGAATATTGGTTTTACTGCGGTGACTGCTAACTTTACCCTTCCCTCTTTTTTTTTTTTTTTTTGTGTGCTCACCCCTACTTTTGCAATTTGTTATACTTACTTTAGCTCAGGACCGGGCAGCGCTGTCACTCTCCCCAGGACACAGTTAGTTCCCAGAAGGGGTGTTCAGGGGTGACTGATGGTGCTCTCATCCTCTCAGGATTTGTTCTTAACTATTAACATGTACATCTATGTTTTCAATATGCTTGCTTTTGTTAGACTAAGCTTCCCAACTGGAAGCAACGACTACATCTACACGAAAATGTAAGTCCTATATTGCTGTTATCTTTTGTGCAAAATTTAATAAAAAATAAGATTTAAAAAAAAATAAGCGTATATTGATTGGTTTGCGCAAAAGTTATAGCGTCTACAAATTAGGGGATAGATTTATGGCATTTTTATTATTATTTTTTTACTAGTAATGGTGGCGATCTGCGATTTTTATCAGGACTGCAACATTGCGGCAGACACATCAGACACTTTTGATACAATATTGGGACCATTGTCATTTATACAGCAATCAGAGCTAAAAATAGCCACTGATTACTGTATAAATGTCACTGGCAGGGAAAGGGTTAACACTAGGGGGGCGATCAAGGGGTTAACTGTGTTCCCTCATGTGTGTTCTAACTGTAGGGGGGATGGGACTGTCTAGGAGGAGAGAAATAGTTGTTCCTATTTAGTATGAACACACGATCTGTCTCCTCTCCCCTGAGAGAACCGGGATCTGTGTGTTTACATACACAGATCCCGGTTCTTGCTCTGTCACGAGCGATTGCGGGTGCCTGTCAGTCATCACGCCTGCAGGGCATGCGCATGGGCTCTGGGGACATGTGCGTGCCTGCTGTGACTTCTAAAAAAAATTGCAGCGGCTGGTCAGCTAACGATTATAAGGTAGGTTCCCAGATGCCTTTTGTCATTGTGTGTTGGAGTAGTTTAGAGAGAGAACTGACCATTAATGATGGACGAACATCTGATGGGACGGTTCGCAAAACACGATCGCGCGCAAATGTTCGCGGTGGGTCCCATTCATTTTAATGGCAGGCGAACATGAAAAACCTCCAGGTCATATTTGCAGCCACAAAATACTTACTAGCTGTGCACACATAGTCCCACCACATGGACACTGACATACCAGAAGTGAATCTGCGATCGACAACGACAAGCATTCTTTTTTTATCTGTGAAATTTAGTCAATTCAGGAGCGCATAGAAGCCACGGAGGAGAGGCAAGGTCAGGCTATGAAGGGGGTGTATAGATGATCCTGCTATTGGAAAAGTTACCATCATTTTTTTTTTTTTTTAGTTATATAGTTATATATATAAGTTATATAAATTGTTTATACAGTTATAACGTGTATTTTGTTTTTTGTAATATTGCTCGGTTTTAGTGTAATAGCTCGGCCTAAATCAGCCAGAACTGACAGCAGCCGGTAAATACATGTCAAATACATATAGGGTCCATTCACACGTCTGTAAAGTGGGTCCGCATCCGTTCCACAATTTAGCGGAACGTTTACAGACCCATTGATTTTCAATTCCAGTCTGAAAATTTAGGCTTTCACAGCCTGGATAAAGAAGTAAGTGTCGGCCAGTACAGGCTCCAAAAATTAGCCAACAGGCGTTCACCTGACAGCAAAGAACTTTGTATTCTGTGGTTGGAGGTACATTAGGCATTCACAGGATAAATATGTTTCGGTCATTACAGGCTCCAAAAATTAGGCATTCAACTGACATAAAAGGCCTTTTATGCCACTGTATTTACCTAAGACAGGGACCATGAATTGTTATGGGTGGTGGCAAATATTTGTGGCCTGTCATGAGGAATTTGAATCAAACATGGTCTACTGGTCACATGTGTTGAATTCCTCCGAGATCCATGCCTCATTCATTTTTAGAAATGTGAGGTAGTCAACACTGTCGTGAGCTAGGCGAGTACGCTTATCGGTCACGATCCCCCCTGCTGCGCTAAACGACCTTTCGGACAGGACACTGGATGAGGGGCAAGCCAACAGTTCCATTGCAAATTGGGCAAGCTCTGGCCAGAGGTCAAGCCTGCCCACCCAGTAGTCCAGGGGTTCATCACTCCTCAGAGCGTCCACATCGGCCGTTAACCCGATGTAGTCGGACACCTGACTGTCTAGGCGTTCCCTGATGCTGGATCCGGATGACACCTATCGATGGGTCGGCTGAAAGAATGACCTCACGAAGTCACCAACACATCTTCAAACCGGCCTCTTCTTGCAGGCGCTGTTGGATTGGTACCCGCAACTCCTTCTCTGGGAGTGGGAATTGCTCCTCTGCCAGCGCACGCAAAAGCAGAATGCAGCATTTCTCGAAGCAAGGCCTGGAAGTGCTGCATTCTGACAGCCCTCTGCGACGGCGGTAACATTTCCGCCATTTTGTGTTTGTACCGGGGGTCTAAGTACGTTGCCACCCAGTACTGGTCCTTGACCCTTATGCTTTTTATACGGGAGTCAAGTGCAGATCGAGAGGATGAGGACAGTGCAGAAGAGTAAGGCTGAGTGAGCCACTCAACCAAGTCTGGTGCGTGCTTTGACGTAATCGCACGCACCTTCTGCAATTTGCCAATTTGGCTCAAGCCTGTTGCTCCTGCCCTCCCCCTACCACCCCTGCGGAAGGGCCTGCCTCTTCCTCTGCCTGTCATTTTTTAAATGACCCTGTGACAAAAGTCTCTAGAGAAGTGCAGTATGTATGTGGAAGAAGGTATATAACACCCCGCCTCAATCTGTCGTTTTTGGGGGGCCACTGGTCTATCACACCAGTTATAATACTTTTTTTTAATTGTGTTTGTCACTCTTTGTAGTTGTAGTATCGCTGCAAAACCGCTCAGCAGTCACAATGCTGCACAATACAAATCCATTATAATATGCTTTCTATATTAGAAAGTATATTATAAGTGTATTACACCCCTACCTACAAGGCCCTTCGGTCTGATAAGGAAATTAAGGGGAACCCTGCACAAAAAAAAAAAAAAGGCGTAGCCCTCCCCCCCCCCCCCAAAATCCAAATGTAAGCCTATCATTTCACACAAAAAGTGTCAAAATGTTAAAAAAGACAAGACACAGCTTGGGACAAGTCCTTTATTGAATTTAATGCATTATTACATTTTGCTATGGTGTTTTTCATATCATTTTTAGTAGTACAAATGGCACTATAGTTTCCAATGGCTGTTTGCAACATGGGAACTTTCCTGCAGCTGCCATAACCCTCCCCCTATCTATCCCCATTCCACCCTCTATTAATGTCAGACCCCTAACTAACCTGTCTGCCCGATGTAATTCTAGTTCACCCTCTCCCCTCAATTCTAGTTTAAATACTCCTCCAGCCTTCCCATAAACCTCTCCCCCCAGCACAGCAGACCCCCTTCCATTCAAGTGCAAACCGTCTTTAGCATATAGGTGGCACCCCAATGAAAAGTCAGCCCAGTTCTCTAGAAACCCAAATCCCTCCTCCCTACACCAGGTCTTTAGCCATGCATTCAGCTCTCTAATCACCCCCTGCCTTTCCTATGTTGCGCATGGCACAGGCAATATTTCAGAGAATATTACCTTGGAGGTCCTTCCCTTCAACTTGCAGCCTAATTCTTTAAATTGGTTGCTAAGGAGCCTCCACCTTCCATGTATACTGTCATTGGTTCCAATGTGGACTAAGACAGCTAGGTCATGCCCAACCCCTCCCAGTAATTTATCCACCCGGTCCACCACATGCTGAACCCTGGCACCAGAGAGACAGCAAAATATTTGGTTGAGGCAATCCTGGCGACAAATTATTCTATCAGTCCTTCTGATTATAGAATCCCCTATTACCACCAACTGTCTAGGCCTACCTGCACTCCCCTCACCACCTCTACTAAATGGGCTGCTCTCCCGGCTGTTAAGGGTAGCAGTGACATCTAGGGCTGCCACCACTGTGTTTGCCACCTCCACATCTTCACCCAACTTGGCAAATTTGTTTTGATGCACAAATACAGGACTGGCCTTCCTTTTCTGCGAGCCCCTTCCACTCCCTCTAACTACATTAACCCATCTTCCTATCTGATAATCCTGACTTGCCCCTCCACCCTCCACATCAACCCTACTGACCACCTGCTCAGCGAGCAGAGGACCCCTTTCAAGGTTGTCCTTTCTGTCCGGTGTTGCAACTTGATCCTCCAGATCTCTAATGCAAGCTTCCAGAAGGGCGACCTGCTCACATCTGTCACAGCGGTATACATCCTGGAGCTGTTTCACCAATTTTGCATACATGTGGCACATTGTGCACTGAGCAAAACCTCCAACCCTGCTAGCACTCATTTTTCCAGTTACAATATAATTACTTATAGGAGAAAGTTTAAGATGTTACTCACAGGTTAAAAGACTCCTGTCTTAACTCCTGTCTTAACTCCTGTCTTAACTCCTGTCTTAAACTCTGGTTTTAACTCACCACTTAGACCAGGTCCACTAACTCTGGTTGTAACTCACCACTTAGACCAGGTCCACTAACTCTGGTTTTAACTCACCACTTAGACCAGGTCCACTAACTCTGGTTGTAACTCACCACTTAGGCCAGGTCCACTAACTCTGGTTGTAACTCACCACTTAGACCAGGTCCACTAACTCTGGTTTTAAATCACCACTTAGACCAGGTCCACTAACTCTGGTTGTAACTCACCACTTAGAACAGGTCCACTAACTCTGGTTGTACAGTAACTCACCACTTAGACCAGGTCCACTAACTCTGGTTTTAACTCACCGCTTAGACCAGGTCCACTAACTCTGGTTGTAACTCACCACTTAGGCCAGGTCCACTAACTCTGGTTTTAACTCACCACTTAGACCAGGTCCACTAACTCTGGTTGTAACTCACCACTTAGGCCAGGTCCACTAACTCTGGTTGTAACTCACCACTTAGACCAGGTCCACTAACTCTGGTTGTAACTCACCACTTAGAACAGGTCCACTAACTCTGGTTGTACAGTAACTCACCACTTAGACCAGGTCCACTAACTCTGGTTTTAACTCACCACTTAGACCAGGTCCACTAACTCTGGTTTTAACTCACCACTTAGACCAACCAGTTCCACTTGGACAGAGATCCAGCAGACTCAAAGATGAGCAGGCTCACAATGAGCTCTACACAAGGTTATATAGGCCTCAAGCACCTGTGACCAATTAACCACTCCCCTTAATTAGTAGGCTGAAGGAAGCAAAGAAAAAAGCAAGACTTGTTCACTCTCCACTCAATGTCCCCACTGTTTAGCTTCCAACCAGAAGTCTGGACAATTTCCTCAACGAACATACTACTGAAGACTCTAGGAAAAATATATATATTTTTTTAATTAAAGGAAGTTTGGGGGCCTGGGGCAATTGTCCCTTTTGCCCCTTACAGAGCATCTGAAAAAGTTTTTACTGTGCTTCACTTTTTCCACATTTGGCTATGTTACAGCCCTATTCCAAAATGGATTTTATTCAATATTTTCTACAAACAATATCCCATAATGACAACGTGAAAGAAGTTTGAAATCTTTGTGAATTTATTCAAAATAAAAAGCGAAAATCCCATGTACATAAGTATCACAGGCTTCTCCCATGTACATAAGTATCACAGGCTCCTCCCATGTATATAAGTATCACAGACTCCTCCCATGTACATAAGTATCACAGGCTTCTCCCATGTAGATAAGTATCACAGACTCCTCCCATGTACATAAGTATCACAGGCTTCTCCCATGTACATAAGTATCACAGGCTCCTCCCATGCACATAAGTATCACAGACTCCTCCCATGTACATAAGTATCACAGACTCCTCCCATGTACAGAAGTATCACAGCCTTTGCTCAATACATTGACGAAGCTCCTTTGGCACCAATTACAGCCTCAAGTCTTTTTGAGTATAATTGCACAAGCTTGGCACACTTATTTTTGGGTAGTTTCTCCCATTCTTCTTTGCAGGACCTCTCAAGCTCCATCAGGTTGGATGGGGAGCGTTGGTGCACAGCCATTTTCAGATCTCTCCAGAGATGTTCAATTGGGTTCCACTCTGGGCTTTGGATGGGTCACTCAAGTACATTCACAGAGTTGCCCCGTAGCCCCTCCTTTGTTATCTTGGCTGTGTGGCTGTGTCTTCGCCCCGAGCCCGCCCTTTTTTGAAGCCAATTTAACTCTCCAGTTGTAATCATGTGTGTCTAAAAAAAAAAAAAAAAAAAAAACTCCCATTGAAATCCAATGCGCCCGGCACCCTGCATGTAATTTAGGAGTCGGGCGCATGGATTGGGGGGGGGGGCAGCGCCCCATATGGACGGCCTGCCACTGGTCCACAGGATTCAATAAGAGGCTCATTTATCTGGTGTCACCAGGTGGTGGAAGCCCTGAATAATGGGAACATGAGAACACTTATGAAATATTTGGATTGTGAATATTGTTCCTTTCTGAACTTTGATTTTCACCACATTTATTCTTATGCCCTTACTGATGGACTTTTATGGACTTATTATTTTTTTCACAAATTTTTGTCACTTTCTAATCTATGTTTGGCACAAAATAAGTTTAGTGTCACCATAAGACATAATATTTTTGTTTTAACAAATATTGTTTTAGCATTTAATAACCTGTTTATTGTTTTAGCGCTGCTTCCATACGTTATTATATTTTGGCTGTTGGTGACACAATTTGCTTAAGCAACTGCTCATTTTCAACATATATGCTCCAATGGAGGTTTTCTATACGATTTTGTAAAGGATAGGTTTATTTGAAAGATCAGGAACTGAAACTTGGACGAGGAACTCTGAGATTTGCAAAAGATTGCTTGAAGGTAGGAGATCATGAGGGGGCAACATGATGATAAGGCTAAAATTGGATGAGGAATGCATCACGATCAGAGGATAAGATCACCTGGGACTGTAGCTCAACATAGTTACATAGGTTGAATAAAGACACCAATCCATCTAGTTCAACCTGAGTGAGTGTCTACAATTGTCCCTATCCCTGTACAATGCACACTCACATTGGTCCCTACCCTTAAGGAGCCCACAATAGCCAATGCAACAGCTAACCAGGTGTACCTGGGTATGAGTCCTCAAAGATATGGGAGCAGGGTGACCACACGGAGCGGTGCTGTGCTAGAGTCGCAGGGCCACCCGGTCTTCTCCAGAGCCACTGGTGGTGTGGGTGTTGCGCTGCATGGCAGACCTCAGGTTGCAGCTCTCTAGCACACCCATGTGGGCACAATGCAGCCAAATAGCAAGCTGGAAGGACACTGGGTACACAAAGGAGCCTAATGCCGCGTACACACGATCAGATTGTCCGGCGTACTTAGTCCGCCGAAATGCATTTCAGCGTACAATTAGATCGTGTGTGGGCTTCAGCTGACTTTTCCAGCGTGAAGTCCGGCGGACTAAGAAAGTATTTTTGCACTCCAATCTTCCCGTCGTACTTGGGTTTCAGCTGACAATACGTTCGTCAGTATGCTAGTACGGCGGACTAAGAATGACGCATGCTCAGAAGCAAGTACAAAAAAGGAAGCTATTGGCTACTGGCTATTGAACTTCCTTTTTCTAGTCCCGTCGTACGTGCTGTACGTCATCACACTAGCAAAAGCCGGACTTTCTGTGTGTCCAAGTCCGTTCGGTAGAAAGTCCGCCGGACTATCTGCCGGATTGTTTTCCGGACTAAGTACGCCGGACAATTCTCTCGTGTGTACGCGGCATAAGAAGAGAAAGGCACACACAGTAATAGGAAATACAGGAAACCACTGACAGAAACCAAAGAGTGTAAATTGCAAAGCCAGAGCGAAACACTGATAACAAAGACAGGATCAAACAACACCCAGAATGAGGAATTCTCAGAAAACCAAACTCCAGAGGAACAGGAGAGTCTGGCTTCAGCATGAAGACGCGTTGCTCGAACACTAAACCACAGGTGCACAGGCTTAATAATACCTAGGTTCAGGGTGGATTGGCCAGAACCCGAGCAGCTCAAATAGGCGGTAAAACCCAGCGCCATTGACAAAACCATAACAGAATGCTCATGATTTGAATAGTCATGTGTGATTGGTTTTTGTTATAAATCGAAATTCGGACGAAAGTTCCATTATGTGATTCGGATGTATACAAATCTCCAAATCACAATAGTAATGAATTTCAACGAATCTGAAATAAATTATAATGAAAACAACAAATTAAGTTGTTTCATTTGGATGACAGGATGCAATAGTTTGGCTTTTTAGTAATGTGTGCAGCATCTAAAACAACATAACGACATATCGAATCATCCAAATTGATTCGGATCTATTGTTTTTATGTTACTTTTTTCATGACCAGTGTAAATAATATGTCCCATCTTCATAAGACTGCCACCATTATCATACTCCAAAACCCTTTTCATTCACAAATATTCAAAAATATATAAACATTTTAACTATAATAGAAACTTGCATAATCTCAGTTTCTCCCCCTGGTGGTCTTTGACTGCACCTCCCAACATAACTCCATTTCACTTCCACACTGCAGGCTTTTGCGTATTAGGCCCCCAACCATGTCACACCAGATCAGAGACAAACCCATTCCCGCAGTGCCACCATTACCATCATCCAGTTAACCCGTGTTAACTGAACACACCATGGGCCCATACCACCGATGGGTCCCCCACACTTCCATCTCATAGGTTACTTGCCACTATCAAAGGCCACCACCGCTAACAAGGGTGACCCCTTAATCTTGGGAGCCCCTCCACACAAGGTCTGCTGTATCCCATCCTGCAGTTCCAGGGACCAAAGTTCAAAGAGCACCGCTGACAGGTGAACCCCATCCCTTCTGAGATACAGCCAAACATCCCTCTCCAATTCCTTATGGCGGATCACCAAGGCCGCATTCCGAACCATGAAACGGCCCACCATCTTATTAACCTTAATGCAGGCTTTATTTAGTTTATCCACCAACCTCGCCAACCGCCAAGTCGTCCTGGCTACAATGTCCGACCAAACGATCAACATATCAGGGAAGGTCATCTGCATCCGAAGGAAATCAAATGAAATGTCCTTAATAAGCACCCTAATGGCATGACCCCCCCAAATCATTACCCCGAACGTGGAGAACTAAAATGTCTGTAGGCCTGTCCAGCCACGCAAAGCGATGCACCTCTGGCAGAATCCTACTCCACAACATGCCTGGGTGGCCTAACCAACATATACATGCCTCCTCACTGGGAATCCCCAGTTGCCTGCCATTAGGCTTAATGTCTGCCTGCCTGGCCCCCCAAAACACATAGGAGTGGCCCAGTATCCAAATGAGGCGCATCTGGCATCCACCTGCAAGAAAGGAAGAAAACCACAAGATAACCATGATACCACTACACACAATACTCACCCAACACGAAAACTTGAATACATGCCCATTCGGTAATACAAACCACCCCCCTTCATGTCATACCCTGGGCTTTGTCTTCCCCCCATTCAACCACCAACCACCCTCATTACCAGCAACTGATCCATTTTACAGCCACCTCATCCAACCCATATCGCGTGGCCTCTGTCGCCTCGCCAATGCGAAAGGAGTGCGAAGCATACTGTGAGCCATCCAAACCCGCTGCTTTTAAGCATTTTTTAAAAATGGCCACAAACTGCAATTTTGACTATGGGGCTCCATGCCTGTGCACCAGCAAAACCCTATCCAAACTAGGGTGAACTCCCAAAAATTCCCTCACCCTCACCACCAGGCATGCAACAGAGTCCGGTAATGAATATAGCTGTACTTTTACCCTTTTGCCACCCTGATCTGTCTTGGGCCGGTGTAACAATACCTCAATGCACGCCCCTTTTGACTCCATGTCCTGAACCTGTAAACCCGCCGGGTTGATTCGGGGGTCCTCGTCAACGACATCAGCTTCATCCAGAGGTTGATGTCCTTGTGATGTCATCTTAGGGATGGATGGACAGCCCTGCACTATCTGAACTGTTCGTCATACCGCAGCCAGGCCAAACCTCCAAAGCGTCTGGACCACACAGTGATTTAACAGGACAGGTTCCACTCAGAACAGGCCTCACCATGGTCGACCAAAGAAGTTGAGGTCACGTGCTCAGCGTCATATCCAGAGGTTGTCTTCTGGCAGTAGACATAAGAGTGTGGCCAGCATTGCTGCAGAGCCTGTCAGGGCTCAGACCATACGCTGCACACTGCATCAAATTGGTCTGCATGGCTGTCATCCCAGAAGGAAGCCTCTTCTAAAGATGATGCACAAGAAAGGCTGCAAACAGTTTGCTGAAGACAAGCAGACTAAGGGCATGGATTACTGGAACCATGTCCTGTGATCTGATGAGACCAAGATAAACGTATGTGGTTCAGATGGTGTCAAGCGTGTGTGGTGACAACCAGGTGGGGAGTACAAACACAAGTGTGTCTTGCTTACAGTCAAGCATGGTGGTGGGAGTGTCATGGTCTGGGGCTGCATGAGTGCTGCCGGAACTGGGTTGCTATAGTTCATTGAGGGAATCCAAGCACGCTACCCGGCCGGCCAGGAAAGGGGGTGGGGATGAGCGAGCGCCCCCCTCCTGAGCCAAACCAAGCCGCGTGCCCTCAACATGGGGGGGGGTGCCTTGGGGAAAGGGGGGCCGCGCGGCCCCCCACCCCAAAGCATCTTGTCCCCATGTTGATGAGAACAAGGGCCTCTTCCCCGACAACCCTGGCTGTTGGTTGTTGGGGTCTGCGGGCGGGGGGCTTATCGGAATCCACGAGCCCCCTTTAATAAGGGGGCCCCTGGATCCTGGCCCCCCACCCTATGTGAATGAGTATGGGGTACAATGTACCCCTACCCATTCACCTGTGAAAAAAATGTACAAAAAAAAAGACAACACACAAGGGTTAAAATAGTTTATTGCACAGCTCCGGGGGTCTTCTTCTGTCTTTGGGGGTCTTCTCGCCGGACGCCTCCGCTATCTTCTGCTCTTTTGCTAGCTCTTTCACTAGCGGAGGAGCCCGGCTTTCTTCTTCGCCGTCACCCTCTTCTTCTGACTTCGGGGGTCTTGTCCCCCTCTTCGGTTCTTCTTGCCGGTCTTCTGTAAAAAGAGCTAGCAGAAGATAGTGGAGGATTCCGGCGAGAAGACCCCTGGAGCTGTGCAATAAACTATTTTAACCCTTGTGTGTTGTGTTTTTTTATTTTTTTCCACAGGTGAATGGGTAGGGGTACATTGTACCCCATACTCATTCACATAGGGTGGGGGGGCCGGGATCTGGGGGCCCCCTTATTAAAGGGGGCTCCCGGATTCCGATAAGCCCACCGCCCGCAGACCCCGACAACCAACGGCCAGGGTTGTCGGGAAGAGGCCCTTGTCCTCATCAACATGGGGACAAGGTGCTTTGGGGGGGGGGCGCTCGGTCGTCCCCACCCCCTTTCCTGGCCGGCCGGGTAGCGTGCTCGGATAAGGGTCTGGCATGTATCTGGGGGGGACCCCCATGCCATTTTTTTGGCGTAGGGGGGTTCCCCTTAAAATCCATACCAGACCTAAGGGCCTGGTATGCTCTCGGAGGGGGAACCCACGCCAATTTTTTTTTATAAATTTGGCGTGGAGTTCCCCCTTGAGAGCTCATTCTCTGATTGGCCACTGCAAAAGTCTCCTGGCCGGGGGCGACTTAAAGTCGTGTTGTAAGTCGCCCCAAGTCATGTTCAAGTCGTATCCAAGTTGCCTCCAAAAGTCGTGTTGAAAGTCGTGTTGCCCCTGTGTGAACCGACCCTCAGTGTTGTCACATGAAGATGTGAGGGGTCTACTCACTTTTGTGAGATATTGTGCATTTTGCTGCATCTGCAATGCGAACCACATCTGTCCTGCCCCCACTTTCCTGCGATGTACTAGCTTTTTCCCCCTCCACTGCCATTGGCAGCCCAGGAGCCGGGACCCCAGTCAAACCCCCGGCCCTATGAGGCTCTGCAAAAACCGCTAAAGGGGAGATGACTGACCCAGGGGCCCCTTGCATCACTGCAGCTGAGGGAGACACGCCACTCGGCAGCACCCATACCGCAAACTGTTGTACCAAGCCCTTTAATCCCTCCAGTAATGCTTGCAAACGTGTGTTAGACCTCACGGCTCCTCATGCCATGCCGGTTCAGGCCACGCCCCCACATCTCTAGATTTTAAATAAAACTGATAATACATGGGTTTGTTTTTTTTGTTTTTTTACTCAGCCAGAGGGCTGAACAAACAAACTGAACCAATTCCTCATATTCACTATCAAGGTGGATGGGGGCAGGTCCGGTCCTACCACTAGGCAAACTAGGCAGCCGCCTAGGGCGCACTGCTGCCTAGGGTGCCTGGCCACTAGTGTTCCTACTCTCCTCTCTGCAGCAAGCAACTAGGTCTCAGCATCAGCAGGCAACTACCGCTCCATTCTCACATAGTGTCAGAGGACCATGTGTGTCCAAACTCCCAAATGAAAGAAACAAATATTAATTGATGGGCACTGGTAGGTTGCATTTGATGGGCGCTGGGGAGGCTGCATTTAATGGGTACTGTAGGCTGCATTTGATGGGTGCTGGTAGGCTGCATTTAATGGGTACTGGTAGGCTGCATTTGATGGGCGCTGGGGAGGCTGCATTTGATGGGTGCTGGTAGGCTGCATTTGTTAAACGCCTAATTTCAACCCATCTATTCTATGGTCAGCTTAAAGCAGAATTAAGGGGGGGAATACTCACTGTAACGGAGATGTATTTGTAACAGCCACACACAAAGAGTAGGAGCACTCAGAAAGCTTTTTATTTAATGGTAGCAGAGTTAACACACAGCCAGGTAGCAGCTATCACAGCCGGGCAAAGCAAGAGTCCGGAATACAATATAAATGCACAGCGGAGTAGCAGTCTGTGTTGATAACAGCTAATACGCGTCAGGCTGGCCAAGCAAAGGAAGTAACAGAGTTCTTGCAAGTAGGGGTAGTCTGTGCCCAGTCTTGTATACATAAGAATAAAGTTCGCTCTACTCACAGCGTAAATTATCACAGGGTTAATCCATGCTCAGGATGGCACACAGCCAAGGGTAATCCACTCTCAAAGGCACACAGGCAAGGGTAATCCACTCTTGGTGGTACACAGCCAAGGGTAATCCACTCTTGATGGCACACAGCCAAGGGTAATTCACACTCGATGGCACACAGCCAAGGGTAATCCACTATTGATGGGACACAGCCAAGGGTAATCCACTCTCTGTGGCACACAGCCATGGGTAATCCACTCTCGATGGCACACAGCCAAGGGTAATCCACTCTCGATGGCACACAGCCAAGGGTAATCCACTCTCAAAGGCACACAGGCAAGGGTAATCCACTCTTGGTGGTACACAGCCAAGGGTAATCCACTCTTGATGGCACACAGCCAAGGGTAATTCACACTCGATGGCACACAGCCAAGGGTAATCCACTATTGATGGGACACAGCCAAGGGTAATCCACTCTCTGTGGCACACAGCCATGGGTAATCCACTCTCGATGGCACACAGCCAAGGGTAATCCACTATCGATGGCACACAGCCAAGGGTAATCCGCTCTCGATGGCACACAGCCAAGGGTAATCCGCTCTCGATGGCACACAGCCAAGGGTAATCCACTCTTGATGGCACACAGCCAAGGGTAATCCACTATCGATGGCACACAGCCAAGGGTAATCCACTCCCTGGATGGGGGCTGCAGGACTGGCAAAACACGCAACTGCCTTTCTTCCAGCACATGTTTCAACAGATCAAATCCCTCAGATGCACTTTCCTCCCACCCTTGGAAACAGGGGAGGTTAAACTGTCCAATGACAATAGCCACACAGGTCAGGTGTATTCAAACTTATCAGCAGGGGGCTGCTGGAGGAGTTCCCCCTCCCTCCATATGGACATCTATCCCAAAATATATGTTTCTTCCAAGGCAGACACAACAATTGAATACAACCCCACCCCAAACGATCCCAGCAGGGGGCAGCTCTCTGGGATGTAAGGGACAAGGAGGGACAGAGACCGTGACACTCACCTTCTCATAGCTCGCTCACAAGTGTCAGCATCTTTTTTTATGTGCTGGGTTTCAGCCATCTTCATTGGCCGGTGCAGGATGATGTCACTTTTGTGTGTGCTCAGGAGCTAGTCATTCTGGCACACAGGGTCAGCTTGGCCGCTGTAAGCTGACCTCTGCATGCATCATGGGTTTACTGTGAGCAGACGGGTGGTTTTGCTTTATAGCAGAAGAGACATTGCATGTCTTTTATGCAATAAAATGCCTGCCTGCTCACAGTGTATTATAGCGTAACTTTAAGACTTAGAGAGTTTGAGAAGAAGATGATGATTATGGAGGCTTGAATGAGGAGCAGGAAACATTCTAAAGTACACCCTAACCTGGATGCCATATATTATTATTATTATTATTATTATTATAATACAGGATTTATATAGCGCCAACAGTTTGCGCAGCACTTTACAACATGAGGGCAGACAGTACAGTTACAATACAAGAGGGATCAGAAGGTCCTGCTCGTTAGAGCTTACAATCTAGAAGGGATGGTCAAGTGGAACAAAAGGTGATAAATGTGGGGAATGAGCTGATGGAGAAAATGAAAATGCAGTTGTTAGGGTAGGCTTCTCTGAAGAGAAGGGTTTTCAGGGATCTTCTAAAAGCTAATAGAGTAGGAGATAATCAGACATATTGGGGTATAGAGTTCCATAGAATTGGAGAGGCTCTGGAAAAGTCCCGGAGGCGGATATGGGAGAAGGTGATGAGGGAGCTAGAGAGCAGAAGGTCTTGGAAGGAAAGAAGAGGAGGATTAGGTTGGTATTTATAGATTGGGTTAGTGATGTAGCTGGGGGCAGAGTTGTGGATGGCTTTGTAAGCTGTTGTTAGTATTTTGAATTTAATTTGTTGGGTGAGTGGAAGCCAGTGGAGGGATTGGCAGAGAGGAGTATCAGACACAGAGCGATTGGTAAGATGGATGAGTCTGTCAGCAGCATTCATGATGGATTGAAGGGGGGATAGCCAATGTAGAGAGTTGCAGTGGTTGAGACGAGAGATGACCAGCGAGTGAAATAAGAGCTTTGTTGTGTCATTGGTTAGAAAGGGGCGTATTTTGGAGATGTTGTGGAGGTTGATGCAGCATGATTTGGACAGTGATTGGACGTGGGGATTAAAGGAGAGTCCAGAGTCCAGGACTACACCTAGGACTTTGGCATGTGGCCATGGCCTTATAGTGGTGCCATCAATTTTGACAGAGAGATCAGGGGAAGGGGCACGTGGGGGAAGAAAAATTATAAGTTCGGTTTTGGATAGATTGAGTTTGATATAGGTTCTACTAGCATATCCAAATAATCTGTTGGCCATGGCTATCACTTTGAGCAAACATGCAAAGTGGTGGGAGTTATAGGAGATGGAAGTGGTGAGATAGCAAACAATAGTTAGGAGGTTAGGGGTATTAAAGTGATTGAAAAAGCTAAATATTTTTACCTTAATGCATTCTCTGCATTAGGGTAAAAAACCTTTCATGTGTGGCTCCCCAGCCCCCCAAATACTTACAATCTCGATCCAGTGCTGTGGTCAAGAGCAGCAGCACTGCTCTCTCGCTCCCCACTGGAAATGGTGGTATCAGTGGCAGCCATTGACTGCTGCTGCTGTCAATCAAATTCAGTGAAGAGGGAGCGGGGGGTGGGGCCAATAGATGCACACAGCCTGGCTTTGGATTGAACCTGCATGAGTACCCCATATATCAAGCAGCTTCCTATGGTGGCACTTGGAGATGAGGAGGAGCCAGGTGTGCCAGTGGGGACCCCAGAAGAGGAGGATTGGGGCTGCTCTGTGAAAAAACCATTGCACAGAGCAAGTAAGGATAACATGTTTGTTATAAAAAAAAAGGAACCTTTACTATCACTATAAGTACAGATAGTATTGGGTTGTGGTTGCAGAAGAGTAATAGGGGTTTGGAAATGGTATATCTGGGGCAGTGGGTAGGCTGCCCAGGTGCTGATAATTTATTGATAATTTATTGAGTTTAATTATACACTATAATATGTCTTAATTTTTTTTTTTACGTTTTTTTAATGCCTCTCTCTCTCTCTCTCTCTGTTATTGCAGTAATGAACAAGTAAAAAAATCCCCAGGATTTTTCTTCTGCCACAAGAATACTGACATACAGTGGCTGCGATATTTTCTTTCCAAGGCTTCCATCACCAGTGCCTCTATTTGCTCTATTTTACATTCTGCTGTGAAGGACTGGAAAACTCTAGCTGAGAGGTCCTCCCCCATCATTCTGTGTCACTCGTCCACTACAGAGCCTCCGTGGACCTGTTTAGAGGAGTTCCTTACATACAACAGAGGTTTACTTGGTAAGTGATATACGGTATGGTGTGAGATAGAATAGGACTATTTTGTCAGAGTTCATTTGGAGTTATATGGGTTATTGGCTATGTTTAAGGCTACACAGTGAAATGCGTAAGCCTGTATTATTTTGTACTACACTAGGATTAATAGACTCATTCCTTGTGGAAGATTGATCTACCAGCTTTCTTTTACTTGTATACTTGCTCGAGTGCTTGGAGGACACTACAAGCCAGTGCACCGACCACTCACCACCTCGGGGAATTACACTAGGTGTCTTCTACTATATAATATGGTTTAAGAATGTATGAGTAAAGCCCAGCTCAGGCTAATTGGAACAAACAATGGGCAAAATAAAAAAATGACAAATAATACAGTATGTCAGAAGCATTAACACAGCATTTATTTTTTTCTGAGCCCCTCCAAGCCCCCCCCCCCCAACATAATTATATTGTCATTGATCCTGCCAGTAAGTCTGATTCATTTATCTATAACAGCTCAATGTGCAAGTTAACTCTTTTCTTTTTTTCTATCCTTTTAAAAAATATATATACTTTAGCCCCACCCCTCCATCATTGTGGCCTAGGCAAGAATGACGTGTATCTAGTCCTGCAGCCTCCTGGGATACTTACATCACATCTCTCAGGAAGCTGCAGGATCAGCACACAGAGTGGTCAGAAAGCGAACTGGGCGGTGGGCCAGTGTTGGCTGCCTGCACCTGGAGGAGGATGGTGGCACGGGACCCACTGTGTGGCACCCAAACACCGGATCACAACAGGACAACACTGGATTTGTTGTGTGGGCAGGGGTGGACTGACAACTCATGGGGCCCCCGAGCAATAGGAGATTATGGGGCCCCCAGGCAATCCAAGATTATGGGGCCACAGAGTATACACACACACAGTATTCAATCACACAGTATACATATACATGTGCACACAGTATACACAGACATGTTTCTATTGGCTGAGAAGGTACTGGAGAGGTGGGGCAGCTATAATCTCTGGATTTTTAGACCAAAAGGATGTCGGTAAGGGACATTTCAGAGACAGATGTAAAAAAACACAGATTTCTACATACTTTCCCTGGTTTTACTGAGGCTAGCAACCCTGATGGGGCCCCCTAGTGGCTCGGGGCCCTCGGGCAGTGCACTACAGGTAAGTAGGAATAAAAACATGGGGTGGGGGGGTGACGGGAGTTGCTGCTGTCTTGGGTGCCAACACAGCTGCTCCATAGAAACAGTACAATAAGTGAGTGCTGTCACTCTAGGACAGGAAGCATGTTACCGGTGAGATCACCACCAGGTAAAAATAAAGGAAAAATAGTGCAAAAAAAATTGTTCCTTTAACTCAAATAATAAAATATTACAAATAGAAACAAGTGATGATATGTCTCATGCAAAACACACGCTGACATTCCGCTGTGGACTTCAGTACTCCAACACCACAATTACACACCACCTCCTCACCAATGGTATGACCTCCTAATGATGAGGTCAATAGTTCTTGTGTATAGGAACATACCTCAGAAACACTGGGCAATCCTAGGGAGAGATGTCACATACTTCACAGCCACAGCAATCCCATCAACAGGTCACAACAACAGCTAGCCTGCACCCTTGGTCCCTTTAAGGATGATGTCACCATCACCTGCACTAATCACATCAACAGTATGGCCACAAATCAGTCAATGTCCCCTTAGTTCACAGCACAATGTCCCAGTTCACTTAGCACACAGCACAGGTTGAGGAGCTCACACAATCATAAAGGAAACAATCTTGAAAAAAGAAAAACGAATGTAGCCACAACATCTAATGCCCTGTACACACGATCAGACTTTCCGATGGCAAATGTGAGATCGGAGCTTGTTGTCGGAAATTCCGACCATGTGTAGGCTCCATTGGACTCTTTCCATCGGAATTTCCGACACACAAAATTTGAGATCTGGACCATGGTTAAACTCACAAACGTGGCTTTGGATTGTGAGTTCGCCCCTGAACCCCTTTTAGGGTTTGTAAGATAAGATAATCACATAAGAGGCATTGGCCCACCTCCATTTCCTGCATTTTGTAGGCTGCCACGTAGGCATATTCCTCTTGATTATTGGGGGGGTTCTGATGGCCGCACTAGCCTTCCGAAAGAGGTCAATTGCAGCCTCCTTGTCAGGGAAATAGCCGCAGTTTTGTGAGACACGTTCGTGTTAACGCGCGTCGGCGCCTACACAAGCGCAAAGTAGTTTTTAGACGTACGACCGACGCGACGTCTAACCGGGCGGGCTTACGCGGTGATGCCACGAATACGCAACGTACCAGACGTAGGCGTACGATCGCTCCGACGCGCCCGCGGCGTGACCCGGCCAGTTCACCTATTTAAACGTTCGCCTGACACTCCTGCATTGCTGGATTATCGTCAGCTCTCCTGAGAACCTGTACCTGTGCTTCCTGTTACCTGATCTTCTGTGCACCGACCCGGCTTGTCTGACCCGTTCCTGTTGTCTTCCTGGCTCCGACTCTTGGCTTGTACCTGACGTTCCAGATCTGCTTCCTGAACCCGACCTCGGCCTGTCTTGACCACTCTCTGGACTTCCGCTGCCTATTCTCGGATCTCCTAAGCACGGTTGCCCATCCAGGCTTGTCCATCTGCTACCTGGTCTCTACTATTGCTACCCGGCAACCCGTGCCACTGTGGGCACTACATCCCTGTGCCAACTTCAGGGTTGTGCTGCGCTCGGCCGCAAGGGGAGCCCTCTCAGCATTTCGGCCTCATCCTAGACTCTGACAGTATAATCCAGCCATGACAGAGGTCGACAGAGGTGACTCCCCATTGGAGGCCGTCCTACGAGAACTCACGGCCCTTGCTCCAGCTATTCAGGAACTCCGAGAGAAACATCACCGGCTGGAGGAGCGCCTGCAACATCCGCCTGAACCACCCACCTGCTCTGGTCAAGTTCCGGTGTCTACAATTTCAGCGGTCCTAGAACCACGAGTCCCAGTTCCAGAACACTTCTTCGGGGACCGGAGAAAATTCAGATCTTTCAGAAACTCATGTTTCCTCTACTTTTCCCTGCAACCTCAGACCTTTGCTTCAGAGACAACCAAGGTGGGATTCACCATCTCATTACTGAGGGACGATCCCCAGATGTGGGCCCATGGCCTGCTGGAACAATGCAGCCCTTGTGTGAATACCCTGGACCTGTTCTTTGAAGCCATGGCCCGCTTGTACGATGACCCCTTCCGGACAGCCACAGCCGAGGCAGCCTTGCATACTCTTCGCCAGGATGGGCGACCTGCAGAGGACTATTCAGTGGAGTTCCGTACCTGGAGCTCTGACTCTGGCTGGAATGAGGCGGCCCTCAAATTTCAATATCGTATGGGGTTGTCCGAAGCTCTTAAGGATGAGTTGGCCAGACTAAAGATCCCCACTACGCTCGAAGAACTCATCCAACTCGCCATCCAGCTTGACAGGCGTTTACGGGAACGTCAGCTAGAACGCTCTCAGACTGCGTGCTCCATCCAGGCCCCACCTCCAGCCTGCCCAGCAGTATCCCCCGTTCTGAGGGGCATTCCTCGTCCCGCTTTAACCTTTGAAAAGAGACTCCTCCGTCGTCAGGCACATCTCTGTTTTTACTGTGGGGGATCAGGACATTTCATTAGCAACTGCCCTACAAGGCCGAGTAAGCCAGCTCCAAACACTCCTTCCCATCTTCAGGTAGCAATGACAGTTTCTGCCCACATCGCTCTTCCAGTTACGTTGATGGTGGCGGGCAGCAGGATCCCCCTACAAGCAATCATTGACTCCGGAGCCTGTAGTTGCTTCCTGGACCTAACCTTGGCCAGGAGTCTGGCTCTCCCACTGAATCGCAAGGAACAGAGACTGACCGTCCGTTTGGCCGATGGCTCTTTACCTAGTTCAGGTCTTGTCACCCAGGAAACTAGTCCCATCCTGACAATCACCGGTTCGGGTCACCAAGAATTCCTTAAATTCGACATTCTGAGCTCCCCGATGTTCCCTGTTATCCTAGGGATCCCTTGGCTACAAGCTCACAACCCCCAGATCAATTGGCTCACAAGGGCGGTTTCCTTCACATCGGCCTATTGCCAGCAGCACTGTCTGGACTCCACCCCTCACGAATTGCCCGGCTGTTTGACCGTGCAACCCGCTCCCGGTCCGGCTTCTCGCATACCAACAGTCTACCAGGAATTCAGAGACGTTTTTGATAAAAGGAGAGCCGATACCCTACCTCCGCACCGCCCCTATGACTGCCCCATTGAATTACTACCTGGGGCCCCCATTCCTTTTGGTCGGATATTCCCCCTTTCGGAGACGGAACTGGAGGCTCTACGACTGTACATTGACGAAAACCTGGCCAAGGGATTCATTCGTCCCTCTTCATCCCCTGCCGGAGCAGGTATCTTCTTTGTGGAGAAGAAGGATAAGACCCTAAGACCATGTGTGGACTATCGGGACTTAAATAATATTACCCTCAAAAACCGGTATCCTCTTCCGCTTATCCCTGAACTCCTTCAAAGATTCCGTACCTCTCGTGTCTTTACAAAACTTGACCTACGTGGGGCTTATAATCTTGTCCGTATCCGGGAAGGGGACGAATGGAAGACTGCGTTCAGAACAAGATTCGGTCACTTCGAATATCTGGTCATGCCCTTTGGGTTATGTAACGCCCCGGCAACCTTTCAACATTTTATCAATGATATTTTTCGGGAGTACCTTGACCACTTTGTTGTCGCCTACCTTGACGACATCCTGATTTTCTCACCCTCACTAGAGCTTCATAGAGTACATGTCAAGAAAGTACTACATATTCTTAGAACTCATGGGTTATATGCCAAAGCCGAAAAGTGTGACTTTGAAAAGGAATCTATCCATTTCTTGGGACTTATTATTTCCACAGGGGGAATCGCCATGGACCCGCAGAAGGTGAAATCCATTCTGGACTGGCCCGCTCCTGCTGACAAGAAGGGTGTACAGAGGTTTATTGGCTTCGCAAACTTTTATCGAAGGTTCATACGGGGCTTCTCCACCATCGTAGCTCCCATCACTATGACTACTCGCCAGCACACCAAGTTTCACTGGTCCCCAGAAGCTCAGTCCGCTTTCGATCAGCTCAAGACCCTATTTACCTCCGCGCCCATCCTGCGACACCCAGATCCCGCCTTACCCTTCGTACTAGAAGTTGATGCCTCGGAGGTGGCCACCGGGGCGATCTTATCCCAACGCCAAGGTCCCAAAGCCTTACTGCACCCTGTAGCCTTCTTCTCTCGGAAGATGAGTCCCCCAGAGAAGAACTATGATGTAGGGGACCGGGAACTTCTAGCGATCAAGACCGCCCTTGAAGAATGGAGGTACCTCCTAGAGGGCGCCGCTCACCCCATTTTAATTTTCACAGATCATAAGAACCTGGAGTATCTCCGTACGGCCAGACGCCTAAGACCCCGACAGGCCCGGTGGGCCTTGTTCTTTTCAAGATTTCATTTCCATATTACCTACCGCCCAGGATCTAAAAACAGCAAAGCGGATGCCTTATCTAGAATGTTCCCCGACACTCCTGAGGGGGCCCCACCTAGTACAATTTTATCCTCCCAGAATTTCCTGTTAATACAACCAGACCTGAAATCTTCTATTGAACTGGCTACTAGACAGTGCACGGAGACCGAAGCTTCCACCCTGAGGAGTCAAGGAGGGCTTCTATGGCACCAGGACAAGGTTTTTGTTCCCCAGCAGGTCAGGCTACTAGTACTGAAGACCCTCCACGATCACCCACTTGCAGGCCATTTTGGAGTGCGGAAGACGACAGACCTTGTACGGCGGTCCCTATGGTGGCCTACCTTAAAGGCGGACTGTAAGGCATACGTAGATTCCTGCACCATCTGCCAGCGCAACAAAGGACCTAACACCAGATCCTGGGGTCTATTAAGACCGCTGCCAGTCCCGGAGAAACCATGGAAAGAAATTTCCATGGATTTTATTGTGGAACTACCGCCCTCTGAAGGATTTACGGCCATCTTGGTGGTCGTAGATCGCCTGTCCAAGATGGCACATTTCTTGCCGCTTAAAGGGACTCCCTCTGCCCTGGATACAGCAAAAACTTTTGTTAAAGAGGTTGTCCGGTTACACGGGGTGCCTGATAGTATAGTATCTGACAGAGGGGTTCAATTCACCTCTAAATTTTGGAAGGAACTGTGCAAATTGCTTTCAATTAAGATTTGTCTATCATCTGCCTACCACCCACAGAGTAACGGACAAACCGAAAGAACTAATCAAACACTAGAGCAGTACCTGCGATGCTTCTGCTCCTTCTCCCAGGACGATTGGGCCTCCTTGCTACCTTGTGCGGAATTCGCCTATAATAACTCCGTGCACGCCTCCACCAACCAGTCACCCTTCTGGGCAAACTACGGATTCCACCCTTCATTCCTGCCTAACACCATCCCTGAGTCATCCGTCCCGGCAGTTCAAGACCGAGTAAAATTTATTCACTCGAACTATCTAATACTCCAAAACACCATGAGAAGGGCCCAGGAGGAATATAAGAAGCAGTATGACAGAAGGAAGCGAGCCAACCCCATCTTTAAGACAGGGGATAAGGTGTGGCTTTCAGCAGCAAATCTCAGACTGCCTTGTCCTTCCCGGAAACTGGGACCTAAATTTCTGGGTCCTTTTGAAATCAAACGAGAGATTAATCCCGTAGCCTTTGAACTTGTTTTACCTGACTCGTTTAAGATCCATCCTATATTTCATGTCTCCCTCCTTAAACCTGTTACCTTTAGTCCATTTTCAGGAAGAGAAGAAATGCCTCCGCCTCCGGTTCAGGTTGGTGAAGAAACCGAATACGAAGTTGAATCCATCCTCGACTGTCGTCGAAGAGGTAGGACCATTCAGTTTTTAATTAAATGGAAAGGGTATCCTGCTGAAGAGAACTCGTGGGAGCCTGCCGATCACGTACATGCTCCTGAACTTTTACGAAGGTTCCGCACCCGACATCCTGAAAAGTGGGCTCGGTTGGGCATCCGGAGGCTGCCCCTTGGGGGGGGGCACTGTCAGGGAAATAGCCGCAGTTTTGTGAGACACGTTCGTGTTAACGCGCGTCGGCGCCTACACAAGCGCAAAGTAGTTTTTAGACGTACGACCGACGCGACGTCTAACCGGGCGGGCTTACGCGGTGATGCCACGAATACGCAACGTACCAGACGTAGGCGTACGATCGCTCCGACGCGCCCGCGGCGTGACCCGGCCAGTTCACCTATTTAAACGTTCGCCTGACACTCCTGCATTGCTGGATTATCGTCAGCTCTCCTGAGAACCTGTACCTGTGCTTCCTGTTACCTGATCTTCTGTGCACCGACCCGGCTTGTCTGACCCGTTCCTGTTGTCTTCCTGGCTCCGACTCTTGGCTTGTACCTGACGTTCCAGATCTGCTTCCTGAACCCGACCTCGGCCTGTCTTGACCACTCTCTGGACTTCCGCTGCCTATTCTCGGATCTCCTAAGCACGGTTGCCCATCCAGGCTTGTCCATCTGCTACCTGGTCTCTACTATTGCTACCCCGCAACCCGTGCCACTGTGGGCACTACATCCCTGTGCCAACTTCAGGGTTGTGCTGCGCTCGGCCGCAAGGGGAGCCCTCTCAGCATTTCGGCCTCATCCTAGACTCTGACACTCCTCCAGGTTATTCCTCTTCCTGGGACTTTTGTTGGAATGTGGAGGGGAGGGACCTGGGATTCTGGCAGACCACCTCCTGGCTGCCACTTTCCAATGCTTGGCTGAGGCTTTCCTGTGTTTGAAAAAGAGATAGAAATGACTATCATTCTGACCCCAGCATTTTTCATTCTTGCCACAATCATTTTTGTCTACCACTCTCTGTTGATGATGTAAAACACTTTGTGAAATCCTAAATTAGTGATCAAAACTAACATCATTAATTTGGCAACCAGAAATATTTTTAAGAATGCTATACCTAACTCAAGCTGGGCTCCTCCACATGTTGCTGCCTGGAAGGCACAGGTTGGTCGTCGAAAGCCTCAGCTGGGGGGGAGGGGGAAGGAAGCCTTGAAGGAAGACTGGAGAGTGCTGTCCTGGGTTCACTCTGGGTTCAGCCTGTGTACATAAATGTCATCTGCTGCAGCTCCTGATCTCAGGGAATCCTAGACCTTCTTGTGCTCCCTATTATAAGTGATTCTCATGCCACCAATTTTGGACTTTAAATACTTGACTGCCGTGGGGATCATCGGCTTCACAAATTCAAGCAGTTTCTCCAGCACTGCCTGCCTCTTTGTTTGGTTAGTAAAAAACGGGTGGTTCACCTACCACAGACAGGGCAGCTCCCTGAACATATCAATGAATAGTGCTAGAAATTTCCTATCATTGAAGGGATCCATTTTCTCTGCAAGACACAACACAAGACAAACCCTAATGTCAGGTGAAACTCTCCTAATCTTGACCCAATATAGGCCTCAATCTATAAGCAGTATAGGCCACTGATGCACCAAGTTAAAATTGTACCTTCGTTATAATGATCATCGCTTCCGCTACTCCGTCCTCTGCTACCTCATCCTTGGCTCATAGATCGTACGTACGGCGCACGCGTGTTACGCTTTATATACACTGCGCATGCGTGAAACTCTGCCCACCCCAGATGTTCTTTCTAGTATATTCCCTACCCCTTCTCTTTTGGCGCAGTGGGTAGAGAACATAGCAGAGACACAGCAGGTGCATGCAGAGGAGAGTAGCAACAGCAAAAGCCTGGAGCCACGAACCTCACGATCCCGGAGGAGATTTAGGGCCTCTAATATGTCCTTTGATGAGATGGTGGAGATGGTGGACATCTTGAAGTGGGCCGACTATGATTGGAAGTGTGGACCTTACCCAAATCCAAATGTGAGAAAGGCCAAGATCATGACTAAAGTTGTGAAGCTTCTGCACTGGAATTTTGGGGTACGACGATCCAAGGATCAACTGAAGAAACAATGGTCAGACCTCAAACTGAGGGAGCACGATCAGTACAGAAAGATCAAGAGAGTTCTTCAAAAAAGTAAGTAGTTGTCATGTGTTTCTATTATTATTATTACTTGCATGCTGCTCCATGTGCTTTTCATTACTGTTGTACATTTTAAAATGGCAACTTTCATGGTCATGGGCACAATAATTGGTCGTAGGAAACATCATTCCTTCGCCCACTTATGAGATGTTTTGGGCAGATGCAGGTACCAGGCCTATTCTGGCACTTCTCTCCTAAATACAATAATCATCATTTTTTTTTGCTAGAAAATTATTCAGAACCCCATACATTATATATGTTTTTTTAGCAGACACCCAAGGGAATAAAATGGCAGTCATTGCAACGTTTTATCTCGCACGGTATTTGCGCAATAATTTTTCAAATGCCTTTTTTATTTTTTTTGATCACTTTTATTCCTATTACAAGGCATGCAAACATCCCTTGTAATAGAAATCTATTTGACAGGTCCTCTTTATGGAGAGATGCGGGGTCAATAAGACCCCACATCTCTCCTCCAGGCTGGAAAGCATGAGATTGTGAAAAAAATTGCGGCTTTGTTTACATCCAGGAAACCGGTCGTGACATCATAACGTCGCGCCCGGGCCTCTGATGGTCATAGAGGTGACTGGTGACTATCTGGTCACCAGTCATCTCTATTGTCGTCATCCGTTGCCGGCCAATTCTTTCTCCGGGTCTCTGATGGCACTGGAGAGCCCAGAGAAGCTCCGGATGGCGGCGGGAGGGGAGGTTCCCTCCCATTGCCTACAAGAACAATCAAGTGGTAGAATTGCCACTATGATCATTCTTATCATGCACAGAATCGCTGGCTGGAAAATAATGATATCTGAATGATGCCTGTAGCTGCAGGCATCGTTCAGATATCCCCACACAAAGTCAAGGACGTCATTTGAGTACGTGCGATATTGAAGTGGTTTTAACTACATTTGTTCAGGCCTATTTGTATTAAAATAAGTTTGTTCTCTGGATGGGTTTGTAACTAGAATGAAATGCAAACTTGATTCAATGTAAGGAGAGGACACTCAGCAGCTATTTACACATCTGAAAGCAGGAACACTAGTGTGGGACACTAAAACAAACTTTTTAGGGTGTCCTACACAAGTGCTCAAGTGGATTCTATAGGGGTGTCTCCATGTGTGAAACTTGTACAAAAAAGGGAAATATTCCAGCTTTAGAAAGGAACTAAAAATTTCTTCAGCTTGGAATTCTGCCAAAACAGACACTTCCAAGCAATGTTTCATATTCTTATTTCTGGCCTCAAATATTTGTGTGCTAAGTATAACTTTTTTTATTCACATAGGGGAGAAAAGACTTGGGACATCTGACACCCAAAACCTCCTAAAGAAGTGTAAATCCCCAAACCACAAGCATAGGATGAGGAGGGAGACGTTTATGAAGTGGGCAAAATAGTCATCACAACAGGTGGGTGTCTGAGACCACACGTTTAGGTAATATGAAGAAATTAATAGGTAATAGATGGATGCTTGCATATTTATACTACATGGTGTGTTTTTTTATTTATTTTTAGGTGATGTGGATTTTGTGGAAGAAAAATCTCATTTCACAAGTGCCCAGATCCTCATTGGGGAGATAATGGGGTGCAATCGTGATTTAGAAAATATAAAGGAAAACATCAATGATATTCAACAAAAAATGAAGAGCATCATCAATGTTTTAGGCAGAGTATAAAACACAAAAATGTTACTGTTTTATCGTGTATTTTTGTTTTTAAAAACATGTCTTAAAATATTTTAAAAGCCAAATTTTGAAAATGCATACGGTGTGTCAACATGTGCTATCTGCCATCATGGGATATCAATGTAAACGTTTTGTGGGTGCAACCCCTTCCTCACAACTGAAGTAAGTGAGAGGAAGGGGTTGTACCCCCAAAACATGTCCATTGATCCCTCATGATGGGAGCTAGCACATGTTGATATTGGGCATGGGATCAGGAGGGAAATGCCCAATTTGAATCCCAATTTGTGTGCATCTTCAAAATTTGGCTTTCACAGGGGTGACATCACCCCATCTGATGAAGGCAATATCAACACTGTTTGGACATACTAATGTCTGTTATTGCCTTCAATTTATCAAAGTTGAACTTTGTAAGTTCCTGAGTTGTGTATTGTTTTATTCTTTTAAACATGCCTGTTTAAAACAAAAAAGGCTATTTTGTACTGTCAAACGCAAAAATGTTATTCCAAAAATAAATCGGTTTGTTCAAAAACCCTTTTCTAACTCACATGTGAATGTGCACAGAATAAAAATTTTGAAAAACAACAACGTGTGGCTTCTTCTTTCAATGCTCAATAGCAGTTTTATTACTTAGTTGGTGTTTACAGTGGCAATGGGGGTTATTTACTAAAGGCAAATCCACATTGCACTACAAGTGCACTTTCATTGCAGTTTCAAGTGCACTTTTGCAGTGCACTTGGAGTGCAAAGTGGATTTTCCTTTAGTAAATAACTCCCACAGTGCTTTTTAATTTGCCACAATCATGCCATTTTTGTGACTACCAAAAAAATCACAAAAGAAAGAAACACAAGTAGTAAATTGAAGGAAATATTATTTCAGTTTATCCAAAATAAATACATTTTTTAAATCTTTATATATTCTGTGGCATATCAATGCCCCCCCTAACTGCAAAGTACTCCAGATATTTTTGTCTTATTTTGCGGGTGCTTGGGGGGGGGGGGGCAAGCCAGGACGGCCAGCTTAAAATGCCATCAGGGTTGAAGGATCAGGAAAGCCAACCTCAGTCCCAACTGAGGCCACATAGTTCATTGCCTTTTTTCCAAGAAAATTGTGCAGAATGCAGCAGGCAAGCACAATATGGTTGAGTTTATATTCCGCCATGTGGATTGGTGTCAGAAATAGGCGGAAACCGACTGCCCATTATCCAGAAAGTGTTCTCCACCACTCTTCTGGCTCTGGCCAGCCGGTAATTAAGAACCCTCTGGTCCAGGGTGAGAGTCCTTATAGGGAATGGCCGCATAAGATGATCCCCCAGCGGAAATGCTTCATCCGCGACGAAGACGAACTGGAGTCCTTCCACACTGTCTTCCGGAGGTGGCAAGTCCAAGCTGCCATTCTGGAGCATCGGTAAAACTTTGTGTAGGTGATGACTCCACCATCCAATATCTGGTGATTTTTTCCCCATGTCCACATACAGGAACTCGTAAGTAGCCAACACCACCGCCAACAACACAATACTATTAAACCCCTGTAATTATAATAGTATGACCCCGAGTTGGAGGGTGGGATGATTTGAACGTGTTTCCCATCTGTTGCCCCTCCGCAGTTGGGAAAGTCCCACCGCTGGGCAAAGAGGGAAGCCAAGGTCTGCCATTCCTGTGGCGTTGAAGGAAACTGTGGCGTCAAACAAGAAAAAAAAATTTACTTTTGCACATAACATTGCAAACAGATTAGACACAAACATTCTTGGCCAACATCAGTATAACATTTATTTTAAGGAGTACTTAAAGACAAAAATCTAAGGTCCACTTATCAGATTACTCACTCCCTCAAGGCCCATTGTAAAAATTTTAGGGGGGGAAATGTTTTGGACAGGTAACCCTCTCCACTTCATTGAGAGCTGAATGCATAAATAATGTATGTTTCTTTGGCCAGTCCCTCCTTACTTTACACTATTGGTAGCCGACTAGGAAGGTAAGAAGTGTCATAATACAAAAATATAAATACACACTGTACAAATTGAAGCACTTTTTTTACATTCTGCTATTATCTATCAAGATAATAGGAGAACAAAACTTTAAACAGTACCATTTGAAAGTATTCAGGCAGGACCTTTCACTACATGCTTTGGGGAATTCATCCATAAATATGATCACAAAAGAGGTAGGTATAGTGTGTATTGGGTTGGGCAAAGTCAGCAGATAGAGGATTGGTATCGGTTGACTTAGCGGTCGGGGGCAGGGAGGGTTCCAAATGATTTTGGGACCCCCCAAAAAAAGCCTTTGGCACTCTGCATGAATTTAAGCACACAAATAACATTTGTACACATTTTAGGGGATGTTTAGTCTAAAGCAGTACTATGGAGCTGACAAAATACATTGTTAAGTGACTAGGCTAGTTGTGTATGGGCCCAAGATAGTATGCTGGGAAGGTTAGTGAAGGCAAATATGCATGAAGGACAAAAAATAAAGTTTAAAAAATTCCAGCATGCAAGAGGATAAAGAGGACATTCACAGCATATTGCAATCATGGTAATTAGAGAATGATGAGGGCAGCACAGTGGTGTAGTGGTTAGCACTCCCACCTAGCAGTAAGAAGGGTTATTGGTTCAAATCCCAACCATGACACTACCTGCCTGGAGTTTGCATGTTCTCCCTGTGACTGCGTGGGTTTCCTCCGGGTACTCCGGTTTCCTCCCACAATCCAAAGACATGCTGGTAGGTTAATTGGCTTCTGTCCAAAAAATTGGCCCTAGTATATGAATGGGGACCTAGGATTGTGGGCTCCTTGAGGGTAGGGACTGATGTGAGTGTGCAATGTACAGGGATAGGGACAATTGTAGACACTCACTCAGGTTGAACTGGATGGACTGGTGTCTTTATTCAACTTTACTAACTAACTAACTAACTATGAAATATAAAAACGAGATTAGCAGGAGCCCAAAGGGTGGCACACTGGCTACTGAACTTCCCTTTTTTAGTGCCGTTGTACGTGTTGTACGTCACCGCGTTCTTGATGTTCGGAATTTCCAACCAACTTTGTGTGACCGTGTGTATGCAAGACAAGTTTGAGCCAACATCCGTCTGAAAAAAAACATGGCTTTTGTTGTCGGAATGTTCGATCGTGTGTACAGGGCATAAGATCTTGTAAGCAGTAATACTGTCTATTTCATTTTTGTTCTTGCGTTTAGATACGCTTTAAACCTTTAAATTACATTTTAAATGATGTTGGTAAGGATTAAACTGCATTTAGTATTCTTATTGTCATTTGTGTCCCTAATTAGAGATGAGCTGTGGGATTGGATCGACCATGAGTTGTCTGCCATTCGCAAACTAAATGGCCAGACTTGGCCTGTCCACCCTTCCGTCAAACCTCCAGCTGCTGAAGCCAGAAATTATGCATTTAGTGGTGGTTTTATTAGCACCTCCAAATTAAAGCGGGAGTCCACCGGGACTCCGCGTTTTTTTTTTTTTTTTTTTTTTTTAAAAGCCAGCAGCTACAAATACTGCAGCTGCTGACTTTTAAATAGTGACACTTACCTGTCCAGCGCGCCCGCGATGTCGGCACCCGAAGCCGATCGCTCGCTCGGCTGCCGGGTCCCGCCGCCATCTTGGGTATGGGAATCAGGAAATGGAGCCTTTCGGCTTCATTTCCCGGTTCCCTACTGCGCATGCGCGAGCCGCGCGGCGCAATCCGGATGGTCCCCGCTGCCTCTGGGAGCTGTGTGTTTCCCAGCAGGCAGCGGGGCACTTGCTGAAGGGGGCGGGCGCTTGCGGAACGGGGGCGTAACCTACGCTCGTTCCGCAGACAGCTAGCCCGGAAGTGGGTGCAGTTACCTGGATTATCCAGGTAACTGCACCCCCCTCCCCCCTGAAAGGTGCCGATTGTGGCGCCGGAGGGAGGGAGGGATCAGATGAGCGGAGGTCCATTTTAGGGTGGACCTCCGCTTTAAGCTTCTGACCATACACTGCTATGTTTCAGATTGTAAACAAGTAAGAATCCCTGATGATGTCATTGACCATACATGTCCATTTTTTACATCATTGACCATTTTTGGTCAATGATGTCAGCCCAGCATCCTGGCCAGTTTGACAACATTTATTTCTCCTCACTCCAGCCAGTACTAAAAAAAGGAAAGAAAACTAAAAGAAATACAATTTTAAAATGATAAATAGTAAAAGAATGACCACCAGCAGAGTAGAAATACAGAATATGCGATGCAGATTATGTTGAAAGACCTTGATGGTGTTTTCAAAATATCAATGGTTTTGTCCTTAGCAACAGTTTGCCACAGTGCTGTTCAAATCTGTACTGGAAAAAAAAAATATTACTACTTTAGTACTTTTATCATCAATGCTTGCTGTAAAAAACAGTATATAGATATTTGCATTTTTAGCATTGCAGACGGTGACAGTAGAGATATACTGTACATCTCTATGCATAAGGGAGGAGGGTTGTTTGTAGTTACACTAATGCCCCGTACACACGATCGGGCTTTCCGACAACAAAACCGTGGAATTTTATTTGGAGGTTGCTGGCACCAACTTGTCTTGCATACACATGGTCACACAAATGTTGGCCAACAATTACAAACGTAGTGATGTACTAGATGTACTATTTTGTTTTTCAGCTCTTTAGCGTCACCCTTTGGGCTCCTTCTGCTAATTTCGTGTCAGTAGAAGTTTGGTGAGTGTTGATTTGCGCTTTTCTTTTCATTTAGCGTTTTTCAGTTCGTTTCTGAATGGCCGTTCCTCAACCAGACATGTTGCGGAATCAGTGAAGATAACATGTTATTTATTATTGGCCTTCGTGTTATTGCTTTGACATTATTTATTTGGTTGATTAATGATTTTTGGATGCATAGAATGTACTTTTTGGTTAAGTTCTATTGGCAGATAGCATGTCTAATTTATTTTTTTATTTTTTTTGTAATGCACAATAAAAAAAATTGTGGAGAATAATACTTGGATATGTGTTTTACTTCAAATTACAGTTTGGAAGTAGGCAGTTACATAAAAAAAAAACAACAATGTAACATTGACAAGGGGCACCAACATAGTTGTATGTTTGATCTTAAAAACTACAGGATAATGGTGTTGTTGTGGTAATTTGCACAAATAAAAAAAAAACAAGCATAATAATATTCTTGATATCACTAGAAAAAAATAGGCTTTGAAAACTTGTTTGCAATAACTCCATCAGTATCACCAGCAAAAGAAGCTTTATTATTATTCCATTAAAAAGAAGAGAATTGTGCGCTGCATTTCCAGATTTCATAATTTGCCGCGTCACGAATGTTAATTCTCCATTACGAACGCTAGTTTACAAGACTGACCGCTTCTGCGTCCGAACATACATGTTAGTACTTTGGACTTTTGTCCAACAGACTTGTGTACACACAATCGGAGAATTCGACAATACACATTTGTTGGTGGAAAATTTGAGAACCTGCTAGCCAACATTTGTTGGCGGAAAGTCCGACAGCAAATGTCCGATGGAGCGTACACACGGTCGGACTTACCACCCACAAACTAACATCCAACATTTTTCATTGGAAAATCCGATCGTGTGTACGTGGCATTAGAGGGCTATAACCTGTAAAGTTGTTCCAAAGCTTTATTTTTCTCAAATTAAAATAATAAACATATTATACTTACTTGTTCTGTGCAGTGGTTTTACACAGAGCAGCCCAGATCCTCCTTTACTCACGTACCCCCCCCCCCCCCGCCGGTGCTCTTGGCTCCTCCTTCTCAGCCAGTGCTCCTGTAGGACATAGCATCCTATGGAGTCACTCATGTGGGCTCACTTCTAAACCCTGTTGCCTGTGTCCATAGACATGGCCCTATACCCCACTCCCTCATTAGAGTGTGATTGACAGCAGCGGGAGCCAATGGGCTCCCACTGCTATTGATATGACCACTGAAAAGGGACAGAACTGGGAGAGCCGCTGCTCTTCAGAATTGGCTGAATTGGGATGGGGCTCAGGTAAGTATAAGGAGGGCTGGGCGATCCCAGGCACAGAATGTTTTTTTACCTTGATGCATAGAATGCATTAACCTCCCTAGTGATAATCCCGAGTCTGGCTCGGGTTGGGAATTTACTAGCAGGAGCGGTAACCCCGAGCCAGACTCAGGATTGCATCGCTGGATGCAGGGGAGGACACAGGGAGAGTTACTTACCTTGTCCCCTGGATCCAGCGATGTCCTCCGCGCTGTGTGATCGAGCTGTCCTCCGCTCGATTCACAGTGCCAAATGCCGCCGACCTCCGTTCCCTGCGACGTTACGGCGCACGGGAGCGGAGAACGGCGGCAAATTCAAAAAAGTAAAAAGACACAAAACACACACAGTACTGTAATCTTACAGAATACAGTGCTGTATTAAAAAATACACACCCCCTTTGTCCCTAGTGGCCTGTGCAGTGCCCTGCATGCACTTTTATATTACAAATACTGTTTTTTCTGCCTGGAATTTGGAGATTGTCCATAGCAACCAAAAAGTGTCCCTTTTTCAGTGTTTTAGGATTTGATTACATGATTGAATAATTTTTATTATTCTTTATTATATTATAAACTTTATCATACCCGGGATGTCTGCTAGACTCTGGTTTGAACAGATTTAAGAGAGTTATTCCTAAGAATTACAGGACTACAAAATAAAACGCCAGATTTCCATGCAAAATAATTGTACCGCTTTCAGCACCTAATTCCAGACTGAATCATACCGCCAGGGAGGTTAAAGTGATTGTAAAGTCAGAAGGTTTTTTTTTTTTATCTTAATGCATTCTGTGCATTAGGATTAAAAAAACTTCTGTGTGCAGCAGCTCCCCTTAGCCCCTCTAATATTTACCTAAGCCCCCTGTCGATCCAGCAGTTGTGCAGGAGAGTGTCGGCTTCCTGGGACTTTCCCTCCTCATTGGCTGAGACAGCAGCATGGCGCCATTGGCTCCCTCTAATGTCAATCAAGGTCAGTGAGCCAATGAGGAGAGAGAGGGGGTGGGTCCCAACCACATGCCACATTAGTAGGGTCCAATACTAATGGAGCTTGAGCGGCAGTAGTGGTGTGTGAAGGTTGGTTGTATTGTAAGGTTTACTTACTGTTCAATTGCTTTTCAGTCTCTAGAGTCTGTCACTTTCCAGCTGTCAGGAGCTTGCAGACGGTGTCTTCGTGAGAGAACGACTTAAAGGGAACAAAAAGAGATCATTTTAAAGTGTTCAACAGGTAGTGCACATAAAGCCGCGTACACACGAGCGGACTGTCTGGCCAACTTAGTTCGTCAGACAGTCTGACAGACAGTCCATCGTACTTTAGAATGAACGGACTTGACTACACACGGATAGCCTAACAGTCCGCTGAAAACTTGCGCGATGACGTGTACAGCACGTACGACGGGACTAGAAATAGGACGTCCAATACACAGCAATGCAACCTTCCGCCGTGTAAATCCTTTCTGAGCATGCGCCATACTTAGTCCGTCGAACTAGCCTACTCACGAGCGGACTGTCCGCTGAAACCAAAGTTGGACGGACTGTATTTCGGAAATTCCGAAATACTTAGTCCGCCAGACTGTCCGCTGAAAAAGTCCGCTGAAGCCCACACACGAGCGGATTGTCCGCTGAACTGTGTTTCAGCGGACTAAGTTGGACAGACAGTCCGCCCGTGTGTACGCGGCCTTAGAAACAACCTTTGGTTTAAAACAGAACTTTAAGAAAAAAGCAGAGCTCTGCGTGAGCAGCAGATACCACGTCAATTATTTGGAGGCGATCAACAATTGAACTGGTCTTGTGCAAGCAATAAAGGGCAAACTGTGTAGCTTGTCATTGCTGAAATTATTCAGGCGGTCATGTCGTCTGGGGATCCAGGTCTTTCCAGTTCCCATTGCGTTGTTAATAGTTTCTTCGATATGGTCGCTGTTCTTGTGGTTTCAGTATATTCCATTACCGGAGGAGTGAAAGACCTTCTTCCAGAGACCTAATGGTGAAGGAATTATTATCTCTCGTGATTATAAGCTTAACCGGATGGCCCCATTTTTATGGGATCTGGTGGTTCCGAAGGGGTTTCGTAATCGTCGCAAGATTTTTGCGTTGTTGCATTGTGTATTTTGAGAGATCATCATAGAAGGAGAAGTTGGTGTATTGTTGTGGATATTCTGCGGCATTTCTGGCAGCTCTCATGAATTTTTCTTTTACATGGAAGAAGTGAATGTGGACAATAGTGTCCTTTGGGATAGTTTCTGGTAGGTGAGGAAGCTTTGGCAGACGGTGTATGCGGTCTATTATCAGCTCGCCCTGTGGGGAGTCAGGCAGGAAAGTTGGCAGAAGATGTATCAAGTATTTTTTTAAATCGCATTGTTGAACGGTCTCTGGAATGCTGGAATGATTTTAATTTGGTTGCTTCTGGAACGGTCTCCCAAGTCGGCCATTTTAGCTTTAAGCCATTCAATATCCTAAGCTTCCTCTCCGTCAGCATCCACTAAATCATTAAAAAAAGATGTGACTTCCCCATCTTGGTTTGTATGTTGGCCACTCTGTCTCCCATATGAGATATGTCGGAGGAGAAATGTTGCATCATGTTTGAAATCTCAGAGTGTATGGAGCTTTGCACAGCCAGTAACATATCTCTCAGTGTGATATCCAGTACAGGCTGGTTTGTTGTAGGGAAGGCAGCTATGGAGTTATGTAGTAATGTGCCCACGGGGGGGGGGGGGGGGGTTCTGCAAAGAGAGGCCTACCTCTTTCACTTGATCTTCTGCCTGCTACAGCCACAGCTTTTGATTTAGCTGGGCTTGGTAGGAGTGGAGGTGGCAGAGTTGATGTTCTGCTGGTAGTGTGAATTGGCCAAGTTTTGTGCATGTTGTGCTGGCAGTGCAGGCTCTGTCTGGACACCTCGTGTATAAGCCGTGGATCTGGCGGTCTTATCTTTGACAGACGGCTTGACCGGTGGGTGGTGGTTGAAACTCCATTGCAGGGAGCCAATCGGTCCTTTCTCCTTTTGGACATGCTGTCAGGTGTCTCCAATTGTTGGTGGTGGGTTTCACTGCTGTTTGAGCCCGATCACCTTGCCCTGGATAGCTGCCATGGATCAGAGCAGCGTTAACAAGCAGCCATCATGCTCGGCATCTGGCCATGCACCCCACCACTGAGTTTTTTTATTTTTTGCTAAAAAAGGACCAAAAATGTAGAAAAAGTTTTTCTTTGTTTCTGTCAGTAAATTTTGTAAATAAGTAATTTTTCTCCTTTACTGATGTGCGCTGATGAGGCTGCACCGATGGGCACTGATGAGGCTGCACTGAAGGACATTGATAGGTGGCACTGATGAGCACTGATAGGCGACAATGATGGACACTGATAGATGGAACTGATGGTCAATGATATCCGACAAACATATGCGGCACTAATGGGTGGCACCGATGGGCACTGATGAGCAGCACTGATGGGTGGCATTGATGAGCAGGCACTGATGGGTGCTGAAAGGCAGCACTGATTGATGTCACTGATGGGAATTAATTGGTGTCACTGATGACCACTGCTGGGGCTGCACTAATAATCATGGCACTGATTACCTGTACAGGACTCCCCTGCGAGAAAATACCACAGTTTGTCTCTCCTCATATCACACTCTGTCATTGTGAGGCAAGGGGAACCTATAAACGGCACTTCAGTGTTTACATGTGACTGGCTGGGATTGGACACAGCTGATCACATGGGTAAAGAACTGCATCAGCGGCAAGATTGGGGTCACTCTGTGTTCCTAGGACGCATGAGATTGGTGACACTGGGGCAATGACATATGACATTGACCTAGAATGAGAGGGGATCCCACCCACCGTCATTTTACTATACGGTGGGCAGGAGCGAGTTAAAGCGTTAGCTGTACAAACCCTGGCAAAAGTCAGTCACCCCCCCCCATACCATGTTTCCCAGACTTTGCACTCACATTGGTGGACTTGGGACTGGCATGGATATTGCCATTGGGTAGAGGGGAGGGAGATCTCCTAAAATCTGTCCTACTAACCTGGAAGAAAAGTGTAAAATGACTCTACTGTGTGCTTCTGTCACTTTCACTGTCTGCTGGGGAAGAAGTTAATGGAGCTTTGCTTCAATAGCTTCATTAGAGGGCAGGTAAGACCCCTGGTGTCTAATTAAAGCTAGGGCCTCACCCTCTCCCCCTCCACTGCCACATTTTTCACTTTTTTAGGGATACCCGATCCCACTTCCAGCTCAGGTCACCGTGGTAAACTGAGCTAGAAGTACATTCCCCCTCCTTTTCCCGTAGTCCTCTGGGGCACATAACAGGTCCCAGAAGACTACAGAACCATTCACAAGGCACAGCATGGCTCGCACATGTGCAGTAGGAAACAGGCTGTAAAGCTGCAAGGCTTCACTTCCTGTTTGCCTTACTAGACATGCCAGCGCCTGCACCCTAAGCCAATTGAAGAATCGTGAGGACATTGTGAGGATGAGTGAGGACATTGTGAGGATGAGTGAGGACATTGTGAGGATGAGTGAGGACATTGTGGGCTCCCTGGACAGGTAAGTGTCCTTATAGTAAAAGTCAGTGGCTACAGTATTTGTAGCCGCTGACTTTTATTTTTTCTGAAGGAGCATGGAGCTCCTGTTTAAAGAGAAGTCGTCAGCAAAAAAAGCATCAAATACAGAAGTTTTTTGATCCCTTTGTGAAGAAAAATAAAGTTGAGTGAAAAAAAGTGTAGAAAATTACACCCAAGCACTTAAAAACCCCCCATAAATGTTTGAGCCCCCCCAACATACACGCACATACTAATGTAAACACATGTGTCAGGGGGGCCAACGCCTGCAACCTCAATAGTGCTACACGTTACTTTCTGACACATGCACGAGATTGAGAGTAATATTCTAGGTTTTCGTTTTCACATCTTATGCCCCGGTCGGAAATTCCGTTGGAAAAAGTCAGATCGGATTATGGTGTCGGAAAATCCGATCATGTGTGGGCTCTAGCGGACTTTTTCCGTCAGAATTTCCGACGGAAAAAGCTTGGGAGCAGGACCTAAAATTTCCCGACAACAAAATCCGGACTTTTTCCCGATCGTGTGTATAGAATTCCGACGCACAAAGTGCCACGCATGCTCAGAATAAATTTGGGGACGCAAGCTATTGGCTACTGGCCTCTTCGTAGTCCCGTTGAGTGCGTTTTACGTCACCGCGTTCTGAACGATCTGGATTTTCTAACAACTTTGTGTGACCGTGTGTATGCAAGACAAGTTTCGTCCCAAAAACAAAACAAAACAAGGGATTTTGTGGTCGGAATGTCCAACCGCGTGTATGGGTCATAATTCTACACTGATGACCTTTAAGGACTTTTAAAGCATCGCCAATGGAGAATGTAGGGTACTGAAGTTTGTGACCGTTTCACGGGCGCACACAGTTTTAAGGCTTCATATGTTTTGTATCAATTAACTTGATTCACCCTCATCTTTTATATTTTAAACCAAAAATTGTGTAATACGTTGCATTTGTGTGCACTAATTTTGTATTTTTTTACTAAGATTGCCCTTGATAAACCGTTGCGCTGATACCATGTATCATACAAAATTGGAACTACAATTATAATTTACAGAAACCAATTAGAACAATGTATTATTCCTGATTATTATGAGTTCTAAACTTTCTGAAAAAGAAGCCTGCCTATTAGAACTCATCTAAATAGTATTATGTATATGTATATATGTAATCTAATATGTAACATTTACATGTTTAGGTAAACGGGTGATCGTCATTATTACTGATGTGAAGGACAGAAGTTCTGAGAAATCAGTGAAAGAAAAATGGGGGAAATGGAAATTTCCTGATGTTGATCTCATCACCCTGACATGTCAAGAAATAGACTTCATCAGTACATACATATCACAGGACTTATCACCAGAGAGGAGAATGGCTGGAAAAATTCATATTCTGAAAAATATTCTTCAAACAACTGCAGGTAGATGTGGGGTGTTATCTGTTGTATCTAGTGGTGGGCAAGTCTCCAAATTTTCAATTATGAAAGATGTCAGACCTGATCTGCTTTATACTTTATTCTCTGTGGACTCCGTCTCAACTATTTCATTTATTGGCGTATTACGATATAATATTTACTGTAGTAAAGCCAGCCGTAGATTATGCCATTTCCTCTGCAAGTGCAGTTGCTTCAGAGCTCAGAAAATGAGCAGAAGCTCTGCTGACTTCCAACATCCAATCATGTGCAAGCAAAAAATGCATTTATTTTTACATTTTCCTCGCACATAGTTGAAGGGCTCAAGTCCTGTGGGAACGCATGGGAACGGAGTTCTTGTACTTTTTCCACAACAGGAACTCAGTTCCCGTTAGCAGCCGCGTCCTGCGAGACTTTGAAGAATGTGAGCTGTGTGGCAGGTGGTACGCCAGCAGCTGCCGACACAGCTCGCAATAGTAAGTGCCGCACACCAGGGGTGGACTGACCATTCAGGCATTGCCAGTAGGGGGCCCCATGACAGCTTCCTCTTCGATCTACCTGTCAATCACAGCTAGCTGATGGGTAGATCAGGTCCCTGCTGCTAAGAGATTTTATTTAGTCAGACCTCTCACGATTCTCCTCCCCGCCGGCCCCTCCTGATTTTCTGTCTCCCCCCCCCCACCCCCAGTCTCCTGCATACTTGCTCTGTGTGTCCCGCTGAATCCCCCCCCCCCCCATCTTCAGTGCCATATGATGAGAGAACCCAGAGGAAGAGCACAGCTATTCTGCTCACAGGACATGCAGGGAGAGAGGTGAGCTGAGGGAGGAACATCAGTTTGGGGTGGTAAGCTGAGCACAATACCCGGCAAAGTTTAATGCCAGGAGGGAAGTTTATGTGGAAATATGTGAAGGGTTGGAATAGCAGCGAGTGTGTGTTGGAGCCCCTGCAGAGTTTGCAGCCCCCTCAAGCTAACATACATCTCCTAAGCAGGAACACATCACTATCTCCCCAACATTCTGTCCAGATAATGTGCAGTTCATTTATCACCTTCCATTTAACCCTGTGTTATCCAAACTCTGTTCAATGAAAAGTGTAAACTCACCACATAAACACTCTATATACAAAATAACATTCCCCAATAAGGATCAGAACATGATGGTCACATTTGCATGGAAGCACAACTGAAAGAATGCTGATTATTCAGAGAATTACCGGATTTATGTTTATTGAGGATTGTTTTTTTTTTTATGTACTAACAGTTAAGTTCAATCAAACAATATGAAAATTGGTTGAAAAATACCACTTTTGAAGCGTTCGTGCATATGAGCGTATCTTTTTTTTTTTTTGCTGGGGGAGGGGATCTTCTTGGGTGGGAGTTCCCACACTTTTTTCCCCAGGACTTGACCCCTGCATAGTTGGAAACTCTTTGCAAAGTGAAGCCTTACCTACTCATTTCTGTAGCAAAGTACACAGTCTAATTGCCTTTACCCTGTTTCCCAGAAAATAAGACCTAGCGTGATTGTCAGGGATGGCTGCAATATAAGCCCTACCCCCCAAATAAGCCCTACCCTGTTTCCCCAAAAATAAGCCCTACTCTGGAAATAAGACCTACAAGGACTTTAACTAGGGCTTATTTGGGGGGTAGGGCTTATATTGCAGCCATCACAGACAATCATGCTAGGTCTTATTTTCGGGGAAACAGGGTAGTAAATCAACCCACCCCACTGTGTTCTCCCGGCGGAGGGAGGGTGTGCAAGAAGTCATCCCTGCTGGGAGAACACAGTAGTTATCGCAAAGAGGCTATAGCCACAGGCAATAATTGCATGATAGAAATCCAACATGCTGGTCGTACCCAAGTCGATCGATGTATTGACTTGGGTACAATCAGCCTGCCCATGGATGGATCAAATCTCGACCGGTCCCTGCTGAACTGGCTGAGATTTGAACCATCTATGGCCGGCTTAAAGCGTAACTCCACTTTTTTTGAGAAAAAAAACATTCCCCTCTGGGTGATCTCTGTACATTGCAAGGATTATAACAAACTTTGTTGCAGATTCCTACCTTTTGTTACTTTGAAGAAATCACTGTTTGTTCATTTGTGCCCATGTGTCGAGTGAGTCTAATTTGAGTGGTTTCATAATCATCAACCTGCTGTGCACCTACAGGGCTCTAATGAGGAAAATTGCAGGGCCTGCGTCCCTTTAGCCCCGATTTCCTCTTGGAAGTATCTCATCAAAAATTACATTTTTGTCGTAGCGGATGCCTGAAATCTTACTTGTATCTTAGGGCAGACTTCTGGGAAAATAAGTGAGCCAATCACACGAGCAGGAAATTATGTTTCTGGGGGGCATTCTGTATACATTCTGTGGACAGAAAACCTCCTAGTGGCCATATTGCATTTTCAGAAAATTACAGACCTGCAGATTGAAAAGGAAAGGGGATTTTTATTAACATTCAATTACAACATAACTTGTGTCGCTAATTATATACGCTATATTATTTTTTTGCTATTTTTTTTCCCCTCCAAAAATGGAGTTACCCTTTAAAGCTAGGACTACTGGGGAAATTTTACTCAACTGGCTGTTGAGAAAATTAAACATCTGTTGGCGGTTGCACATATAGGAGCACAGAAAAATATATATTTTTAAAAAAAAATTGTGTTAATGAGATATTTGTCCACAAAAGGTTACATTTGTCAGTAAACTTTCGATGAGCTATGCGGAGGATGTGAATACATACGATCGGACCACTGCCTAATTACCAACATCCGGAGACACCGGATACCACATCCGGACGTGAGCAAACCGGAAATACATAGGTTGCAGACAGTGATCCGACCGGATGAGAGGCAAACGAGCGGAGACGGGAGGAGCCATAAAGGATGTGGCACCATCCTGCCTCCTTAAGCCTACTATAAATTACTACAGCGTACACTGGGTGACCACGCCCTCTGAAGACGTAATCACGAAACGCGTCAGGACGTGGTCACGCGAAGTAGTGAGGTTGAACAGGACAGGACTTTTTAAAGTAAGCGCAATATGTAAGGGGGGAGAGGGTGTTTACAATAAACGGTATAACACGATGTTGGACCCCTTGCATTTCTTTTACGCTTAATACCAACGAGGACACCAGAATATAGCGGAGGGAGCAGGAGGAAATAAGAGGTGCCTACCTAACGTGATTAAAACAGACAGGCTTCTAAGTTGCAAGCTTCTGGTAAGCGGCCATTTAAGGGGATCCACACAGCGGTGCAAACGGTGAAGGTGTAGGACTCTGATTATTGCCAGCTGCACGGGAGGACTTCTTTACTATTGCCCTGCATGTCCCTCAAAAATAGACTATTGGAAATATTCTGATGTATCCTATGTTGGACTGTTTTATATGCATTTATTTATTTTCCTTTTAAACTTCTCTTGGATATTGATTGGTGCTAGTCACTAAGACTAATGGTGGTACATCAAACATATGTGGACTGCATTTTTTAGAATTATAGATAATTAGTATTAATTTGAATATGCAGTAAAGCGCTAGTTAGTGCTTGATTCTTTTTTAGATCAATCACATTAGTTACATTGTTACATTTGTCAGTAGCTGAGACTAAAGTGACTCTGCCGTAGTGCTTAGTTGTTCCTCTTGCCAACCTCCATGTTATTACTAGGGATGAGCCGAACACCCCCCCGGTTCAGTTTGCATCTCAGTTTGCACCAGAACATACCGAACAGGCAAAACATTTGGCAGAACACACAAACACCGTTAAAGTCTTTGGGACACAAACATGAAAAATCAAAAGTGCTAATTTTAAAGCCTTATATGTAGGTTATTATCATAAAAAGTGTTTGGGGACCCGGGTCCTGCCCCAGGGGACATGTATCAATGCAAATAATTTTTTTTAAAACAGCATTTTTTTCGGAAGCAGTGATTTTTTTTAATGCTTAAAGTGAAACAATAAAAATTAAATATTCCTTTATATATCGTGCCTGGGGGGTGTCTGTAGTATGCCTGTAAAGTGGCACGTGTTTCCCGTGTTTAGAACAGTACCACAGCAAAATTACATTTCTAAAGGAAAAATTGTAATCTAAAACTGATCGCGGCTGTAAGGAATTGTCGGGTCTAAAAAATAAAAAATTAAAATAAAAATAAAAAAGAGCATGGGATCCCCCCCCCCCCCCCCCCAGTCAATTACCAGGCCCTTTGGGTCTGGTATGAATATTAAGGGGAACCCTGAACCCAAATTTTTTAAAATAATGGCATTACGGTTCCCCTCCAAAATCCATACCAGGCCCTTCAGGTGTGGTATGGATTTTAAGGGGAACCCTGCGCCAAAATTAAAAAGAGAATGGCGAAGGGGTCCCCTCAAAATCCATACCAGGCCCCTATCCGAGCACACAACCTGGCAGATCACAAGAAAAGAGGAGGGACAAGAGAGCGCCCCCCCTCCTGAACCGTATCAGACCACATGCCCTCAATATAGGGAGGGTGCTTTGATGTAGCCCCCCAAAGCACCTTGTCCCCATGTTGATGGGGACAAGGGCCTTATCCCCACAACCCTTGCCCGGTAGTTGTGGGGGTCTGCAGGTGGGGGCTTATCAGAATCTGGAAGCCCCCTTTAACAAGGGGACCCCAGATCCTGCCCCCCCATGTGAAATTGTAACGGGGTACAAGTACAAAAACAACAAAACAGTGTCAAAAGGTAAAAAATGACAAGACACAGCTTTGGGACAAGTCCTTTATAAAAATATAAAAAAATAAAAAATAAGTCCCACGATGTCCATTCATCTTCTTCTATCTTGCCGTGACGGAACGAAAAAGAAAAAAAAATCAGTAACCGACCTGCCTTCATGGGATTCTCCCACTGTGTGACGCATCCTCTCTGTGACAGTTCTTATATAACTGAGGACTGGGCCACCTGGTGACGTAAACGCTTGACCCCGCCCCCTCTGACGCCACAGGGAAGCAATAGGGAAGTCAGAGTGCCCTCAGTTATATAACTGTCAAAAGCCCATGGAGGTGGGTCGGTTAGGATTTTTTTTTCTTTTTTGGTCCATCGCGGCGAGATAGAAGAAGGTGAATGGACATTATGGCACATTTTAATTTTTTTGTTTTTTAATAAAGGACTTGTCCCCAAGCTGTGTCTTGTCGTATTTAAAATTTTGACACTTTTTTGTGAAATGGTAGGGGTACTTGTACCCCGTTACCATTTCACACCACGGGGGAGGCCGGGATCTGGTGGCCAGGATCTGGGGGTCCCCTTATTAAAGGGGGCTTCCAGATTCCGATAACCCCCCATCAACAGACCCCCACAACCACCGGGCAAGGGTTGTGGGGATGAGGCCCTTGTCCCCATCAACATGGGGACAAGGTGTTTTGGGGGGCTTCCCCAAAGCACCCTCCCCATGTTGAGGGCACATGGCCTGGTATGCTTCAGGAGGGGGGGCTCTCTCTTGTCCCCCCTCTTTTCCTCCAGCCTGCCAGGTTGCGTGTTTGGATAAGGGTCTGTTTGGGGGGGACTCCTACGCCATTTTTTTACATTTGACACAGGGCTCCCCTTCATTTCCTGAAGGGCCTGGCATGGATTTTAGGGGGACCCCCACGTCATTTTTTTAAATTTTGGTTCGGGGTTCCCCTTAATATTCATACCAGACCCAAAGGGCCCAGTAATGGACTGGATGGGGATCCCGTGCTCTTTTTTTCAATGAGTTTTATCTATATTGCCAAGACCCATCAATTCATTACAGCCGCGATCTCCAAATATGGAAAGGTTTCTTCACAGTAAGCCCTTGTACACACGGTCGGAGATTCCGACGGAATGTGTCCTATCGGACCGGTTTGTCGGATAATCCGACTGTGTGTGGTATGCATCGGAATGTTTCCGTCGGAATATCCGTCGGACCCAATTTTCCAACTTGTTGGAAATATTTTCCGACAAACTGGTTCGATAGGACATACTCCGATCATGTGTAGAGAATTTTGATCGGACAAAGTGCCACACATGCTCAGATCAAATTCCTACATCCAAGCTATTGGCTACTAGCCTGAATGTAGTCCCATCGTAACGAAATTACGTCATCATGTTCTGAAAGATTGGATTTTTCGACAACTTAGTCCGACCGTGTGTATGCAACAGTTTCGGACAAGATCCGACGGACAAAATCCGACGGATTTGATTGTCGAAATCTCCGACCGTGTGTACAGGGGCTAAGAGCTGTGAACATGTGGAATAGACTCCCCTCCAGAGGTGGTTCTGGTCAGCTCAGTAGATTGCTTTAAAAAAAAAGGCCTGCATCATTTTCTAAATGTACATAATATAACGGGGTACTAACATTTATAGGTAAAGTTGATCCGGGGAAAATCTGATTGCCTCTCGGGGGATCAGGAAGGAATTTGTTTCCCTGCTATAGCAAATCGGATCATGCTCTGCTGGGGTTTTTCGCCTTCCTCTGGATCAACTGTGGGTGAAGGATTGTGTAAATGGGATTGTATGATTTAGTTTTATTTTTTTGGTTGAATTAGATGGACTTGTGTCTTTTTTCACCCTGACTAACTATGTAATAAATTCAAATAAGGGGGGGGATCACTTGCACTATCAAAGTGAACGATGGGTAGACCTGAAGAGTGTATACAGTGCAATTAAAGTGGGTATGATATAAAGATTGATCAGCGCAACTTATTATGTAATAATAATAATAATGTAATAATGTAATTATATGTAATAAATAACCCACTTTACCTGCGCTCAGCTCTACTTTCCCAAGCTGCTGGTAAAACAACTCATAAACATCTAAAAACCAGCACTAAAATATAAAACTTTATACTTCACTTATTGTGGAATAATGTGTTTAAAGTGTCTAAATAAACTACAGTAATAAAGTCCTATAAAATATTGATTAGAAAACAAAAGTCCCCTATATCACCACAATATAAGTCCTGTGTTCTCTTATGCCACAAATCTTCAGATATAGCAATCCTTCCACCACCCTTATCCCTCAAGCGGAAAGTAGGCTTACCAGAGTTTAACAAAGACAGAAAAGAAGAGAGAAAGAAATACCTTAAAGAAAAGTTACCTATAGAGTTCGGAGCGAGCTGAGACTATACGGAAAAACTTTGTTGTATGATCCACTTTTTATAGGACGTTTATAGAACGTTTAACTCCGGTAAGCCTCCTTTACTCTTAAGGGATACGGGTGGTGAAAGGATTGCTATATCTGAAGATTCGTGGCACACGACATAGTGCTGCATGAACAGTCCAGCCCAAGAATGGGTTTGGGTCGAACATTGACTGTTCGCCCATTTGGCAAACACCCGAATTGTCGGGGTGTTCAACCGTTTGTTTGACCCGTTGAGCGCCCCACGATGCACTGCTTGCCACACAGTGCATTGGAAGCCCTGATTGGCTGAAGCAATGAAGGCTCTGCCCAATCAGAGTGCAGAGCACTGTCAGAGCCAATATTGGATAAAGTAATGATGGCTGTGGGCAATCATGGCTCATTGCTCATATGCCTAACCCCCACTATAAAAGGTTCCTTCCTAGAGCAGCCATTTGCAGTGCGATATTGGAGTGGAGAGAGATGGAACAGGGCTCTGTTCAGTGGCACTAGCGAGTTAGTGTGCTATAGTGTGCTATTGTGATTGTATTGTCAGTGTAAAGTATCAGTGTAGTGTGAATATGGTGATAGCACAGCGTGAATGTAGTGTGACCTTCCTATTTACTTTGGTGTCAGTTTAGGGTTTCATTGCAGGTTACCTGCAGTATATTGAAGTGTGTCAGTGAACAGTGTCAGGGCACTTTTACTGCAGTATATTGAAGTGTGTTAGCGCACTTTTACTACAATACATTGATAAAAGATTAAAGTCCATTGATTAAAGTGCACCCAAGTACACATTTCCCTGTCTCTATTACATTTTGGTAATAAGTCCCCCAATCATGTCTGGGAGGCCAACAAGGAAAGTCAGACATTCCCATGGCACTTTGAGGAGGCCAGCAGTGTCCACTGGCAAAGGTGGATGTGGTCCGTCCTCGGGCAGGGCACCATTTCTTCTGTTTAGTGATATCGCCCATGATATCCAGCCACAGCATGCAGAGGAAGTGGTTGCCTGACTTACTTAACCATCCTCATCTTTCTCATCCTGTCACCCAAGCAGAGACCAGTGCACAGTCCACTGCAGCTGCTAGAGTGGTTTATATTGCCTCCTTGTCCACAGCTATTCCTGCTATAGCCCCACCATCATGCACAGGCATTACTTGATTGTGATGTTGGTTCTGAGATTGAGGAAGGCAGGAACAAGAGCCTACAGACGGGAGGACACTGGTAAACAGTAAATTGGCAGCCATGTTTCCCCAGCCACAGCATATTGCCAAGGATGGAGGGGATGATAATGATGAGGTCACTGATGAGGCTTGGGTGCCAGATAAATCAGAGGAGTAAAGTGAGGGCGAGGAACAACACCAATGAGGCAGCCATCATGAAAGAGTAGAGAGCAGCCATCCTATTCCATCACATTGTGAAGCTGTTATCTCCCGGCCCACTTCCCACAGCTCAGCTGTGTGGGCTTTTTTTAGCACATGTGAAGCTGATCGCACTGTTGCAATTTGCAAACTTTGCCTCAAGCAGATCAAACATGGCAAAAACACCAGCCATTTGGGTACTGCATGCTTGACAAGGCATTTAACATCCCACCGATCAACCCATTGGCAAGAGCACCTGAAAGCCACACAAAAGGGATACAATTCTGTTCCTACTCACTTCTCACCTTTACGGTTTACCACTGCTATATCTCATGACCTCTCAGTGGCCTCCACTGACAGGGCTGATGGTATAGCAAAGGGTGTCACAGGTCCTTGCAGCACATCTGCCAGCAGCACACCACCAGCTGTATACTATAGCAGGAAAATGTCTCTGCCCCATCTGCTGCAGCAAAAAAAACCACCCACATGCCCAGCATCTACAGTAAATTCAAGCTCGTCAAAGCTGCTGGATTTACAACTTCTGCCTTTGCATCTGGTGGATTCCGCCTCTTTCCGTGAATTTGCAGAATGTGCTGTACCACAATGGCAGGCTCCCAGTCACTATTTCTTTGCATGTAAGGCCATTCCAGCTCTGTACCATCAAGTGAAAGGAAATGTTTTGGCATCGTTCGGCAAGGCAGTCAGCCGCAAGGTCCACATTACTGCTGAAACATGGTACAGCAAGCATGGTCATGGACGCTACATTTCATTCAAAGTACACTGGGTAACTCTGCTTGCAACTCAGAAGGATGCAGGACAGGTCTCAGTGTTGCAGCTTTTTTTGACGCTATGTCTCAATACAGCCTGTGGTGATGATGCAAGATTTGTCAGCTCTCCCTTCTAATCCTGCTCCTCCTTCTCCTCCATGCCCTCCTCTGCTGAATTGTCCTATGAACCACCAGTACCCCCTAAGTGTTAAAGGAGATATTCAATGAGTCAGGCTAAAATATGACAGGGGACAGGAGCCATACTGGAGCAGAGATTATTTCAGCTCTGCAGGGACAGGCCCAGAGATGGTTCATGCCACGGAAGCTTGAGCCAAGAATGGTGGTGTGCGATAATGGCACTAACCTCCTGTCTGCTCTTAGACAGGGAAAGTTTACACATGTGCCATACATGGCACTTGTCCTCAGTTTGGTGGTGCAGTGTTTCTTAAACAGGGGCCCAGGGTTGGAAGATCTTCTAAAGTAGGCCAGAAGAGTCTGTAGCCATTTCAGGCGGTCATACACAGCTAGTGCTCGGTTGACTGAAATTCAGCGAGAATTCCACCTAAACCCGTACACTGCCTGCTAATGTTAACACAGTTTAAAGTGATATAAAAGGCTCTTGATTAGGGATGAGCTTTGAGTTCGACTCAAAACATTGCCTGTTTGCCTGTTCACCGAACAGCGAACAATTTGGGGTGTTCAAAACTATGTAAAAAGCGGTCTCTGAAGGCCACAGCCGCGCTAAATGGTATATGTGGGTACACTAGACAAAACGTTATCAAGAGAGAAAAGGTGTCGCCGCCCCTATGACTCACAGACCCAGAGGGGTGTGAGATATAGCAAGCATAAAAATAAAGTAGGGAGAGGTCTAGGCGCTACCTGTCATAGCTAAATAAATGTGTGTATAAACCCTATGTGTGTGCAATAAATAGGGAAAATTCAAGTGAGGAAAGTTATCACCACACACAGGAGGTCACAGTGGAAAATTGTGTAGAAGATATTTCATATAAAGTTATGTCCAAAACGGGCTACATAGAGATACTGGGTATAAGTGCCTCTAACGAGAAAGAAGCGGACTAAGTATGGCGCATGCCCAGAAAGGATTTACACGGCCGAAGGTTGCATTGCAGTGTATAGGACGTCGTTTTTCTAGTCCCGTCGTACGTGCTGTACACGTCATCGCGCACGCTTTCAGCGGACTGTCTGCTCATCGTGTGTGGTCAAGTCCGTTCATGCTAATTTTGAACGGACTGTCTGTCGGATTGTCTGACGAACTTAGTTGGGCAGACAATCCGCCCGTGTGTACGCGGCCATATATATACAATTTTATTTTTGTCTTTTGCTTTTGCTTTTGTTTTTTTCCTGTTGGCATAATAAAAACTTTTAAACTTTTATTCCTTGAGCGAATATGTTTTTTGAGCAAACTTTTTGAGCATATTTTTTGAAAAAAATACATTTTTCTGAAGATACTGCACTATGAGACCCCTTTCATTATTATCTTTCTGAGGATCCCCTGGCACAGTACTACCTGCTGAGAAAAAACTAGTCCACGCATTAAGGAAGGTGATACAGTTGGAGAGTGGAGGTTTGCTGGATGTGCCCCCTTTTTCGGACGTGCCCACCTGTGGAACAATCAGACCTCGCACCGTGCAATACTGAAGGCTTGAATGCCCCGTGTGGGCACATAGTTTTGGTGAGTGGGGACCTGAGGGGGTGAGCACGGAAGTCACCTGAATTTCTTCATGTTTTGAGCACCAGTCACTTTTATCTGCTATCATTGGAAGTTTCTGAAACTGAAATTTCACTTGGACTGTATTTATCCTGGACTGTTTTTTGCCCTGTGCTCCTCTAAAGGATTGTTTTCACTGTCTGTGTAGGACGTTTTTAGTAATCTAATTATGTATTCAGTATAACCGCTGCACCTTCTTTGACATTTTTTTCGCATTCTTTCTGCACCTTCTTTGCACATCCTTTGCACATTTTTTGTGCAAAAAAATTTCTAAGGGGGCTCCTTTAATATAGGAGCTTCTTTGGAAAAGTTTTTGGAATTTTTTGCACTTTCGCACACTAGTGCACACTTACTGCTAATTTTTTGCACATAATATATATTATTTACTGTACATACACATACCCGTTGCACAGTTGTCTGCACATATACATTAACCTTTTTATACATATATATATATATATATATATTGTATTTACGGTATATTGAGCACAGTCACATTTTGGCATTTACTTAAGATTATAGATTTTACAGCGGCACGCACATGTGGTTTAACCAATATTGGAGTACCTTTACTTCTATCTTCTGAAACTTTATTATTGTTAATTTTCTTCTACTGGCCACACGTCTATGTAGAATTTGGACACAATTGTTTTTTCTTTCTCGTTAGAGGCACTTATACCCAGTATCTCTATGTAGCCCGTTTTGGACATAACTTTATATGAAATATCTTCTACACAATTTGGGCTGTTCGTGGCAAATTCGAAAAGCCGCGGAACACCCTGTACAAGTCTATGGGAGAAATCTAAAGTGCTAATTTTAAAGGCTTATATGCAAGTTATTGTCATAAAAAGTGTTTGGGGACCCGGGTCCTGCCCCAGGGGACATGGATCAATGCAAAAAAAAGTTTTAAAAACGGCCGTTAAAGTGAAACAATAAAAGTGTAATATTCCTTTAAATTTCATACCTGGGGAGTGTCTGTAGGAATATTACACTTTTATTGTTTCACTTTAAGCATTATTAAAATCACTGCTCCCGAAAAAATGGGCGTTTTGCATTGATCCATGTGCCCTGGGGCAGGACCCGGGTCCCCAACACTTTTTATGACAATAACTTGCATATTAGCCTTTAAAATGAGCACTTTTAATTTTGAACGTTTGAGTCCCATAGACTTTAATAGGGTTCTAAAGTTCACACAAAGTTTAGGTCCATTCGCAGGTTCTGGTGCGAACCGAACCGGGGGGTGGGTTCGGCTCATCCTTACTCTTGATTTTTTAAATAATAAACATGTTATATTCACATGCTCTGTGCAGTGGTTTTGCACAGAACAGCCCCTATCCTCCTCTTCTTGGGTGCTCTTCCAGTGCTCCTGGGCCCTCCCCCTTGCTGAGTGTGGCTTGATATGGGGGCACTCGTGCATGCTCCCTCCCGAGTCCTGCTCTGAGTGTCCATAAGACACAGAGCACTGCTTGGCCCTGCCCCTTGCTCCCGCCTCACTCTCTGTGATTGGTTGTGAGCCAATGGCTCACGCTACTGTATCCCAGCCAATGAGGAGGTAGAGGCTCGGGAGAGACTCTGCTCCCATGAACATCACTGGATCAAAATGAGGCTCAGGTAAGTATTGGGGAAGCTGGAGGGGTGGGTACATGTATGACCACTTTAACCACTTAAGAACCGCCTCCAGGGCCGTCTTTAACATTGTTTGGACCGTGGGAAAAAAATTTCTTAGGGCCCCCCTCCCCCCATGCAATTTCGCTCTCCACCTTCTCTGAGACATACAATAAATAGCAGCTAGACTTAATATCAGTTTACTGTATCAGATCAGGCAGCGATTGCGACTGGTTGCCAGAGGTTTCAGCATATCATTACTGCTTACTGACTGGTTGCTAGAGGTTACAGCACTCCTTAAGGCTGACTTATTAGTTGCTAGAGGTTACAGCACATTTCTGCTTGTTGATTGGCTGCTAGAGATTGCTGTACAGTAATACTGCTCACTGGTTGCTATAGGTTACAGCACATCTTCTCCTCACTGCAAGGGGGCATGATAAACCTATGAATGCCGCCTTTATTTACATATCAATGCAGTTGGCCTCAGCTATTTACATATGCATGTCACTGCTATTTACATATTAATGCCGGTATTTACATGTAAACACAGGTCTGCAGGTGAGTCACCTGTACACAACAATAGGGCAGAGCTGGGCAGCATTAGTAGCAGCACTTCACACTGAGATATCAGGACACAGCACAGGACTTAAACGTCAAGGGACAAGGGAATGTAAACTGGGATAGTTGGCAAGTATGAGGCAGCTGCTTTGGGCCCCACAACAATGACAGGGCCCAGGGCAGCTGCCCCTTTTGCCCTGCCTTAAAGACGGCCCTGACCGCCTCATGTAAATATACATAGTTTTTTTGAAGAGGGATATCTCGTTAACGGCAGCAGCTGCTGCCACATCCGAGGTATCCCTCTTTACAGGAGGCAGTCCTGTGTACGATAGCGGTGGTCTCCGTGGTGGGTTTTCCTGCAAGATCACTGTTATCGGCAGTGGGAGAGGTGCCACCCCCCCTCCTGCCGCTCTCCCGTGCCCTCTGCCGCTTACCGGAGCCGTCGGTAGCAGCGGAGGCGATCGGGTCCTTTCTTCTGCTCGGTATGGAGACGAGTGAGGCTAAGATGGCCCCCACTCGTCTCTATACCATAGGAGGGCGGAAGCCCCGTCAAAACTTCACTTCCGCCCATACCTCTTAAAGGTATATTTTTTTCAATGTCATTTTTTAAAATGACATTTTTTTTTTATTTTTTTTATTGCATTTAAGTCCAAATATGAGATGTGAGGACTTTTTGACCCCAGATCTCATATATAATATAACATATCCATTTATTTATTTATTTATTTTTAAAGTGTAACAATAAATAAAATCAAGTAAAATAAATAAGAAAAAATATATATTTTTTTAAAACCCCCCCGTCCCAATGAGCTTGCGCACAGAAGTGAATGCATATGAAAATGGCGGTCAAACCACACATGTGAGGTATCGCCGTGATCGGTATAGCGAGAGCAATAATTCTAGCCCTATACGCTCCTCTGTAACACAAAACATGCAACCTGTAGAATTTTTTAAATGTCGTTTATGAAGATTTTTGAGGGTAAAAGTTTGACGCCGTTCCACGAGTGGGCGTAATTTTGAAGCATGACATGTTGGGTATCAATTTACTCGGCGTAACATTATCTTTCACAATATAAAAAAAAATTGGGCTGTTGTCCTATTTTTTTATTTAAAAAAGTGAATTTTTTCCCAAAAAGACCGCTGCGCAAATACGGTGTGAAAAAAAGTATTGCAATGACCTCCATTTTATTCTCTAGGGTGTTAGAAAAAAAAATATATAATGTTTGGGGGTTCAAAGTAATTTTCTAGCAAAAAACATGCAAACGCCAAATCTGAAAAAGAGGCCTGGTCCTTAAGTGGTTAAATATTTAGTCTAGTCTAGGGGTCTCCAAGCTTCCCAAAAAATGGCTAGTTTACCAGTGGTAGACTGTGGCCAGTGGTAGTATAAAATGGCCCAATGTCAGAGAGAGAGTCAAAAATGCCCCATGATTGGTTTCACAGGGGGGGGGCAGTACCCAATCATTGATCTTAGTGGGAGGAATAGTGCCCTATCGTTGGTATCAGTCAGAAGAATAGTGTCCCATCATTGGTATTAGTGGGAGGAATAGTGTCCCATCATTGGTGTCAGTGGGAGGAATAGTGTCCCATCATTGGTGTCAGTGGGAGAAATAGTGTCCCATCATTGGTGTCAGTGGGAGGAATAGTGCCCCATCATTGGCATCAGCAGTGGATGGAATAGTTCCCCAAGGGCAGGGTAATGACAAAGCAAAGGGCCACATCCACCCCCAAGCTGCAGTTTGGAGACCACTGGTCTAGCCAACAATAGAACTATGTGCTGATTCAATTCATTAAATAACTGGAGTATAAATTAACTGAGAATTGGGAACCTAGACCATGCATAAAAAAATCAATTTTACAGACACTCCCAAAAATAAGAATTGTACCCACCTAGAGCCACGTCATGTGACCCTGCAGTCCCAAGTCTTCTCTCCTCTTCCGATTACATGAAGAAAGGTCACCTGTCCACCTGTGCATCCATAAGTACCTGTTGGGTGACTTGGAAGTAGCCTGCAGCTACAAACAAGTCAACCAAGTCCAAATTCCCGTGAGGGGTTCCCTGAAGTAACCACAGCTATCCCTTAGACATCCTCATGGAAAGCAGATATTTCCAGGGTTAGGCCTACACTTGGGAAAGCGGGTCAACGCTCACACTCATGCTGCGTACACACGACCGGACTTTGCGGCAGACTAGGTCCGACAGGATCAGTCCGTCGGACAATACGATCGTGTGTGAGCTAGTCCGACCGCTTTTTATAAAAAAATCAGATGGACTTAGAAATAAAACATGTTTCAAATCTATCTGACGGACTCAGTTCCAACGGACTAAAAATCGGGAAAACCGTTCGGCTGTGTGCTGGTCCGACGGACAAAATACGATGAAAGGGCAGCTATTGGTTACTGGCTATTGAACTTCCTTGTTTAGTCCCGTTTACGTCATCACGTTCAAAATGAACTGACTTTCGAGGGAAAGTCAGTGAGGGACCTAGATTGTGGCCTTAGGTCATCATATCTTGTTTTACAGGGTGAGGAAACAAACATACAAATAGGTTAGCAGAGGATGGGAGAGGCTCATGTTTGGCTGGAGATGAGCTCTAAGCCCTTGTACACACGGTCGGAGAATCCGTCGGAATGTGTCCTATCAGACCGTGTTGTCTGATAATCAGACTGTGTGTGGTCTGCATTGGACTGATTCCGTCGGAATATCCATCGGACCCAATTTTCCAACTTGTTGGAAATATTTCCCGACCAACTGGTTCGATCGGACATACTCCGATCATGTGTAGAGAATTTTGATCGGACAAAGTGCCACGCATGCTCAGATCAAATTCCTACACCAAAGCTATTGGCTACTAGCCTGAATGTAGTCCCATCGTAACGAAATTACGTCATCACGTTCTGAAAGATCGGATTTTTCGACAACTTTGTCCGACCGTGTGTATGCAACAGTTTCGGACAAAATCCGATGGACAAAATCCGACGGATTTGGTTGTCTAAATCTCCGACCGTGTGTACAGGGGCTAAGTGGTATTTGATCACCTCTGCAGTTTTTATTGTTTGCGCTATAAACAAAAAAAAGACCAACAATTTTGAAAAATAAACAATATTTTTTACTTTCTGCTATAAAACATATCCAATAAAGAAGATGTAAAAAAAAAAAAAAAAAATCTAATTAGTTCATCAGTTTAGGCCAATATGTATTCAGCTACATATTTTTGGTAAAAAAAAAAAAAATCCCAATATATTGATTGGTTTGCGCAAAAGTTATTGCATCTACAAACTGTGGGATATTTTTATGGCATTTTTATTTTTACTAGTAATGGTGGCAAGCAGCGATTTTTAGCAGAACTGCGACATTGCAATGGACAAATCGGACACTAAGTGACACATTTTGGGAGCCAGGGACACTAATGCAATGATTAGTGTAAAAAAAAATGCACTGTCACTGTACTAATGACACTGGCAGGGAAGAGGTTAACATGGGGGGTGATCAAAAGGGTAAGTGTGCTCCTAGGGAGTGATTTCTTACTGTGTGGGGGAATAGCTTAACTGGAGGAAGAGAGAAATCCATGTTCTTGTTTAGCAGAAAAACAAGATTTTCATCTTCCTCTCTGACAGAACAGCGGTCTGCCTTGTTTATATGGGCAGACTGCCATTCTGCCTCTCCTGTCAACGATTGGCAGGTCCAAGCAAAAAGCTGGAGCGGGACGCAATCAAGAAGCCACAATGTACAAGAACATTGTTTTGAACAGCCGGGCCGCCCTGCTGCAGTAAAGGTGCGATGGGCGGTCCGGAATTGGTAATGGCTTTGTGCAATGATGACATGACCAAGATGCAGTCTCCTCCAGACATTTTCTCTGCTTGAGCACTAATTTTAACAGCTGTCGATGCTCCCGAACTCCCCCAGTCTGTTATGATCTACCCAGTTTGCTATAGTTTACCCAGTCGAAAACAATCTATCCTGTCTGTCATATTCCCCCCACACTGCTACAGTATTCCAAGTTTGCTACAGTCCACTTCAGTCTGCCACAGTCCCTACTGGTCTGCTTTAGGTCTCTAAGTCACTGTTCAAATCTCCACAGGCTGCAAATGTGCATTGCGCTTGCATTGCCATTAAATGTTAAAGTGCGGGTACCCTGTGCACATTTGACATGTGTTTTGCCGCATGACAAACGTGCTGCAGATGCACCAAACGCATTGTAAAAAAAAATGCAACGCTCCAAAAAAAGTGCAGATTCTTTGGGACGTTTGCCAGGCGTAGTGAATGGGCTGCCATATGTGTGAAGAATTTGAAAAATGCACAAAAAAAGCAAATGGGAATGCAAGTTCCCACTAAGCGCAATTGTGAATCCAGCTTCAAAGTTTGCTACAGCCGTCACAAGCCTGCTAAAGTCTCTACCAGTTGGCTCCAGTCTGATACCAGTTGGCACTGTTATGATTGGCCAGCCTTGTCTGCTTTACAGGCACCTGACCACCTGTGCATCTATAAGTACCTGTTGGGTGACTTGGGAGTATCCTTTAGCTACAAACAAGTCACCCAAGTCCGAATTCCCATCAGGGGTTCCCTGGAGTAACCACAGCTATCCCTTATGCCCCGTACACACGACCGGACTTTTCGACATCAAAGATCCGACGGAACAATTCCGGCAGACCATTTGATCGTGTGTGGGCTGCAGCGGACTTTAGATTTGTAAAAATCTGACAGACTTTAGAAATGGAACATGTTTCAAATTTTTTCACCGGAACTCCGCCGGACCCAGTTCCTACCGTGAAATCCGCTTGTGTGTGTGCTAGTCTGACAGACAAAAACTGACGCGAGGGCAGCTATTGGCTACTGGCTATGAACTTCCTTATTCTAGTCCGGGCGTACGTCATCACGTTCAAATCCGTCGGACTTTGGTGTGATTGTGTGTGGCCAAGTCCGTTTATTCGGAAAGTCCGTCAGAACTCTGCCCAAAGTCTGTCGGACCTAGTCCTTCGAAAAGTCCGATCGTGTGTACGCGGCATTAGACTCCATCCTCATGGAAAGCAGATGTTTTCAGGGTTGGGCCTACACTTGTGACAACCCTCACACTCGGAGTTACCTCTTAAAAAGGGGCCAAAATGGTTCAGAGATCCTAGATGACAAGTCACTGGTGGAGTGAAGAAATCTCAGCCCCCCAGAGCCTCTTTACATAGAAGGAGGAGGAGGTGGAAGAGCTAAAGAAGAAAGAAGAGCAGTGGTGGAGGGAGGAACAGGTGGAAGAGGAGAAAGAGGTCACATTATCAATGTTTAGCGTGTGGCAGCACCTCAACCTCTCCTTATAGGCTTGTCTTTCATTTTTTCACCAGTCTTTATTTGGAGAATGGCCGTCCATGACCTATGTAGAGGACGCTGGGCTTTCTTCACAAGTCCCACCAGATTTTTCTTTTATAGTGTGACTGTCTCAGATCTCACTCTAGCCAGTGAAAATAGGACAAGATCACAGATCTGAGATTATTGGAGCACTGCTATGAGAATTCTTGAGCTTTAAACATTTGACTGCTTTAGGTAATATCGCCTGAGAAAAGGGGAATACCGCAATCCTGGCTGCCGTCCTCATACCTTTAAAGTGGTTGTAAACCCTTACAACACACTTTGACCTACAGGTAAGCCTAGATTAAGGCTTACCTGTAGGTCCAAGAAATATCTCCTAAACCTATACGGTTTAGGAGATATTTGCCGTAAGACAGGCACTGCTGTCTACGGCACATGCGGTGCACTGAGCGCGCCGTGGTCAACGCCGATATGCCACGAGGACTTTCACGAAGACTAAACAGATCAATGCTTGGGAAGCTGACTTAGGAAATACATTTCCAGACGATCAATGGACGACAGCTTTTCGCGAGATCCAAAATGCCTCACGCTCCATCAGTTACTGGGCAATGACTATCAGAATTATCAATATATGGCAATACACCCCTTGTAGATTGTCGAGAATCTTTCCACACACCTCAAAACTATGCTGGAGGAACTGCGGGCAATCAAGCCACTTACTCCATATGTTTTGGGAATGCCCCAACCTAATAAGTTTTTGGAACCAAGTATTCCAACTCATAACTTCCCTCACGTATATCAATACTCTTCCTAACCCAGCTTTAGCGATCCTACACATAGGTATTGAAAAATTTCCTTACAATATGAGGGCGGTAGTTTCCAACATTCTCCTGGTGGCCAGATCCTTGGTTTTGCAACATTGGAAAACTGCCCTGACCATAAACATCACAGACCTGACCAAAGTAGTCCACCACCAGCACTACACCCTAGAGCGAGCATTAGCTATTAATACTTTAAAATGCAAGCAATTTGATGCAATCTGGAGTATCTGGAGTGCTAAATACCGGAGGTTTTAAGTTCTGTTGACAACTCGTTCTTTGTTTTATTCCCACTGTTTCAGTGTTCGAGATGAGATTGTATTCTAATACCTTGCAAGATAAAACTTGATTTGTGCAAAAAAAAAAAAGTGGGAGGCACATATACAAACTGTTGTAATTCCTACACCGTTCACCTGATTTGGATGTAAATATCATCAAATTAAAGCTGAAAGTCTGCAGTTAAAGCTCATCTTGTTTGTTTCATTTCAAATCCATTGTGGTGGTGTATAGAGCCAAAAAGATTACAATTGTGTCAATGTCCCAATATTTATGGACCTGGCTGTATTTACTGATAGCAGTCAGATGTTAACATGCTTTCTATTTTTTTACATTTGTATTTAAAGTGGAACAATATAAAATTGGAATCTTCTCCAGATCGGATAGAAGTGAATACTCCTGGTTGGTGAAGTTGCTCACATCAATGAATTTCTGTGGTCGGTTTCTGAGTGCCACGCCGTATTATATAGCTAACTATCAATTCGAAAAGTTCAAATGTGATGTGTCTCAGTGCACATTCGGTATATTATATCATACGCAAAACAGTGGAAGGATCAATGTGACCAATGTAACGAGTTCTCTGTATGACGAGGAGCTGGAACATCTTCATGAAAAACTTGGTAAGAGATACATTATTATGCAAATGAATCAGCACTTTTAGTGTTTTATCTCATTTCCTTCTTTTGCCCACAAAGTACAAACTAAATTATTACATCATTAGTCGTAGACATTTGAGAAAAAAAAAGTGCATCCATAATACACAGTTAACATTGTGGCAATCTCCTTTAACCACTTCAGCCCCGGAAGATTTTGCCCCCTTCTTGACCAGAACACTTCTTGCAATTTTGCGGTCATGCAATGCTGTACCCAAGCGAAATTTGTGTCCATCTTTTCCCACAAATAGAGCTTTCTTTTAGTGGTATTTGATCACCTCTGCATTTTTTATTTTTTGTGCTATAAACAAAAAAAGAGTGACAATTTTGAAAAAAAAAAAAAATTAAATTGTTAACTTTTTGCTATAATAAATATCCCCAAAAAGTTTTTAAAAAACAAATTTCTTTATCAGTTTAGGTCAATATATATTCTTCTACATATTTTTGGTAAAAAAAATCGAAAAAAAATCACAATAGGCTTATTTTGATTGGTTTGCGCAAAAGTTATAGCATCTGCAAACTATGGGAAATATTTATGGCATTTTTATGGCATTTTTATTTTTTACTAGTAATGGTGGTGATCTGTGATTTTTATCGGGACTGACACATTGCAGCGGACAGATCAGAAACTTTTGACACATTTTTGGGACCATTGACATTTATACGGCGATCAGAGCTATAAAAATGCATTGATCACTGTATCTGGTCACTGGTAGGAAATGGGTTAACAAAAGGGGGTGATCAAGGCGTTAAATATTTGTTCCCTCAGTATGTTCTAACTATGTGGGGATAGTACTGACTGGGGGAGGATACATATCATTGTTCCTACTTAATAGGAACAAGCGATATGTCTCCTCTCACCTGACAAAACAGGGATAAATCCCTGTGCTGGCTCTCATTCCCACAATTGCACCTGCCGGCCACGGTGCATTGGAGCGGCGGCTCTTAAAGGAAACAATGTTTCCATACAATGTTTTGCCCAGCGAAGCCATTCTGCCGACGTATATCGGCGTGAACTGGTTGGCAGGCGGTTAAATATGAATTGTATAATGCAATTTGCATGAGTGTAAACTGAAATATTAGTAATATAAATATTAAGCTGACAGTCCCACAGAGTTCAGGAAGGTTGAAGGAGTTGTGAACATCCAAAGAAAAAAAAAATGATGGCCTTGGGTAAAGAAGTCCCAACTAATGGGGCGGGTTTATAAAAACTAGAAGAAATCTTGTTGCAATGAAGCTGGTTTGTGTTTCTAGAATTTGACCGGTTGGGACCAATGACTTGTATCCCGTCTACAGGGAGGGACAATGTGATTGTGGTGATTGATGATCTGGAGGAAAGCACAGATCAGGTGAAAGATCAGATCCTGAAGGAGCAGCACAGTATTAAGGAATGGGCCCGGGATCTTTTTATTTTTTGCCAAGAGGAAAAAAAAACTGATCCACATATCATACCACATATCATATCATATATGGAGGAAAAGATGAAGCGTTTGGAAGCCATGATAACAGGTAAAAATCACACATTCTGGTCATCTGAGTTGTGATTTAGAACTAATTAATAAAACTCAACTTTTTTAGCACAGTATCTAGTTCATTTTCACTACCAACAACTCCAACTACTTTTTAAAACAGACATTTACAGAAGACGGGCTGCAGTCTGGTAGATGTGCCTCTTCCCAGATCTATTGTCACATCCTGTGCCACCGATGCTGTAGAAGTGTCCATAGATGATCGAGGGAAGATGGATGTCTCAATATGGTCACTGGCTATATAAATGCTAATGTGGAGTTGATGGTTGGGGATATCTCCTTCCCTCCCCGTTGGCTGGAAATATTACAAGATCCAATGCATGTTACATACATGCATAGTCACACAATATTGGCATTTATAAAGATTTCTTAAAGGTTATGGGTACATAAAAAAACAAAAAGAAAAAACTGTAATGCAACTAATAATAAAAGCTAAGTATGCATTGGGCCTTTCATCACATCTATATATCATATTACAATAAACTATATACCGCTGTTCATATCAGTTTGATTCCAAGTAATTTAAATGATAACCTTAGTATGTCCATTTGACGACCAACGATGTACCGTTGAGGCTGGGTTCACACTATTGTGAATTTGATGTGGTTTTCCCCATATCCAATTCGCATGACAGGAGATTCTCCGGAGCGGTCCCGGTATGATTTGCACAGGGGTCCCGCGCGTCTTCTTGTCCGTTTCAGGCCCGAATTCAGCGCAAAAATTTGAACTGAAATGGAACCTTAAACCGTGAACGGGGACCCACTGATGGGAGTCGCTCCGTATGGCAGTGTGAACCCAGCCTGAATGATCATACTGGTATGCAGTGGTGACTGGTGCTCAAAATCTTTAGGGGGGTGCAAACAAACTGAAAAATACAAAAAAAAAACATCAATTGTAGCCTCAGTGTGCCATCAATTGCAGCCATTGTTCCCATCAAATGCAGTCACTGTGCACATCATATGCAGCCACTTGTGCCCATCATATGCAGCCACTTGTGCCCATCAAATGCAGCCAATTGTGCCCATCAAATGCAGCCACTCGTGCTCATCAAATGTAGCCACTCGTGCCCATCAAATGTAGCCATTTGTGCCCATCATATGCAGCCACTTGTGCCCATCAAATGTAGCCACTTGTGCCCATCATATGCAGCCACTTGTGCCCATCATATGCAGCTACTTGTGCCCATCATATGCAGCCACTTGTGCCCATCATATGCAGCCACTTGTGCCCATCAAATGTAGCCACTTGTCCCCATCAAATGTAGCCACTTGTGCCCATCAAATGTAGCCACTTGTGCCCATCATATGCAGCCACTTGTGCCCATCAAATGTAGCCACTTGTGCCCATCAAATGTCGCCACTTTTGCCCATCATATGCAGCCACTTCTGCCAATCAAATGTAGCCACTTGTGCCAATCAAATGTAGCCACTTGTGCCCATCAAATGTAGCCACTTGTGCCCATCATATGCAGCCACTTGTGCCCATCAAATGCAGCCACTTGTGCCCATCAAATATAGCCACTTTTGCCCATCATATGCAGCCACTTGTGCCTATCAAATGCAGCCACTGGTGCCCATCACATGCAGCCACTTGTGCCCATCATATGCAGCCGCTTTTGCCCATCAAATGCAGCCACTCATGCCCATCAAATGCAGCAACTCATTCCCATCAAATGCTGCCAGTTTTGCCCATCAAATGCTGCCACTGTGGCCCCAGCCCACCTGCTGTCTGCCCGGCACTTACTCCATCTTATTGGCGGGTCAGGCAGCGGGTGATGGCGGGGAGCTGTGGGACAACTCCTGTGTCCTCCATAATTACCTCTCCTCTGTTCTTCCATTTTGATAGGTGTCCAATGAGAGTGCCTCTGCCTTCAGCCAGTCAGGTAAGGGGTATGAGACCCACGCTGCCTGAGTGGCGGAGAGGCGGTTCAGTGTTAGAAAGCAAATATTAATTTGATTTTGTAACACACCTGGGTAGACTGCGAGTACAATGCTCTGCGCTCACAGTCCACCTTTTTTGAAGTCTATTAGAGCCTGACATCTGGCGTCAGAAAAGGGGCCGGATGGCTGAATAGGAGGTGGATGCATGAATCTGTCCATTAGTCATAAAGGGGGTGGCTGGAGAGAGGGGGTGGCCCCGTGCGCCCTTAATGGACCGGCCGCCCCTGACGGGATGATTCCTGCAGCTACAGGCATCATCCCGGTAGAGCTGCAGGCATCATTCCAGTATTGTTTTTTTTCAGAAGTTGGCTTTTTTGTAAAAAGCAATCCTAGTGGCTAATTAGCCGCTGGATTGCTTTTACAAGCAGCAGGAAGGGTGCTAGGATTGCTTTTACAAGAAAGCCGATTGCTGGCTGAGTTAGCCATCCATGACTCTTGGCTCTCCCGTCACACCGGGGAACTTGAGAATGCAGCTGGCAGCTGACCATAAAGCTGATCAGAGACCAGAAAAACCCCATTCATCTTTGTGGTCTAAGAAACTGGAAATTATAAGCATTTCATCACTTCTGGTTTCACAGTTGTAAACAAACCCTTAGTGGTTTGAAAAAAGCATCGGAACATACTGAACTTGGTATAATCCAAAGTTTTTAATGGCAGAGGAGAGATATGGGGTCTAATAGACCTCGGATCTCCAGTAAAGAGTACCTGTCACTGTCTATTGCTCTCAAAGGGACATTTATATTTTATGTGATAACAATAAAAGTGATCAAAAAATAAATAAAGGGACAGTGTAAAAAAAAATAAAAAAAATAAAAAAAATGTAAGCACCACTGCGCGTAAAGATGCGTCGGTCCCGCACAAGCACAAACAGTGTTCACGCCACACATGTGAGGTATCACCACAAACGGCAGATTAAGGGCAGTAATTCTAGAACCAGATCTCCTGTGTAAATCTAAAGAGGTAGCCTGTAAAGGCTTTTAAAGCATTGCCTATGGATAATAAAATGTACATAGTTTGTCACCATTGCACAAGCATGTGCAATTTTAACATGTGCAATTTTAACATGTGACATGTTTGGTACTCATTGTAACATATTTTACCAAACAACTGGGTATTATATTGTGCTTTTGTGCATTAAAATTCAGAAAAGTGTATTTTTTTCCAAAAATATTGCATTTGAGAAACCAATGCGCAAATACCATGTGACCTTAAAAATTGCAACACCCTTTCTGATAGTTGGCGGAGACTTTAACCTGTCTCACTCAGTGGTGCTGGACCGTCATGCACTCAATTCAATGGCCCCACATGCCAGAGCCGTTAGGCACTCAAAATTATTTTGCCATATTACCAAACGATATGCCCTATTTGATGCAGGTCGGGCCCTGCATCCTGGGGAAAGACAGTACACATTCTTTTCCACCCCTCTCTGCATGCACTCCCGCATCAACTATTTTTCCTCAACAACGCCGCCCTCCCCGCTACCAGGGACGTCGGGACAATACCGATATCCTGGTCTGACCATGCTCCTGTGGTTATGACCCTGGACTTAGGCAACCCCACCCGCAAACCGTGCCATTGGCAGGTGAATAATTTCCTCCTCCAACACGGCCCCTCCAAAACGGAGTTAGAATCCACGCTACAACGCTACTACTCCTGACATCTCACTTTCCACTTTATGGGAGGCCCACAAAGCGGTTCTCAGAGGGCGCAGTATAGCGATTTACTCAGCCATGAAAAGGGACGCGAAAGCCATCAAACTGCAAACTGAAGGGGACTTCAGGGCCCTAGAGCTTCAACTGCAATCTTCTCCGTCCCTTTCCCTTCTAAAGAAAATAGTATGCTTACGAACAACACTCCGTGATCTCGCTATGGGCCAGGTGGAGAAAGCACTCCTCAGACTAAAACAAATCTACTATGACAAAGGAAATAAAGCTCACTCTCTGTTGGCACGCAGATTGCCCATACAACTACTCCCCACCAAATAAAAGATAGCACGAGCACTCTCCTCTCTCACCTTCGTGACATAGCGCACGCCTTTGAGGAATTCTACACAGCCCTATATAATGACCCTGAGATCCCGCATTACCCCCGTCCCCCCTGACCTGAACGACCGCTTACATCAATATTTGGAATGGAGTGACATTCCTAGACTTCAGGCCTCTGACCTTCTTTCCCTTAATGCTCCTGTCACATCAGAAGAGCTAATAGCCACCATCAAGACCCTGCCCACCCGTAAATCCCCCGGTCCAGACGGCCTTCCCTATGAATACTACAAGTCATTCCTCGCTATTCTTCTACCACATATGTGCAAACTATTTAATGCCTTTCTCAAGCTAACCCCGATCCCCTCGGACATGCAAAGATCATTCCTTACACTGATCTCCAAACCTGATAAAGATCCCTCTCTCTGTGCTAGTTACAGACCGATCGCACTCCTAAACTCTGACCTAAAAATTTTCACTAAGCTCCTTTCAATGTGTCTAAACCTGATATTACCCTCTTTGATACACAAAGACCAGGTGGGCTTTGTTCCCCTGCGTCAAACGGGGAACAATACGAGACAAATCATCGACCTAGTGGATGTGGCGAACAGAGACAGACTAGAAACCCTTGCCCTCGGGCTGGACCCTGAAAAGGCATTTGATCGCCTAGGCTGGCCTTTCCTGTTTGCCACTCTGAAACACATGGGGTTCCGGGGTCCCTTCCTATAAGCCATCCGGCACCTATACACTAACCCCACATCCCAGGTGAAGACCCCCTATGCCCTGTCATCCTTGATAGCGAATGGAACACGCCAGGGATGCCCACTCTCACCATTACTTTTTGCGCTGTGTGTCGAGCCCCTGGCTAGCACCCACACACCCAAACAGCCTGCTCTGGAACGCAAACGTGGAGGTGAACTCGGCCCAGCTTTTAGGTCCCATGCTTCATCTTAATTCACTCTGGCGCAAATTATTCCGAACCCATGCTCTAAGCTCAGAGAGATCCCTTTTAACCTCTTTTCTCTACAACTTCAGGATGTTTTCAGGTCTCACCCACCAGATGTCTTCATCCTGGGTGACACGGAACCTGTTCCCCTTTGGCCATTTAGTACATCCTTGCACGCCCAGGATGCTTTCCTTCACTGAACTCCAAAAAAAATTTGCTATACCTCGTCAGGAGTTCTACGGCTACCTGCAACTAAGACACTATGCCCAGTCATTTCCCCCGAACCTCCAATTCTCCAAACCAACGCCATTTGAGAGTCTAATGCTGGAGGGATCTGCACGTCGCGGTTTAATATCATATATATATATATCGGTTGCTGAACTCTTACTCCTTCCCTACCCAGGGTAAACACAAGTACATGCTTCGCTGGGAAAAGATACTGAGAGAGGAGATTCCAGAGGCGACATGGCAGGGGATCTGGTATCAGGCAGCAAAGAGCTCTTTTTGCACGCTCTATAAAGAAAACGCCTATAAAATACTCTACCTTTGGTACCTGACTCCAGATGTTCTCCACGCTATTCATCCCTCCAGCTCGGACAGATGTTGGTGCTGTCAGGGAGACAGGGGAACTCTATACCATATCTTCTGGACATGCATTAAGATAGTACCTTTCTGGATGGAGGTACAGTCCCTACTGTCCCGTCTCCTGGGGGTGCAGGTACCCAGAACCCCAAAATGATTCCTCCTAGGAGTATCATGCCTACAGATCCCCAAACACTCAAAAAAAACTACTAGACAGGTCTTGACAGCTGCGAGGTGTCTGGGTGCCCTACATTGGAAAAGAACTTCTCCACCCTCCCAGACAGACCTGTACACTAGAATAAAAGACATAGAGCTGATGGAAAAATGACAGGACAAACTGGAAATACACGATCGAGTCTGGGAGGACTGGTACAGACGAGAGGCCTGATGGATGAGCCCTACCATCTCTCCCCCTCCTTCCCCACCCCCCCCCCCCCCCCCCTTCTTGTCCTCTGTCTACCACTTTCTCTTTCTTCTTTTTTCTAGGTCTTCACTAAGCATATAAAAGTCACTATTTGATAGCTAATAATTGTTGTGTGGAGTCGGGTATGACTCCCTATAGTTTTCACTTTTGTTTAATGTTATCTCATACACATTGGCTCTTCAACAACTACGCTAAAGTCTATATATCTCAATGCCAACTCTATGTCCTTATATCTGTTTTTATGATCAATAAAAAATTGTTAATTAAAAAAAAAAAAATTGCAACACCCACTATTTTATTCTCTAGTGCCTCAGCTTTAAAAATATATATAATGTTTGGGGGTTCTAAGTAATTTTCTAGCAAAAAATACTGAAATACTGATTTTTACATGTAAATAAAAGGTGTCAGAACAGGCCCGGTCTTCAAGTGGATATTTAGTCTCATCCAGATCAGTTTACAGTAGGCTTATTATTTTCACATAAATAAAAACAAAAAATAATGCTAAAGTTCTTTAAACTTGAAAGTCATTGCTGGAGGATCCTTCTTTGCATATAGGCCTTCATTGCACCTGAGAGTACAAGCTGACTTATATAACTTCCCTATCTAAGAATGTGGGGTACTGGGGGGGGGGTTGGTTCACCCCTAGACCCCCCTTGGGCTAAAATTTTCTCTCAGACAGTCAAGAGGATGTACCACTTACTCAAACTCTGTGTTGCAGATTCAACAGGATGTTTCCCTGCCCCCACAGGTTCAACGGGACAATGTGCTGCAAGTTCCACAAGCCAAGGCACCCCTGCTTTTCCAGATTCATCAAGACAAAATGTCCCAGCTTCTGCTAGTTCAACAGGGCAACTTCCTCCTGCATTCAATATTTACACAGCACTCTTTTCATCTTTGTGTAAGAGATTTCCCACCAGCCAGTCACAAAGCAGGGAATCAGGTAAGTCGCCATCTCCCAGCTCTGAGTGGCCAATGGGAAATACTTTCCATATCTAGCAGTAGAGATGCACAATTCTGGCTAAAATGAGAATCACTATTTATTTATTTTTGCTTAGAATAAAGATCACGATTCTCGCAGCGTAACATCATCATCTTTCACATTATACAAAAAAAAGTGGGTTAACTTTACTGTTTAGTTTGTTTTTCAAATTCATGAAAGTGTATTTAAAAAAAAAAATTATGTTAGAAAGACGGCTGCGCAAATACAGTGTGACATAAAATATCGCAACAGCCACTATTTTATTCTCTAGGGTCTCTGCAATATATATATATATATATATATATATACACATATATATATATATATATATATATATATATATATATATGTTTGGGGGTTCTAAGTAATTTTCTAGCAAAAAATACTGACTTTAACTTGTAAGCAACAAGTGTCATAAAAAGGTTTAGTCTTTAAAGAGGAAGTAAAGGCACTTTTTTTTTTTTTAATGCAACCTGCAAGGCAATGCATAGCATACTAGCTCATTATGAATAACTTACCTGAGAACGAAGCCCCCGAAGCGGTCCTCCTTCATCTTCACCGCTGCCATGGATCCCAGAGTGACTTCCGGGTCTCGCTGCTCCGGTGCTGTGATGGAATTCGGAATCCCTCTTTAACAATAAAGGGATATATCAATGAAGGGTATATAGTACTCCTATTTATTCAAAAAAAGCAAGCAGTAAATAAAAACACACACACAAGTTTGGCAAGTCCTTTATTAAAAAATAAAGTGTCCCACAATGTAAATCCACCATCAATCACATTATCTAAAAATGCAGATCCACATCAGTCATGATGAACTATTCCTGCTGACTGAAAGAAAAAAAAATGCAACAACTGCTCAAATGGATGACAGCTAAGCTAAAAGGGGCGGGGTTCCTTGGGTGATGCTATTGACTATATATGGACATCACCATATTTGGTCAGTGAGGTCACAGGTAGGGATGAGCTTCGTGTTCGAGTCGAACCCATGTTTGACTCGAACACCGGCTGTTCGTCCGTTCGGTGAAACCAGAGCATTATGGGCTGTTCGCACTAAATTCAAGTGGCTCACAGCCCATAATTCACCGCGGCATCGCAGTGCATTGCTGGCTGATGATTGGCCAAGCATGCACTATAACCCGCATGCTTGGCAAATCACAGCGCCGTCAGTGAGGAGAGCCATAATGGGCAATTATGGCTCAGGGGGTTTAGTACACAATATTTAAAGGAATATTTCACTTTTTTTTCACTTTATGCATTTATGCATTTTTGCATTGATCCATGTCCCCTGGGGCAGGACCCAGGTCCCCAAACCCTTTTTAGGACAATAACTTGCCTATTATCCTTTAAAATTAGCACTTTTGATTTCAAACGTTCGAGTCCCATAGACTTTAATGGGGTTCTAAAGTTTGCGCAAATTTTCGGTCCGTTCGCAGGTTCTGGTGCGAACCGAACTGGGGGGTGCTCATTCCTAAGTCACAGGAATCCCCAAGTTTAGGACATGTGGTCTGGTATGGTTCAGAAGACATTGGGGCTTTTTCCAAAACCCTGCATAAGGGTCTGATGTGTATTTTTTTTTTTTTTGGGGGGGGGGGGGTCTTACCAGATACTTTGGATCTGGTACATATTTTTGGGGAATAACCAAAACTATTTTCTTTGTGTATGGTCCCCATAAAATCTATACCAGAACTGAATGGTCTGGTATGATTTATGGGGGGAACCCAATGCCATTTTTTTTTTAGACTATCCCAGCCACTATGAATACATGGCTGGGGATTTCTGTACAGTAATTTAATAGAGCAGGATGATGATACTTTGGTTGCTAAGGACACAGCGAGTGTCGTTAATTCTCATCTTTAATAACCTTGACAACGGAAGAAGGAAGCTGTCATAATACTAGTGGTATAAAAATCTGCTACTATATATAATGTTCAGCTATCCTCCAGAGCCGGCTGCAAGTCCAGAATTGACAATCAGTGGCCTTACCTTAGGAAGCCAATGCCAATGCTGCTTCTTGCTCCAGGGAAAATCCGGGGCAGTTGATTCTCCTCCTCAAACAGGAAGTGAGTCCTCCTGAGACCCGATTGGCCGGGAGTCCTAAGACTTCCTGGCCAATCGGTACTCAGAGCCCACTTCCTGATTGGCCGGGAGGATAATCAGGAAGACAATATTAATTCGCTATTGTTACAAACTGGGTGGGCTCAGGGCGCAGTGGTCTGCGCCCTGAGCCTACCCTTTTTTAAAGCCAATTAGAGCCTCAGGCCCAAATCCTGTGCTTCAAAAGAAAAAACCTCTAATCATGTACCGTATTTATTAGCATATAACACGTGCCGGCATATAACACGCACCCCAAGTTTAGGAGGGAATTTTAAGTAAAAAAACTTTTAGGAGGGAAGTTTAAGGAAAAAAAACTTACATTTAAATGCCCACCAATGCAGCAATGCAGACTTATCAGTGTCCATCTAAAGCCTTGTCCATCATTGCAGTCTTGTCAGTGTCATTGCTGCCTTGTCAGGATCATTGCAGCCTTGTCAGTGTCATTGCAGCCTTGTCAGTGTCATTGCAGCCTTGTCAGTGTCATTGCAGCCTTGTCAGTGTCATTGCAGCCTTGTCAGGATCATTGCAGCCTTGTCGGGATCATTGCAGCCTTGTCGGGATCATTGCAGCCTTGTCAGTGTCATTGCAGCCTTGTCAGTGTCATTGTAGCCTTGCCCCAATGTCATTGCAGCATTGTCAGTGTCATTGCAGCCTTGTCAGTGTCATTGCAGCCTTGTCAGTGTCATTGCAGCCTTGCCCCAATGTCATTGCAGCATTGTCAGTGTCATTGCAGCCTTGCAGTTTAAATATGGCGCCGCCGAGATACACAGAGCCGGATGTCCTGTGTATCTTGGCTCCTCTCGGGTCTGTGACTGTGAACGGAGCCGAGAGGAGCCGATGTACACATAGCCGAGTGTAGGCTCGGCTCCTCTCGGCTCCGCTCACAGTCACGGCCAGTCCCGCCATTGGACCTGTGTTATGTCCATCATAGGGCAGGACTGGGCATGACTGTGAGTGGAGCAGAGAGTCATGGACTGCGAGAGGACCCGAGAGAAGCCCAAAAACAGTGGAGATCGTCAGGGATCAGCGTATAACACGCACCCACGATTTTCCCCTGATTTTAAGGGGAAAAAGGTGCGCGTTATATGCCGATAAATATGCTACTTAAAAAAAAACGCTCTTGAAATCCATGTGTCCGGTGACCAGCATTTAGATTAGGGGCTGGGTGCATGCATTAGGGAGTGGCACTCCTGCTCCCTGTATGGACGGGCTGCCACTGATTTTCTCTCACTTTCAGTTTTACCTATGTAGTAGCCTCCTGGACCCCTAGAGGCCTAATGGTGACCTCCAGATCCAAGAAGAGCTGACATCCATCTTTGTGGAGTAGGTTACCAGGTATGGTGGGGGTATTGCAAGATGAAATGATGGCTGCCAGTCACTTTTTGAATGTGAATTAAGAGATTTATTGTCTTTTAACAAGAACTGTGGGAGAGCGGGTTAGGGCCCACTATACAGTTCAAAGTCTACAGCCGGATGCAACTTCTGTATTGGCAGGACCGCTGTCTCTTATGGCAACTAAGCTTTAACAGTTTCCAACACGGTGCTCCTCCTATCTCACAGTTTCCCACTGTAGGTCTTCACTCTCTGAGCTTCCAGTCTCTTACTAGACTTTCAGATCCCAGTCGTCACTGGATCTCTTGAGCTCTTCCACAGCTATCCCACCGTATACTCCTCAAGCGCCACCCCCGCTAACCCGATGGGTCCCTGGCTTGGCACTCGCTGAAGATTTCCAACTTCTTCACAGTCCCTCGGTGGTGAGAACAAGGGTGAACAGCGGCGCTAGATATGGTGATAACATAAAATTATATAACAACTGGAATATAGGTATACATAAAATGTGTGTGAATAAGCACACATGATATTAAAACATTTGTTTAAAACATAATGTCCATAAATGATCCGAGATCTTGTATGATTAGCACCTGGAGGCAGCTCCCTTAGAGTGAAGCGATGAGCTCTGTGTAGAAATGGGAACAGAGGGGCGCCAGACTGAGTGCAGTATAAATCATATATTTAATAAAAACAAGTAGTAACTCACAGGTTAAATTAGATGAGTTCAGTATGCAGTGAAAATCGCCAGTCCTGGAGTCTCATAAAAGTCTTCCCTTTGCAGCCTGGGGCACTGGTGTGATCTTACAGGGATCCAGAAAATGCTGGGAACCAGGAGGCAGGAAACAAGAAGCAGCTGGTCGTGACTTCACAGGAACAGGAAGTGTGATTATTCACAGTGGCAAGGAATGGTAATGCATTTCGAAGCTACAGCTTCTTCATCAGACCATGATTGGCTGGCAAATCTGGCAGTCTTATATTGCAGAGGAAATAGAAACAGAGAGATCTGATGGGCTGGCCGGCCCGTCAATCAAATACACAGATTCAAAGAGGTAGATGGCTGGAGACCGAAGAGAATGTAAATATGAGTAAGAAGCTTGCTGATTAATAGTGGAAGATACGTTTATAACGTTTGCAGAAATCGATCAATTCACTAATTGATTAAATACATAAATATAAAATGTATAAATATACCTCAAATTTAAAATGAATACATTTTTATAAGTAAATTAACTAAAAAATAAATTAAGAAAATTATTAGCAATTTGGAAATCAATTGATTATTATAAATTATAATGAATTAATAAAATGGTGAGAATGGAGGAAAGAGAGGACTCTATGCTAGGTATAATATTAAGGTTCTAAGTTATATCATGACCAAAACATCATGTACATGTTTACAACATGCAGTTGTAAACATGTACATGTGCAACAAATGCATGTATATACGTGAGTATATACAAACATCTTTCTGTCCCAATACTCTCTAGAGGGAACATAATATTGTATAAAAAAGGGAAGGGGAAGAGAAAAAAAAAAAAAAAAGGGGGGGGGGGGAAGGGGGTGGTAAAAACAAAAACAAAAAGGGGGGTGCAATATAAGACTGCCAGGTTTGCCAGCCAATCATGGTCTGATGAAGAAGCTGTAGCTTCGAAATGCATCACCATTCCTTGCCACTGTGAATAATCACACTTCCTGTTCCTGTGAAGTCACGACCAGCTGCTTCTTGTTTCCTGCCTCCTGGTTCCCAGCATTTTCTGGATCCCTGTAAGATCACACCAGTGCCCCAGGCTGCAAAGGGAAGACTTTTATGAGACTCCAGGACTGGCGATTTTCACTGCATACTGAACTCATCTAATTTAACCTGTGAGTTACTACTTGTTTTTATTAAATATATGATTTATACTGCACTCAGTCTGGCGCCCCTCTGTTCCCATTCCTCGATGGTGAGAAGACCGCTATTGTACTTTTTCAGGCTTACTCACAGTAGTCTCTGGTAATAAGGTAGTTGGTCCTTTAGTGGTGACTGTTTCCCCTTTACCCCACACCACCACTGATTCCCCTTTACCCCACACCATGACTGATTCCCCGTACACGGAACCTCTGTAATTTGTTTGGACTCCAATCCTGCAGTCCCGACCCCGCGCTGCTTCTCCTGCTCCTGGATAGGTCTCAAATTAGCCAGAACATTTTCTATCTGGCAAACTAAATTTGTGAGCAACCTTGCCTAAACACCAGGGTGCTACACCTATAGGACAGAAAGTGAAGGGAAATCTCCCCAATGGGAAACAGATGGAAAAAATAAACCTTACAAGGATTATAACCCTCCCTTATTCTATCCAAAGTTTGCCTTTAGTACTACTTTAAGACTGAATATTATATTCTTGCATAAGCCAAATTGAAACAAATTGTCTTTTATGTATTGCATGGTGTATGATACAATAGGAATGAATTATACTGGTATTTCTGACTAATTATAACAGCAAAAAAAAAAAAAAAATTATATATATATATATATATATATATATATATATATATATATATATATATATATATATATATATATATATATATATATGTGTGTGTTATGTATGTATGTATGTGTTATGTATAAAGTTATTCATATGACCATATCACTGTCATATGCACAGGTTTGCAGGATGCAAATTGTTATTATTAGTATAATTATTTTAAATATTTTGTATGTTATTATTGGTGTTATTATTTATTTTTTAGAATTTAATTCAAGCAATGAACAAAATACAGAGAAAAACAGAATACAACGTTATATATCTAATGTAAGTAAAGCCTCTACAACATATTTATTTGTGAATGTTTTCTCCAAGCTTCCGCACATGCTGGACCTGATTTACTAAAGCTTATGCACATATGACAGTTTATTCAATGAACACAGATTACCAAATCATGTCTCTCTTTACAAACACAAGGGAACACAAAGCTTAGTGAATGAGATGAAGCTAAAGCCTCATACACACGATCGGACTTTGTACAAACTTTCCCGTGGACTTTTGTACAAAGGGCGTAGTCCACAAGTTTGTATTGCATACACACGATCTGACTTTTTGACAACAAACACGAACGTAGTGACGTCACAACGTACTGACGGCGCTTCAAAAGAGGACGTTCAATTACTCCAGCGCCACCTTTGGTCAACTTCTGTATTGTTATCTGATCTTTTGCATTGGTTCTGAGCATGCGTGTTTGTACCTTGTACAAAAGTTCGATGCTTTTGCGTACACACGATTGGACTTTGCTCCATCGGACTTATGTTGTCAAAAAGTTTGTCCGTTCGCACAGCCAACAAAAGTTCGATGAAAACGGAAAAAGTTTGTCCGATGGAGCGTACACGCGGTTGGATGTTGCTCCAAAACAGCTAATTTGCATGTTTGTTGTCAAAAAGTCTGATTGTGTGTACGAGCCTTTAGTGTAAATTCACCTTGCCAAGTGAACAGCCTTTACTCCTTTAGTAAACTGGAGAGATAAAAACACTTAAAAGAGAAGTATGGGTATTTTTTTTTTTAGATTCATACTTACCTAGGTGGATGCAGCATCAGTACGATGTTGCATCTGTCCCCCCCGGAGCCTCTAACACTGAGAAGCGAGCAATCAATCCCTGTCAATTGCTCGGTTCTCACTGCTCTGTAAGCAGAGAGCTGCATGACTATCAGGCAGGTAGTGTCGTCTTTGGGATTTGAACCAGCGACCCCTTTTACTGCTAGGTGAGAGCACTAACCACTACACCAGAAATAATAAACATGTTATTAGATTTTTACTCCAGAAGTATATAATGGGGATTATTTACAAAAGGCAAATCCATTTTGAACTACAAGTGCACTGGGAAGTGCAGTCGCTGTAGATCTGAGGGGGACATGCAAGGAAAAAACAACAGCATTTTTTGTTTGTACATGATTAGATGATATACCGTATATACTCGAGTATAGGCCGACCCGAATATAAGCCGAGGCCCCCAATTTACCCCCAAAAAACTGGAAAAAATTATTGACTCGTGTATAAGCCGAGGGTGAGACATGCCTGTCCATCCCTGTGTGTCCGTCCATCCCTGTGGGTCCATCCATCCCTGTGTGTGTGTCCTTCCATCCCTGTGTGTGTCCATGCATCCGTGTGTGTGTGTGTGTGTCCATGCATCCGTGTGTGTGTGTGTGTGTGTGTCCATGCATCCGTGTGTGTGTGTGTGTGTGTGTCCATGCATCCGTGTGTGTGTGTGTGTGTGTGTCCATGCATCCCTGTGTGTGTGTGTGTGTGTGTGTGTGTGTGTGTCCGTGCAGCCTACCTGTGTCCAGCCTGCCTGTGTCCGTCCAGCCTGTGTCCGTCCAGCCTGCGTCCGGTCCGGCCCGGCCCGTCCCGTCCCGTCCCGTCCCGTCCCGAGCCGAGCCTCCGTCCTTCAGCTCTTCGTCGGCGGCCATTCTAGGATTCAAAGGCCGCGCCTCCGTCGGTGATAGGCGGAACACTCAATTTCCCACTGACTGCTGGGAAATTGAGTGTTCCGCCTATCGGATGTCCGTGATAGGCGGAACACTCAATTTCCCAGCAGTCAGCGGTCCGCCTATCACGGACGTCCGCTCATCCTCATACTACGGACGAGGATGAGAGGATGTCCGTGATAGGCGGAACACAGACTGCTGGGAAATTCAGTGTTCCGCCTATCACCGACGGAGGCGCGGCCTTTGAATCCTAGAATGGCCGCTGTCTGTCTGCTCGACACGCTGATCGGGCAGACAGACAGCGATGACTCGAGTATAAGCCGAGGGGGGCACTTTCAGCCTCAAAAAAGAGGCTGAAAATCTCGGCTTATACTCGAGTATATACGGTAAATCAGCAGAGCTTCCCCTCATTTCAGATCTTCCCCTCAGATCTACAGCGACTGCACTTCCAAGTGCACATCTAGTGCAAAGTGGATTTGCCTTTAGTAAATCAACCCCCAGTGTTTGGCAGTTCTAAAGAAATAATTTAACTGAACCCATTAGATTTTAGTCTATTAAAATGTACTGGAGATTTTAGTCCACTAAAATCTGATTAAAACTCAACACAAAATACCCAACATACTCAAACCATAGGAGCAGACACCCCCATCCCTCACCCGGTCACAGTCAGATCCATTTAGGGGTGACTAAGTCAGGAGGAAGCGGATTTGGGTATAAAATCCTTTATCATGCTGTGACAAGCGCAGAAAAATACTCCAACCCTCTTATACGATAAAACAGCAAACTTCATGAACCAACCCTGACTGGCTAATTAAAGTGGTTGTAAACCCTTACAACCAACTTTGACCTACAGGTAAGCCTAGATTAAGGCGTACCTGTAGGTCCAAGAAATATCTCCTAAACCTACACGGTTTAGGAGATATGTGGCAAAAGACAGGCACTCAGCGCGCAGCGGTCAACGGCGATATGCCGAGAGTGGCGGCTCCCGTGCACATGCGCGGGAGTGACATCATCGCGGCTTTGCCAAATGACAGCGGCGGAGCAGCGAGACCCGCCGAGAAGATGGATGCGCCGGACTACAGGGGACAGCGGTGACTTTGCTGGCTCCTGTGTCAGGTAAGTGACACATAATGGGCTACTATGCGATGTGATGCGATGCATAGTAGTCCATTATGCTTTGCCTTTGCAGGGAATGAAAGAGGAAGTAAACTCATCAGGGTTTACTTCCTCTTTAACCCAGTTAGGGAAGCAAACACATTTCATCACACCATTACGAGCTAAGTACCGCGCCTCGAAACCCACTCCGATGACAAATAATAACAAGTTCAACTTTATGTGCATTGTATGACACTGTTTTTCTTTTTCGTAGATCTGTACTTCTCTGTACCTATTGATTATAATTTCTGTAATCTTGTAAAAAAGTTAATAAAAACGTTATAAAAAAAAAAACTTTTTTTTATTAAAACTAAAACAACTCAGATGACTAAAATACGACTAAAACTATATTGAAATTTGGTGCCAGAAGTAACACACGGCTTCCTGGGCCCCGCTCCTTAACAACCAGCTATTTGTTTAAAACGAATACAAAAAACTAAATTAACCTCCCTGGCGGTATTCCTGAATCCGGCTCGGGGTAAGATTTAACCACTTTCAGCCCCGGACCAATTTGCTGGCTTAAGACCAGACCACTTTTTGCGATTCTGCACTGCGTCGATTTAACTGACAATTGCGTGGTCGTGCAACATGGCTCCCAAACAAAATTGATGTCATTTTTTTCCCCACAAATAGAGCTTTCTTTTGGTGGTATTTGATCACCCCTGTGGTTTTTATTTTTTGCGCTATAAACAAAAATACAGCGACAATTTTGAAAAAAACAAATTTTTTTTCTTTTTGTTATAATAAATATCCCCCAAAAATATATATAAAAAAAATTGTTTCCCTCAGTTTAGGCCGATACGTATTCTTCTACATATCTTTGGTAAAAAAAAATCGCAATAAGCGATTATTGATTGGTTTGCGCAAAAGTTATAGCGTTTACAAAATAAGGGAGAGTTTTATAGCATTTTTATTAATATTGTTTTTCTACTAGTAATGGCGGCGATCAGCGATTTTTATTGTGACTGCGACATTATGGCGGACACATCGGACATTTTTCACACATTTTTTGGGACCATTGTCATTTATACAGCAATCAGTGCTATACAAGTGCACCGATTCCTGTGTAAATGACACTGGCAATGAAGGGGTTAACCAGTGGGTGGCAGTGTAGGGGTTAAGTGTTCCTAGGGGCGTGTTACTAGCTGTGGGGGGCTGGGATTTGTGTTAGTGAACACTGATCTCTGCTCCAATCACATGGAGCAGAGATCAGCGTCACTTGTTGCTAGGCAGAACGGGAGATGCTGTTTACAAAGGCATCTCTCCGTTCAGCTGCCCCGTGAGGCGATCACGGGTATCCCCGCAGCGATCGAGTCCACGGGACCCGCAACCGGACTTGCGGGGGTCCCGACCGGCACGCGAGTGCGCCGCCGGCAGCGTGCACGTGCTGGCAGGGTGGCATATTAAAATGGACGTACCTGTACGTCAATATGCCTGCCTGTGCCATTCTGCCGACGTACATCGGCGTGCGTCGGTCGGGAAGTGGTTAAATACCATAAGCGGTATTCCCGAGCCAGACTCGGGATCGCATCGCTGGATCCAGGGAGGGGTTTACTTACCTTGTCCCTTGGATCCAGCGATGTCCCCCCCACTGTACGAGCGGGCCGTCCTCCACTCAATCTGTCACATTGCCGGGCTCCATTCCCTGCGAGTGTTGTGACGCACGGGGGACGGAGTTTGGCCCCAAATTCAAAAAGTAAAATACACAGTATAGATACAGCATAATGTAATCTTACAGATTATAGTACTGTATGTAATTATTTCACATCCCCTTTGTTCCTAGTGGTGTGTCCAGTGTCCTGCATGCAGTTTTATATTATAAATACTGTTCTTTATGGCAGGAAACTGGAGATTGTCCATAGCAACCAAAAAATGTCCGTTTACATCAAAAGTGGTTATAGACCAGCTAGAAAACAGCGATAATAAATTAGAATCACTCGCAGAATTGAGTGATAGCGATTTGTGGGGAAATTCATCATCAAACACTAAAAGTAATGACAGCGACAATTCTGCAACTCAACATATTTCAGTGTTTTTGATTTGATTACATTATTGAATAATTTTTATTATTATTATATTATTATTTGTTAGAATTATTTATAGTTATTTTATTATATATATATATATATATATATATATATATATATATATATGTGTGTGTAAATATAAATATAAATACACATATATATATATATATATATATATATATATATATATATAAAATAATTTATGATTTCATATTTCAAATTTATATATATATATATATATATATATATATATATATATATATATATATATATATATATATATATATATATATATATATAATATTATAATTTATGATTTCATATTTCAAATGTTATCATATTAGACTCTTGTTTGGACAGATTTAAGTGAATTATTTCTAAGAATTGCAGGCCTACAATATAAAAACGCCAAATTTCCATGCAAAATAATTGTACCGCTTTCAGCACCTAAAATCTGAAATAATCAGGGAGGTTAAACCACTTTCAACTAAATTTGTTACTTTTTCATTCAGAGATTTGTATTCACCTGAATCTCAGAATAACCCAAAATTTGTCTAAATTTATATTCGGACCGAAACGAATTGCACGTGTCTAGAGGATGTAACCCTTTCCCCACTAGAAAAAAAAGGTTGCTTAGAGATACACCTTAATACATTTGCCTCAAAGTGCTTAATTTGGTTCAAGAAGAATGCAAAAATTGTATATTTACTGGACTGTTGTATGTATGATTATTGATATTATTTCTGTTTTTATTTCTTGACTCTCATAGATCAAACCAGTCCCCACCATTGGGATCTTCTCAATAACTGAAGACACTGAGTACAACTGGCTGAAATCTCTGCTTGGAAATAAATTTCGGAATGTCAGATCCTTCTACATCTCCTTTAGCCGGTTTCATCAGTTCCAGAATGATTTGTCTCAGTGTTCCTATGGAATCCTGTATCACACCAAGAACAGAGGACGTATCAATGTGACCGACGTCACCGACTCCTTGTATGATAAACACCTGAAACATATGTCTGATACACTTGGTATGTATTTAGCTTACATTACATACTATCAATATCAATTCCAGTGTTTTTTTTATTATTTAATTTTTTTTTTTTTTTATTTTGCTATTTTAAGTAGAAAAACAGTTAAGGAAACAGTATAATGTAGTCAGGCCTCATAAATACCATTGGAACATCCCTTAAATCAGTGATTCTCAACCAGGGTTCCGTGGAACCCTAGGGTTCCTCCAGGGGTTGCTAGGGGTTCCTTCAGCATTGGGCCATTTCTGCCTCTCGGATAAGTCCCCACTGACACCATTGATCTTTTCAGCTATCTGTAAGGAGGTAATTCTTCCCAATAACCACAAGTGTAAGGACCATTCTTCCCACTGACCATCACACTAATGTATCATGAGATGTAGATTTCTAATTTTTTAGCAGGGGGTTCCCCGAGACTGGAGAACTATTTCAAGGGTTCCTCTGTGTTGAAAAGGTTGAGAAAGACTGCCTTAAATCATATGTTCCTATTATTAGCGAAATTGTTCCCTACAACGGATGTAGTTAAAATTTAGACATGTTCCAATCGTAATTATACTGTACCTTACATTAAAGAGGAAGTAAACCCTGATGGGTTTACTTCCTCTTTGATTCCCTGCTAAGGTAAAGCATAATGGACTACTATGCATCGCATAGTAGTCCATTATGTGTCACTTACCTGACACAGGAGCCAGCAAAGTCACCGCTGTCCCCTGTAGTTCCGAGCGTCCATCTTCTTGGTGGGTCTCCGTGGGTCTCGCTACTCCGGCGCTGTGATTCGCCGGAGCAGCAATGACGTCACTCCCGTGGGATATCACCGCGATCTGCGGCTTACTCAGTGCGCCTGCGCACCGCTGTCTACGGCGCATGCACCGTAGACAGCGGTGGCTGTTTTCAGGTAAATATCTCCTAAACCATATAGGTTTAGGAGATATTTCTTGGACCTACAGGTAAGCCTTAATCTAGGCTTACCTGTAGGTCAAAGTGGTTTGTAAGGGTTTACAACCACTTTAACTTTAAACACATACCATATACGTTTAAATGTTTAATCCCCCCCCCCCCCCCCTTCAAGGGAATAGAGGGTAGGTGGGAGGGAGTAACAAATAAGAAAAAGGAGAACACAAACAATAAATAAATAAATTCAATTAATTCCAGTGCATTTACAGCAGCACTAAAGGTTTATGAAGTTTTACAAACTTGTTCTGGTAGCAATTTGGCACAATATGGGTCAATGAGGCCGTTCATCCAGTCCTTAATTAGCAACCATCATCGATAAAATACCCTAAGCCAGATCTTTTACCCAAAAAAATAATAATAATATTTTAGGAAAAGGAAAACATTTACAAAAATCTTGAATAACTGTTGTACATAAATGGTTATTGGAACAACAAGATTGCAATACAAAAGCAAATTTTATCGCTTCAACAAAAACCTTTACAAAGTGTGGGCCTCATATTTCCTTCGGTATGGTTTGCATTTCTTTGTCATGCTTTAACCAGGACTGGGGCCCTTACGGTATGTGATTGCTGTAAGCCCTTGTACACACGGTCAGAGATTCCGGCAGAATGTGTCCTATCGGACCGTTTTGTCGGATAATCCGACTGTGTGTGGTCTCCATCGGACTGTTTCCGTCGGAGTATCCGATGGACCGAGTTTTCCAACTTGTCCGTAAAATTTTACGACAACATGATCCGAGCGGACATACTCCGATCATGTGTAGCCTACTCCGACGGACAAAGTGCCACGCATGCTCACATCAAATTCCTAGACCAAAGCTATTGGCTACTAGTCTGAACGTAGTCCCATCGTAATGAAATAACATCATCACGTTATGTACAATTGGATTTTCCGACAACTTTGTCCGACCGTGTGTATGCAACAGTTTCGGGCAAAATCCGTCGGACAAAATCCAACGGATTTGGTTGTCAGAATGTCCGACCGTGTGTACAAGGGCTTAGGGTTCTCCGGCTGTCTGCAGGGAGAAGAAGGCATCTAGGGTATGGAATGCGAGTTCTGTGTAACCATATCTGGAGGGAGTTGCCTTCACTGCCACATTTCAGTGCCACCCATCAGTGCCACCCACCAGTGCCACCCACCAGTGCCCGTCAGTGCCGCCTTATCAGTGCCCATGAGTGCAGCCTATCAGTGCCCATCAGTGCCACATATTAATGCCCATCAGTGCAGCCTCATGAGCGTACATCAATGAAGGAGAAAAATTACCTGTTTGCAAAATTTTATAAAAAAATATAAAACCATTTTGTTAGTTTTTTTTCAAAATTTTCAGGCTTCTTGCATTTCTTTTACAAAATTTAAAAAAAAACAGTGGTGATCAAAAACCACCAAAAGAAATCTCTATTTGTGGGGGGAAAAAATTATAAAATTGTAATTTGGGTACAGTGTTGCATGACCGCGCAATTGTCATTCAAAAGGCCTGTACACACGATTGGACTTTTTGACAACAAACATGCAAATTAGCTGTTTTGGAGCAACATCCGACCGTGTGTACGCTACATCGGACAAACTTTTTCTGTTTTCATCGAACTTTTGTTGGCTGTGCGAACGGACAAACTTTCTGGCAACAAGCAAACGAGCAAAGTCCGATCGTGTGTACGCAAAACCATCGGACTTTTGTACAAGGTACAAACACGCATGCTCAGAACCAATGCAAAAGATCAGACTACAATACAGAAGTTGACCAAAGGTGGCGCTGGAGTAATTGAACATCCTCTTTTGAAGTGTCATCAGTACGTTGTGACGTCACTACGTTCGTGTTTGTTGTCAAAAAGTCCGATCGTGTGTATGCAATACAAACTTGTGGACTACGCCCTTTGTACAAAAGTCCACGGGAAAGTTTGTACAAAGTCCGATCGTGTGTATGAGGCTAAAGAGTGATAGCGCTAAAAGCTGAGAATTGGTCTGGGCAAGAAGTGCCCAATAAGCAAGTGGTTAAGATGGAAGTGTGCAGCCAAAGGATTATAAAGGTTATTTTTACAAAAAAAAAAAATACTATAATACTACAGCGACTTTGCATATAGTTAGTGTTTTATAAAAAAATTGGTGATAAGAATATCTTGGTTCTCTATTTTTTTTTAAATATATAAATTACGGCTAGAACACCACTTTAAGCTTTGACAATAAAACCTGGAAGCTGATTGGTTACTATGCACAGCTTCACCAGATTCTGTGTGCTTCAGTTTTAGTCAATCTCCCCCATACTGTCCAGTATCTGAGAAGGTTGAACCTTATTGTCACTGCTACTAATTCCAGTTATTATACAGGAAAGAATCGGGTGATTGTGGTCCTTGATGACTTGGATGACAACAGCGATGAAATGAAGAGGACCATACTGCAGCAGCAGCCCAAAATACGTCAGCTGGCACGTGATCTCTTCCTCGTCAAGAAAGGAACAGACCGACAGAAAATTTGTTATTTTGAACATAACAGAAAACCAGACTTTTCATAAATGTAATACAATATACTGTACTTTTTTCGCTCCATAAGACACACCTGACCATAAGACACACCTAGGTTTGAGGAGGAAAACCAGGAAGAAAATATTCTGAGGTGGTTACTACACATTACCATTCACCATTTGGTTGCTAGAGATTCCTACACAATACATGCTGGGGTCCTGGGTGTAATCCGTGACTCTGACCTCTCCTTCAGCCCCCATATACAATCACTGGCTGAATCCTGCCGCCTTCACCTCCACAACATCTCCAGAATTTGACCCTTCCTGACTAATGACATCACAAAGCAACTCGTTCACTCCTTGATTATTTCTCGCCTTGATTACTGCAACTCTCTCCTTAATGGCCGACCCTTAAGCAGGCTCCTCCCCCTTCAGTCTATTATGAATTCTGCTGCTAGACTCATACACCTCACTAATCGATCCATGACTGCTGTCCCTCTCTGCCAATCCCTTCACTGGCTTCCCCTCCCCCACCGTGTAAAATTCAAAATGCTAACCATAACATACAAGGCAATCCACAACATCACCCCCATCTACATCACCAGCCTCATCTGCAGATATCGCCCAAATCGTCCCCTCCGCTCCTCCCAGGACCTCCTGCTCTCTAGCTCCCTTGTTAACTCCTCCCCTGTTTGCCTTAAGGACTTCTCCAGATCCTCTCCCATTCTCTGGAACTCCCTGCCCCGGTCTGTCCGCTCAGCCCCTACCCTGTCCACCTTTAGGATATCCCTGAAAACTAATTTATTCAGGGAAGCCTCCGCCACACCCACCTAACTGTCCTGAGCCACCCCCCATCAAATCATTCTCTGCAACTATTACCTTTTGTACCACCCCCTCCCTTTAGAATGTAAGCTCTATGAGCAGTGCCCTCCCGTACCTTTTGTATTGAGCTGTACTGTAATTGTGTTGTCCCCCCTATACATTGTAAAGCGCTGCATAAACTGTTGGCGTTATATAAATCGTGTATAATAATAATAATACTGCTCGCTGATTGGTTGCTACAGGTTACTACACATTGCCACTCACCATTCGGTTGGAAGAGGTTACTGTACATTACTGCTCGCTGATTGGTTGCTACAGGTTACTACACATTGCCACTCACCATTCGGTTGGAAGAGGTTACTGTACATTACTGCTCGCTGATTGGTTGCTAGAGGTTACTACACCTTGCCACTCACCATTTGGTTGCTAGAGGTTACTGCACACTAATTGCCTGAAACTCCATGTCCCCCTCTGCAAGCTGCTCAGTGCTACCGCTGCTTTATTAATCCCCACCCACGCTGCTGACAGAAGAAGGGTGAGGAAACAGAATGCACACACAGCCCGCTCTGTGTGTCTTTGATCTCTGTGCTCGGCTCATGCTGCTAACTGGAGAAGGGAGGAACACAGAGAGCCGGCTCTGCCTCACTCCTTGTCACACACTCACAGCCGCTCCGGTCCTGACAGAGGGAGAAGCAGGCTCTCTGAAACAAGCAACCCACAGCTGAGGAGCCATGTGGCCCGCGTGATATTCAAACATGGTTGCCTTCTGGGGGGGAGGGGGTTTCCTACCTTATGAACTGTGAACTACCTTATTCTAGTCCGGGCGTACGTCATCACGTTCGAATCCGTCTGACTTTGGTGTGATTGTGTGTGTCCAAGTCAATTCACTCGGAAAGTCTGCCGGAACTCCGCCGAAAGTCCGTCGGGAAGATTGTCGGACCTAGTCCATCGAAAAGTCCAGTCATGTGTACGCGGCCTAAGTGTTTGGATCATCTACAGCCACATATTTTCAAGTGTATAGTTAAAGCATCCCACTTGTACATTCCCCATTGGATAAAATGGAGTGTTGGAATGCGGGATTTTCTTATTCCAGCTACTTGTAACAAATCTATGATCAGTTCAATTAGATCCTCTGTTTTAGAGCAACCTTTCAGGAAATTTGTAAATAAATACAGGATAAAGTCTGCACTATTTGTTCTGCAGTTTGGTTTTAACATTGGAATGCATGAGCTAGTTTTGTAAAATGGCCTGTAACTACTAACCCATCAATACTTTTCATTTGTATTATTTTTTGCTGACCTAAAGTCATTGCATACAAGTTCTGATGGGAGAGAAGTTACAATAAATTTAAGAGGCACCCATCCTTCCGTCCCAGGAATTTTACTCATTGCGTGTCTCTTAATGTCTTACTCCATTGAGATCCAAAAAATCTTTTTATAGGCTAAAGATTGTGTTCTTTCTTGACCTTGGCGTCCAGCATCATCATCATCAATAACTTTTAAAGCATCAGACATTAGAAAGGATTACAGATTGGTGTCTTTTCTGCCGCGTACACACGACCGGACTGTCCGGCAGACTAGGTCCGACGGTCTTCCCAACAGACTTTCGACGGAGTTCCGAACAAATGGACTTGGCCACACATGAACGGACTAAGTCCGTTCTTTTTGAACATGATGACGTACAACGGGACTAAACAAGGAAGTTCAATATCCAGTAGCCAATAGCTGCCCCTGCGTCGTCTTTGGTCTGTCGGACCAGCACACAGACAAATGGTTTTCCCTGATTTTTAGTCCGTCGGAATTGAGTCCGTTGGACAGATTTGAAACATGTTCTATTTCTAGGTCCGTCGCATTTTTTTTTTTTAAAACAATCGGACTAGCCCACATGCGATCGGATTGTCCGACGGACTAATCCCTTCGGACCTAGTCTGCCGGAAAGTCCGGTCGTGTGTACGCGGCATTAGTTCCAGATCTGTTTGTGGACACTCGGTAAAAAATACTGTAGTATATTGTAAGTGTAATTGTGTGTGTGTGTATGTATATGTATATATATATATATATATATATATATATATGTATATATATATATATATATATATATATATATATATATATATATATATATATATATATATGTATATATATATATATGTATATATATATATATATATATATATATATATATGTATATATATATATATATATATATATGTATATATATATATATATATATATATATATATATATATATATATATATATATATATGTGTATATGTATATATATATGTGTGTGTGTGTGTATGTATATATAGAAAGGCCAGTATGGTGGCCTGAAATTATGGGAGGAGCCCGGTGGAGTATATAACCAGCCCGTTCGCCTATCTTCCTCGTCGGTTCCGGTGCGCGATATCTGATACGTCAGACATCAAGGGCCGACTATCCAGACCAGATGCAGTGAGCCTGTTCGTGAGTTCCCGCGTTATTCGTTCCCGTCTTGACAACTCGTCTTCCCGTACATCAGCGTCCGTGGGTTTCGCCGTCGGAGTGTCGTCGTACCCATCGAATTTGTCGTTTCACGTTGGGCCGGCTGTCGCAGGTTTGGCTTCGGCATCCCCTTTTCAATTATGTTTTTCGATGTACCATCAACATTCCCTGTACTCTCGACCCGCTCGCTTCTTTTAAATCGAATGTTTTCTGTGGCCCTCGTACGCATGTCACTATTTTCTATTTTCGATGTAGTCGTTGTCACTTTTCGACACGTTCGATTACGCCACGTCAGGCGATTCATTCGCAGGTACGGCATTCGAAACCATTCGTCTGCCCGAGCATTTCTATTAGTATCGGTCGAATCATTCGACTCACAGCCGACTGCTTGTTACGACAAGGCAAGCAGTCCACACGTTTCGCTTTGTCTGCTCCAGTTCGAATATATGTCTCTTCATTCATGCAGTCATGTTATGTATCTTATTTTATCTCATGTCAAATCATTTCACTCCCAGTCATTTCTACCGTTTCAAATCATTTCTGTCACTAGTCGCGCTCCGGCGCGAATCTTGTCGCACCTCTGGTGCACCGATTCGCTTTGAAGTGCCCCAGGGTTCGGCCTCATTTCTGTACATGCTCCAGAGACTGAATCACTCGCAGGTTCACGCACAGTCCCTGATTCTCGTCTCTGTCATGGCATACCATTTCTGTCACTTATTACGCTCCAATTCGAATCCTGTTGCATTCCTCTATGCACCGATTCGTCCTGGTGTGCCCAGCGGCTACGCCTCATTTCGGTACATGCTCCAGAGATGGATTCTTTGTAACCTACAGTCCAGTCGTTGAATCCTGTCTCTGTCATGGGACATCATTTCTGTCACTTATTACACTCCAATTCAAATCCTGTCGCATTTTTATGCACCGATTCGTTCTGGTGTGCCCAGCTGCTACGCCTCATTTCAGTACATGCTCCAGAGACGGGTTCTTTATTGCTACCATCAGTCCAGTCGTTGAATCTTGTCTCTGTCATGGGATATCATTTCTGTCACTTATTACGCTCCGATTCGAATCCTGTTGCGTTTATTTATGCTCCGATTCGTCCCGGTGTGCCCAGCTGCTACGCCTCATTTCAGTACATGCTCCAGAGACGGATTCTTTGTTGTAACCATCAGTCCAGTCGTTGAATCTTGTCTCTGTCATGGCATATCATTTCTGTCACTTATTACGCACCAATTCGAATCCTGTCGCATTCCTTATGCACCGATTCGTTCTGGTGTGCCCAGCTGCTACGCCTCATTTCAGTACATGCTCCAAAGACAGGATTCATCTGTTTGGTTCAAGGGCTCGTCCCCTGATTCTTGTCTTTGTCATGGGTTTTTCATTTCATTTCACCTATCACGTTCCGGTACGAATAGTCACATCGGTGTACCAAATTCGTCTCGGCGTGCCCCAGGAATGGCCTCATTTCAGTACATGCTCCAGAATCCGTTTCGTGCTCGGTCGCAAGTTGTGGCATGGCGATCCGGATCTCTGTCATGGCAGGTTCTCTCATTTCACTGTCACATACCGCTTCCCGGCTTGGGTCCAGTTGATTCTTCAATGTTTGGATGCCTGCCGGGGGGCCTTGCTCCTCGGCCTCATTTCATTATAGATTGCCTTCAAAAGGGAAACACAGCTTCGTTTAGGCGTGTCTCGCTGTTTTCTCCACATACAAGCGCAGACTTCTTGCAATCGTTGCAAACACACATCCAAGCGTAGACTTCTTGCAATCGTTGCAAGCACGCATCCAGACATAGACTTCTCGCAATCATTACAAGCACGCATTCGAGCATAGATCTCTTGCACTTATTACTAGCACGCATTCGAGCATAGACCTCTTGCAATCGTTGCAAGCACGCATTCGGGCATAGACCTCTTGCAATCGCTGCAAGTACGCATTCGAGCATAGACCTTTCGCGGTCATTACAAGCACGCATTCGAGCATAGACCTCTTGCAATCGCTGCAAGCACGCATTCGAGCATAGACCTCTCGCGGTCATTACAAGCACGCATTCGAGCATAGACCTCTTGCAATCGTTGCAAGCACGCAGTCGAGCATAGACCTTTTGCATTCATTACAAGCACGCATTCGAGCATAGACCTCTTGCAATCGCTGCAAGCACGCATTCGAGCATAGACCTCTCGCGGTCATTACAAGCACGCATTCGAGCATAGACCTCTTGCAATCGTTGCAAGCACGCATTCGAGCATAAACCTTTTTGCATTCATTACAAGCACGCATTCGGGCATAGACCTCTTGCAATCGCTGCAAGCACGCATTCGAGCATAGACCTCTCGCGGTCATTACAATTACGCATTCGAGCTTAGACCTCTTACACTCATTACAAGCATGCATTCAAGCATAGACCTCTTGCAATCGTTGCATGCAGGCATTCGAGCATAGACCTCTGGCGATCATTGCAAGCACGCATTCGAGCATAGACCTCTTGCACTCATTACAAGCACGCATTCGAGCATAGTTCTCTTGCAATCATGGCAAGCACGCATTTGAGCATAGACCTCTTGCAATCGTTGCAAGCAGGTGTCCAGGCACAACTTGTTGCAATCATTGCTGGCAGGCACTTCTGGCTTGCTCAATAGATTGCTTTAGGGAAGACCTGGATACCTTCCTAAATGTACGTTGTATTACGGGGTACTTATATTTATAGGTGTAGTTGATCCAGGGAAAAATCCGATTGCCTCTCGAGGGGTCAGGAAGGAATTTTCCCCAGCTGTAGCAAATTGGCCTATGCTCTGTTGGTTTTTTTTTGCCTTCCTCTGGATCAGCTGCGGGCGTAGAATTGGGTGTCGGGTTGTGTGATACCTTATTTATTTTGATTTGGTTGGACCGGATGGACTTCTGTCTTTTCCGGCCTGGCTACCCATGAAGCCTACCATAATTCCTTGCAGTCGTTGCAGGCACGAGTCCTGGCACAACTCCTTGCATTAGTTGCAGGCACGCATCCTAGCATAACATCTTGCAGTCATGGCAAGCACGCATCCTGGGTAACATCTTGCAATCATCGCAAGCACGCATCCAAACATGCATTCAAGCACAACTCCTGTAGTCTTCGCAGTGCACATGCGGTAACACGAATGGCTCACAGTCACTACGTATACATCTCCAGTGACAAACTCCCGGGCAATTGTCGCAAGCACATGTTTAAACACAACTTTAGTCACGCCAAGGCTCTTGACTTAGCATAACTTCTTGCAATCATTCATTGGCAAGCACGTTCTCAGTGGCACACAAACTGGCTACACGTCATTTTCAGCAGCACTTAATTGGCCTCTCGTCTCCCGTGGCTTTCTTACAAACCATTCACTGTTGTCTGTCTATCCGTCTCTTCCTTAGGACAGTTGAGTTCAGCTTCCGTCCCGCACCAGGATCATGTAGTCACACGCAACTGACTTCTTCCTGTAGCACGCCCAGGCTATTTCTAGCCAGCGTTCAACATTTCTTATCCTTACAGTGCACGGAGAGCCATCTGTCGTTACGGCCCATACAGCAAGATCCCCACCTCGGGGCATCCAGAGGCATCAGCCCATAGCCAACGGCAGACGCTCGCCATCACAACTGCCATCTTTAGGGGCATATTATATCCTCGCATATTCTCCAGTCTAGTCGTCCAAAAGACACCTACAGTCCCTACACGGCATGTTGAGTTCGCTATGCGCATCATCCCTCAGGGTCGCGCCTTTGTGTCACACTTATTGGTTTTACTGTCCCTCTCACAGGATCCAGAGCAAGTCCTCAGCCGGGTTCCCGCGGCAATAGCAGTCCTGGCTATGCGGGAGGAATTCCTATTGTCTGGGAATGACGTCTTCCTGTTCATTCCCTCCGTGTCTTCCCTTTCTCCCCAGGTGATGACCAACGCAGCGGCCTCCACGGGCTTGCGGCTGTTTTTTTGGCCACCTCTGGCTCGCAGCTCCCTGGCCTCCCCAGTTACTGGCAATTCCTGGCTGCGCCAAGGCGTCCTCTCTGTTGGTTATGTCCTTCCTACGTCGACTGGTCCAGCTCTTGTTGTTGTTTCAGTTCAACATCCATTCTTCCTTTATCCCCGGTAAATTCAATCAGGCAGCGGACGCCCTCTCCCGCTTTTTAACCTTGTCTCGTTTCCGTTCAGGTACCCGGAGCCGGACCAACATCAGCAGCTATCCCGGACTGGTCTCAACTGACCCTGGATTAGCCCCTCACCTCCTAGCGGCTACCCAACTCATTTGATCACTCCCTTTCCCGCAATACCCTCAAGGCCTATCAATCAGCCTGGAGGGCCTTTAACCAACTTCATCACGTATCACGGTACAGAGACGTCCCGTGTCAAGCAAGTCATAGCCTTCATTTCCTGCTGCCACTCGCAGTTGGCGTTATCCTTTAATACGATCCGGCTATACCTGACCGGTGTACAACATTTCACGTCCCTCCAGGACCCTACCGTACCCTTCCTATTTTCTTACCACGCCGTTCGGGCTGTTATGCGCGGTATCCAGAAGCGCCAGCCGATGGCCGGCGCCAAAACGACTGCCTATCACAGGGGACGTTTAGAAATATGTCAGATATCCTGGCCACTTCACCTTTTCGGTCTCCACATTAGTGTCATTTACAAGCAGCCATACACCTGGCCTTTTACGGCTTCTTACGGCCAAGCGAGTTTACTTGTTGTAGCCTCACAGCACGCATGCTGTGCGAGCACTACCTGGTCCGATACGAAGACCATTTCGTCTTACACTTAGCAGTCTCCAAGACGCAGCAGCTTGGCTCGGGTTCGGACATACACTTCTATAAGTCCAACAACCGCTGGTACCCGGTCGCCATTCTCACGCGCCTGTTGACCCTTTTGGCTGATCAACCAGGAATTAGTCCTCTTCTGCCATTTCTCACTAAACCTCTGAACGCTGCCCGGTGGAACGTGTCAGGATACTCCTGGGTATCCTTCACCTCTGTCCTACTCACATTATCAAGAAGTTGGGCAGATGGAGGTCCACCTGTTTCGCCCGCTACATACCCAATCCGCAAGCGGAGATGACCCAGGCCTTTGTCGAGCTCACCCAGTAACAAACTTGGATCAATAAAATGCAACCCCTACCTGAATGTTTTTGCCCCCTTATTTTGGTATACCGTACGTCAGACCAGGGCACACTTTCAGGTCCATTTCAAGTAAGCGAGTGTATGTTAACCTTGTTTGTCATCCTTATCCGTATCGGTCAGAGGGCTCCACACCATAAATAGAAAGGCCAGTATGGTGGCCTGAAATTATGGGAGGAGCCCGGTGGAGTATATAACCAGCCCGTTCGCCTATCTTCCTCGTCGGTTCCGGTGCGCGATACCCACCCACCCATCCCCTTTTTCAGGGCATTTCTCAAGCATCATACTCCTCATGAGAGTACTCATTTCACTCCATTCATATTCATTTCATTTATCACCCACTTTCTATCTAAGGTATGCCCCCTTATTTTGGTATACCGTACGTCAGACCAGGGCACACTTTCAGGTCCATTTCAAGTAAGCGAGTGTATGTTAACCTTGTTTGTCATCCTTATCCGTATCGGTCAGAGGGCTCCACACCATAAATATATATATATATATATATATATATATATATATATATATATATATGTATATATATATATATGTATATATATATATATATATATATATATGTATATATATATATATATATGTATATATGTATATATATATATATATATGTATATATATATATATATATGTATATATATATATATATATATATATATATATATACACATATATATATATACATATATATATATATATATATATATATATATATATATATATATATATATATATATATATATATATATATATATATATATATATATATATATATATATATATATATATATATATATATATATATATATATATATATATATATATATATATATATATGTATATATATATATATATATATTTTTTTTTCTTCTTTTTAATGCCATCTCAGTCGGTTACTTTATCTCGCAGAGTGTAATCAACTCATTGTTCATATCTCCGCTAACTTTGACATCATTGAGGCAAATTTTTGTTTTTCTTTTCATTACCGTTAATAAATAGTTTTACAATTAATCACATATAAATACATTACTTCCTGCTTTCATTAACCCTCCCCCCCCCCCAAAAAAAAATAAAAAATTAAATTATCCTACCCAATGTCCTCTCCCTCTCTGTCCCCTTATCTCTCAATTATTTCACGACAGTCCTCCCTCTCCAACAATGCCAGCCACTGTTGCCACTCCCCATGATCTTCTTCCTCTATATCTTTTAATTTAAATAATGATTCTTCCATTATCCTCGTTTGCTCCACCCTCTGTATCCATTCCGAAATTCTTGGAATTTGTTTAGATTTCCAATAGCGAGGAATCAGAACTTTAGCAGCATTCAGGAGATGGGGGACTATCGTGTTTCTATATTGTGTTATTCCTAATTCAGTTTCGTGAAACAGGCATGTCCAGGGGTTTTTCTTAATTTTCTTTTGTGTCACCAAGTTTATGATTTCTACAATTTTATCCCAAAACGGAGATATTTTAGAGCAACTCCACCAGATATGTAAGAGGGAGCCCTTCTCCGAACACTCCCTCCAACACAATGCCTGCTGTGCACCTGTAAACCTCTGCATACTTTGGGGGGTCATATACCATCTTGATAGTAATTTATAAGACATCTCTATCATACGGACTTCTCTTGACGCTGAGTGAATAAGTTTACATATTTTTATATATATATATATATATGTGTGTATATATATATGTATATATATATATATATATATATATATACAGTATATATATATATATATATATATATATATATATATATATATATATATATATATATATATACAGTATAAAGAAATGTGAATAAACTATATATTATACAAGACAGTAAAAGTGTCAATAAACAGTGTATCCAAATAGAATAGCACAAACCTTCCGTAGAAATCCTTCATCTATGAAAGAATCCAAGTGTGCATAGAAATCACCCTTCATCAAGTCATGCAATATAATCCACCAATAATAAAGGAGACTCCACCACCCTGTGACATGGTTAAAAGTGCCTCTTACCAGATCTGATGGACCATCACATATTAAATGGTTATTTAAAAAAAAGGGAAGGAAAAAATTATTATTTTTTTTTTTTTCTTGTGTGACTTTTAAGCCGCGTACACACGGGGCGGACTGTCTGGCCAACTTAGTCCGTCAGACAATCCGACGGACAGTCCGTCATACTTTCGAATGAACGGACTTGACCACACACACCACTTTTTGAGCGGACTAATACGGCGTACTAAGTCCGCCATACTATCCGCCCTACTTTTGAAATGAACGGACTCGCCCACACACGCGGAGGAAAGTCCGCTCATTTCGAGCGCGTCTCCAGGTAGGCGGGGCCCGCGAAGGAGACGTCGCTGACCCCGCCGCCTGGAATGGACTTAAAGGGGAACCCCAACGCCGAAAAAAATCGGCGTGGGGGTCCCCCCCAAGTCCACAACAGACCCTTGTCCGAGCACGCTACCCGGCCGGCCAGGAAAGGGGGGCGAGCGAGCGTGCCCTCAACATGGGGGGTGCCTTGGGGAAGGGGGGGCCGCGCGGCCCCCCCCACCCCAAAGCACCTTCTCCCCATGTTGATGAGGACAAGGGCCTCTTCCCGACAACCCTGGCCGTTGGTTGTCGGGGTCTGCGGGCGGGGGGCTTATCGGAATCCGGGAGCCCCCTTTAATAAGGGGGCCCCCGGATACCGGCCCCCCCACCCTATGTGAATGAGTATGGGGTACAATGTACCCCTACCCATTCACCTGTAAAATAAAAGTACCAAAAAAAACACAACACACGAGATAAAATACTTTATTGCACAGCTCCGGGGGGTCTTCCGTCTTCGGTGGTCTTCTCGCCGGACTCCTCCGCTATCTTCTTGTAACTCTTTTGCTAGCGGAGGAGTCCGGCTTTCTTCCTCGCCGCCGGCCTCTTCTCCCGACTTCGGGGGTCTTGTCCCCCTCTTCGGTTCTTCTGCCGGGCCACCGCGCATTCTTATAGCTCTTTTAGAGGCGGTGGCCCGGTCTTCTGTCGCCGCCTTCCGTTCTTCTGCCGGGCCACCGCGCCTTCTTATAGCTCTTTTAGAGGCGGAGGCACGGTCTTCTGTCGCCGCCTTCCATTCTTCTTCTTCTTCTCCTTCTTCTCCAGGAGATGTTGACTCGACGCTCTCTCCGGCCACAATGCCAGGGACGCGCTCCGCTGCCACTTATATAGGGACAAGGGGCGGTGTCACATGGCTTTATGTCACATGGGTTGGTGTCACATGGTGACCACGCCCCCTTACGATGTCATAGTCCCCATGTGACACCAACCCATGTGACATAAAGCCATGTGACACCGCCCCTTTTCCCTATATAAGTGGCCGCGCAGTGCGTCCCTGGCATTCCGGCCGGAGAGATCGTCGAGGCAACATCTCCTGGAGAAGAAGAAGAAGAAGAACGGAAGGCGGCGGCGGCGGCGACAGAAGACCGGGCCACCGCCTGTAAAAGAGCTATAAGAAGGCGCGGTGGCCCGGCAGAAGAACGGAAGAGGGGGACAAGACCCCCGAAGACGGGAGAAGAGGCCGGCGGCGAGGAAGAAAGCCGGACTCCTCCGCTAGCAAAAGAGCTACAAGAAGATAGCGGAGGAGTCCGGCGAGAAGACCCCCGAAGACGGAAGACCCCCGGAGCTGTGCAATAAAGTATTTTATCTCGTGTGTTGTGTTTTTTTTGGTACTTTTATTTTACAGGTGAATGGGTAGGGGTACATTGTACCCCATACTCATTCACATAGGGTGGGGGGCCGGTATCCGGGGGCCCCCTTATTAAAGGGGGCTCCCGGATTCCGATAAGCCCCCCGCCCGCAGACCCCGACAACCAACGGCCAGGGTTGTCGGGAAGAGGCCCTTGTCCTCATCAACATGGGGACAAGGTGCTTTGGGGTGGGGGGGCCGCGCGCCCCCCCCCCTTCCCCAAGGCACCCCACCATGTTGAGGGCACGCGGCCTGGTACGGCCCAGGAGGGGGGGCGCTCGGTCGCCCCCCTTTCCTGGCCGGCCGGGTAGCGTGCTCGGACAAGGGTCTGTTGTGGACTTGGGGGGGACCCCCACGCCGATTTTTTTCGGCGTTGGGGGTCCCCTTTAAGTCCATACCAGGCGGCGGGGCCAGCGACGTCTCCTTCGCGGGCCCCGCCTACCTGGATACCCGCTCGAAATGAGCGGGCTTTTCTCCGGGCGGGAAAAGTCCGCTCATTTCAAAAGTACGGCGGACTGGCACACACACGGGCGGATTGTCCGCCGAAATGCGAGTCCGACAGACTGTATTACAGAAATTCCAAAATACTTAGTCCGCCAGACTGCACGCTGAAAAAGTCCGCTGAAGCCCACACACGAGCGGACTGTCCGCTGAAATGTGTTTCGGCGGAGTAAGTAGGCCAGACAGTCCGCCCGTGTGTACGCGGCTTTACACTAACAAATGCATGGTACAATTTTGGTTCTTCTCATCCTTGCCCCCCCCCCCCCTTTATTTTTTTCTGAAATTAGGCATATAATGATTGTTTGGTGCACTGAGACATATTAGAAACAGGAATAGCTAGGGAGGTTGGGGCCCTCAATTGGAGAGGGGGTGTCGGAGCAAATTAATATATTGTATGTTAAGAGGGGACGTGATTTTTACGTTCTTTTTTTCTCTCTTTTTTTCTCTTTTCTCTTTTTACTTGTCTTTTTTTTTTTTTTTTTTTTTATAGAATATTTTGATATGTGTATATAGCTTTGGATATTATGTAAATGTTATACATGGACATATGTCTTTGTCCTTCGTTGACTGTAAGCCCTTGTACACGCGGTCGGAGATTCCGACAACCAAATCCGTTGGAGTAATTCTGGAAGAGGTCCGGAAGTGATGTTGCATACACACGGTCGGTCTAAGTTGTCGGAAAATCTGATTGTACATAATGTGATGACGTTATTTTGTTACGACAGGAGTACATTCAGGCTAGTAGCCAATAGCTTTGGTCTACGAATTTGATCTGAGCATGCGTGGCACCTTGTCTGTCGGAGTAGGCTACACATGATCGGAGTATGTGCAAGTTGGAAAAATTGGTCCGTCGGATATTCAGACGGAAGCAGTCCGATGGAGCCCACACACAGTTGGATTATCCGACAATACGGTCCAATAGGAAACATTTCGACGGAATCTCCGACCGTGTGTACAAGGGCTTAAGCTTAATTCTAATAAAATAAAAATGTAACTATAAAAAAAATGGTCATAATACATGCATTACATCAAGGCCAGTGACGAGTTCACCACGTCATACAAGCGCCCTCAACACCAATGTCACATTGGATACAAATAAACAATCTCCCATCATGAAATATGTTACAATTCTGTCCTTTTACTGATAAAGATTCATGCCCACATCTACTTTAAATATGGTGCAAAAATAGAAAAGATAAGTTCCTTTACATAAAATGGTATTGTAGCAGGCTGATAGCTTGAGCTTGGAAGGACGCTAGATCGCCCCGGCAAATAGCACGCAACAGCGACAGCATGTAAAGACGTCACGAACAAGCCACACCCAACATGTTTTGTTGGAATGACGTCTTCAGGGGACAGGCTGGCTTGTTTGTCACATCATCACGTACTGGCACTGGTCCGTGCTGTTTGCCGGTCTGATCTAGCGTCCTTCTGAGTCCAAGCAATCAGACACAGGTCCACTACTGCTCCTACATTGCTTTCAAATTGGGACCAACAGCTGTGTCCATGCAGCCACTGCATCCCACATATCTTTGGTAGGGATGAGCCGAACACCCCCCGGTTCGGTTCGCACCAGAACTTTCGAACGGACCCCACGTTCGTTACGAACGTTAGAACCCCATTGAAGTCTATGGGACTCGAACGTTCGAAATGGAAAGTGCTAATTTTACGGCTAATATGCAAGATACTGTCCTAAAAAGGGTTTGGTGACCTGGCTCCTGCCTCAGGGGACATGGGTCAATGCAAAAAAAAGTTTTAAAAATGGCCGTTTTGGCGGGAGCACTGATTTTAATGACGATTAAAGTGAAAAAAAAAAGTGAAATATTCCTTTAAATATGGTGCCTGGGGGGTGTCTGTAGTATGCCTGTGAAGTGCCACGTGTTTCCCGTGTTTAGAACAGTCCCTGCACAAAATGACATTAAACGGAAATAACACCATTTAAAACTGCTTGCGGTTTTAATCTTATATCTGGTTCCTGCAATATGGTTGAAAATCATTGAGAAAAATGGCATGGGTAGCCCTCCCTGCCCATTACCAGCCTATTTGGGTCTTGTACACATATTAAGGGGAACCCTGTACCCATATTAAAAAAAGGAAACGCGTGTGGCCCCCAGGCCCTATATACTCAGAACAGCAGTATACAGGCGGTGCAAACAAGACAGGGACTGTGTAGGTTTGTTGTGTTAAGTTGAATCTGTTTGTAATTTTCAACTGGTACATTTTTAAAGTGTAGCTCCAGTCAAAAAAACTATTTTTAAGCTTTTTGGAAAACATAGGGAAGGGTTATCACCCCTGTATAATTTGTTTTGTCGTCCATCTTTTTTCATCTCACTTGCTGCTGTCTCCTTGCGTTTGCAAGTAGGAGATGTTTGTAAGTTGGATGTTTGAAAGTAGGGGCCTGCCCTATATGCTCTGCAGAAATGGCGGAACAAGGTGTTGGTTTTGCCACAACATTGTAAGCCCTGAAAGTGACTCTTGGTGGGCGCTGGAGCGCCCTGCTGTGAACGATTATATCAAGAATTGTAATTACATGCCATTGTTGAACAGTGATAGAAAAATTGACCTTTGGTGGTTGTGGTGCTGGTGCCACAACACTATAAGTCCTCACCGTTACTCTGGGTGGGCACAAGAAGGGGCCCTCCTGTGAAATATTATATCAAGAATTGTAATTACATGTCCCTGTTAAACAGGGGCAGAAAAATTTGGCCTTAGGCACTGCTTCTGGTGCCACCACACTGCAACCTCTGCCATATACTCTAGTTTTTTTGCTGGAATGAGCCCTGCTGCAAAGCATTGCATCAAAAATTGTACTTAATTGCCCCTGTTAAACAGGGGCAGAAAAATTGGGCCTTAGGCACTGGTGCTGGTGCCACCACACTGCAACCTCTGCCATATACTCTAGTTTTATTGCAGGAATTAGCCCTGCTGCAAAGCATTGCATCAAAAATTGTACTTAAACGCCCCTGTTAAACAGGGGCAGAAAAATTGGGCCTTAGGCACTGGTGCTGGTGCCACCACACTGCAACCTCTGCCATATACTCTAGTTTTATTGCAGGAATTAGCCCTGCTGCAAAGCATTGCATCAAAAATTGTACTTAAACGCCCCTGTTAAACAGGGGCAGAAAAATTGGGCTGCTGGCATCACCCAGAACCAAAAATGTTCTTCCAACATATCAGCGGAGGAGGAAGAGGATAGACAATCAACATAACAGGACAGTCACTCAGCATCAGCATAGGCAGTCTTGAAGGGATGTGGTATTTCCAAAAAAATTATTCGGTTACATCAGCTTCAGGTGCTTGGTAGCTGTGGGTGATCCAAGACTGATTCATCTTGATGAAGGTCAGTCGATCAACTGATTCGGTGGACAGGCGCACCCTGTGATCGGTAACAAAGCCACCAGCAGCACTGAAGGTGCGTTCCGAAAGAACGCTGGATGCAGGACAGGCCAGTAGCTCAATTGCATACTGTGCAAGCTCTGGCCAGTGATCCATTCTCAAGACCCATTAAGCCAGAGGATTTTCAGTGGGAAAGGTGTCCAAGTCTGACCTTGCCCCTAGGTATTCCTGCACCATGTAAATTAGACGCTGGCGATGGGTGCTGGAACCAATCATACCTTGGGGCTGCGGACTAAAAAATTGTCTGAAAGCATCAGTCAGACGGCCACCTTCTCCACCCCTCCTTCTGACCGATGCCTCAGCAACACGTTGTCCAGGACCAGGAGTTTGTAACCTCCCAGTCTCTGGGAACGCATTGCACAGACCTTTCTGCAAGGCCTCCCGGAGATGTCTCATCCTCTGCTCCCTCTGCGATGGCAAGATAAGGTCGGCAACCTTACCCTTGTACCGTGGATCAAGGAGAGTGGCCAGCCAATAATGGTCCCTCTCCTTGATCCGAAGAATACGAGGATCCTTCCGCAGGCTTTGCAGGATCAGGGAGGCCATGCAGCGTAGGTTAGCTGAGGCATTCGGTCCGGAGTCCTCTGGGTCACTAAGGACAACATGATCCGCAGCTACCTCCTCCCAGCCACGTACAAGTCCACGTGTTTCTTGGGACTGTAAATCATCCCTACAAGACTGCTGCTGCTGCTGCTGATGCTGATGCTGAGTGCCAGCCTCCACCTCCATGCTGACACAATCATCCTCCTCCTCCTCTTCCTCCTCCTCATCCTCTTCCTGTGTGATGGGTGGCACAGCAGGAACACCGTCTGGATAAAGGGGGCCTTGAGAGGCAAGGAAGTCCTCCTCTTCCTGCCTCTGTTCTGCCTCAAGTGCCCTGTCCATTATTCCACGCAGCGTATGCTCCAAGAGGTGGACAAGAGGTACAGTGTCACTGATGCATGCACTGTCACTGCTCACCATCCTTGTGGCCTCCTCAAACGGTGACAGGACAGTGCATGCATCCCTGATCATGCCCCACTGGCGTGGTGAGAAAAAACCAAGCTCCCCTGACCCTGTCCTGGTGCCATAGTCGCACAGGTACTCATTGATGGCCCTCTGCTGCGTGTGCAGCCGCTGCAGCATGGCCAATGTTGAGTTCCATCTGGTGGGCATGTCACATATAAGGCGGTTCTTGGGCAGGTGCAACTCCTTTTGGAGCTCAGCCAGCCGAGCACAGGCATTAAATGATCGGCGGACATGCACACAGACTTTCCTGGCCTGCTTCAGGACATCATGTAAGCCGGGGTACCTGCCCAAGAACCGCTGCACCACCAGGTTAAGGACGTGAGCTACACAGGGCACATGGGTCAGTTGTCCCTGTCGGAGCCCACACACAGTTGGATTATCCGACAATACGGTCCAATAGGAAACATTTCGACGGAATCTCCGACCGTGTGTACAAGGGCTTAAGCTTAATTCTAATAAAATAAAAATGTAACTATAAAAAAAATGGTCATAATACATGCATTACATCAAGGCCAGTGACGAGTTCACCACGTCATACAAGCGCCCTCAACACCAATGTCACATTGGATACAAATAAACAATCTCCCATCATGAAATATGTTACAATTCTGTCCTTTTACTGATAAAGATTCATGCCCACATCTACTTTAAATATGGTGCAAAAATAGAAAAGATAAGTTCCTTTACATAAAATGGTATTGTAGCAGGCTGATAGCTTGAGCTTGGAAGGACGCTAGATCGCCCCGGCAAATAGCACGCAACAGCGACAGCATGTAAAGACGTCACGAACAAGCCACACCCAACATGTTTTGTTGGAATGACGTCTTCAGGGGACAGGCTGGCTTGTTTGTCACATCATCACGTACTGGCACTGGTCCGTGCTGTTTGCCGGTCTGATCTAGCGTCCTTCTGAGTCCAAGCAATCAGACACAGGTCCACTACTGCTCCTACATTGCTTTCAAATTGGGACCAACAGCTGTGTCCATGCAGCCACTGCATCCCACATATCTTTGGTAGGGATGAGCCGAACACCCCCCGGTTCGGTTCGCACCAGAACTTTCGAACGGACCCCACGTTCGTTACGAACGTTAGAACCCCATTGAAGTCTATGGGACTCGAACGTTCGAAATGGAAAGTGCTAATTTTACGGCTAATATGCAAGATACTGTCCTAAAAAGGGTTTGGTGACCTGGCTCCTGCCTCAGGGGACATGGGTCAATGCAAAAAAAAGTTTTAAAAATGGCCGTTTTGGCGGGAGCACTGATTTTAATGACGATTAAAGTGAAAAAAAAAAGTGAAATATTCCTTTAAATATGGTGCCTGAGGGGTGTCTGTAGTATGCCTGTGAAGTGCCACGTGTTTCCCGTGTTTAGAACAGTCCCTGCACAAAATGACATTAAACGGAAATAACACCATTTAAAACTGCTTGCGGTTTTAATGTTATATCTGGTTCCTGCAATATGGTTGAAAATCATTGAGAAAAATGGCATGGGTAGCCCTCCCTGCCCATTACCAGCCTATTTGGGTCTTGTACACATATTAAGGGGAACCCTGTACCCATATTAAAAAAAGGAAACACGTGTGGCCCCCAGGCCCTATATACTCAGAACAGCAGTATACAGGCGGTGCAAACAAGACAGGGACTGTGTAGGTTTGTTGTGTTAAGTTGAATCTGTTTGTAATTTTCAACTGGTACATTTTTAAAGTGTAGCTCCAGTCAAAAAAACTATTTTTAAGCTTTTTGGAAAACATAGGGAAGGGTTATCACCCCTGTATAATTTGTTTTGTCGTCCATCTTTTTTCATCTCACTTGCTGCTGTCTCCTTGCGTTTGCAAGTAGGAGATGTTTGTAAGTTGGATGTTTGAAAGTAGGGGCCTGCCCTATATGCTCTGCAGAAATGGCGGAACAAGGTGTTGGTTTTGCCACAACATTGTAAGCCCTGAAAGTGACTCTTGGTGGGCGCTGGAGCGCCCTGCTGTGAACGATTATATCAAGAATTGTAATTACATGCCATTGTTGAACAGTGATAGAAAAATTGACCTTTGGTGGTTGTGGTGCTGGTGCCACAACACTATAAGTCCTCACCGTTACTCTGGGTGGGCACAAGAAGGGGCCCTCCTGTGAAATATTATATCAAGAATTGTAATTACATGTCCCTGTTAAACAGGGGCAGAAAAATTTGGCCTTAGGCACTGCTTCTGGTGCCACCACACTGCAACCTCTTCCATATACTCTAGTTTTTTTGCTGGAATGAGCCCTGCTGCAAAGCATTGCATCAAAAATTGTACTTAATTGCCCCTGTTAAACAGGGGCAGAAAAATTGGGCCTTAGGCACTGGTGCCATCACACTGCAACCTCTGCCATATACTCTAGTTTTATTGCAGGAATTAGCCCTGCTGCAAAGCATTGCATCAAAAATTGTACTTAAACGCCCCTGTTAAACAGGGGCAGAAAAATTGGGCTGCTGGCATCACCCAGAACCAAAAATGTTCTTCCAACATATCAGCGGAGGAGGAAGAGGATAGACAATCAACATAACAGGACAGTCACTCAGCATCAGCATAGGCAGTCTTGAAGGGATGTGGTATTTCCAAAAAAATTATTCGGTTACATCAGCTTCAGGTGCTTGGTAGCTGTGGGTGATCCAAGACTGATTCATCTTGATGAAGGTCAGTCGATCAACTGATTCGGTGGACAGGCGCACCCTGTGATCGGTAACAAAGCCACCAGCAGCACTGAAGGTGCGTTCCGAAAGAACGCTGGATGCAGGACAGGCCAGTAGCTCAATTGCATACTGTGCAAGCTCTGGCCAGTGATCCATTCTCAAGACCCATTAAGCCAGAGGATTTTCAGTGGGAAAGGTGTCCAAGTCTGACCTTGCCCCTAGGTATTCCTGCACCATGTAAATTAGACGCTGGCGATGGGTGCTGGAACCAATCATACCTTGGGGCTGCGGACTAAAAAATTGTCTGAAAGCATCAGTCAGACGGCCACCTTCTCCACCCCTCCTTCTGACCGATGCCTCAGCAACACGTTGTCCAGGACCAGGAGTTTGTAACCTCCCAGTCTCTGGGAACGCGTTGCACAGATCTTTCTGCAAGGCCTCCCGGAGATGTCTCATCCTCTGCTCCCTCTGTGATGGCAAGATAAGGTCGGCAACCTTACCCTTGTACCGTGGATCAAGGAGAGTGGCCAGCCAGTAATGGTCCCTCTCCTTGATCCGAAGAATACGAGGATCCTTCCGCAGGCTTTGCAGGATCAGGGAGGCCATGCAGCGTAGGTTAGCTGAGGCATTCGGTCCGGAGTCCTCTGGGTCACTAAGGACAACATGATCCGCAGCTACCTCCTCCCAGCCACGTACAAGTCCACGTGTTTCTTGGGACTGTAAATCATCCCTATAAGACTGCTGCTGCTGCTGCTGATGCTGATGCTGAGTGCCAGCCTCCACCTCCATGCTGACACAATCATCCTCCTCCTCCTCTTCCTCCTCCTCATCCTCTTCCTGTGTGATGGGTGGCACAGCAGGAACACTGTCTGGATAAAGGGGGCCTTGAGAGGCAAGGAAGTCCTCCTCTTCCTGCCTCTGTTCTGCCTCAAGTGCCCTGTCCATTATTCCACGCAGCGTATGCTCCAAGAGGTGGACAAGAGGTACAGTGTCACTGATGCATGCACTGTCACTGCTCACCATCCTTGTGGCCTCCTCAAACGGTGACAGGACAGTGCATGCATCCCTGATCATGCCCCACTGGCGTGGTGAGAAAAAACCAAGCTCCCCTGACCCTGTCCTGGTGCCATAGTCGCACAGGTACTCATTGATGGCCCTCTGCTGCGTGTGCAGCCGCTGCAGCATGGCCAATGTTGAGTTCCATCTGGTGGGCATGTCACATATAAGGCGGTTCTTGGGCAGGTGCAACTCCTTTTGGAGCTCAGCCAGCCGAGCACAGGCATTAAATGATCGGCGGAAATGCACACAGACTTTCCTGGCCTGCTTCAGGACATCATGTAAGCCGGGGTACCTGCCCAAGAACCGCTGCACCACCAGGTTAAGGACGTGAGCTACACAGGGCACATGGGTCAGTTGTCCCTGTCGGAGGGTGGAGAGGAGGTTGGTGCCATTGTCGCAAACCACCATTCCTGGCTTAAGCTGGCGTGGCGTCAACCACCTCTCGGCCTGCCCCTGCAGAGCTGACAAAACATCCGCCCCAGTGTGGCTCCTGTCCCCCAAACAAACCAGCGCAAGCACGGCATGGCATCGTTTTGCCTGCGTACTTGCGTAGCCCCTGGAACGCCTACGGAGCACCGCTGGTTCTGAGGACAGAGCACTGGAAGAGGCCATGGAGGCAGAAGAAGAGGAGGGGGTGGAGGAGAGAGGTGTGCCACAACCAATAGTAGCATTTTGGAGGCGTGGTGGCGGAACAACCTCCAACACTACTGCACCTTGTCCTGCATCCTTCCCAGCAGCCAGAAGAGTGACCCAATGGGCCGTGAAAGACAGGTAACGTCCCTGTCCATGCCTGCTGGACCATGAGTCAGCGGTAATATGCACCTTACCGCTGACCGCCCTGTCCGGCGAGGCAAGGACATTGCCTTCCACATGCCGGTAGAGAGCCGGAATCGCCTTCCGTGAGAAAAAGTGGCGTTTGGGGACCTGCCACTGAGGAACCGCACATTGTACAAACTCACGGAAGGGGGCCGAGTCTACCAACTGAAAAGGCAGCAGTTGAAGTGCTAGCAATTTAGCCAAGCTAGCATTCAACTGCTGGGCATGTGGATGGCTGGGAGTAAACTTCTTCCGCCGGTCCAGCAGCTGGGGCAGGGACATTTGCCTGCTATAATCGGACGTGGGTGTACCACTAGCAGAGTTCCCGGAAGCACTTGGCTGTGACACACCTAATTCTACACCTTCATTCCTCTCAGAGCAGGTTTCAGAGAGGACTGAAGGTCTAGTGGGGTTGGAGATGCTAGCTGATGAGGAGCAAGGAGAGGTCCGCTTTGTTCTTTGGTGTGGGTCTTTGAGGTACGCTTGCCAACGAGCTGCATGGCAGGTCAACATATGTCTGGTCAAGCATGTGGTGCCCAAGCGGCTGATGTTTTGGCCACGTGAGATACGCTTGAGACATATGTTGCAAATAGCAGCGGTGCGATCTGATGCACTCGTCTCAAAAAAGGCCCACACCAAAGAACTTTTAGAATAACGCGCAGAGGAAGCGCTCTGCGCAGGCGGAGCTCTGCGGTGTGATTCAGTCGGTGTGCTGCCCCTAAGCTGGCCCCCGGAGGGCATCCTGCCTCGTTGGACATGTGCCTCCTCCTCCTCCTCCCTCCTTCCAGGCACCCACGTGGAGTCAGTGCCCTCATCATCCCCTCCCTCTTCATCGCTGTAGCAAACCTGGCAGTATGCTGCAGCTTGTGGAACATGACTGCCAGATTGCTGTCCTTCTTGAGCATCCCCTCTCTCTGCGCTCACGCTACTGCCTTCCTCTAGCTGAGTGTCATCATCAGAGCCCACCAAACACTGGGCATCCTCCTGGAGCATGTACCCAACACTGTGCTCAAAGAGTTCAGGAGACTCCTCAGGAGGACGTGGTGGGTCTAGGGAAGGAGTCACTGATGATGACATTGAGAGGAGGGAAGACGATGCGTTGGCAGCTGCTTTGCTAGTACCCTGAGACTGGGTGAGAGAGGATGAGGAGGATGAAGAGGGCTTGGTCATCCACTCTACCAAGTCGTTGGCATGTTGCGGTTCAACATGTCCAGCTGCAGAAAAGAAGGACAAGCATGTCCCATGGCCACGTGCTGATGACAATGCACCGCGTCCACGACCAGCACTGTTGTCTCTAGACACAGAGCCTGCTTGCCCTCTTTTATCGGCTCGCGCCTGTCTGCCTCTCCTTGCTGGCCTTCCAGACATGGTAATGGCCTGAAGGGAGTTGAGTAAAACAGTAGTTGGGTAGTTTATATTGTGCTGGAGGCACACAACACCCACTAACTCCTGCAGATGCCTTTTTTATAGAACAGCAGAGATAAAGGGGTATATATAGATGTATACTGTGCTGTGCTGGAGGCACACACAACTTCCAATAACTCCTGCAGATGGCAATTGGGCTCAAATAGAGAACAGCTATGTAGGTGGATTATAGCGGTATGTACTGGGTACAGAGCACGCAGACAGCACGCACTATCTCCTAACACTACTGACTGCAAGCTCTATTATTAAAGATGGACCACTAGCTATATAGGTGAGGTGAATATCACGGTGTATACTGCGGTCAGGGCACGCAGACAATAACCAGAAAACAGCAGAGATAAAGGGGTATATACAGATGTATACTGTGCTGTGCTGGAGGCACACACAACTTCCAATAACTCCTGCAGATGGCAATTGGACTCAAATAGAGAACAGCTATGTAGGTGGATTATAGCGGTATGTACTGGGTACAGAGCACGCAGACAGCACTCACTATCTCCTAACACTACTGACTGCAAGCTCTATTATTAAAGATATATCACTAGCTATATAGGTGAGGTGAATATAGTGGTGTATACTGCGGTCAGGGCACAGACAATAACCACTACACAACAGCAAGATAGGAAATCAGCCAAAAACGATCGGTGTGTACTGTGTTGAAGGTACACAGAACACCCACTGCTTCAGATGCCAACACACTACACGAGGCCGCCTCAAAGGCGGCCTTATATAGTGTGGGGCGTGCACTACACAGCCTGAGCTATGATTGGCCACAGGCAGGATGCCTGTTGCCAATCATGGCTCTCCTCGCTGCTGGCGCTGCGATTGGCCAAGCATGCGGGGTCACAGTGCATGCTTGGCCAATCATGAGCCAGCAATGCACTGCGCCATCGCAGTGCATTGTGGGCCACACGAATTTTGATGCGAACGGACCAAGAGTTCGGATTTCGCAGAACGGACGAACAGCCAATGTTCGAGTCGAACGTACGTTCGACTCGAACACGAAGCTCATCCCTAATCTTTGGTAAAAATAACCCAAATGAGTGTATATTATATATTATGTGTGAAAGTTATAAAGTCTGCAACTATGCTACGTATCACTGAAAATGTATCAATCCTGATGTACTGACGGCCTATCTAATATCACGTGATCAGCCGTGATCACATGATCAGCCATGTCCAATCACGGCTGATCACGATGTAAATAGGAAGAGCCATTAATAGGCTTTTCCTCACTCGTGTATAACAGAAGCGAGTAGAGGGGAGCTGATCAGTGGCTCTCCTGACAGGGGGGTCTGCTCTGATTGTTTTTCAGCGCAGCGCCCCCTCAGATGCCCACACTAGACCACCGAGGAAGCCCCCAGGACCACCAGGGAAGCCCCAGCATGTGGATGGCCAGATACATCCCCCATGGCCATCCACATGTAAAACAAATTGCCAAAATATGCCAATCAACGCCCACAAATGGGCACTGACTGGCACCTCATATTTACGTTACAAAACAGGGATGCCCAGCAATGCCACCCATCAGTGTCATCAGTGCCCACCTATCAGTGCCCATCGATGACACCTATCAGTGCCACCCATAAGTATGCATCAGTGCTGCCTATGAGTGCTCATCAGTGCCGCCTATGAGTGCCCATCAGTGCCACCTATGAGTGCCCATCAGTGCCGCATACCAGTGCCGCCTATCAGTGCCACCTCATCAGTGCCACCTCATTGGTGCCACCTCATTGGTGCCCAGAAGAAAACTTACTTATTTACAAAAAAAATTAACAGAATTAAAGAAAAAGGGTTTTTTTTGCAAAATTTTTGGTCTTTTTTTATTTGTTTTGCGCAAAAAATACAAATTGCAGAGGTGATCAAATACCACCAAAAGAAAGCTCTATTTGTGGGAACAAAATGATAAAAAATGTGTATGGGTACAGTGTAGCATGACCGCGCAATTGTCATTCAAATTGCGACAGTGCTGAAAGCTGAAAACTGGCCTGGGCAGGTTTAGGAGATACACAGTTTAGGAGATATTTGCCGAAAGACAGGCACCGCACTGAGCGCGCCGCGGTCAACGGCGATATGACGCGAGTGGCGGCTCCCGTGCGCATGCACGGGAGTGACGTCATCGCGGCTTCGCTGAATGACAGCGGCGGAGCAGCGAGACCCCACCGAGAAGATGGATGCGCCGGACTACAGGGGACAGCGGTGACATTGCTGGCTCCTGTGTCAGGTAAGTGACACATAATGGACTACTATGCGATGCAATGCAATGCAATGTGATGCAATGTGATGCATAGTAGTCCATTATGCTTTGCCTTTGCAGGGAATGAAAGAGGAAGTAAACTCATCAGGGTTTACTTCCTCTTTAAGCTATTGTGATCTAAGTCCTTTGCTTTACTAGGTTTCTTACTAACCCTTAAGTCAGGTATAAACGAAACAAGTGTGTCAGTTGGACAAAAACAGCAGAAAGAGGGCACCTGGTCAGTGTGACAGTAAAGGCAAGTACCACTTTATTCAGTTACACTTCCATAAAAGTATCCTGCAAGCTGCACACAGGGTGGATGTGGATCATCAATCAAGCAGTCAGCCGTCACAAGGCATGAGAAGACCACTGTGGGGGTAAGCTCAGACCTGCCATATGGAGGTGTATAACCAGCAGCGTCTCCAGCTCTTACACCCGCTCTCACAGAGCTAGCAAGAGACCAAATCAGAACGGGGCGGGCCACAACGCGTTTCCAAGGCTTCCGCCTCCTTCTCCAGGCAAAAAAAAATGTTTGGGGCCAAGTTAGGGCCAAGTAATTTAGAGAGTCATGGCAGGACAGAGGACCCATCATCACCAGCGGCTCCTGCGGTGGTTAAGAGCTACACTTCTAAAAGGGGTCATTTCACTTTAAACCACCCATATAGTAAACATGGGGGGGGGGGGGTGGCAGACACCACCGCTGTGACATGCTGCAAATTATTTTATCCTTTAGCTGGGATACAATGGATACTGCCCACGGTTGTTTTCAGTTGAGTTTTTTTTTTTTTCACATTTTTGTCTGAATAATGAAAGAAATATACCAGGATGGTGAAGCACAAGAAATTTTATTGCCCCCTGAAATTGCACCTCGATAAGAGCCTGTCCTTCTCTTTATGACCTTTCCGGTTTCGTGATTTTAAGTATTTGTGCCTTGCAAGCCATTTCATACTCAGCCACCGATAGCACTGCCCTTAATTATTTCTCATATGGTGACCACAAGGGCACTTCCCATAATCATAGTATCGTTATTATGACCACAAATGCCGCTGTGGTTTGCTGGTTTCATCCAACCACTTCCCCTCTTGTGTTCTGTCTGTGCCATTATGAACTGTGTATACCATGGGTCTTCAAACTACGGCCCTCCAGTTGTTCAGGAACTACAATTCCCATCATGCCTAGTCATGTCTGTGAATGTCAGAGTTTTACAATGCCTCATGGGATGTGTAGTTTCTCAACAGCTGGAGGGCCGTAGTTTGAGGATCCCTGTTGTATACGCAGCTCCTCTTCATTCCGTCGTATGAAAATCTTTATTTATATTCACACTGTCAGAAATGACAAAAATATTTAACCATCAATGTTTTAAGGAGATCTCCCAAAATCTATGGTCTAAATTTTCATTTTATAACATCAGTATTTTAATAACAATACAAACAATAGTTACAGTTGTGCCCATAAGTTTACACACCCCGGCAGAATTTATGATTTCTTGGCCATTTTTCAGAGAATATGAATGATAACACAAAAACTTTTCTTTCACTCATGGTCAGTGTTTGGCTGAAGCCATTTATTATCAATCATCTGTGTTTACTCTTTTTAAATCATAATCACAACAGAAACTACCCAAATGTCCCTGATCAAAAGTTTACATACCCTGGTGATTTTGGCCTGATAACACGCACACAAGTTGACACAAAGGGGTTTGAATGGCTATTAAAGGTAACCGTCCTCACCTGCGATCTGTAATTAGTGTGTGTGTGTATAAAGGATCAATGAGTTTCTGTACTCCTGACAGACCCTTGCATCTTCCATCCAGTGCTGCACTGACGTTTCTGGATTCTGAGTCATGGGGAAAGCAAAAGAATTGTCAAAGGATCTTCGAGAAAAGATAGTTGAACTGTATAAAACAGGAAATAAATATAAAAAGATATCCAAGGAATTGAGAATGCCAATCATCAGTGTTTAACCACTACAATACAGGGCACTTTCGCCCCCTTCCTTCCCAGCCCAATTTTCAGCTTTCATCGCTCTCGCACTTTTAATGACAATTGCGCAGTCATGCTACACTGTACCCAAATGAAATTTTTATCATTTTGTTCGCACAAATAGAGCTTTATTTTGGTGGTATTTATTCACGACTCCATTTTTTATTTTTTGCGATATAAGCGCAAAAACAGCGGAAATTTTGAAAAAAAAAACAATATTTTCTTTTTTCTATTTTAAAAGAAATCCAATAAAATCAAATTCTGTCATAAACTTAAGCCAAAATGTATTCTGCTACATGTTTTTGGTAAAAAAAAAAAATCCGTTAAGTGTATAATAATTGGTTTGTGTGATCACGGACATATGTACGCAAATGATCATGTACAGATGTGTGCAGGTGATCACATACATATGTATGCAGATGATCATTGGAACATGTGATTTTAGTGGGACATATGTGGGGGGACATGTGTTTTTTTTATTTGGGGACATGTCTTTTTATTATTTGGGGACATGTGTGTTTTGGGGACATGTGTGGTGACATGTGTATTGTGGTGACATGTGTGTATTACACTAGACTGGTGATCAGTTAGTAAAAAGCTGTAAAAACAGCTCATACTCACTGATCACCAGCCGGCTGCAGCGATCTGCTCTCCTCTCCTCAGCGATGACTTCTGTGTGAGGAGAGGAGGAGCCTGTAACGATATCACGTCTGAGCCAGGATATATTGTAACTAGTTTCCATGTTGTTTGGAACGCAGCCATGACAGTTTGGCTGACCTCAGAATAATCTTAACTCCCCCCCTCCCTTGTCTTAGGAATCCAAAGCGTTTAAAAATCTTAAAAAGGGAAGAAAGGTTATCTCAGCAAAGGAAGCAGAACCAGGCTAGGTCAATACACAAAGCTCATGTTGCCTGGCAAGATATTCCGGCCTGTGGTAAAACTGTCACTTTCTCCATTCAGAGAACAAACAGATACCCGTCGTAAATACTTCCAACCACAGACTGCAGAAAGATTAGTAAAGTTTGGAAAATTCAACATTTTTTTATAACTTTCAAAGCCATCATAGCACAGCCATAAAATGGATATATTTGGTTTCCTCGGATAATTTCTAACATTTCAAGTCCAGACACCCCTATGTCAGGTCATATGGGAAGCCACTGGGACCCCTTACTCCTCCTAGGTAACCCTGAAATGGGAAACCTGTCATGTGTGGACTTGTTTTGAAGCAAATATCATGCTGATCACTAAAATGGATATCTGCAGTCTATAAACAGTAGAGAGGCAGAGATATGAATATGTATCATGAAGTGTACCTGGGACAAGGTCATGAGTGTAGACACCTCCCAGCAACCAACCCCTAAACAAGATGACCAGACGATTGGTCACTGGTCGCTGTCAACACCCCCTTTGATTTGACAGAAAAGAGGAGAGGCCAAGGCAATGGTCAGTTCTCCTTTTACCATCCAAGCAGGAACATCTGCCAAGTTTGAGAACCGATTACCTTTGCTCATCGATTGAACTCTGATCAAACCTCGGACATTAATTGCAAGTATTCTTCCTTCTCAATTCTACCTTATTTCTTTGTGGCTGTATATTGTCTTTATTTTTTGAAACATCCTTTTTCTGTAAATGTTTTATTCGCACCAACCTTGACCTTTTCATAATAAATCCTTATGTTGAAAAGTGTTAACCTTGTCTTTAAAGCTCTTGATGCAAACTATAAACGAACCTGTCTCTTAAAAGGGCGCTACTGTGGTAGAGTAAGGCGCTGAGCGGACCTGTCTGTGGTGGCAGTGTGTGTTGCAGGCGCTTATTCTAAACTTATAATTGGTATTGCTAAAATTACGAGTCCCCCCGGCTCTGTCTTTAAACGGGGGTGGTGGCAGTTAAAGGGTTAATTGTGTAATTAGCCTAGTGACAATCGCTCTCAGGCTGCCCGCACCTAGATTGTGGTCCCGCAAGCTGGAAAATCTTTGTGCTGGGTGCAGCTGAGTGTGGCATTGTTACGTAAGTGACAGCGGGGTGTGAGGTTGGCCGGTCCTTTGTCGCCAGTTAGCGAGGAGGGCAGGAATCTGACACCCGCGTTCGTCACATATTGGCTGGCAGCGTAGCGGGATAGTTTCGCATTAAGAGCATTCAGTGCATTGTTAGGAATTAGCTCTGCACTGAAGGATTGTAACCTTTGTGGAAACAGTCCTTAGAGACAAGCTGGTGCACATTATTTTTTTTGTTTACTGTTTTTAAAAAGAGATATACAGCAACAGCTCCTTTCTACACCTTCTTCCTATCTCTGCTTTCTGTTCTATCTTTTCTGCTTGCAACATGTATGGGGTATCAGCATATAAAAAGATGAGCAAAAATGATCTGACTGCTGAGTGCACAGAAAGAGGAATTGATGTCGGTGGCAAAAACCGTGATGGCTTGATACATGCCCTACATGAGTTTGATATCCGTGCAGACCAGAACCTGGGGGAAACTGGACCAGAAAGGGTTTCCGCTACTCCAGAGCCCAGTGGTTCAGAGGCGGCCTCACCAGATGGGCATGCAGAGACTGACACTGGACTATCACGGATTGTTACCTCCAAGCCATCGCCAGAGCAGGCCAGCATCAGATTGCCTGGAACCAGAATAGACTGTCCTCAAATGCAGGAAACGCTACAACACCTCAGGGAGATGGATCCTGTGGTGTACCTGCAGTTCCTTGAGCGTCAGGCTGAGAGAGAGGCTGCAGAACGCAGGGCTGAGAGAGGCTGCAGAACGCAGGGCTGCGGAACGCCAGGCTGAGAGGGAGGCTGATCGTCGGCACGAACTGGAGATGGCTAGGCTCCAGCAGCAGCGACAGGTTCAGAACCTCGGATCCCTAGAGCACAGGGATGACTCTCTGCCAGTGGCCCCGGCAGCCAAATTTCCAGTTATGGAAAAGGACAGTGACATTGACGTGTATCTACTGTCGTTTGAAAAAACTTGCCGTCAGTACCATCTGCCCCCAGCACAATGGGCCCGGTACCTGACGCCAGGGCTACGAGGCAAGGCCCTGGATGCTTATGTAGAACTGTCAGAAGAGCAAGGAGTTGATTATGAGGCCCTAAAGGCTGCAATCATCCAAAAGTTTCAGCTAACCCCGGAAGTGTACCGGAAGCGTTTTAGGTCCTTGCAAAAGGGGCCTGGGGACTCATACCTGGATGTGGTAAGTCGCTTACGCACCACCTTCCGGCAGTGGACTAAAGGCTTAAAAGCCGATTCTTTTGAATCCTTGGAAGATCTTATGATTGAAGATCAACTTTTGCACATCTGTCCTACAGACGTCAGACAGTTTGTGCTGGAGCGAAAGCCAACCTCTGCCAAAGCAGCAGCAGAACTGGCAGATACCTATATCCACTCTTGTGTATCTGACCATCGCAAGGCTCCTCCAAATGGCTGGAAAGGAGGGAAATCACACATGGCAACCCCTCCTCTACCTACCAACCAAGTTCCTCAGTGGCCGGAACCTGCAGCTCCTGGAGCCAAAGCCTTTGTGACTGACAACCGCAAATGCTACAACTGTGGGAAAGGCGGACATCTCCGGACACAGTGCCCTGAGCAGAAGAAGACGACAACCCCTGGCCATCCGGCCAGCAACCCTTCTGCTGTGCTGCTCGTCAGTGGAAAACCTCCAGGAACCAATGCCAACTTGCAGCCAGTCATTGTAGGCCAACGAACTGTAACAGGCTTTCGTGACACTGGAGCCGAAGTCACTTTGGTCAGACCAGAGGTGATAGAAGAAACAGACATCATCCCAGAAAAGTACCTTACCCTGACCGGAGTTGGGGGAACCTGTTCCCATGTACCCCGTGCCTATGTTTTCCTGGATTGGGGTGCTGGAAGTGGGATGAGAGAGGTGGGTGTCTCAGAGGAGATCCCCACTGCTGTGTTGTTGGGTTCTGATTTAGGTACCCTTGTTTCTTACTATGCCCCTGCTAAGAGCACCCTGGATGCTCCCACGGAACGCTCTGGACCTACCAAGGTACTGTTTACAGATGTTGGGGTAATATCTGGGCAACCTGTGGATGGACAGAGGGAGGGGGAGGGTGGAGTTGAAGTGCAAGGTCCTCCTCCTTCAGAGACAGGAGAGGAGGCCCCCTTGCTAGTGAAGGTACCTGATGTATGTTCCAATGTTGCTGAACTGATAAAGGTTAAATGTGATGATGATGATGACAATGATGACGATAATGATGATGATGATGATGATGCATTGCCCGTATTGGTGGTCACTCGCAGTGCTGCAAAGGCAGCCGAGGTGCAGGCACTGATCGCAGAACAGCAGGAGGAGGTCTCGGGGCCCTCTCCCTGTTCTGACCCAGTGGACTCCACCTCTGTTGAGCCTCAGCAGCCGTCCTTGTTTGCCACAGGACTGCTGGCTGAGAGTTGTGGTCCCGCCTTTGAAACAGCACTGCAGACAGACCAAACACTAGCACAGCTCAGAAGTCTAGCTGATCGCCCCCCTGCAGAGAATGACAAACAAAAGGTCTACTGGGACAAAGGGAAACTGTATAGAGAAAGTTTGCTTGCAGAGGGGAATGAGGCTGACATAGGTGACAGACAGCTAGTGGTACCCAGTCAATTTAGGGGACAGCTGCTAAAAGTGGCCCATGAGATTCCCCTTGCAGGGCACTTGGGGATCACTAAAACCCGAGACAGGGAAGGTTGATGCCATCCTGGCATGGCCTACCCCCCAAACCAAAAAGCAGGTTATGTCTTTCTTGGGGACCGCTGGCTACTATAGGAAGTTTGTATGTAACTATAGTAGCCTGGCCAAACCTCTGACTGACCTAACCAAAAAGAAACTGCCCAAGGTGGTGTCCTGGACACCAGAATGTGAGCAGGCATTTCAGGCCTTGAAGGAGGCGCTGGCCCGCGCCCCTGTGCTACAGGCTCCAGACTTTACCCGCCGTTTCCTAGTGCAGACGGATGCCTCTGCCTATGGATTGGGTGCAGTCCTGAGCCAGGTGGATGATGCCGGAGAGGAGCATCCCATCCTCTACCTGAGCCGAAAGCTGCTTCCCAGGGAAGTAGCATATGCCACGATTGAAAAGGAGTGTCTTGCGATCGTGTGGGCTCTCCAGAAGTTACAAACGTACCTTTATGGACGGCACTTCACTGTGATCACAGATCACAATCCCTTGAGCTGGCTAAATCGTGTGGCTGGGGAGAATGGCAAACTACTTCGGTGGAGCTTAATTCTACAGCAGAGGCGGCTCTAGGATTTGTGAGGCCTTAGGCAAAACTTACACATGAGGCCCCAATCACGCCCATAATGGGAAAAAAATTCAAGCAAAAAGATGCACAGATCTAGCAAACAGTTCATCTGCACCACTTCCAGGGCACCCTCCTCACCCATCAGACATATGCAGCCATTAAAACATCTGGGGCCCACCAAGGTGGCAACCCCTCTAAGAATTTCCTGTGTCTTGGGAGAATGGGGAGGAGATGTCACTGAGCCATTCCATATCCGCAGAGGAAGTAGAGCGGGGGGATCCCAGCACAGTGCAGGGGGAGCAAGAGTGGGGAAGGGAGACAGAGAGGAGAGGAGAGAGAGGGGAGGGGAAGAGAGAGATTGTGAGAGATAGGGGGTGGGAAAGAGAGGGAGGGGAGCAAGACATTGTGAGTGAGAGGGGGGTGAGAGAGGGGTAGATAAAGGGTGCACAAAAGGGGGAGAGGGTGGTGGAAAGAGGAGAGGAGGGGAGGGTGAGAGAGAGGGAGGAGAGAGAGAGAGAGGGGGAGGAGAGAAAGGGTGGGCAAAAGGGAGAGAGAGGGGGAAGAGGGAAGGTAGAGAGGGAAGGGAGGAGAGAGGGAGGGAGGGGAGAGAGGAGAGAGGGAGGAAAGGGAGGAGAGAGGGAGGAAAGGGAGGAGAGAGGGAGGGAGGAAAGGGAGGAGAGAGGGAAGGGAGGAGAGAGGGTGGGAGGAGAGAGGGAGGGATAGAGGGAAGGGAGGAAGGGAGAAAAGGGAGGAAGGGAAGGAAAGGGAAGGGAGGGAAGGGAGGGGAGGGAAGGGAGGGGAGGGAGGGAAGGAAGGAGAGAGGGAAGGGAGGAGAGATAGAGGGAGGAAAGGGAGGAAGAGAGGGAGGAAAGGGAGGGGGAAGAGAGGGAAGGAAGAGGGAAGGAGAGAGCGAGGGAAGGGGGAAGAGAGGGAGGGAAGGGAGGAGAGAGGAAGGGAGGGAAGGAAGGAGAGAGGAAGGGGGGGGGGGGAGAGAGAGAGGGACGGAAGGGAAGGGACAGAGAGAGGGACAGAGAGAGGGAAGGAAGCGAAGGGACAGAGAGAGGGAAGGAAGGGAGGGGAGAGGGAAGGAAGGGAGGGGAGAGAGGGAGGGAAGGAAGGGAGAGAGAGAGGGAAGGAAGGGAGAGAGAGAGGGAAGGAAGGGAGAGAGAGAGGGAGGGAAGGAAGGGAGGGGAGAGAGGGAGGGGAGAGAGGGAGGGGAGGGGAGAGAGGGAGGGAAGGAAGGGAGAGAGGGAGGGAAGGAAGGGAGAGAGGGAGGGAAGGTAGATAGAGAGGGAAGCAAGGGAGAAGAGAGGGAAGGGAAGGGGAGGGAGGAGAAGAGAGGGAAGGGAAGGGGAGGGAGGAGGAGAGAGGGAGGGAAGGAAGGGAGAGTGGGAGGGAGAGAGGGAGAGAAGGGAGGGAAGGGAAGGAGGAAGGGAAGGGGGGATAGAGGGAAGGGAGAGATGGAGGGAAGGGAGAGAAGGAGGGGAGAGAGCGAGGGAGGGGAGAGAGCGAGGGAAGGGAGAGAGCGAGGGAAGGGAGTGAGGGAGGGGAGAGAGTGAGGGAAGGGAGAGAGCGAGGGAAAGGTGAGAAGGGAGGGAAGGGAGAGAAGCGAGGGAAGGGAGAGAAGCAAGGGAAGGGAGAGAAGCGAGGGAAGGGAGAGAAGGGAGAGAGGGAGGGAAGGGAGAGAGAGAGGGGTAGGAAGGGGTAAGGGAGAGAGAGAGTTGTGGGAAGGGGTAAGAGAGAGGAGTGTGGTGAGAGAGGGGGAGGGAGAGGCGGGTAAGAGAAAGAGGGGGGAGGGAGGGAGAGGGGTAAGAGAGAGAGGGGGAAGTGAGAAAGAGGGGGGTGAGGGAAAGGGGTGAGAGAGATCTGTCCCTGTCTGTAGCCCCTGGGGGGCAAAGAGCAGGGAGAAGCTGTAGAGTGCTGGGGGGTGGGGACCGGAGAGTGCTGGGGGGTGGGGAGCGGAGAGTGCTGAGGGGTGGGGACCGGAGAGTTCTGAGGGGTGGGGACCGGAGAGTGCTGAGGGGTGGGGACCGGAGAATGCTGGGGGCCAGAGAGTGCTGGGGGCCAGAGAATGCTCGGGGTGGGGGGCGAAGAGTGCTGGGGGCCAGAGAATGCTCGGGGTGGGGGGTGGAGAGTGCTGGGGTCCAGAGAATGCTCGGGGTGGGGGGCGGAGAGTGCTGGGGGCCAGAGAATGCTCGGGGTGGGGGGCGGAGAGTGCTGGGGGCCAGAGAATGCTCGGGGTGGGGGGCGGAGAGTGCTGGGGGCCAGAGAGTACTGGGGGGTGGGGGGCAGAGAGTGCTGGGGGCCAGAGAGTGCTGGGGGTGGGGGCCAGAGATTACTGGGGGTGGGGGGTGGAGAGTGCTGGGGCCAGAGAGTGCTGGGGGGTGGGGGCCAGAGATTGGTGGGGGGCGGGGAGTGCTGGGGCCAGAGAGTGCTGGGGGGTGGGGGCCAGAGATTGCTGGGGGGTGGGGAGCGGGGAGTGCTGAGGGCCAGAGAGTACTGGGGGGTGGGGGCGGAGAGTGCTGGGGGCCAGAGAGTGCTGGGGGTGGGGGCCAGAGATTACTGGGGGTGGGGGCAGAGAGTGCTGGGGGCCAGAGAGTGCTGGGGGGTGGGGGCCAGAGATTGCTGGGGGGTGGGGGGCGGGGAGTGCTGGGGGCCAGAGAGTGCTGGGGGGTGGGGGCCGGAGAGTGCTGGGGGTGGAGAGTGCTGGGGGTGGAAGGTGGAGAGTGCTGGGGGCAAGAGAGAGCTAGGGGGTGTGGGGTGGAGAGTGCTGGGGGCCAGAGAGAGCCGCAGGGGGTGTAGGGTGGAGAGTGCTGGGGGCCAGATAGTGCTAAGGGTGGGGGGTGAAGAGTGCTGGGGGGGGCTTGAGAGGGGAGGCAGAAAGAATTGGAGAGCAGGGGGTGCTGGCGAAATGGGGGTGGTGCCAGGGAGGACAAGAATGGGCTGGAGAGCAGGAGGGGAGGAGCCAGGGAGCAAAGGGAGGGGCTGAAGAGCAGGAGGCGTGGAGAAAGGGAGCACAAGAAGGGGCGGAGCCAGTGAGCACAAGGAGGGGCTGGAGAGCAGGAGGGGCGGAGCCAGGGAGCAAAGGGAGGGGGTGAAGAGCAGGATGCGTGGAGAAAGGGAGTACAAGAAGGGGCGGAGCCATGGAGCACAAGGAGGGGCTGGAGAGCAGGAGGGGTGCAGCCAGTGAGCACACGGAGGGGCTGGAGAGCAGGAGGGGCGGGGCCAGGGAGCGCACGGAGGGGCGGAGCCAGGGAGCACACAGAGGGGCGGAGCCAGGGAGTACAAGGAGGGGCCGGAGAGTACGGGGGATGCAGAGAAAGTTAGATAGGAGTGGTGGAGAGACTGCACATTGATAGTGGAATTGATTTTTCCATATTCCTCCATGCAACCGCTGAATGATCACCTCTCCTCCCTGCAGACATTCAGTTGCTGTATGGAGTAATATGGAAAAATCAATTCCACTATCTATGTGCAGTCTCCCCACCGCTCCTCCTATTCAGGCACACAGGGAAGGCTGCACGGCACGGGCACTCACCTTTCCTCTGGTCGGCAGCATAAGAGTTCCTCCCTCTTCACACTCATGGTGGGACTATCCAGCTGGGTGGTTTTTCAGCAACCCCCCCCCACTCCAGAACCAAATAGGAGGCAGGTGCGGAGGAGAGGTCTGGTGAGCGGCACAAGAGAGAAGCTCAGGTGAGGGTCCCACATGGACATGCCGTCTGTCATCCAGCCACTGCGCCACCTAGAGGACTCTACTGTCCCGCTCCCCGCACTTGCTGCCACCGCATTGATCACAGGCAAATTAGTCGATTGCGAGGCCCTTGAGACTGTGGGGCCTTAGGCAATCGCCTAATTTGCCTAATTAGAGAGCCGCCTCTGTTCTACAGCAATACGATTTCACCATCCAGCATAAGAAGGGCAGCACCCATGGCAATGCTGATGGGCTGTCGCGACAAGCCGAGCCTGCAAGAGTCGGTTGCGTCAGGAGGGAAATTGTAGTTCCCTCCCATGCAACCACCTAAGGAGGGAGGTGTAACGATATCACGTCTGAGCCAGGATATATTGTAACTAGTTTCCATGTTGTTTGGAACGCAGCCATGACAGTTTGGCTGACCTCAGAATAATCTTAACTCCCCCCCTCCCTTGTCTTAGGAATTCCAAAGCTTTTTAAAAATCTTCAAAGGGAAGAAAGGTTATCTCAGCAAAGGAAGCAGAACCAGGCTAGGTCAATACACAAAGCTCATGTTGCCTGGCAAGATATTCCGGCCTGTGGTAAAACTGTCACTTTCTCCATTCAGAGAACAAACAGATACCCGTCGTAAATACTTCCAACCACAGACTGCAGAAAGATTAGTAAAGTTTGGAAAATTCAACATTTTTTTATAACTTTCAAAGCCATCATAGCACAGCCATAAAATGGATATATTTGGTTTCCTCGGATAATTTCTAACATTTCAAGTCCAGACACCCCTATGTCAGGTCATATGGGAAGCCACTGGGACCCCTTACTCCTCCTAGGTAACCCTGAAATGGGAAACCTGTCATGTGTGGACTTGTTTTGAAGCAAATATCATGCTGATCACTAAAATGGATATCTGCAGTCTATAAACAGTAGAGAGGCAGAGATATGAATATGTATCATAAAGTGTACCTGGGACAAGGTCATGAGTGTAGACACCTCCCAGCAACCAACCCCTAAACAAGATGACCAGACGATTGGTCACTGGTCGCTGTCAACACCCCCTTTGATTTGACAGAAAAGAGGAGAGGCCAAGGCAATGGTCAGTTCTCCTTTTACCATCCAAGCAGGAACATCTGCCAAGTTTGAGAACCGATTACCTTTGCTCATCGATCGAACTCTGATCAACTCTTGGACATTAATTGCAAGTATTCTTCCTTCTCAATTCTACCTTATTTCTTTGTGGCTGTATATTGTCTTTATTTTTTGAAACATCCTTTTTCTGTAAATGTTTTATTCGCACCAACCTTGACCTTTTCATAATAAATCCTTATGTTGAAAAGTGTTAACCTTGTCTTTAAAGCTCTTGATGCAAACTATAAACGAACCTGTCTCTTAAAAGGGCGCTACTGTGGTAGAGTAAGGCACTGAGCAGACCTGTCTGTGGTGGCAGTGTGTGTGTTGCAGGCGCTTATTCTAAACTTATAATTGGTATTGCTAAAATTACGAGTCCCCCCGGCTCTGTCTTTAAACGGGGGTGGTGGCAGTTAAAGGGTTAATTGTGTAATTAGCCTAGTGACAATCGCTCTCAGGCTGCCCGCACCTAGATTGTGGTCCCGCAAGCTGGAAAATCTTTGTGCTGGGTGCAGCTGAGTGTGGCATTGTTACGTAAGTGACAGCGGGGTGTGAGGTTGGCCGGTCCTTTGTCGCCAGTTAGCGAGGAGGGCAGGAATCTGACACCCGCGTTCGTCACAGAGCCGATTGCCTAGCAACCGGCTGTTTGTTTACATCACATGATGGCCGTGATTGGACACGGCCGTCATGTGATCAGGAGGGCCAATCACAGAGCCCTCCTGCCGATCGAGATGCGTCGTGTCCGGGTGACACGAGCACATCTGGATCGCGCCGCTGCACGGGCACACGCGTGCGCGTGATCCCCCTCCTTCTGAAGGACGTTCCTGAACATCCTATCAGAAGTAGATGGCTCCCAGTCATCCCAGAAGTAGATGACTCGAACATGAAGCCCATCTTTCTTCAAGTGCCTCCTTATTGTGCATCTTGAAACAGCCAAATCACATGTTTTCAGAGAGTCCTGTATTTCACCTGAAGTTATTTGTGGGTTTTTCTTTGCATCCCGAACAATTTTCCTGGCAGTTGTGGCTCAAATTTAAGTTGGTCTACCTGACCGTGGTTTTGTTTCAACAGAACCCCTCATTTTCTACTTCTTGATTAGAGTTTAACCACTTCCCACCCGGCCAATGTACATATACGGCCGGGTGGGAAGTGGTTAAACTCTAATCAAGAAGTAGAAAATGAGGGGTTCTGTTGAAACAAAACCACGGTCAGGTAGACCAACTTAAATTTGAGCCACAACTGCCAGGAAAATTGTTCGGGATGCAAAGAAAAACCCACAAATAACTTCAGGTGAAATACAGGACTCTCTGAAAACATGTGATTTGGCTGTTTCAAGATGCACAATAAGGAGGCACTTGAAGAAAGATGGGCTTCATGTTCGAGTCCCCAGAAAAAAGCCATTACTACGCAAATGACACAAAGTATCCCACTTACAATACTCCAAACAGCACAGAGACAAGACTCAAACCTTCTGGCACAAAGTCGTTTTGAGAGATGAGACCAAAATTTAGCTTTTTGGCCACAACCATAAAAGCTACATTTGGAGAGGAGTCAACAAGGCCTATGATGAAAGGTCCACCATTCCTACTGTGAAACACGGAGGTGGATCGCTGATGATTTGGGGATGTGTGAGCTACAAAGGCACAGAAAATGTAATAAAAATTTATGGCAAGATGAATGCAGTATGTTATTGAAAAATACTGGAGGAACATTTACATTCATCAGCCAGGAATCTGCGCATGGGATGTACTTGGACATTCCAACATGACAATGATCCAAAACACAAGTTGACCTGTCATTGGCTACAGCAGAATAAAGTGAAGGTTCTGGAGTGGCCATCTCAGTCTCCTGACCTCAATATCACTGAACCACTCTGCCAAGAGGAATGGGCAGCTTTACCATCTGAGAGGATAAAGAGCCTCATCCACAAAATATCACAAAAGACTTCAAGCTGTGATTGATGTTAAAGGGGGAAATACACGGTATTAAGAACTGGGGTATATAAACTTTTGATCAGGGTCATTTGGGTAGTTTCTGTTGTGATTATGATTTAAAAAGAATAAACACCGTTGATTGATTATAAATGGCTTCAGCCAAACACTGACCATGAGTGAGAGAAAAGTTTTTGTATTATTCATAGTCTCTTAAAAATGGAAAATAAATCATAAATGCTGCCAGGGTATGTAAACTTATGAGCACAACTGTATTAGTTATATTTGACAATCCAATATAAGCTTCCTTGTAAGCTCTCCTTTCATGTATTACTTTCATGCATTACCCAGTTCGGCTCATCATGAGCAATTTATTTTTTCCCCCTTACATGTAAAAAGTCTTAATTTTTGGCAATACAATTAATTAAACCCCCAGAACATTCTATATTTTCTGAAAGCAGAGGCCCTGTAGAATACAAAGGTGATAGTTGCAAGTTTTTGTTTCACATGATATTTGCGCAAATGCATTTGACACAGTTCCCCACACACGGCTCATTTGTAAAGTAAAGTCCACAGGCTTGGAAAGATTGGTTTGTAAATGGATAGAAAATTGGCTAAAAGACAGAATTCGGAGAGTCGTGGTTAATGATTCTTAGTCTTAATGGTCTAAGGTTATCAGTGGTGTACTACAAGGTTCAGTGTTGGGACTCATACTTTTTAATATCTTTATAAATTATATTGGGTCTGGGATTTCAGTCTTTGCGGATGACACCGAGCTTTGAGGTGGAATAACGTCCTTGCAGGATGTCCCAAATTTACAAGCCGACCTTAATGCTCTGTCTAATTGGGCGACTATGTGGCAAATGAGGTTTAATGTTGATAAATGTAAAATTATGCACTTGGGGGCTAAGAATATGCATTCAACATAACATGGACATGCGGTGAGGTGAGTGGCTGGTGAGGCACTGGCTAGTATCAGAACTAAATACACACAGGTTACATACATTAGAGCGAGAGGAATAATTCTAGCATAGGCCTCCTCTGTAACTCTAAACATGTAACCTGTAAACATTTTTAAAGCGTCTCCTATGGAGATTTATAAGTACTGAAGTTTGGCGCCATTCCATAATTGTGTGCAATTTTAAAGCGTGACATGTTAGGTATCTATTTACTCGGCGTAATATCATCTTTCATAGTATGCAAAAAAAAATTGGGCTAACTTTAGTGGGTTTTTTTTTTTTATTATTCATGAATCTGTTTCTTTCCAAAAAAATGCAACATAAAAAGTTGTAATGACCACCATATTATTCCCCAGGGTGTCTGCTAAAAAAAATGTATACTGTATAACGTATTTATCAGCGTATAACACGCGCCAACGTATAACATCCCAAGTTTAGGAGGGAATTTTAAGGAAAAAAACTTTTAGGAGGGAACATTAAGGAAACAAAATTACATTTAAATGCCCACCAATGCAGCCTTATCAGTGTCCATCTGCACCCTTGCCCAGTCTCATTGCAGCCTTGCCCAATCTCATAGCAGCCTTGCCCAGCCTTGCCCTGTCTCATTGCAGCCTTGCCCAGCCTCTCCTAGTCTAATAGCAGCCTTGCCCAGCCTTGCCATGTCTCATTGCAGCCTTGCCCAGCCTTGCCCTGTCTCATAGCAGTCTTGCCTAGCCTTGCCCTGTCTCATTGCAGCCTTGCCCAGCCTTGCCCAATCTCATTGCAGCCTTGCCCAGCCTTGCCCTGTCTCATAGCAGCCTTGCCCAATCTCATTGCAGCCTTGCCCAGCCTTGCCCTGTTTCATTACAGCCTTGCCCAGCCTTGCCCAATCTCATAGCAGCCTTGCCCAGCCTTGCCCTGTCTCATTGCAGCCTTGCCCAGCCTTTCCTAGTCTAATAGCAGCCTTGCCCAGCCTTGCCATGTCTCATTGCAGCCTTGCCCAGTCTCATAGAAGCCTTTCCCAGCCTTGCCCAGTCTCATAGCAGCCTTGCCCTATCTCATTGCAGCCTTGCCCAGCCTTGCCCTGTCTCATTGCAGCCTTGCCCAGCCTTGCTCTGTCTCAATGCAGCCTTGCCCAGTCTCATTGCAGCCTTGCCCAGCCTTGCCCTGTCTCATTGCAGCCTTGCCCAGCCTTGCCCTGTCTCATTGCAGCCTTGCCCAGCCTTGCCTTGTCTCATTGCAGCCTTGCCCAGCCTTGCCCTGTCTCATTGCAGCCTAGCCCAGCCTTGCCCTGTCTCATTGCAGCCTTGCCCAGCCTTGCCCTGTCTCATTGCAGCCTTGCCCAGCCTTGCCCTGTCTCATTGCAGCCTGCCCAGCCTTGCTCTCTCATGGCAGCCTTGCCCAGCCTTGCCCTGTCTCATTGCAGCCTTGCCCAGCCTTGCCCTGTCTCATTGCAGCCTTGCCCAGCCTTGCCCTGTCTCATTGCAGCCTGATCGCTTTTAAAATGAGCGCCACCGAGATACACATAGTCAAGTGTACTGTGTACTCTGCTCCTCATGGCTCCGCTCGCAGTTCCGCCCAGACTCGCCCCTTGGCCCGGCTCCTATGATGGACATAACATAGGTCCAATGGCGGGACTGGGCGTGATTGCGAGCGGTGCTGAGAGGAGCCGAGCCTAGCTGAGTACACAGTGCACTCGTCTATGTGTATTTTGGGGGCACTCGCTCCTCTATCCCTCACAGTCAGCGGGGGATTGGCGGGGATCAGCATATAACACGCACCCATGATTTTCTCCTGATTTTAAGGGTGAAAAAAGTCTGTGTTATACGCCAATAAATACGGTATATAATGTTTGGGGGTTCTGAGTAATTTTCTAGCAAAAAATTATGATTTTTGTCAGAATTGGCCTGGGTGGCAAGGGGGTAATATACAAATAATTGTTATATATTGTTTTTAAGGTAATTTACTGTATTTACTCAATAGACAAATTACTGAAGCTTGAAGTTATAACTTCCAACCAGTAATTTCACAGTAAATAGATAAATAATGAATGATTATATTATAACAAATAGCATAATAATATATGCTTTAGTTTGTACCTTTTCAGCAGCAGCAGATTCTCATTCTCCCTCTTAGACCCCATTCACACCTGAGCGTTTTGTAGCTTGAAGCCCGAAGCTACAAAACGCTAGAGGGGAAAAATTCTATTATTCTCAATGGAGATGGTTCACATCTCCACTACATGTCGCCTGAAGCCGAACGCATGAAGCTCATTCTTCTTAAACTGTGTGAGAAAAACATGGGATTGTGGGTAAATCTTATACACATAAGCCCATGTATTTCCTTATAGAAAAGAGGGCTGGGCTGGAAGGCAGTATGTGTCTTTTAGACACATGCCCCCTTCTATGACACTGCAGTGAGAGGCGTGCCTCCACTGCAGCATTTTTATTGGACAGCTTGTTCCAATGGTGTTTTTCCATTGGTCCAAGGCTCCAAGCTATCCATTGAGCTCAGTGCCTCTGACAAGAAGTGAGGAGAGGCCCTGTGAGCTCATCTTCCCAGTCTGCTACAAACAGCATAGTACCAGCTTGTATTTAAACTGGCTGCTCTGTATGTAGCTTCTCCATAACTAATCTCTGGGCACTGGAGTGAAACACGTAGGGGCGTGGCCTGGTTGGAGTACAGGCTGAGGTTACCACTCTCTTCACCTCTCTAGGACATCTTGGATGTGCGACTACCGGAGGCTACCCTTTTCTCTTCTGTATGAAGCTTCTGACAGGCTGCGCAAGGAGCCCGTGTATCCCTGGAACCATATATGATAGGAGCCCCAAATTTTGACCAGTGGAGGGGTAGGACTTCAGTTACCCAAGGTCACTACGACCCTCAAAGTCGATCGTTTTTTTAATTTTTTTTTTTATGTTCATGGCAGGTGTCTCACCTGCCTCCCCTGACTGCATGTCCCGGCATCATATATACTAGGGGAGTACAAATTGGGTAATCAAAAGTGGAGAAGGATCTGGGGGTTTTGGTAGATCATAAGCTTAATAATAGCATGCAATAACAAGCTGCAGTTTCCAAAGTGAGCAAAATCCTTTCTTGTATTAAGAGAGATATGGAAGTGCCATAGAGAGAGATATCATTTTGTCCCCCTGTACAAATCATTAGTAAGACCGGAATATGGAATATGCAGTTCAGTTTTGGGCACCAGTTCTCATAAAGGATATCAGGGAACTGGAGAAAGTGCAGAGAAGGGCAACCAAACTCATAAGAGGCATGGAGGAGCTCAGCTATGAGGAAAGATTAGAGGAACTGAATTTATTCACTCTTGAGAAGAGGAGATTAAGGGGGATATGATCACCATGTACAAATATATAAGGGGTCCATATAGTGAACTGGATGTTGAGTTATTCACTTTAAGGTGATCACAGAGGACAAGGGGGCACTCTTTACGTCTAGAGGAAAAAATATTTCATCTCCAAATACGGAAAGGTTTCTTCACAGTAAGAGCTGTGAAAATGTGGAACAGACTCCCTCCAGAGGTGGTTCTGGCCAGCTCAGTAGATTGCTGACCAGGAAAGGGTTCATTTTAAACCAGAAGTGACATCACTTCCAATTTCACTGTTTGCAGGTGAGATGGAGGCATGGAGCTGTCTAGGTCTCACTGTAATCTCTCTTCCCCCGCTGCCAGATGTGTTTCCGGGTACCGGGGAGCACAGGACAGCCCGGGAACTGCAGGAGGATGGGGGGAAGCTGGCGGGATGGGGAGCGCACTGCTCTGCCGGATCTGTAAAAGTAATCAGAAGCTATGAAGCTGCCACATCGCTTTGCTGCCGCTGCTGCTGCAGCCATCAGCTTGTGATTAAAGGTTTGCTCTTTGGACATACATAGTACGCCCAAAGAGCTGAATTGTTTACAGCTTCTCCTCAGTTTCTAAGGACTACATATCCCACGATACCTTGCTGTCTGCAAGATGTGACTCCTGTACTGACTCCGCCTCCCGAGACTCCTCCTCTCAGAAGGCGGGCTCTGCGAAATAGAAAAACGGAAAAAGAAACTGCGCTGAGATGTATAAATGCAACTAAACATATGTACCCAAATCACATAAAATATCTGTGAAAAATATTAGAAGCAGCAATTCTCCATTCTGAAATTCTCCAAATCTCGCATAGCATGAATACAGTGAATAAAATAGAAAAAAAAAAAAAAAAACTAGAATCGTGCTAAACCTGTGAATAAAAATAATAAATGAGTGCAAACTATTGCACTAACCCACTGATTGGGGGGGTGATCCAAAATTGAATGTGAATATAAAAGAGCATATGTGTTATAAACTAGAGTCATCAATCTCATATGTAAAAGCACACATAGAAAAAAACGTCAAATCACCAAATAATGAATAATTAAAAATCAGCTAAACCGAGTGACTGAATATATATAATACATGTAGCACTGACCCCCGAAGGAGCTGCTGAATTTTTCTGGGCTTACCGATTACCTCCACCAGCTCGTACTCGTTGTCCTTGTCTAGGGGTTCCCAGGGTTGATAACCCAGTAATTGTAGAGACCGACACTTGAATTCCTTGTTAGGATTTTTATTTTGCTTAAAACAGTTGAACAAACTCAGTCTCTAAGTTGGGAATAGAGGGTATCAGGGTAGAGTTTAGCTCAAGTGCTTGGAACTGCTGACTTCAACAAAAGTCTCTCTCTATGTACACAATCCAGGGAACAGCCGCTCGCAACTGGACTCTTTAACTGTTGGATAAATCCTTAGGTTTGGGTTTAGCAGCCAACGGGTAATTTTAGCTTTTCAAAGTCTCTCACACAGACTTGGTTGGAAACTTAGTTACAACTGGAAGGATAGAAGTAGGAACTTTTCTTACTGTACCAGAATCATTCAGCCGGTCCGGCGATACTGTAAGAACTGTGGATTCAACAATGTCCATAGCAGCTCAGCTTCCAGGCTCTTACCGAGCAGCCAGCCTCGTGCGTGGCCCTCTCACTGAAGAGCCCTCCCCTGGTCGCGTGTAGAGTTGCTGGGCCTCTCCAAACTCGAGATGGCACTGCAACACCTTAGAATCCTCCTTCCAGTTACTGTGACTTGAACTAGCCAGTTCGGAGGCTCGGGAACAGATGGATCCGCACCCCAGGCCATGAGGGCACCCAGGGGCTGGTCAAGAAAGGACCAGGACCATGGAGTCAGCAACGACTTCTGGACCGGAACCCAGAACCCACGTGACTTTGGCACCTTAAATACCCCATCCCGGACTATGCAGTGAGACAAATGTGCCCACTGATTGGTTCCGAGATAAGAATTGATACCTAATGCGTCCAACCAGACTGCCTTCTATAGCCTCCCACAGGTGTACAACCCCACCTATCACCAGGCAGAACTTCTATACAGACCAGTCAAACTGATGCCAAAGTGCAATTTAGCACAATTAACCTCAATCGTGGATTTTTTTCCAGACGGATGTTGGCTCAAACTTGTCACAAATGTTGTTGGAAATTCCAAACGTCAAGAACGCAGTGATGTACAACACGTACGATGAGCCGAGAAAAATGAAGTTCAATAGCCAGTGCGGCTCTTTCTGCTTGATTCTGAGCATGCATGGAATTTTGTGTGTCGGAATTGTGTACACACGTTTGGAATTTCCGAAAACGGATTTTGTTGTTGTAAAGTTTGAGATCCAGATCAAATTTTCCGATGGAAAATGTCCGATGGATTCTACACATGGTCGGAATTTCCGACAACAAGCTCCCATCGGACATTTGTTGTCGGAAAGTCCGACCGTGTGTACAGGGCATTAGACTGCAATACTTCTACTGTCTATAGAGGACAGGTGGTGGGTGAGTATTGTTCACCCCTCAACTATTAGATTGCAATACTTATACTGTGTATAGAGTGCAGGTGGTGGGTGAGTATTGTGCTCCCCTCTTCTCTGAGCCCTTGTACACATGGTCCGACATTCCGACCACACACTTCAGATTTTTTCAGACGGATTTTGTCCGAAACTGGTGTTGCATACACACGGTCGGACAAAGTTGTCAGAAAATCCAATCGTTTGGAACGCGATGACGTTCGTTCATTACGACGGGACTACGTTCAGGCTAGTAGCCAATAGCTTTGGTCTCGTAATTTGATCTGAGCATGCGTGGCACTTTGTCGGATCATGTTGTCGGAAAATTTTATATCCAGCTCTCAAACTTTGTTGGTCGGACATTCCGACGGAAAAAGTCAGATGGAGCCCACACGCGGTCGGATTATCCGACAACATGGTCCGATCTGACCTTTTCCGTCGGAATGTCTGACCGTGTTTACAAGGGCTTAGACTACAATACTTCTAATGTGTATAGAGTGCAGGTGGTGGGTGAGAATAGCACACTCTTCTTCTCTTTGGCCTCATTATGTCTAATGTGTATAGAGTGCAGGTGGTGGTGCACTATCTTGGTGCACTAATTGAGGGCAAGGGTTAAAAGTCCACACTGCAGGTTTTATTTCGCAAGACATCTCCACATTAAATCATGTGAAATTTCAGAAGTGTTAGTTCTGGGCTATAAGTGTGACGCATAGCGTGCCGTGCAAGTATAACAACATCTGCATTCACAACTGAGGTCTACCGCTGAGTTCAGCAAGTGTGACACAATAGTCCTAATAAAGGTGGGCGTGGCTTGCCAGCTGAGGAAGATGGCTGCCTAACTCCACAGCTCCGTCGGACCATGGCCTATTCTTCTGCCTTTCCCTGCCGAGCGGCGTTCTTTTACTGTTCTAAAAAATGGGGACTTCTTCCCGTGGCACTTCGGGCTCCCGCTCCAGGTCCCCGAGGGGCCCAGGCAATCGTACGACCTACAACATCCTGGAGATGTTCCGCACACAGAGGCCCAATATGGCGGAGGGCTCCTCTCACGCGGTGAGGAACAATGATACTATTGTCCTCGCTCCCTCAGAACACAACCCCACACGACTGCCCCTGCCATCCAATCCTCCAGCATCTCAGCCGTTGTGCTTAGCGGACCTCAGGGCAGTCGCCTCAGATATCAAGGACACTCTTACGGCGGCAATATCTGACCTGCGCCAGGAACTCCAGGAGATAGCGGGAAGAGTACATGCGGTGGAGAAAACTACTGACCGCCATCAAGGAATCCTAAGAGACCTGGATCGGAAGACCACCACACACAGTTTATACCTCAGGGATCTCCAAAGACACGTCGAAGACCTCGACAATCGGGGTAGGAGACACAACCTGAGGGTACGAGGCCTGCCTGAAACAGTGAGTAGTGAACAACTATCGCAAACTGTGACAACCATTTTTAATGGCATATTGGACAGACCCCCACAGACGCCTTTAGTCATGGAGAGAATCCACAGAGCGCTTAGGCCCCGGGGCAGAGATAACGATCCGCCCAGGGATATCATCTGCTGCCTTGTAGACTATACCATAAAGGAAGAAATTCTACGTCAGGCCAGAGCAAAAGATGACATCTCCTATGATGGCCATATCATCCATATATTTCAAGATCTGTCAGCCATCACCCTGAAAAATCGCAGGGATTTACGTCCGTTGTTAGACGTTCTCAGACGAAAAGGTATTTCCTACAAGTGGAAATTTCCGTTCGGCCTACAGGCTACCTATCACGATCGCACTGCCATACTGAAGGTCCCGGAAGATCTAGACGACTTCTGCCACTCCTTGGATCTCCCGTTTGTCGAGCTCCCTAATTGGTACGCGGACTTTGCCCGCTCCAGGCCACAACATCGAGTCAGGGACGAACGGATGGAAGTGTCGGAGGTTTCCTACAGAAGACGACGTTCCCCATCTCCGATTCTGAGCGACAGAAATCAGGCTCACCAACGGCAACACGATCGCAGATCTCCATCCGGCCCGACACCGCGCCGTGCGTGAAGGGATCGTTAGGTGAGACTACAGTTCAACTCCTTTGACCCAGGCCCGACGCATTGATCTGTTTCTGCGAGCATGGCTACTCGTTCGGTCAGAGAGACGTCAGCTTTCTTTCAAGTTTTTCTTGTTCGTTCATCGTTGACATTGTCCAGTGTATGTTACTGTGTTTCCCGTTTTTTTTTTCTCTACCTCTAATAGTCGAGCGGACGAACCACGATCCGACGCTTAAGTCGTACCACCTATACCATACCTGTCAGTTCCCGTCGCTTGGATGTGATCACCCGCCCTGGCATGGGAGCAAGATACGCACAGTTTCTGATGCTCCCAGATGCTCCCCTATTTCCTTGATGGATGACTAATACTGTCTGCATATGTTCCGTCTGTTATAGTGATTTTTAAGGTTTTGCATTCGACCTCTTATGTAATATTATAATGACCTCCAACGCAAGGGAACCATTATCAGCTTCTTATTCCCTACATACTGCCCTGCTGGCTAATTAGCCGTCATGTGTCCGTCCCTGTTGCTACCATAGGTTGCTGATCCATACATGGCTAAATCCCCAAGCAATGTGCTATCGTGCCTTTACATTAAATATAGGTCGTAGGTCCGATGGTGGTTCTTAGATACACTTTCCTCGTGGTACTCCCACCTCCCACAAGGTGAACTGACACGATTCGAACACTAACACTAAAAAGTAGCTCTCTTCGTGCAGTTCACCCAATCTATACCGACTTCTTGTAAATATTTAGGAGGGGCAGTAGGTACGTCCCTACAGTCGGTGTTTACAACTTCACCCATCCCTTTTCCCTCTCTCTTCCCTGTTCTGGATCCCGCCCCTCTCCTTCTCGGCTCCCAGTCTATCTATTTCTGCCTTGGGGATCCCTCTGTCCGTTGACTCCGTACCCTAGTGTTCTTCCTGGTTTTCATTAAATCTAAGTGCTCCTCCTTTGACAATTTGTAGCAGCGCAAGATGCCGACTCCCGCCAGGCCCAAACTCACATTCACGTCCCTTAATGCTCGAGGTCTAAACTTACCTGAAAAACGGAGACAAATGCTTCTCCAAATGCAAAACTCTCACCCTGATTTCCTACTCGTTCAAGAAACGCATTTCAGGTCAAATGCAATTCCGAAACTACATTCTAGATACTTCCCGGTGGTGTTTCACGCCACAAATCCGGAGGCCAAGTCAAAGGGGGTTTCCATACTCATTGCATCACGATGCAAATTCATTCTTCTAGACAAACTAGCAGATCCAAGAGGTAGATACCTCTTCCTGAAGGGCAAAATAGGGCACACCACGTATACTATAGCGAACATTTACGCACCGAACTCAAAGCAGGTCTCCTTTTTTAAGTCTATTACCCAAGCTTTGACCCCCTTTGTAGAGGGTACCCTTATTCTTGGAGGTGACTTCAACACTCCGCTGAACCCCGTCCTTGATACGTCGACAGGGAAATCAACTATCCCGTACGCGGCTTTGCGCTCCATCAAGACCCAGTTACAAGACCTATTGTTACATGATACGTGGAGGACCCTACATCCCGATTCCAGAGACTACACGTTCTTTTCCCCCCCGCACAATAAATATTCCCGTATAGATTACTTCTTTCTGTCTCAAAAAGATCTCCATTCACTTCACCATGCCTCGATCGACCCTCAAATTCTTTCCGACCACCACCCGATCTCTATGTCCATATCTACCTCTGACAACCCGCCCACATCCGCGATTTGGCATCTAGACCCCTCCCTACTCACAGACATGGCTACACTTGATAAAATTAAAACAGGCATCCAACAATTCTTTGAAGACAATAAACCCACGGACACTTCCCCTCTGACCAATTGGGAAGCCCACAAATGTGTGATTAGAGGTATACTCATAGCAGAAATGTCCCAACGTAGAAAAGCCAGGCAAAAACAATTCAGTGATCTATTGGCCAAAATCTCTAATCTTGAGAAAGCACACAAACAGACCCAGGCACTACAATCCCTAACCCTGCTGATCCAGGCCAGACAGGACATGTTGGAATTTTTGGGAAAACAGATTAAACGTAAATATATCCTTTCTCAAAAATTCTTCTATGAATACAGCAATAAAGCTAGTAAAGGTTTAGCCAGAGCCCTCCAGGCAAAAAAAAAGCTGTGACAATACATTCTATAACAGACAATTCGGGCCATAAACTCACATCAAACCCAGATATAGCCTCCCAATTTGTATCCTTTTACAAACAGTTATACAATCTTCCCCCCGCCTCGCCAGCTAACCCGCTGATAGATAGGAAGGCTATGATCTCGGAATTTCTGCAGAATCACGCTACTTCCAAACTATCGACTGAAGAATGCCTGCAACTCCAAGCCCCTTTGTCAGCGGAGGAAGCTGCCTTGGCTCTACAACAAATGAAGTCGGGTAAAAGCCCTGGCCCCGATGGGCTGACTACGGGCTACTATAAAGCGTTCCAGGATACCCTTATAAAATATTTCCTCTTAGCTTTTAACTCCTGCTCCTCCCCCCAGACTCCCCCACGAGACTTACTGACTGCCCACATTGTGGTCATTCCCAAACCGGACAGAGATGTGACGAAGGTAGCGAACTATCATCCGATTTCCCTACTTAATGTTGATTTAAAATGGTTCGCAAAAATTTTGGCCAACAGATTACTCCCCTTGCTCCCTCAATCCATTAATCTAGACCAGGTTGGCTTCATACCCGGCAGGGAAGCGAGGGACAACACAATCAAGGCTCTCAATATCCACCATTGGCTGCAATCCCAGGGACTCCCGGGGTTTTTTCTGTCCCTCGATGTGGAGAAGGCGTTTGACAGGGTAGCCTGGGACTTTATGTTTCAAACGTTAGAATCCCTGGGCTTGCCACCATCGATGTTAAACTTGATCAAGACCCTTTACTCTAACCCCACAGCTAAAGTGAGAGTGAATGGCCACCTGTCAAACGCCTTCCCCATCGCAAATGGTACCCGTCAGGGCTGTCCGCTCTCCCCACAAATTTTTATTCTTACACTTGAACCCCTCCTCAACTGCATTAGAGCGAACCAGGCCATTAAAGGGATCCAAATACACCACCGTCAGTTTAAAACAGCGGCCTTTGCAGACGATATTCTCTTGTTTTTAACGGACCCCCTGTCCACTATCCCTGCCCTGCTTTCCACACTGCAACATTATCATATCCTGTCCAACCTCCAAATTAATTATTCGAAGTCCACTGCTCTTAACCTGACTCTCTCAAAAGAGACCTGTGACCAATGCAAAGCTAAATTCCCATTCATTTGGAGTACACATGAAATCAAATACCTGGGAATTCACCTTACAACGTCTATCCAAGATTGGTATGCCTCTAACTTTTTACCGCTACTCCGGTCTATTACCAAAGATCTTTCCAAGTGGTCGGGAGGGTTGTTTTCTTGGTTCGGGAGAGTAGCTATAATCAAAATGAATATCCTTCCTAGGGTGTTATACTTCTTACAGGCTCTTCCCATTACAGTCCCGAACATGTTCTTTGCCTCCCTGCGTAGACTTTGCACTTCGTTTATTTGGAGACAGGCATCTCCCCTTAGTTTCTTGAAACTCACCGCCCCTAAGAACGAGGGAGGTTTGGGTCTTCCAGACATTTATAAATACTACCTCTCTAGCCATCTCACCAGGGTCCTCGATTGGAACTTACACGCTCAGGGGAAGGATTGGGTGCAACTTGAAAAATCCTTAATCCCATCGCTGCTGGGGTCACTTCCTTGGATACATAAGAAACACATACCGCTCGCCATACAAAACCATCCCCTGATTTGTCCCACGTTAACCGCATCCAAAGAAAGTTTCACAAAATATGCGGTGTCCTCCCTTTACAGCCCCTTAACACCTTTAAGAGGAAACCCTGACTTTGTCCCAGGTTTGGACACAAACTTCTTGACAGATGTTTGCCCTCAGGATCCTCTGCAAGTTCGACACTTTTATGTGGGGGATAAACTGAAATCATACGAATCCTTAGTAGCGATGGCACAGACGACTTTTATCCCCTTTTGGTCATACGTTCAATTGTGACACTTCCTCCAGACGGCTCCATCCCCTTCTCAGTGGTCTCGCCCCTTAACTCCTTTCGAACAACTATGTACGATGACAGAACCACAACGTCACCTCACTTCACAGATCTATGCGCTACTATTATCACCTCTTAAGTCAGCTTCCGATAGACTGAAACAAAAATGGGAAGATGACTTGTCCCAGTCCTTTTCTGTAGAAGATTGGGAAACTATATTCAAGATGGCTCATAAAGGGACCCTGAACGCTCACACACAGGAGAACGCATTTAAAATAATCTCACGATGGTACAGAACACCTCTCCAGATACAACGTTTTGTTCCACACCTCTCCCCCCAGTGCTGGCGCTGCTTAGATGGAATGGGATCATTCTTACATATATGGTGGTCCTGCCCCAAATTGCAACCGTTTTGGAAAGAAGTCCACAGGGTGATTAAGCAGGTTACCACCTTTGACTTGGCCTTCCGACCTTCACAATTTCTATTAGGCTTGCCCTCTATCCCCAAAAAACAATACTTTCGCTCATTATCAATGCACATGATAAATGCAGCCAAACTATGTGTACCGACCAAATGGCGCAACTCCGATCCACCCACGATTGTAGAATGGCTGGCGAGAGTCCGCAAAACAGCGGAAATGGAAGACTTGATTCATCAAGCCCATGACCAACCAGAAAAATTCACTTCTACCTGGGCTTGTTGGTTCCACTTCCTTTCTACCCCTGAATATAAATCTCTCACACATCATAGAGGGTAGAGGGTGCGGAGTCGACGGACAGACTTCATATATCTTTCTTATATTTCCCTTCCTTTATCCTTTCCCCTTATATCTCTATTTCCGCTCCCTCCTATGATAGATCCCTGGCCTTAGAACTCCGGAGAGCTTCATTACTCCCAGAGGAGAGATCTAGATTCCCTTTTCACAAGAGAACTTGCTTTTGAAAAGATTTTCTCTATACATACAGACGACAGTATATTTGTTCTACCCCACCCACTAGGCTACAAGATAAACTGCGGAGATTGCTCCCGGTGGTCTCAGGCTGTTGTTACACTTATGTATCTCAAGGTTCACGTTACTGAGTTTCACAGGTTGTTAGATTTTGTTATGCTGTTTAGCCCTTCTAACCTAGCTGAGGCTGTTCTTTTTCATATTCAGATTCGATGTCGCTTCCTTTGACCTATGTTTAGGTTAACAAGCCGTAAAAAATCTAACTGGAATCTATGGTGGGGGGTTGGGTCTGCCTCCGCACAGACACAGTCCAGCTCCCTGTCGGGGTGTCCGGGTGGAGTCACCCCCTCCCCTCCACCCATTTGATAAACAACATATTTACATGCACCACCTTTGGTATACGACCTATTATTTCTCAAGATGTTTAGTGAATTCTTGGATTTAGTATAAATAACACATTGTAGCTACTTCATGTTTTCAAAAGTTGCACTGTCATACTTTGTCAAAACGGTTTCTGACACTTTGGCTATCAGATGTATTTTTCTGTATACTTCAATAAAAATTTATTGCAAAAAAAAAAATAGTCCTAATAAAGAGACAGTCTGTGTATTTCACACGTAGACGGAATTTACAAGAGCCCACGATCATATTAGTCTATGCTACTGCTGCTTTCAGTTTCCTTTTTGCACACCTCCCTGTTTAACTGTTACAAGTGTTGATAATGCTGTTAGATACCCGAGGAGGATACTGCTAAACAACGTGTGAGCCGGTCACTGCTCCAGAAACCCCTTTCTTGGATCTAAGTAAGTAACTTACAAGACTAAAGAAGTAATACAAATTTGAAGAAGAGCTCTTTGCCTACTGAGCAGACCAGTAAAGAGGTAGGTATACATCTGGGTAGAGGTTAGTTTCAATCAGGATATTCAGGTTGTGCTGCAAATTTCCTGTGTACAAACAGACTTATTTGGATTCTTCCTAGGTCTTCATAAAGATGTCTATCAGAATGGAGGCTCCAGTGTGCCTGATTGAGAACCGTGAAGATGGTACGCTCCAAGTCAATCCTGGGGCTGCAAGTATCCTGTCCAGGATAGATCAACCGGTGGTGGTGGTGGGAATTGTAGGAATGTACCGCACAGGGAAGTCCTACCTGATGAACAAGTTGGCTAAAGCCCATAGAGGTAAGCTAAGGGGTCAAGGGCAAAGATATTATGTTATTAATACTTTACATACAGTATAATATATATATATATATATATATATATATATATATATATATATATATATATATATAGCGGCCATAACCCTTGCTAGGCGGCCTTGACTTATTGGGCTTACCAGTTACCTCCTCTTGGCCTGCTCTTCCATGTCTAGGGGTTCCCAGGGCTCTTGGCCTGCTCTTCCATGTCTAGGGTTTCCCAGGGTTGATACCCAACAACTTGAACGCTGACACAAATAAAGTACTTTTGAAAGGTTTTATTTTGCAGTAATAACATCCAATAACACAGTCTCTCATGGGAACAGAGGGCACGTGTGAGGAACTCAGGCACCTTGAACTGCAGGTCTAACAAAGTCTCTAATTCCACCCAGAGAGTAGCTACTCGCAGCTGTGTACTTCAAGGCTGAACAGATCTCTAGCCAGAGATCATGGCAGTCAGCACGTTGACTCAAATACTTGAAACAATCCTATGAACGTGTACAAGTTGTAACTAAGGGTGAACAGGAACTTTTTTCCTCAGTACCTGGAATGTTCTCTGTCTCCTCAATGGTACTGGAAAAACGTGAATTTGTCAATGTCCTTCCCAACTCAGTAACCAGGCACTTCCCAGGATGCCACTTGTCGGCCCTCCTCTGAAGAGTCCTCCCCCGGTCACTTCTACAAACTGTGGCGCCTCTCCAAGCCGAGAGCACACCTGGACACTTGAATCCTTCCTCAGTTACTCCGCCTCGGACCAGCAGGTTCTGAGACTCGGGAACATACGGATGCCCAGACCAGACAGGTCTATTAGAGGCCTCTAACAGGAACATGTTGCAGGATGTCAAACACCCCATGACCGGGACCCCTCACGGGGCTACCCCGGTCCTGGAACCAGAACAGACCACACAGGCTTCATGAACTCCTCTCTGCCAAACACGTGACCCAGACATCTTAAGTACCCCTTCCCAGACTCCCCAGTACTCCCACTGATTGGTTCTGAGAAGGTTGATACTCAAAACGTCCAAACAGGCCTGGTTCTGGCCTGTCATGTGCACCTCACTGCTCACATGACCAGGCAGAACTTCCAACACAGCCCGACAAGACTGATGTCAAGACCAACCTAAGTAATTAACCCTCAGAACCCCTACTGTTCTGAAGCAAAAACTAAATTTACATGCGTATGACATTTTTGACAAAATGTCACCCGCTACATATACTGTATTTATTTATTTTTTAATCCACCTTATCGCTGCAGGTTTTGAACTGGGGGCCACCGTGCAATCGAAAACCAAAGGTATCTGGATGTGGTGTGTCCCCCACCCCACTAAGATGAACCATACGCTGGTTTTGTTGGATACAGAAGGTCTGGGTGACGTAGAGAAGGTGAGTCATAACTAATGGCCTTCCATGACCCTTGACATCTGAGACATATTATCTTATCCAATTAAGAGGTCTTAAAACCCATCTACAGCTGGGTGTCACTCAGTCTGGGAGAATCTTGATAATAGGACTTATTTTACTCTCACTTTCTCTTCAGTGTCCTCCCCAGATCATATTTTGTCTAAAAATATACCAAACAGGTAAAGGTGCCACACTACAAGCCATACATTGTATAGTCACATACACTTTAATGGTCCAGCCCACTTTGGTCACACCCCCACAAAAACCATCAGCATTTTTACTCTTTAACGCTTTAAGGTGTCGCTCCTAATTATTTTCAAATGTTGGCAATTTTTTCGGGCGCTGCTAATGTTGCCATGGTGACGGGCTGTTCCTGGGAAGGCTATGATCAGTTGACAGGTGTGTGCCATTTGGAATCTTTCTGAAAGCATGTTGGAGAAAAGCAAGAAAAAAGGCATACCATCTGACAAGATCTGGAAAAAAAATAAATGTCCCTCAGCCTAGGGTTGTGTGCTGTGTTGGCTGGCAGGACAAATTGGCCAGTCCTCCAAACTTCCTGCCCCTGTATGTGTAAGGGAGTGGAGTGGTGTGAAAGTAAGTTTGCTGCATGAGGAGACCACTGTAATTGCAATGTGGCAAGGCTAACCCCGGTCCTGATAGAGTTCTGCATCCTGCTGCCTCAAGAGATAGAATGAGATGACCATCTCTGGGAATATCAGGCAGGCTGTATGAGGTCCCATGATTTCTAATGGTGGCCCTACACATGAATTATCACTTAAAAATAAAGAGAACTCTTTTAATATTGAAGAGTGATGGTTTCATGCATGCTCCCATGGATGACACTGATAAGGATTTGAGGTTCTCAATCCATCATATACATCATACAAGTGTGCAAAGCTAGAGAGTATGGTTGCAATGATACTGGTATCAGTATAAGTAGTCTTACTCAAGCAAATGCGCCTGATACCAGGAACTGATACCTTTGCGATCCAATTTGATCCCATACAAAATGAATGAGCTACTCATGCAAATGGTCCCGATACTCAAAATCGAAACCTTTGTGGTGCGATTTGAGCCCAAACAATATGAATGGGTTTAACCTTCCTGGCGGTAATCCCGAGTCTTGGGATTTTAATTACAGAAGCGGTAACCCCGAGCCAGTTTTGGGATCGCATCGCTCGATGCAGGGGAGGACACAGGGAGAGTTACTTACCTTGTCCCCTGGATCCAGCAATGTCCTCCGCGCTGTGTGATCGAGCTGTCCTCCGCTCAATTCACAGTGCCAAATGCCGCCGAGCTCCGTTCCCTGCGACGTTACGGCGCACGGGAGCGGAGAATGGCAGCAAATTCAAAAAAGTAAAAAGACACAAAACACACATAGCACTGTAATCTTACAGATTACAGTGCTGTATTACAAAATTACACACCCCCTTTGTCCCTAGTGGTCTGTGCAGTGCCCTGCATGCACTTTTATATTATAAATACTGTTTTTTCTGCCTGAAATTTGGAGATTGTCCACCAAAACGTGTCCCTTTTTCAGTGTTTTAGGATTTGATTACATTATTGAATAATTTTTATTATTCTTTATTATATTATAAACTTTATCATACCCGGGATGTCTGCTAGACTCTGGTTTAAAGAGATTTAAGAGCGTTATTCCTAAGAATTACAGGACTACAAAATAAAACGCCAGATTTCCATGCAAAATAATTGTACCGCTTTCAGCACCTAATTCCAGACTGAATCATACCGCCAAGGAAGTTAAACCACACCGAAAGGAATTTCATTACGATTTTAACAGGAATGCGGTGCAATTCCTGTCTGAATAGCATGCGGTTTTCCCCCACCACTCCTGTGTGATCCCAGTATAGGAAGACATGGGATCACTATCTAAGAAGTGCAGTGATGGCCAAACAGTTTATTCCATTTTTTTTATCACAACTCATATGTTAAAAGTAAGCTCACAGGGCTGGAGGAAATGTATAGGTGAAGCTCTGTCTTTAATGCAGGACAAAAGGGGCTGCACCCCCGGGCCCAGTCATTGTTGTGGGGCCCAAAGCAGCTGCCCCTTGAGCCCGGACTGCCAGAAAAAATAGTTGATAAGTGGATTTGGGAGATCCCAAGAAAATGTTTCCCCAGGGTCCAATCAATATTAAAGATATTGGGAGCAGACCACCTGTATAGGTGGTCTGCCCCCAAGCTGACATCACCTCCCCTTTACCCACAAGGGTCCTGGAACTTCCTACATCTCCTCCAGCCATGTGAGCATTAAACTGTTTGTTTGCCCATTGCTGCACTTCTTAGATGGCCCCTCCTTGTCTTTCTATACTGGGATCACACAGGAGTGGTGGGGGAAACCACATGTGATTCGGGCAAGCATCGCGCCACATTCCTGTTCAAATCAAATGCAATTCTTTGCTGTGCAGTTTGAGCCCAATTGATTTTGTAAGGGGCTCAAATCACACGGCAAAGGTATCGGTACTTGGTATAGGTGAGTACTTGGCCAAAAGTATCGGTACTGGTGCAACCCTACTAGAGACTACAAAGATATTTGGTGGTGGCCTAAAACTTCTCAGGCTTTGGCAAAAGTCCACTTTTCTTCAATCAGTAGAGCACCCCCACACGAATGATCCAATCTTCTGATTGTCCAAAGCAGAACTATACTTGCGCAGCTGGTCAGATGCACAAATACCACCCGTGTCCCAACTTCCCATCTCCAACCGTCATTTTTTATTGTTCAGATTTGAATATATTTGGTGGCACTGGTAGTCATTATTTTAGACACACCCTGATAAAGTCTAATATTATTTTACAGGGAGATAAGAAGAATGACTTGAATATTTTCTGTCTGTCCGTCATACTGAGCAGCGCTCTGGTCTACAACAGCAAAGGCACAATTGATGAGGACGCCATCGAGAAACTCCGGTATTATACTTCATGTACATTAATTAATATAAAGTGATGTATTTATAATTGGAATAATAATGAACTATTACAGAATATTTCCTGTAAAGCGTAAGCCCTTGTACACACGGTCAGACATTCCAACAACAAAATCCGTCTGATTTTGTCTGATGGATTTTGTCTGAAACTTGTGTTGCCTACACACGGTCAGACAAAGTTGTCAGAAAATCTGATCGTTCAGAACGTGATGACGTGATTTCGTTACAACGGGACTACTACGTTCAGGCTAGTAGCCAATAGCTTTGGCCTAGGAATTTGATCTGAGCATGCGTGGCACTTTGTCCGATCGGAATTCTGTACACATGATCGGACAAAGTCGGATCATGTTGCCGGAAAGTTTTATAGCCCAGCTCTAAAACTTTGTCTGTCGGATATTCCGACGAAAAAGGTCCGATGGAGCCCACACATTGTCAGATTATCCGACAACACAGTCCGATCGGACATTTTCCATCGGAATGTCCGACCGTGTGTACAAGGGCTTACAGAGCTCAATACCTTAAGCTTAGGTAACATACACACAACTGAATGAGAAGTAAAACTAAATAAAATAAATCCAGTGACTTGTAAACACCCCGTGTTAAAAAATGATTTATTTATTTTTTAAGATTTTTTTTTAATATCGACAGAAACATGTAAAAAAAAAAAAAGAGTTTACAGTCTCCTAAAATGAAAAGAAAACAAGAATATTGCCACTGGTTGTAAAGTATCCCTGTAGACATAATAAGAAAAATGAGCTGCACACTAACAACCATCCAACAGGTTTATTGAAAGATTGCCACCAGGACCAAGGGGTGACAACATTTCATACATACATTGTACTTCTTCAAAAAGAGTTTTGATAGCCCTTGCTATCAGTGTAGGTTATTTATGTACCTCCCGCAGCCTGACCAAGAAACTCCTAGAGGTGGCATCATCCTGGCTTGTTGCTAGGTCATAGCAAAGACACTCCCAGCTGTTATTTCTTACCCCCACCAACACAGGAGCAAGGTCTTCCTCTGACTCAAACCCCCTCACATGTGCTTTTTCTCCCCTGAAGCAATAGATCTGAGCTCAGCATTTGAGAGCTCTTTTTTGTGGTGATGGAGGTGAACAGTTACAACTGGGAGCAGCTTAAAATCATCCTAGCAACAAGGCAGAACGGGATGATGCAACCAGTCAGGCTTCACGAGGTACATAAATGGCCTATACCTATAGCAAGGATATTATTCACCTTTGGTCAAAGCTGCACAGTTTGTCTGCAGATGCACGTTACCAGCATAGACATTTATTTTGATAAAGTTGAAGTTACCCTTTAAATCATGAAACAAAACTTGAAATTGGTTTGGTGAATAAAAAAATAAAACATTTTATTTTTAAGCATTTTATTTACATTTAACAGCTTTGTGAGTGAATTGGCCGATTTCATTAAGGTGAAATCCAAAGACAATGAAGATGAGGAGGATCAGTTCTCCAGACACTTTCCCATCTTTATCTGGGCGGTGAGAGATTTTGTTTTGAAGCTGGAGAGGGATGGAAAGACGATCACTGAAGACGAGTACCTGGAGAGTGCATTGGCACCGCAAAAGAGTGAGTTATTTTATAGCAACTGTAGAGGAAATTTTATAGCAACTACATAGAAAGACAAACAGGGACACTTTAGGTCATGGTCCTGTCTATCATGGGCTCTGGCAGTGCTTGCGCAGTGAGATCCCATTGACGTGAATGTAGCCATATTCCTAGAGTCTCAAGTGTTGGAGTAAAGCCCTATTCAAGTCAATGGGGCATCACTGTGAAGGACCAGGCAATGCCACAGAAGATTTCTGGATGAGGAGAGTTAACAATAAAGGAGTCTGACACTGTCCTGGGGAAACAAGCAAGCACCTGGATGTTTTTTTATGTTGGAATGGATTAGAGGGCTGGTGATAGGGGGCTAGGAGGTTACGGTGATACTAAACAAAGAAGTTAACTGCCATAATTCATTCACATAGATCATATTCTGTATATCGGTAGGAGGCAGCAAGAAACAACTAAAAAAAAGTCAAAATATTATTCTTATAAAGATCCATTTATATTAACAAAACATGCTATGTATGCTCTTATGATGGTACTGGCCTAAACGTTGAGTTGGCTGAGACTTTCTATCGATGAAATCAAGTTGTATGAGGGACGGTGGGACCCTCTACGAATTTTATAGACAAACCAGCACATGGAATGAATAAGTGGGCCTAGAATATAATGATAAAATTTTATGGAAATCACTGAGATGTGGTCATAACACAGTATGGACTTCCAGCTCTTCATTTAGTCCACCTGGGGCCAGGGTGTCCAATGCATAAATCCAGTATGTCTCCCTTTCACAGTGAAGTTTAAAACGTTCTGCTACAGGGAGAACATGGGGCATAGCTTCTAATATCCACACAAATAGATCATCTGATGATTGGTTATGAAATTATATCAAGTGTCCGGGGACACTGTGTTTGTCAGAAACCTTCTTCCACAATCCTCCTGTGTTCCGCAAATCATTTTTTTTTAAGTATGTATAGTGCGCCCCAGGTATGATAATCCATAAGGACAGGAAACACAGTACAAGATGAACACTGTAGAACAGTTGGAAAATTTGGAAAGAATATAGGTGGTACCTTTGTGTGTGAAGTCTCTCTGTCCATCCTGGACATGTTTACACGTGAGGCACCTCAACTTCCAACACTGATACATGCCTTTTAAGACAAAGAAGGTGAGTGGATGATTGTTCTGATTCCCGTTACATTTCAAATTACGTGGCACAATTCTGCTTTTGATATTTCTTGCCTGTCTGTATGGAATTTTAGGTTTGTCTGTCCAATATCAAAACCACTCTGACAGACAAACCTAAAGTCTCATACAGATGGGCAAAAAATATCAAAAGCAAAATTTGAGAACACACATTCTACACAAAACAAATGCTTAAGTGGTTTTGTGAGTATGAACACTCTGTTATATAGCAAGTAATGAGAGTTTTTCATAGTCTGGAAAACTCAGTTTGGGCGGCACAGTGGTGTCGTGATTAGCACATTCGCCTAGCAGCAAAAAGGGCCGCTGGTTCAAAACCCAACCATGACGCTACCTACCTGAAGTTTGCATGTACTCGCTTTACCTGCCTGGGGTTCCTCTGGGTACTCTGGTTTCCTCCCACACTCTAAAGACATGCTAGTAGGTTAATTGGATCCTGTCTAAATTGGTCCTAGTATGTGTATGTATGAATGTGATTTAGGGACCTTAGATTGTAAGCTCCTTAAGGGTAGGGACTGATGTACAATGACTATGTAAAGCGCTGCATAAATTGACAGCGCTATATAAGTACCTGAAATAAATGAATAAACCACTTGACCTCCAGAAGGTTTAACCCCCTTCACGACAAAGGCATTTTTTGCTATTCAGCACTGAGCTAATTTAACTGGCAATTGGGCAGTCATGTAACACTGTACTCAAATTAAATTTGTATAACTTTTATTTACACAAATCGAGCTTTCCTTTGGTGGTAATCACTACTGAGTTTTTTCGTTTTGTTTTTTGCTATATTTACAAATAACCCTATTTTTCTTAGTTTCTGTTATAACATTTTGCAAAGAAATAATCTTTCATCATAAATTTATGCTAAAATGTATTCTGCTACATTTCTTTGGTGGAAATAACCCAAATCAGTGTATTATATTTAGTCTGTAGGAAAGTTATAGAGTCCACAAACTATGGGATATATCTAAAAATTGATCAATCCTGATATAGTGACGGCCTCTCATTTCTTGAAACCCTAAAATGCCTGGACAGTAAAAGTATCCCCAAAATGACCTCTTTTTTGGAAATTAGACAGTCCTAGGTATATAGTAAGAGGCGTGGCAAGTTTTTTGATGTTGTAATTTTTTTGCCACAATTTTTTGAAAAAAAAAATTCCAATATTTTTTTTTAACATACTTTCAGCAGTGCAGTACAGCATCATCCAATGGATGGCGTGGCAGTGTCCATGAACACTGACTGGTGACAGTATGTAAAAATAAATAAATCATTTTTTTTTTCACTTTTTAAACTTCTTTTCAATTTTTTTTTTTTTTTTACATACTGTCATCGGAGTAGTTCTCTGTCCCCATAGTGACACTGTACTACCTTGGGGGGTGATTAGGGATTTGAACTGGCTTTCATTCATGACTCATTCTTAAAGCGGGGTTCCACCCTAAAGTGGAACTTCCGCTGATCGGAACCCTCCCCCCCTCCGGTGTCACAATTGGCACCTTTCAGGGGGTAGAGGGGTGAAGATACCTGTCAAAGACAGGTATTTACACCCACTTCCGGGCATAGACTCCCGTGGGAGTCTTTGCCATTTCCTGTCCTGCCGCGCTGTCTGCTGGGACATACACGGGTCCCAGAGACAGCGCAGACAATTCCTATTGCGCTGCGCGACTCGCGCATTTTGCGCAGTAGGGAACCAGGAAGTGAAGCCGATTCGCTTCACTTTCTGATTCCCTCACCTAGAATGGTGGCGGCAGCAGCCGAGAGCCGAGCCATCGATCGGCCTCGGCTGCCGGCATCGCTGGACCCCGGGACAGGTGAGTGTCCATTTATTAAAAGTCAGCAGCTGTAATATTTGTAGCTGCTGGCTTTTAGTATTTTTTTCCGCAGTACAGTCCCGCTTTAACTATGGTGATGCTGTGATTGGCCCACTGTTATTACATGGTACAGGGTGCTGTTAATGGCCCAGATACCATGTGATCACTGGTGACCAACTACAGATCACACATAGTAGTAAACAATGATGTTGTAAATGGATTCCCTTTCATGACTCTTGTTTACTATGTGTCATGTGATTGCACATCGGTCACATGGTAACTGGGTCGTTTACGGCAGCCCCATACAGAGCACCACAATGGACAAAGCGGTTGTAAAGGGTATCACTGCATACCCCAGGGGAGGTGCACAGTGCGCATGAGCACCACAATGTACAGGTATTTTGCAGTGCCTGGGGGAGCCTCAAGTGGTTAATGACACTTTAAAGAAAGGCAGATCTAAAAGACACAAAATAATTGAACTCTATAATCATAAATATATCCACCTGATTGTATTTTTTTTTTTTTTTTTTTATGCAAGCAGTGTAAGTACCTGAATTTGGCCTAGATTCAGTCCTGCAGTTCCTGTAAAGCATATATCAGAATAGGGGAGGGAGCATACACATAAGGAACCAACCTTTTAAAATATGCATAGAGGGAGAAAGCAGAATGAAAAAGATACTAGTAGATACAAATTGTTTGGAAAGTAAAGCATCTTATCTGTGTATTTAATTGTTTAGCCGCAGTTCAGATTTAACCTGTTGCCTACTGCTTTTCCCCCTTCTTCAAAGATTTTTTGTGAGGCTATGGCTTTCATTAACCTTTTTGGTAAAATAAGACTCGGACTGAATTTAATAAATTTTGCCAGTAATGCCGCGTACACACGATCGAATTGCTTACTTAGTCCGGCAAACAATCCGGCGGATAGTCCGGCGGACTTTCTACCGAACGGAACTTGGTCACACACAGACACACAGAAAGTCCGGCGTTTGCTAGCGCGATGACGTACAGCACGTACGACAGGACTAGAAAAAAGAAGCTCAATAGCCAGTAGCCAATAGCTTCCTTTTCGTAATTTGCTTCTAAGCATGCGTCATTCTTAGTCCGCCGGACTAGCATACTGACGAACGTATTGTCCGCTGAAACCCAAGTCCGGCGGTAAGATTGGACTGCAAAAATACTTTCTAAGTCCGCCGGACTTTACGATGAGAAAGTCCGCTGAAGCCCACACATGATCGAATTGTCCGGTGAAATGCGTTTCGGCGGACTAAGTACGCCGGACAATTCGATCGTGTGTACGCGGCATTAGAGAACCTCAAATCCAGTACATTTGCCAACAGGGATACTACTGTATGGTAATCGATCTGTGATTTTCATAATTTCCTAAACACAACACCCCATTTGTGCTTCTGTACGAACTGAACCGGCAAAGGTATGCTCTGTTATGTAAGAATAATGATTACAATTATGGAATTTGATTTATTTTTTATTTTTTTGTAAAGCTGGGGTTGTGCAAAACTCCAAAAGGGTAACAGAACGTAACCATTGCAGAGGATGCATCCGCATGTACTTCAAGACCCGTAAATGTTTTGTTTTCGACCCTCCCTCCGGGAGCAGTGATGTGCTTCAGAGGATGGATGAAGTGTCCGAGGAAGAAATCAGCCCAACATTTCTGGCTCAGGCTGAGAAGTTCTGTACATACATTTACGAAAAATCTGAAGTGAAATATCTGGATCAAATTCACATAGCGACGGGAAAAAGTATGTTTATCTATTCTAACTTTTTGATAAAGTGATTTAAAGTTAAGCTTTTAGTACTTATTGCTTAGGAGTATGCTACTTTCTTAGTAGTAGAATACATCAAAGGGATGGGGGTTTATGTTTTTCATAACACCATTAAAGCTGGGACCCCTCTATATTAAAGCCATATCTGAGCAAAACTGGCAGTCATGCATGGGTTTTTCATCCATCCTGCTGCCACCCATTTATAATTACAAAAAAACAAACAATAATCCCAAGCCAATGTTAACACACTTAAATAAACCATTATGTGATGCCTCTTTTGGGACTGAAGACCAGTGCCCACTGTTGCAGTCGAGGCCCATCGACGATCACTATTGTTGTTGTCCCTTGCTTTTATATTACCACACCACTGACCTTGTGTGAAACCAATGGACTCAATGAGTAGAGTTGGGCAAACAGTTAAAACTGAGCAAAAGTTTGACCAGAACCTCACCTGTTTGTCCGATTGGCGAACACCTGAATTTGCGGGATGCAGCATGGGATGTTCATCTGTGGAACAGCCCACAGTGCACTGCTCGCTGCACATTGTATTCTAGGGTCCTAATTGGAAGATTATATATTTAGCTCACAGCACACTGATTCCTCTGCTGTTAGTAGTAATGTTAGCCCGTCCTGCTCCCCCCTACCGTAATCTCCCAACTAAGGAGCTATCACAGTCTCTCATCAAGTGGGCCTGACCTTGTCCACCCTTTATACCAAGATCTGCCATTCGTGAGATAGACTTGCCATCAGAGTCATCAGCTCCTCACCAGCTCTCCCACATCCACCATCTCAGGCAGCAGGTGGTTCTTGTCCTTTGGTTGCTATATGATGATGTTAGAAATCATTACAGGAGGGTGTGACAGATGGCAAGTAGCAGGATGGAGCAGTTTTGGTGCACATGGCTATCCCATTGGACACCAGTCCTGTTGTCTTGTTTTTTTTTCAAAATAGCTTAGATTATCATCTTCTAGTAATTGAAAGCTTACAGGAGTAGTCATAACCTACAAAATATTAGAAACGTACATCTTGAAATATCTGACACCTTTTTCTTATGACTTGGCCAATGATCAATATTAATACTTTCTACCTAAGTAGCCCAACTTTGTTGCTATCCATTCTTACCAAGCCAACTGGCAGACCTTGGCATCTTAGCTACACAAGGCACACCAAAACAGTAGTGCGTATGCTGAAAGGAAAAGATTTTCCATTCTAAAAGGGTCCTAAATGTCTTTTCCATTTTCAGTGCTAGGAGAGATGGCGACTCTCTACACGAAAGCCATAATGTCTTCTAAAGCCACTTCCATGGAGAATGTAGTGATGAGCATATCAAAGATAGAGAATGAAGCGGCTGTTCGGGAGGCAACTGAGCACTATGAGAAGATGATGAGAGAGAGAGGACGATTCCCCACAGAGACAGACAAAGAGTTTACAGAGTTGAGCATACAGTGTGAGAAAGAAGCTCTTCAGATATTCATGAAAAAGTCCTTCAAGGACTCTGAACTCAGCTTCCAGAAAAAGTATATGGTAATGTTTTATCATGGTTATATGATAGTTTACGTTTTTGGAGTTGTTTTCGAGATGTGCAATGAAAGATCACAAATACATGTATGTATAACATTTAATTAAGTAATGACAGATACAGATAACAAATGTAATAATATTAGAAAATATAACAGGAATACTTAACTAAAGATGATTTTTCGGCACAGAGTCCTGCCCACTTGCGCTATATGGCACAGATGATTAGACCAGATGCATGCATGATGCCGCTCTGGAGACGATACTGAATATTCCAAGTTTTAGATGTAATATATACAGGATGAGTTGTTAGGATTTGACCAATTGTAAACATTACCTTCTAAAGAAGATGGCACATTCCTGAAAGAAAATTAGTGGGCCACCTTGTCCACATAGTCAGTTTACAATTGCATTCTTATAGCATGAAGTCATCTAAGGTAACTAGACTTTGGAAGCTTGCTTTCTTGGATATTGTGAGACAACTTTAATAAGGAAAATATAACATTTCCCCATCAGGAAAGCATATATACAGTATTTGTTTATATCATTGTATATCTGAAGGTCAAAAAATATCAGATTAGGCTTATGCCTAAACGTTTCATTGGTGAAATGATTTGGGCCATGTTCCATGAAAGTGTCGTTGTGTTGGGTCACTTTAGCCATTGAAGTACATCCTAAACAGCCCTAAATCTCCCCAATTTATAGTTTCATGTTAGGTCAATGGATGGACCTTCATATTGTCAATATATTTAACTTCCCAACAGGAGAATATGGAGCGGAAAAAACATGAATTTTCTGAAATGAATAAGATGAAGTCCCTCAAATACTGTGAGGAGCTAATAAGAAAACATTCCAAAGACCATGAGGAAGCCATTAGACAAGGTCTGTACTGCACTCCAGGAGGGTACCAGAAGTTTCAGGAGGATATGGGCCAGATAGTGGAGAGATACAACAAGGAACCAGGGAAAGGTCTACAAGTCAGTGTTCTGTTTATGCGGCAAAACAAGATTTTTTTTTGTTTGTTTACATTAACATTGAACTACAGTATATACCATTGCAAAAAAAAAACTCAAACCTCAACTCTTTCACAATGAAAGTGTTTAAAAATGAAAATTAAAAAATCATTATTATATAAATTGTTCACTGTTTCTGGATCAAATGAGTGAAGATTTCTTAAAGATATATAATTATTAATTTAACATTTTTATTATGTTCTATAAGTTTTTCAAAATAATTAGATTAGATTTCATATTGCAGGCAGAGTCTGTGCTTCAGAACTTTACTATGACAAAAGAAACTCTTAAAATCTCCATTATGAAGGCTGACGAGACTTTGACTGAGCAGCAGAAGAAAGATGAAGGTATCAAATTATTAATATTAAAACACAGTTATTATTGTTACTATTGTAGTGCTACCCCTTTAGGAGCCATTGGATTTTTGGGTCCCCCTCACAAGCACAGTCAGGCAACCTGAATTTCCTGGAATTCCTTCAGTAGTTAAGAACCAGTGCCAGGTGTTTTGTTTTTGGTTTGATGGGGGGTGAACTTGGATGGACATAGGAAGGTATGGGATGCCCAGAACTGTGACTTGAATGTAGCTAGAGGACTTGAAACTGTCTCTGGCTACCAAAAATCACAAGGCTGTCCTCCCATAGGATAAACAGAACAGCTCAACTGGTAAAACAAGGTTTCCAATCACTGAATGCAGGTGCTCTATGTCCGTAGAAAACAGCAAGGCACCTGGCTGCTTCTTAGCCCTTGTACACACAGTCGGACATTCTGCCAACCAAATCCGTTGGATTTTGTCCGACGGATTTTATCCGACGGATTGTGTCCGAAACTGTTGCATACACACGGTCAGACCAAGTTGTCGGAAAATCCGATATCGTTCAGAACGTGATGACGTTATTTCGTTACGACGGGACTACGTTCAGGCTAGTAGCCAATAGCTTTGATGTAGGAATTTGATCTGAGCATGCGTGGCACTTTGTCTGATCAAAATTCTCTACACATGATCGGAGTATGTCCGATCGGACCAGTTTGTCGGAAAATATTTGGAAAGTTGGAAAATTGGGTTCGACGGATATTCCGCCGGAAACAGTCTGATGGAGACCACACATAGTCGGATTATCCGACAAAATGGTCCGATAGGACACGTTCCATCGGAATCTCTGATCATGTGTACAAGGGCTTAGATTCCCCAAGCAGGAGGTGTAGGGTAGCTGTACTGGCTATATGTGTCTCCAAGCTGTCATGTGTACGCGGCATAAGAGCTAAATTTAAAGTGTTACTAAACCTCTGCATTCACTATATCTGGTGTCCCACAGTACACAGGACATGGAAATGTAATTATTTTAGTAAATATAAACTGCTAAATACCTCTTCTCATCAGCAGTATATAGCAGTCTTGTGACTTCTATCAGTTCCTAGTAAAGCTTGTAGGAGGACGTTTCATTCTCCCTGATCCTCTGTCTGGACAGTGCTGATTGGCCCTGTGCTGATCACATGTACTTTCTCAAGAAAAAAAAAAAAAACTCTCTAGCATTACACACTAAACTGAGCATGTGCAGCCCATCCCCTGGCTCTGTAAATATCAGGTTATTTTATTGGAGACGGTAAAAGAAGAGGAGAATCAGAGAAGACAGGATCAAACAGCCTTTTCCCTGGTGAGTATTATGCCGCGTACACACGATCGAAATTCCGGCCAGAAAAAGACAGATGAGAGCTTTTCATCGGAAAATGCGACCGTGTGTATGCTCCATCGGAATTTAGCTGTCTGAATTTCCGCCAGCCAAAAATTGATAGCATGTTCTCAATTTTCCAGACGGAAAAACTTCCTATTGGAAATTCCGATCGTGTGTATGCAACTCCGACACGCCAAAAATCACGCACGCTCAGATTCAACTACGAGACAGAAGTTATTGGCTACTGGCTATTGAACTTCCTTTTTCTAGTCCCGTCGTACGTGTTGTACGTCACCGCGGAATTTGGTGTGACCGTGTGTAGGCAAGACAGCTTGAGCCGAATTCCATCGGAATTCCATCGGGAAAAACCATCAGAGCTTTCTCCGAGGAGAATTTCCGATCGTGTGTACGCAGCATAACAAGCACGCTTTACTGTATATACAGACTGATTTTAATGTTGCGGGTTCAGTAACACTTTAAAAAATATAAAAACTCTGCTTCAGTCTTGGCTTTACAAGTAATTCAGAATGATATACAGTATCACCATCACATAAAAAAAAAAAAACTGATCTCCTTATTTAACAGAAAACAGATCCTGTAGAAGAATGGAGGAACTGGAAAAGAAAATAAAGGAATTCAAAATGTCACAAGAGTCTAAAAAAGCTGAAGAGGAAAAGCGAGCTGCCGATATGAACTTGACAGCATTGCTGGAGAAGAAGCTGAGTGATAATCAGATGATGCAGGAAAAACTCAACCTAGTAATGCAAGCAAAGGAAAGAGTAAGTGCTATGGGAGATCTATGTCAACCCAGGGATATGTGGGAGGTGAAGAGCCCTCTATGATACGTAAGGCTTTTTTCCTGAGAGAATAGGTACAGGTACTCCTCTCTTCCAAGTCACCCCTTGTCTCCGCCCCCTACCCATCTCCAAATTCCATCCTACGGAGTCACCCACCCCCAAGTACCGCCCCTTTTAGAAAAAAAAAACAGTATCAAGTATCATTTTGTGGTGTTAAGTAAATTGCATGGAATTTGTTAAAGAGGAGGTAAAGCTTTAATAAAAATACAAATAGACCCCGCAATGCAAAGGCATAATGAGCTAGTATGCATAGCATACTAGCTCATTATGAATAGCTTAACTGAGATGAAAGCCCCCAAAGCGACCCTCGTCATCCTCCTCCGACGCCGCCATGATACCCAGAGTGACTTCCGGGTATCGCGGCTCCGGCGCTGTGACTGGCAGAGCCGCGATGATGTCACCCCGCGCATGCGCGCGGGAGCCGCCACTAACGGCGTGATTGCCGTTAGCAGCAGCATGCTTAATGCCGCTGTCTATGGCGCATGCCTGTCATTTGCAAATATCTCTTAAACTGTGTAGGTTTAGGAGATATTTCTTGGACCTACAGGTAAACCTTAATCTAGGCTTACCTGTAGGTCAAAGTGGTCTGTAAGCCCGGGTTCCCACTATAACCCACTGCGGAATGCACAGGAGTGCTGCGCGTCTATGTTACCCATCAGGGTCGATTCTATGCCTGCATTCGGCCCTGAAACGGAGCCAAGGACGCACTCGTTTTTTTTTTGCAGTGCACTCTGCAGCCACCCCGGAGATATGTGAAACGGCTCCATAGGGAGCTAGTCACATTCTCCTACTATGCGAATTAGATGCCGGGAAACGCACATCTAATTCGCATAGGTGTGAATGGGGGGTAAGGGTTTACAACCACTTTAATGATAATAAGAAATGCAATAAAATAGATCCCCTGCAACCAGCAACAATACCCCCCCCCCCCCCTCCCCCAGCTACAACAGATCCTAGAGCAGTGATGGTGAACCTTGGCACTCCAGATGTTTTGAAACTACATTTCCCATGATGCTCCACTACACTGCAGAGTGCATGAGTATCATGGGAAATGTAGTTCTAAAACATCTGGAGTGTCAAGGTTCGCCATCACTGTCCTAAAGCAACAATAGGCCCCCCGCAAAAAGAATACCCCCTAACAACAACAGATGAACCCCAGAAACAATAGACCCCTACAAGAGACCTGTTGTTGGCCAACCACTACCAACCAGCCAACTGCCGATCTCTCAGCAGCCAGCATTAAAGAGGAAGTAAACCCTGATGAGTTTACTTCCTCTATCATTCCCTGCAAAGGTAAAGCATAATGGACTACTATGCATCGCATAGTAGTCCATTATGTGTCACTTACCTGACACAGGAGCCAGCGAAGTCACCGCTGTCCTCTGTAGTCCGGCGCATCCATCTTCTTGGTGGGTCTCGCTGCTCCGCCGCTGTCATTCGGCGAAGCCGCAATGACGTCACTCTCGCGCATGCACACGGGAGCCGCCACGCGCGGCATATTCGCCGTTGACAGTGCCGCGCTCAGTGCACCTGCGCGCTGCTGTCTACGGCGCATGCGCATGCGGTGCCTGTCTTTCGGCAAATATCTCCTAAACCGTGTAGGTTTAGGAGATATTTCTTGGACCTACAGGTAAGCCTTAATCTGTTGTAAGGGTTTACAACCACTTTAATAGACCCTCCAGCAGCCAGCAACAATAGACCACTTTCTTAACAGTAGATCCCTCCCAGCAACAATTGACCCCACCAGCAACATAAGACAACCCCAACAACAATAGACCCCTCCTTCAACAATAGACCACCCCTCTTCCCAGCAACAATAAAAAACCCAGAAGTCAGCATCAATGGACCCTCCAGCATTCCCCAGCACCCCTTGCCATTACATACATTCAGTGCTGAAGGTGCCGCCCACGTTCCCGGGATGAAAAAAAAGCCCTGATGATACTACAAGGAGAGGTCACCATCAGCTGTTACTGGCAGGGATGTAAAATATTGGGTTAATTGGAATACAAAGGGAAAGTGAGGTGTCAATGGCTGGACATGATGGCGGTTGGGAACACTAGGAAGGAAGGGATATGGTAGAGATTAAAGGCAATAGCAGTTTTAGATAGACACAAGTGTACCAAAACATGAAGGACATTCAAGAAAATTGGAGCTTTCTAAATAAAAGTTCTTGTGACACCTTTTCTATTAATGAGTTTTGTCCTTTGTGTTTACGCAGGAACAAGGCTTGTACACCAGGCAAGGGTTTTATGAAGAAGCCGACATGTACCACCACCAGATTAAAGACTTAAAAGGAGAGACAGAAAAACTGAAAGAAACTTCATGGGTGGATTCTGCAGTTGATGTGTTCTGCGGTATTGCACCATTATTTTCATGGCAGGTGGCCGTTGTTGCCGGCGTGGTAAAGACGGCACGTAGCTTCTTCAAGAAGAAGGGTTCATAAAAAAAAACAACGTATTTTCTGACATATAGACATCGTGTTTATCACTTTGAAATTACAACTGTTCTTGCTTCCTGTTTTTTTTTTTTTTTTTTTTATAGCAATAAAATATTCACCATAAACACATGAAGCCATCAGTATCTGTTCTTCTTTTTTTCTCACAATGTGCTTCCGTCACAATAAGGATGTGGGTTTTTCTAACTTAGGCTGGATTCACATCTATGCATGTTTATTGCTTTTTGCTTTTTTTTGTTGTGCAAATCTACAAAATGCAAAAAAGCTAAACTGCCATAGCTGTGGATCCAGCCTTAAAGCAGACCTTGCACTCCAGGAAAGATCTGCTTAACCACTTCAGCCCCGGACCAATTGTCAGCCTAAGGACCAGAGGTCTTTTTACAATTTCGCACTGCACTGATTAAACTGGTAATTGCGCTGTCATGCAATGTTGTACCCAAACTAAATTTGCGTCCTTTTCTTCCCACAAATAGAGCTTTCTTTTGATGGTATTTGATTGCCTCTGCGATTTTTATTTTTTGCGATATAAATGGGATAAGACCGAAAATTTCGAGAAAAAAAGATATTTTCTACTTTTTGTTATAAGAAAAATTGAATAAACTCAATTTTAGTCATACATTTAGGGCAAAATTTATTCAGCCACATGTCTTTAGTAAAAAAAATGTCAATAAGCGTATATTTATTGGTTTGCGCAAAAGTTATAGCGTCTACAAACTAGAGTACATTTTCTGGAATTTACACAGCTTTTAATTTATGACTGCCTATCTCATTTCTTGAGGTGCTAAAATGGCAGAGCAGTACAAACCCCCCCCCCCCCCCAAATGACACCATTTTGGAAAGTAGACACCCCAAGGAAATTGCTGAGGGGCATGTTGAGCCCATTGAATATTTTTTTTTTTGTCCCAAGTGATTGAATAATGACACAAAAAACAAAACAAAAAGTTGTCACTAAATGATATATTACTCACACATGCCATAGTTATATGTGAAATTGCACCCCAAAATATATTCTGCTGCTTCTCCTGAGTACGGGGATACCACATATGTGGGACTTTTCTAGCCGCGTACGGCACCCCGAAAACCAATCACTTCCTTCAGGATTTCTAAGGGTGCAAATTTTTGATTTCACTCCTCACTACCTATCACAGTTTCGAAGGCCATAAAATGCCAAAATAGCACAAAACCCCCCCAAATGACCCCATTTTGGAAAGTAGACACCCCAAGCTATTCACTGAGAGGCATGTTGAGTCCATTAAATATTTTAAATTTTGCCACAAGTTGCAGGAATATTACAATTTTTTTTTTTTGCACAAAGTTGTCACTAAATTATATATTGCTCACACATGCTATGGGTATAAGTGAAATTACACCCCAAAATAAATTCTGCTGCTTCTCCCGAGTACGGGGATACCACATGTGGGGGACGTTTTGGGAGCCTAGCCGCGTACGGGACCCTGAAAACCAAGCACCGCCTTCAGGATTTAAATATAAAACGCTACCAAAAAAACTGTTAGCGATCGCAGGGATCAGGCCTGACTCTACGATCGCTGCAGTTATGCGTTTAGTGTTTTGTAAGTGACAGCGATCAATGGATACTGCACTTGGGTGGGCTGGGCGGAGGGGCAAAACGCAGGTGCCAGCAGGTATCTGGGCTGATCCCGCTAACAATGCGTTTTTTTGGAACCCTAAACTGCTGGGGACGCTAGTATAGATCTGATCAGATCAGATATTGATCTGTTCAGATTCTATACCACTACGGGAGGTTTATGCTTTGCGTGTGGGTGTTAGCGGTACTGGCACTAACCTAGTGCTGCCTGGGGTGACGCAGACCCTGACCCTAAAACCTAATTGATATCACTCGCCGGGTGATCAGGGGGTTAAACCTTTATTGGGTAATAAATGGTGGGTGCCCTGATGCTATAAAAAGCAAACTAACCAGAGTCACCTGTAACACTTATACGGTGATCACTGATGAAAGGGTTAACTAGGGGCAATCAGGGGGTTAAAAACCTTATTAGATAGTATATGGGGGTCCCTGGTGCTATATAAAAACCTGACGGGGAACCTAAATAATGAACTGGCTAACCAGCGTCACCAGTGGCACTTATATGGTGATCGCTGGTGAAAGGGTTAACTAGGGGCAATCAGGGGGTTAAAACCATTATTGGGTAGTATATGGGGGTACCTAACGCTATAAAAATCTGGTGATGAACCTAAAAAAATAACTATCTACCTAGCGGCACCAGTGACACTAATGCAGCGATCAGAAAAATGATCGCTTAGTGACACTGGCAAAAGGGGGTGAAAGGGTTAACTAGGGGCAATCAGGGGGTTAAAAACATTATTGGGTAGTATATGGGGGTACCTAACGCTATAAAACCTGGCGGTGAACCTAAAATAATAACTAGCTACTTAGCGGCACCAGTGACACTAATGCAGCGATCAGAAAAACGATCGCTAATGCCGCGTACACACGATCAAACAAGCGGGTGGAAAAGTCCGGCAAACTGAAGTCCGCCGGACAATCCCCCCGTTTGTAGCCTCCGGCATACTTTTTTGACCCGAAAGTACAGCGGACTTAGAAAGTAGTTTTGCACTCCAATCTTCCCGCCGGGCTCGCATTTCGGCGGACAATCCGGCCGTGTGTGTGCCAGTCCGCCGTACTTTTGAAATGAGCCCGGAGAAAAGTCCGCTCATTTCGAGCGGGTCTCCAGGTAAGCGGGGCCTGCGAAGGAGTCGTCGCTGGCCCCGCCACCTGGTATGGACTTAAAGGGGAACCCTAATGCCGAAAAAAATCGGCGTGGGGTCCCCCCAGGTCCACATCAGACCCTTGTCCGAGCACGCTACCCGGCCGGCCAGGAAAAGGGGGTCTGCGGGCGGGGGGCTTATCGCAATCCGGGAGCCCCCTTTAATAAGAGTGCCCCCGGATATTGGCCCTCCACCCTATGTGAATGAGTATGGGGTACAATGTACCCCTACCCATTCACCTGTAAAATAAAGTACAAAAAAAACACAACGCACAAGATAAAATAGTTTATTGCACAGCTTCGGGGGTCTTCCGTCTTCGGGGGTCTTCTCGCCGGACTCCTCCGCTATCTTCTTGTAACTCTTTTACTAGCGGAGGAGCCCGGCTTTCTTCCTCGTCGCGGCCTCTTCTTCCGACTTCGGGGGTCTTGTCCCCCTCTTCGGTTCTTCTGCCGGGCCACCGCGCCTTCTTCTAGCTCTTTTACAGGCAGTGGCCCGGTCTTCTGTCGCCGCCGCCTTCTGTTCTTCTCTTCTTCTGTTCTTCTCTTCAGATGTTGCCTCGTCGCTCGCTCCGCTCACAATGACGGGGACCGGGCACGCGGCGACTTATATAGGGACATCCCGCATGATGTCCCCGCCCATTATGGTGTCACAGTCCCAGAGGATGCTAGGACTGTGGCATCATAATAGGCGGGGACATCATCCGGTGATGTCCCTATATAAGTCGCCGCGTGCCCGGTCCCCGTCATTGTGAGCGGAGGACTCGACGAGGCAACATCTGAAGAAGAAGAAGAAGAGAAGAACAGAAGGAGGCGGCGGCCGCGGCGGCGACCGCGGCCGCGGCGGCGACGGCGGCGACAGAAGACCGGGCCACCTCCTGTAAAAGAGCTAGAAGAAGGCGCGGTGGCCCGGCAGAAGAACCGAAGAGGGGGACAAGACCCCCGAAGTCGAAAGAAGAGGCCGTGGCGAGGAAGAAAGCCGGGCTCCTCCGCTAGTAAAAGAGCTACAAGAAGATAGCGGAGGAGTCCGGCGAGAAGACCTCCGAAGACGGAAGACCCCCGGAGCTGTGCAATAAACTATTTTATCTTGTGTGTTGTGTTTTTTTTTGTACTTTATTTTACAGGTGAATGGGTAGGGGTACATTGTACCCCATACTCATTCACATAGGGTGGGGGGCCGGTATCCGGGGGCCCCCTTATTAAAGTGGGCTCCCGGATTCCGATAAGCCCCTCACCCGCAGACCCCGACAACCAACGGCCAGGGTTGTCGGGAAGAGGCCCTTGTCCTCATCAACATGGGGACAAGGTGCTTTGGGGTGGGGTCGTCCCCCCCTTTCCTGGCCGGCCGGGTAGCGTGCTCAGACAAGGGTCTGATGTGGACCTGGGTGGACCGTTGGGGTTCCCCTTTAAGTCCATACCAGGTGGCGGGGCCAGCGACGTCTCCTTCGCGGGCCCCGCCTACCTGGAGCCGGGCTCTAAATGAGCAGACTTTTCTCCGCGTGCGTGGGCGAGTCCGTTCATTTCAAAAGTAGGGCGGATAGTACGGCGGACTTAGTACGCCGTATTAGCCCGCTGAAAAAGTGCCGTGTGTGGGCAAGTAGCCCGTTCGGAAAGTCCGATGGACAGTCTGGCGGGAAGTCCCCCAGACTAAGTCCGTCGGATAGTCGGCTACGTGTGTACGTGGCATTAGTGACACTGGCAAAAGGGGGTGAAAGGGTTAACTCTAGGGGCAATCAGGGGGTTAAACCTTTATTGGGGGGTAGGGGGCTACCCTGGACCTAACACTAACTGCCTTGACAGTTTTTACTGTCACAGCTGACACTGAATGCAGTGATCAGTAAATAAATGATCACTGCAATCAGTGACACTGTGACTGGGAGGGGGGGACGGGGGGGATCGGGGTGGGGTGATCGGGGGGGATTTGTGTGCCTATGTGTGCCTACGTGTCAGTGTAGTGTTGGTGCACTTACTTTTTCTGTTCTCCTCGCAGTCCGGTCAAAAAGACCGCCCCGAGGAGAATGACATCACTTCCTCCCTACCTGTGTTTACTATACACAGCGGAGGAAGATTCTCATTCGTCGGGAGCGATCGAGAGGGGATGACCAGAAACCAATGGCCATCCCCTCATCCCGGATCACTCCTGAAGCTAAACGGACCGCCGCATCCAGCAGGAGGAGGTCCGATCGGACCCCCCACCCGCTGGAAGGCGAGCACGTACATGTACGTGCTTGTGCCTGTCGGTGCCATTGCGCCGACGTACATTGCCATGCGGCGGTCCTTAAGTGGTTAATTAGGCTTGGTTCTCACCAATGCATGATGCAGTTGATGTATATTCCGGCTGGATTCACACCTATGGCATTTTTTGTGCTTTTTGCATTTTGCAGATTTGCCCAACAGAACGTGTTCCATAGGAAACCATGTTAGATGGACTGTAGGGCAAATCTGCAAAATGCAAAAAGCACTAAAACTGCCATAGGTGTAAATCCAGCCTCCAGGAGCATTTTGCATTTTTCAATACACGTTTTTGATCCATTGAAGTCTATGGAACCAAAAACACAACCTGCTGGCCCTTTCAATAAAATGCACAGATGTGTACTGTGACCCATAGGAAACCATGTTACCTAACTAAACTCCAAAAGGTTCCCCCCCCCCCCCCCTTCATGACCAGGTCATTTTTTTGTGATACGGCACTGTGTCGCTTTAACTGATAATTGCGCGGCCGTGCGACACTTTATCCAAATAAAATTGACGTCCTTTTTTCCCCACAAATAGAGCTTTCTTTTGGTGGTATTTGATCACCTCTGCGGTTTTTATTTTTTGATCTATAAACAAAAAATACCAACAATTTTGAAAAAAAAAAAGACCAATTTTTTTTTACTTTCTCCTTTAAAACATACCCCATAATTTTTCTTAAAACTAAAATTCCTTCATCAATTTAGGCCAATATGTATTCTGCTGCATATTTTGGTTAAAAAAAAAAAAAAAAACATAAGCGTATATTGATTGGTTTGCTCAAAAGTTATAGCCTCTACAAACTATGGGATATATTTATGCAATTTTTTATTCATTTTTTCTTTACTAGTTATGGCAGCGATCAGTAATTTTTAGTGGGGCTGTGACATTGTGGCGGACAAATCAGACACCTGACACTTCTTGGGGACCAGTGACATTATCACAGTAACCAGTGCTACAAAAATGCACTGTCACTGTACTAATGACACTGGCAGGGAAGCGGTTAACATCAGGGGCGATCAAAGGATTGAATGTGTCCCACGGGATGCTTTCTAACTGTGGGGGATGTGCTTTCACTAAAGGAAACCAAAGATCCGTGTTTCTGCTTAGCGGAAACACAGGATCTCCATTTCCCTCTCTGGCAGAACAGCAGTCTGCTTTGTTTACATAGGCAGACCGCCATTCTGCCTCTCCTCAAAATGATTGGCAGGTCCTGGCAGACATTGTGTCAGGGGAAGCGGGGCTCCGGCCGCGCACTCGGGCCCCAGAGCTGAAGAAAGACATTATGGTGAGGTACGTGATTTTGCGCTTCAGGGCCACCCTGCTGCAGTAAATGTACGTGGGGCTGTCCTTAAGTGGTTAATGGACTGTAGCGTGTTTCTGCAAAACTGAAAATACACTGAAAAATGCATAGGTGTGAACCAGGCCTTATACCTAAAACACTACATGAAATGTAAAAAAAGAAGCTGTATCGGGAACTATGGATAATAAACGAACCTTTCTTTTGACTTCCATGGTGGAGGAAGTGGTATCCCATGGGACACTGCGTACTGCAAAACTCAAGAGAAGATTGCGACACAGTACTGAATTGACTCTTCAGGTCTGGTATGAATTTTTAGGGGAACCCCACGCCAAAATAATAAAAATAAAACGGCATGGGGTCCCACCCAAATTCTTACCAGACCCTTATCTGAGCATGCAGCCTGGGCAGGCCAGAAAGGGGGGGGGGACTAGTAAGCCCCCACCCTCCTAAACAATACTAGGCCACATGCTCACAACATGGGGGGATGCTTTGGGACAAGGGCCTCTTCCCCACAACCCTGGCCGATGGTTATGGGGGTCTGTGGGCAGGGGGCTTATCAAAATCTGACTGCTCCCTTTAACAAGGGGGTCCTCAGATGCTGCCCCCCTATGTGAATGAGTATGGGGTACATTGTACCCCTATTCACTCACCAAAAAGTGTCAATTAAAAAAAAAAAAACACCCCCACCCCTTACCTATTTAAGAACTGTCAGATGGTGGAGTAGGCAGACGGCAGTTGGCCTTCGACGAGTACTGAGCTTCTTTTTCTTTATTTTTTTCTGGACCGACAGTGCTGCAGGGGTGTGATTGATGATGGATCTACATCAGTGGACATTGTCTTTGGATTTTTAGTAAAGGAATTGTCATAAACTGTGTTTGTGTTTTTTTTCTAATTGTAAGATCCCCAGCCCACTGTCATGGGGCAATGGGGGGGGGGGGATTGGGAGGAGAGTTGCAAAAGCGGGGAACCACCCTAAAAACAGGTGGAACATGTCACATGTTCCCAAAGGTGAACTCATCTTTTAAGGGCCACTGGTGGAAGATGGGGATAAGGTATGTAAAATATTCAGCTTTTCTTCCCACAGGTTTCTTTTATGCTTTCATGTAACATTTTAGGAAGAGGTAGGTGGACACCGTTAGTGAGGTTTATTTAAACCCAACGTCTATTTTTAGCATAATTCTAATATTAACCACTTGCTGCCCACCATATAGCAGAATGACGACTGCAAAGTGGTTAAGTTATCCTGACTGGGCATCATATGAGGATAAGCTGATTGCACACGCGCGGCCACGAGGGCGCGCAGCAGGACGATCGAAACACTGCATCTCCGATCCTGATGAAAAGCCTATAACGCATGCTATTTACCATGTGATCAGCTGTGTCCAATCAAAGCTCATCACATGCTAACCAGGAAGTACCGTTTATCAACTTTTCCTCTACCCGCACTGACAAGGCGCATGTAAAGTAGAGCCGATCAGCGGCTCTCCTGACAGGGCAGTGCATTGATTATCAGTGCAGGCCCACCAGGGATGCCCACTAGAGCCCACCAGGGATACCAATCAGTGCCCATTAGGGATGGCTGTCAGTGTCTTTTCATTCAGGGCTGCCTATCAGTGTCACCTATCAGTGCCCATCAGCGTCGCCTGTAAGTGCCCATCAGTGCCACCAGTGAATGCCCATCAGTGCTGCCTGTAAGTGCCCATCAGTGCCACCCATGAATGCCCATCAGTACTGCCTGTAAGTGCCCATCAGTGCCCCCCATGAATGCCCATCAGTGCTGCCTGTAAGTGCCCATCAGTGCCCCCCATGAATGCCCATCAGTGCTGCCTGTAAGTGCCCATCAGTGCCACCCATGAGTGCCCATCATTGCTGTCTATCATGCCCATCAGTGTAGCATATCAGTGCCTCATCATCAGTGCCCATCAGCGAAGGAGAAAACATACTTATTTACAAAATTTTATAACAGAAACAAAGAAACACTTTTTTTTTTTTCAAAATTTATTTTTTTATTTATTTATATAAGAAAGCTCTATTGGTGTGAAAAAAAAAAAACAATATACATTTTGTTTGGATACAGTGTTGCATAACAGCGCAGTTGTCTTTCAAAGTATGACAGCTCTGATAGCTGAAAATTAGCCTGGGCAGGAAGGGGTGAAAGTGGCCGGCATTGAAGTGGTTAACTGTGCATGCCTATGGAAACTTGCTGGTTACTAGTTTCATAGTTAGTGAGGTTGAATAAAGACACCAGTCCATCCAGTTCAACCTGAGTGAGTGTCTACAATTGTCCCTATCCCTGTACATTGCACACTCACATCAGTCCATACTCTCAAGGAGCCCACAATCCAAGGTCCCCACTCATACACTAGGGCCAATTTTGGACAGAAGCCAATTAACCTACCAGCATGTCTTTGGAGTGTGGGAGGAAACCGGAGTACCCGGAGGAAACCCACGCAGGCACAGGGAGAACATGCAAACTCCAGGCAGGTAGTGTCGGGGATATGAACCAGTGACCCTTCTTACTGCTAGGTGAGAGTGCTAACCACTACACCACTGTGCTGATTACAGTTGCTAGACACTCATTTACTTTCCAGATAATGACAGTAGAGATACTAGGCAGATGTTCAAGAGGTGCAGCGCTATATGCTCTAAACAAATTTCCTTTGAATAGAAATATATCTAAACCCACACCGGTGTAAAATTATTCCCCCGAGTGACAAATTAACCACTCGCCCTCTGGAAGAATAACCCCTCTTTATGACCAGGTCATTTTTTGCGATATGGCTCTGCATTACTTTAACTGATAATTGCGCGGTCATGCAACGCTGCACCCAAATAAAATGTATGTTATTTTTTTTCCTACAAATAGAGCTTCCTTTTGGTGGTATTTGATCTGGATTTTTGCATTGCTTGCTCTATAAACAAAAAGGCCGACAATTTTGACAAAAGACCATATGTTGGAAAACATATCCAATAAGTTATAGTGTTTACAAACTATGGGATATATACTGGAGTTTTTACAATTTTTTTATTTTTTTATACTAATAATGGCGACCATAAGAGACTCATAGCAGGACTGCGATATTACCGCAAACAATCTGACACTAATGCCGCGTACACACGATCGAATTGTCCGGCGTACTTAGTCCGGCAAACAATCCGGTGGATAGTCCGGCTGACTTTCTACCGAACGGACTTGGCCACACACAGACACACAGAAAGTCCGGCATTTGCTAGCGCGATGACGTACAGCACGTACGATAGAACTAGAAAAAGAAAGTTCAATAGCCAGTAGCCAATAGCTTCCTTTCCGTACTTGCTTTTAAGCATGCGTCATTCTTAGTCCGCCGGACTAGCATACTGATGAACGTATTGTCAGCTGAAACCCAAATTATGCTGAAAAAGTCAGCTGAAGCCCACACACGATCGAATTGTCCGGTGAAATGCGTTTCGGCGGACTAAGTACGCCGGACAATTTGATCGTGTGTATGCGGCATAAGTGACGCTTTTTGGGGACCAGTGACACTAATACAGTCATCATTGCTAAATAAGATGCACTGTCACTGTACTAATGACACTGGCTGGGAAGGGGTTAAACATTTAGGGTGATCAAAGGGTTAACTATGTGGCTAGCCAGTGTTTATGTGTACAGTATGTGCTGCTTTTACAAATGGATGTGATGTATTTCCCCTCCATCGCATCCCGTCCGACAGGACAGAGCTCTGTATCATTTACATCTGCAGAGCTCCGCCCAGCCTCTCTCCTTGACGGTCAGCGGGTGACATCTATTGGCCGGCATCTGCTGATCGGCTTCTGTTGTGACTATTCACAACAGAAGAGGCGAGTTGGCCTCCTACCCGAAGGTGCAGAATCACATATACTCTATATACGTAATTCTGCCCCAGTTCAGCCGCCCTGTACCAGAATATCTGCTATGGACGGTCGGCAAGTGGTTTTAATACCTAGCACTCATAGTATAAATAAATACACAAATCTTCCTCATTACCTTTTTGGAAACTATGCATCTCAAAATGTTCACGTATCAATGTGCTACCTCATAATAGGTGCAAACCAATAAAGTGCTCAGTAAAAAAAGTGCTCTCGATATAATGTCGGTGTAAATATTGAAATCGTCAATGCCAATTCTGTAATATTTCACAGGACATTGTTCTTCAACAAGAATCCAGTGACCGTAGCGATATATATGTGTAGGCAGGTTGAAGCTTGGATGCCTAGCCTGGGGAGAGGGGTAAATGTTTCAAACTCAGTTCCGGGGGGGTTGGAACTTGACGGTCCACCAGTGCTATAAAAAGGAGGATGGCTGAGGTCCAAAACAAAAGGCGGGGTTGAAGTGGGTCCAGCTGTGAGCGCAGTCGTTGGCGCAGCTGAAGAAACCGGGGTTTTCAGCGGACATCCAAGCCATGGGCAATGCCGTTATGGACTCTCACCTCAGTTAGGCGTTACATTAACCATTCTGAGCCTGGTCTGAACTTATTCAAAGGGGTGCATGTTGGTTCTGGTGTATCCAGAAGAACCAGGGTCTGTAGCAGCACTACAGAATATAAAGAAACACCATTACATAAGGGGTAACTTGGAAAGTCAAGAAGAGGAGTGTAGATGCTAAGAGTAACCAAGTATAAGCTCAAGACACGAAGCAAACAGTCGTTAGGCGTGGTTCCTGGTAAGTGTGACATGTCCTCCGGTAGTGAGGGGGTGGATATGCTGGCTCCCTCTCTAGAGGTCAGTGATAGTGAGTTACAGAGATCTATGGCCTGGTCACAAGGTAGGGAAGGAAGGAGTTAATGAGCACACATGAGGTCCACGCTAGGTGCTCGGCGGGGCCCCATTCTATTAACCGGAGTGAGATAACAGAAGTACGCCGGACTGATGGAGAGGGCACAGGCTCAGCACGTCCTTCCTAATGCAGCATACAGGCAGGGCCATTTTTAAGGCAGGGCAAAAGGGGCAGCTGCCCTGGGCCCTGTCATTGTTGTGGGGATCAAAGCAGCTGCCTCATACTTGCCAACTATCCTGGTTTAAATTCCCTATTCCCTTGAGGTTTTAGTCCTGTGCTTTGTCCCAATATCTCAGTGTGAAGTGCTGCTACTAATGCTGCCCAGCTCTGCCCTTTTCTTGTGTACAGATGACCCTGTGTTTACATGGAAATTACCGGCATTCATATGTAAATAGAGGCGGCCGGGGGCATTGATATGTATATCATGCCCCCCTGAGGTCATATCCACAGTAATCTCTAGCAACCAATCAACAAGCAGAAATCATGTGCTGTAACTTCTAGCAACTAACCAGTGAGCTGTAATGTGTTCTGTAACCTCTAGCAACCAGTCAGTGAGCGGTAATGATACACTGTAACCTCTGGCAACCAATCGCAATAGCTGCCTGATCTGATTCAGTAAACTGATTTTGAGTCTAGCTGCTATTTATTGTATGTCTCAGAGCAGGTGGAGAGCGAAACTGCATGGGGGGGGGGGGGGGGGGGGGGGGGGGGGGGGGGGGGGGGCAAGAAAAGTTTTGTCCAGGGTCCAATCAATATTAAAGACGGCCCTGCATACAGGTTACATTGTGTAGTGACATAGGACAAGTCACTCTTCAAAGATGACCCACAAGTGCTTATCCACATACAGCTTATGGAAAACTCACTCACCAGATTTCCTGTGACCCATTATATGATAAGAAGGTCTCCATGCTCATTTTTCTATTCCTGCTGTTTCTCTTTAAGTTCTCCTCCTTTGCTCCTCTGTCCTCCAATCCTCTGCCTTAGAGACAGTTTCCTCCACTCTTCATGCCACCATCAATTTTTGCTCTGAAGGAATATCTCTTTATTAGATCATGTCTTGTGTTCTTAATTTTTTAATGTAGAGTATATTTGTTTAGCGTGCATAGCATAACCCCTTTAATATCAGAGGAAGGGAAGGGGATCAGCCACTACAGTACTGGTCTTTATAGCAAAGAGGATTTTGCCAACATCCCGAACATGTTTAATTGTAGAAAATGATTACCCCAATTGGGACTTTTAAGGCAGAATGTGAAAAACAGTAAAGATATATAACAAAAAATGTAAAAAGTATACAAAACTTTATTAGGATTGATAAAAGAAGGTTGACCACATGGTCTAAACTAGATAACATCATAAAATCTATTGCATGAAGACATCAAATATACATAAACTTAGCGCACCCTAAAGCTTGAATCAATTAGAATATCATATTTCCCCTGATATGGTGAAGGGCCAAAATTCTTGAGGATGTTCATCAAGCAACCCTACGTGTTTTGGAAATGTATACTCCTTCCTACTTTAGAATAAGAGATGGGTATACATATGTCTACAATATAATTATACAAAAGATCATAGTACAATATACAGTATTGCTATCAATCCATTCTTATTTATCTAGAGTAAAGAAGAAATAGACTCCCTGGCAGGTTGTTGCTAACTGGATTCCTCATAGACAGATGGCCCTTCACTTCCTGTCATGTCAGAAATGTTCTTATCTTGGTAATGCAACAGGAAGTGATCTGAAAGTTTTCCAATTGGGACCGGGGTTGCCAACTGTCTGTAAATGTAGGGACAATTTGTAAAAATTGGAAGATTTTTACACTGCCCATAAATTTCTGTTATGGACAATGGATGTCCATAAAAAAAATGTCTTTCAGGTAATTTTGAAACTATGCTTGTGCAGTTCCAAAGCCGGGCAGGCTTGGATGGGAGCGGGCTTGGATAGGGGTGGGCTTGTGCTGATGCTATGGTTATGAAATACTTGACAGGGAGCTGGAACATGGGAGCTGGTCATGGAGCCGAGACACAGATGGGAGCTGGAATCCAGGCAAGTTTGAACAGTCTTAAGGGCTGGTTCCACAGCCTTGTGCACATTTCTACTGGCCCATCACCATAATTAGGCTGCCTTAGATCAGCACTGGGCATGGCTCCCAGAGCCTGGCTGTCAGTGGACGGACCCCCCCCCCCTTCTCCCCATCCATGCATTGGAGTGCATGGCGGCTAAAAGGAGGCTTATAACAAGGTCTGGAAGAAAGTAAGTACATGAGAGGAGGCAAGTCAGACAGTGGTTTGATTTTAACCATCTCCTGTTCCTGTATCATGTCCACTGCCTCTAACCATCTCCTGTATCCTCACTGCAGCCTCTAACCATCTCCTGTATCCTGTCTGCAGCATCTAACCATCTCCTGTATCCTGTCTGCAGCCTCTAACAATCTCATGTATCCTTTGTGCAGCCTCTAACTAGGGATGAGCTTCGTGTTCGAGTCGAACATACGTTCGACTCGAACATTGGCTGTTCGTCCGTTCGGCGAAGTCCGAACATTTTGGTCCGTTCGCGCCAAATTCGTGTGGCGCTCTCGGCCCACAATGCTCTGCGATGGCGCAATGCATTGCTGGCTCATGATTGGCCAAGCATGCACTGTGACCCCGCATGCTTGGCCAATCGCAGCGCCAGCAGCGAGGAGAGCCATTATTGGCCACAGGCAGGATGCCTGTGGCCAATCATAGCTCAGGCTGTGTAGTGCACGCCTCACACTATATAAGGCCGCCAGCGCGGCGGCCTTGTGTAGTGTGTTGGCGTCTGAAGCAGTGGGTGTTCTGTGTACCTTCAACACAGTACACACCGATCGTTTTCGGCCGATTTTCGATCTTGCTGTTGTGTAGTGGTTATTGTCTGCGTGCCCTGACCGCAGTATACACCGCTATATTCACCTCACCTATATAGCTAGTGATCTATCTTTTATAATAGAGCTTGCAGTCAGTAGTGTTAGGAGATAGTGCGTGCTGTCTGCGTGCTCTGTACCCAGTACATACCGCTATATCCACCTACATAGCTCTTCTCTATTTGAGCCCACTTGCCATCTGCAGGAGTTATTGGAAGTTGTGTGTGCCTCCAGCACAGCACAGTATACATCTGTATATACCCCTTTATCTCTGGTGTTCTATAATAAAGGCATCTGCAGGAGTTAATGGGTGTTGTGTACCTCTAGCACAATATACACTACCCAACTGCTTTTTTACCCAACTCCCTTCAGGCCATTACCATGTCTGGAAGGCCAGCAAAGAGAGGCAGACAGGCGCGAGCCGATAAAAGAGGGCAAGCAGGCTCTGTGTCTAGAGACAACAGTGCTGGTCGTGGACGCGTTGCATTGTCATCAGCACGTGGCCATGGGACACGCTTGTCCTTCTTTTCGGCAGCTGGACATGTTGAACCGCAACATGCCAATGACTTGGTAGAGTGGATGACCAAGCCCTCTTCATTCTCCTCATCCTCTCTCACCCAGTCTCAGGGTACTAGCAAAGCAGCTGCCAACACATCGTCTTCCCTCCTCTCAATGTCATCATCAGTGACTCCTTCCCTAGACCCACCACGTCCTCCTGAGGAGTCTCCTGAACTCTTTGAGCACAGTGTTGGGTACATGCTCCAGGAGGATGCCCAGTGTTTTGTGGGCTCTGATGATGACACTCAGCTAGAGGAAGGCAGTAGCGTGAGGGCAGAGAGAGGGGATGCTCAAGAAGGACAGCAATCTGGCAGTCATGTTCCACAAGCTGCAGCATACTGTCAGGTTTGCTACAGCGATGAAGAAGGAGGGGATGATGAGGGCACTGACTCCACGTGGGTGCCTGGAAGGAGAGAGGAGGAGGAGGAGGCACATGTCCAACGAGGCAGGATGCCCTCCGGGGGACAGCTTAGGGGCAGCACACCGACTGAATCACACCGCAGAGCTCCGCCTGTGCAGAGCGCTGCCTCTGTGCGCGTTATTCTAAAAGTTCTTTGGTGTGGGCCTTTTTTGAGACGAGTGCATCAGATCGCACCGCTGCTATTTGCAACATATGTCTCAAGCGTATCTCGCGTGGCCAAAACATCAGCCGCTTGGGCACCACATGCTTGACCAGACATATGTTGACCTGCCATGCAGCTCGTTGGCAAGCGTACCTCAAAGACCCACACCAAAGAACAAAGCGGACCTCTCCTTGCTCCTCATCAGCTGGCATCTCCAACCCCACTAGACCTTCAGTCCTCTCTGAAACCTGCTCTGAGAGGAATGAAGGTGTAGAATTAGGTGTGTCACAGCCAAGTGCTTCCGGGAACTCTGCTAGCGGTACACCCACGTCCGATTATAGCAGGCAAATGTCCCTGCCCCAGCTGCTGGACCGGCGAAAGAAGTTCACTCCCAGCCATCCACATGCCCAGCGGTTGAATGCTAGCTTGGCTAAATTGCTAGCACTTCAACTGCTGCCTTTTCAGTTGGTAGACTTGGCCCCCTTCCGTGAGTTTGTACAATGTGCGGTTCCTCAGTGGCAGGTACCCAAATGCCACTTTTTCTCACGGAAGGCGATTCCGGCTCTCTACCGGCATGTGGAAGGCAATGTCCTTGCCTCGCTGGACAGGGCGGTCAGCGGTAAGGTGCATATTACCGCTGACTCATGGTCCAGCAGGCATGGACAGGGATGTTACCTGCCTTTCACAGCCCATTGGGTCACTCTTCTGGCAGCTGGGAAGGATACAGGACAAGGTGCAGTAGTGTTGGAGGTTGTTCCGCCACCACGCCTCCAAAATGCTACTATTGGTTGTGACACACCTCTCTCCTCCACCCCCTCCTCTTCTTCTTCCTCCATGGCCTCTTCCAGTGCTCTGTCCTCAGAACCAGCGGTGCTCCGTAGGCGTTCCAGGGGCTACGCAAATACGCAGGCAAAACGATGCCATGCCGTGCTTGCGCTGGTTTGTTTGGGGGACAGGAGCCACACTGGGGCGGATGTTTTGTCAGCTCTGCAGGGGCAGGCCGAGAGGTGGTTGACGCCACGCCAGCTTAAGCCAGGAATGGTGGTTTGCGACAATGGCACCAACCTCCTCTCCGCCCTCCGACAGGGACAACTGACCCATGTGCCCTGTGTAGCTCACATCCTTAACCTGGTGGTGCAGCGGTTCTTGGGCAGGTACCCCGGCTTACAGGATGTCCTGAGCAGGCCAGGAAAGTCTGTGTGCATTTCCGCCGATCATTTAATGCCTGTGCTCGGCTGGCTGAGCTCCAAAAGGAGTTGAACCTGCCCAAGAACCGCCTTATATGTGACATGCCCACCAAATGGAACTCAACATTGGCCATGCTGCAGCGGCTGCACACGCAGCAGAGGGCCATCAATGAGTACCTGTGCGACTACGGCACCAGGACAGGGTCAGGGGAGCTCGATTTTTTCTCACCACGCCAGTGGGGCATGATCAGGGATGCATGCACTGTCCTGTCACCGTTTGAGGAGGCCACAAGGATGGTGAGCAGTGACAGTGCATGCATCAGTGACACTGTACCTCTTGTCCACCTCTTGGAGCATACGCTGTGTGGAATAATGGACAGGGCACTTGAGGCAGAACAGAGGCAGGAAGAGGAGGACTTCCTTGCCTCTCAAGGCCCCCTTTATCCAGACAGTGTTCCTGCTGTGCCACCAATCACACAGGAAGAGGATGAGGAGGAGGAAGAGGAGGAGGAGGATGATTGTGTCAGCATGGAGGTGGAGGCTGGCACTCAGCATCAGCATCAGCAGCAGCAGCAGCAGTCTTGTAGGGATGATTTACAGTCCCAAGAAACACGTGGACTTGTACGTGGCTGGGAGGAGGTAGCTGCGGATCATGTTGTCCTTAGTGACCCAGAGGACTCCGGGCCGAATGCCTCAGCTAACCTACGCTGCATGGCCTCCCTGATCCTGCAAAGCCTGCGGAAGGATCCTCGTATTCTTCGGATCAAGGAGAGGGACCCTTACTGGCTGGCCACTCTCCTTGATCCACGGTACAAGGGTAAGGTTGCCGACCTTATCTTGCCATCGCAGAGGGAGCAGAGGATGAGACATCTCCGGGAGGCCTTGCAGAAAGGTCTGTGCAACGCGTTCCCAGAGACTGGGAGGTTACAAACTCCTGGTCCTGGACAACGTGTTGCTGAGGCATCGGTCAGAAGGAGCGGTGGAGAAGGTGGCCGTCTGACTGATGCTTTCAGACAATTATTTAGTCCGCAGCTCCAAGGTATGATCGGTTCCAGCACCCATCGCCAGGGTCTGATTTACATGGTGCAGGAATACCTAGGGGCAAGGTCAGACTTGGACACCTTTCCCACCGAAAATCCTCTGGCTTACTGGGTCTTGAGGATGGATCACTGGCCAGAGCTTGCACAGTATGCAATTGAGCTACTGGCCTGTCCTGCACCTTCAGTGCTGCTGGTGGCTTTGTTACCGATCACAGGGTGCGCCTGTCCACCGAATCAGTTGATCGACTGACCTTCATCAAGATGAATCAGTCTTGGATCACCCACAGCTACCAAGCACCCGAAGCTGATGTAACAGAATACATTTTTTTTTAAATATCACATCCCTTCAAGACTGCCTATGCTGATGCTGAGTGACTGTCCTGTTATGTTGATTGTCTATCCTCTTCCTCCGGGGCGTTTAATTACAATTTTTGATGCAATGCTTTGCAGCAGGGCTAATTCCTGCAATAAAACTAGAGTATATGGCAGAGGTTGCAGTGTGGTGGCACCAGCACCAGTGCCTAAGGCCCAATTTTTCTGCCCCTGTTTAACAGGGGCGTTTAAGTACAATTTTTGATGCAATGCTTTGCAGCAGGGCTAATTCCTGCAATAAAACTAGAGTATATGGGAGAGGTTGCAGTGTGGTGGCACCAGCAGCAGTGCCTAAGGCCCAATTTTTCTGCCCCTGTTTAACAGGGACATGTAATTACAATTCTTGATATAATATTTCACAGGAGGGCCCCTCCCTGTGCCCACCCAGAGTAACGGTGAGGACTTATAGTGTTGTGGCACCAGCACCACAACCACCAAAGGTCAATTTTTCTACCACTGTTCAACAATGGCATGTAATTACAATTCTTGATATAATCGTTCACAGCAGGGCGCTCCAGCGCCCACCAAGAGTCACTTTGGGGGTTTACAATGTTGTGGCAAAACCAACACCTTGTTCCGCCATTTCTGCAGAGCATATAGGGCAGGCCCCTACTTTCAAACATCCAATTTACAAACATCTTCTACTTGCAAACGGAAGGAGACAACAGCAAGTGAGATGAAAAAAGATGGACGACAAAACAAATTATACAGGGGTGATAACCCTTCCCTATGTTTTCCAAAAAGCTTAAAAATAGTTTCTTTGACTGGAGCTACACTTTAAAAATGTACCAGTTGAAAATTACAAACAGATTCAACTTAACACAACAAACCTACACAGTCCCTGTCTTGTTTGTACCGCCTGTATACTGCTGTTCTGAGTATATAGGGCCTGGGGGCCACACGCATTTCCTTTTTTTAATATGGGTACGGGGTTCCCCTTAATATGCGTACAAGACCCAAAGGGGCTGGTAATGGGCAGGGAGGGCTACCCATGCCATTTTTCTCAACGATTTTCAACCATATTGCAGGAACCAGATATAACATTAAAACCGCAAGCAGTTTTAAATGATGTTATTTCCGTTTAATGTCATTTTGTGCAGGGACTGTTGTAAACACGGGAAACACGTGGCACTTCACAGGCATACTACAGACACCCCCCAGGCACCATATTTAAAGGAATATTTCACTTTTTTTTTCACTTTAATCGTCATTAAAATCAGTGCTCCCGCCAAAACGGCCATTTTTAAAAACATTTTAGGCATTGACCCATGTCCCCTGGGGCAGGAGCCAGGTCCCCAAACCCTTTTTAGGACAGTATCTTGCATATTAGCCGTTAAAATGAGCACTTTTAATTTCGAACGTTCGAGTCCCATAGACTTCAATGGGGTTCTAAAGTTCGTTCGAATTTGGGGTCCGTTCGAAAGTTCTGGTGCGAACCGAACTGGGGGGTGTTCGGCTCATCCCTACCTCTAACCAACTCCTGTATCCTGCTTGCAGCCTCTAACCATCTCCCGTATCCTGTCTGCAGCATCTAACCATCTCCTGTATCATGTCTGCAGTCTCTGACCATTTCTTGTATCATGTCCACAATCTCTGACCATCTCTTGTATCATGTCCACAATCTCTGACCATCTCTTGTATCCTGTCCACAATCTCTGACCCCCTCTTTTCTTGTATCATGTCTGCAGGCACAGAGGGCCAGCCTGGAGAGGAGTCAAAAGTGGGAGTGTCTCCGTGATGGAGGAGTCAGGCGTGTGTGGACCATGGAGAGGAGAATATAGGATGAAACCAGAGCCAGTAAACTGGAGCCTGGAGAGGACAGTCTGACTGAGCCCTACATGGCACACCTGAGAGGAGATTAGTGACAGTGCCGCAGTACAATAAAGGTTCCCCCTTATATCAGTAACCCCCGCTTACCTTATTCACTCTGTGGGAGGTGGTCTGTGATCACCAGCCCCGCCTCACATCATAGTGTACAGCGTTCCACCTCAAATCAATATCCTCAGAGTTCCCCTTTACATCAGAGTATGCAGGATACAATGCAAGGGAAACTCTGCAGACCCTGATGTAAATGGCAAATCTGCAGACCCTGTTGTAAGTGGGAATTTATGTAAAGGGGGGCTCTGATGATCAGAGACTGCCTTATATCAGAGTTCCCCTTTACACCAAAGTCTGCAGCATTCCCCCTTACATTATGATCCACAGTATCCCCCCTTACATCAGAGTTACCCTTGCACTGTAAGGGGAAATCCTGAAGACTCTGATGTAAGTGGGAGTTATATTACCCTGATCTTCATGTACATGGAGAAATATGTTTTTTTGACTTTTGTTATGACTTAAAGACATTGCTAATTGCACCAGCTATATGTTTGTAGCTTACATATTAAGATTTGCACTGTTTTGCACGGCCATTTTCTGTACTTTTTGGAAGTGTCAGTAAAAAATATGGTTCTGCCAGTAAATTTCATGATTGTTGGCAGTAAAAAAATTGGTGATGTCAGTAAATTTTGGGTTTCCTGTCAGTAAATTTCACTTTCTGGAGGTTGACAACACTGATGGGGACACAACGTGAAATAATGTATGACTAGTTTGAATCCTTCCCCAGTTTACTCAAAATATAATATTTTGCTTATAAACTAGTGCTAAGGATACAATTAACTAATTGGTTGCACGTGGCGCTGTTACCTGTGTGCCTTTCAGTCAACACTCCCTAATCTTCTAAAAAATCCTATCCCACATCATACAAAATGTGATGATTAATAAACACTTAAATAGATACCCAAATTTTCATTTAGATTTAGTGTACAGTGACAAAAATGAACAAACGTGAATATAGTCCATCCACCGAATATAAGAAAATCTAGAGTATATATAAAAAAAAATTTATATATAAAAATACAGCAAAAATAAATAAAGCCAAAAAAACATATAATATCAAATAAAGAGTCTTTTTAAAGAAGCGTGAACAAATCTCCAGTGTTTAAATTTCTTTATACACGTGACTCCTTCACCACACCATCCGTGCTCAATGGCCCCCCTTCGTGAAAAAACTCACCAAATGCTAAGCCTTACACTCTCGTGTAAGGCAAAAGGGCTTGCAACAGATCTCTCAAGATGTATTTCAGATATCAGCACATCCGATTTAATCTTCTCCAATTGCGTACTTCAATGTGTATATATAAATACCTCAAAGAAAAATCACAGAGGGAGACCCCAATAGTGTAATACTGCAATCACTCTTTAATATAAAAATCGCACTCTTTATGCACTCACATGAACTGAAAAGGGTAAAATCACTTCAAAAGAAACTTGCTTCACAAATCCACTTCACAACAACATTCTGAGTACGTCGGGGCATTGGTGGTCACAGCGGACTTATTAGATACTGGATCGCTAGATCTCACCCCTCCTCGTGCGTCCCGCCTGGTCCCACACAGCAGGTCCGTTCGAAAAAGGCGCCTTCAGATCAGATGATTCAGTCCACTTAGTCCTGTACCTCCTTCCCAGCTCCGTGTATGTCAGCTCAATATTCACCAGATAGCCACGCCCCCGACATGTTTCGTCATATCAGACTTATTCATGGGATTGGCTATCTGGTCTAGCAGCCCACCTTATATTTCCCCATCATCCAATCAGCTCATCTCACTGTCAGTCTCACATCCATATTGCTGGGATGTGTCCTGTCGTACACATTAAGCGCCGAAGCCAGAGCTATGATTCGCGCATGCTCAAATCGCAGTATTCGATATCCCCCTTTTATCGAAAACTGGTGATCGAAATATTCGATCCGCCACTACGTTACGGTCTCCGGTGCATGTGTCAAAGTATACTAGGTACGTCGAAGCATTCGACCATATTTGTAATATTCGACATGCAGTAAATTCCGCTCAGATGTTCACACAGGCTGCGTCCCACCAGGTCGCGCATGCGCCGAGATCGAACCCGCATGTCCCCGTCTCCACAATACTCCAGTATGAGAGTCCGTGTCACCGTCTTCTGGAACCAAATAAAGTGCGAAACCAATCACAATACCTATGGTGGTGACAGTCCCCATCTATAGTATCTCTCCATCTATGAGGCACTATCTTTCTCCATAACACCCTGTACCCAGTACACACTGCTTAATCGATGTGTTCTCACACAGTAGATGAACTTATCTACCGCTGTGTCACCAATGCGCCAACGTTTACACCAATGATTAACATATAATATAAACTAACCCATTAGTGCACATTTACATTATTAACCTGGAACATTCGATATACAGCTTCAATTAAAAATCAAAATGGAGATGTATATATATCTGAAGCAACATCTAAAGTGTAAATACACAAATAAAACTCCAAATAAAGGTCATTTTAAAACAAATAAAACATCGTTTTAAAAAAATTTATAGAACAGAAAACTACTACTATTAGCCCTAGAAGAGACATAATAAGTATTCTCATAATAAACTCAGAATTCCCCCATCAATACCTTCACACCTATTCTACAGACATGAAGATTAATGATCGGCAGCCTCAAAAACACTTCCATATCGGAGTGACACCCTTCCCTCTATAATGTTTAAAAGACAATACTTATGGCCTATTAGTGACTACATGTCACTAATATAGCAGTTCAGGTCCAGTTCTACATTCATACCTCTCGGATGAAGGCTCCTCAGCGAGAAGATCCACCTGGTTTCCCTCTGTGACAGATCTCTAACTCGATTAGAGCCCCTCCAAGAGGGATGAACATGGTCTATTCCACAGAACTGCAATAAATTTGGATTTTGTTGGTGATATTCTTTGAAATGTAATGATACGCTATGGTACTGGTAACCTTTACGGATATTAGTCAAATGTTCTGAGATACGTACTCTCAATAATCTCTTGGTGCGTCCTACATACAGTAAGTTACAGGGGCACCACAGTAGGTACACGACATGTGTCATATTACACGTCATGAATTCCTTAATGTCAAATGTTTCACCCTCACTGTTCGTTATTGAGGTGACTCCCCTGTTTATCTGCTGTACAGTCCTACAACAGATACACCTCCTACAGGCATAAAAGCCTTTCAGTTCCCCCGAAATAGTTGTTCGCTGAGGAGGGTCCAGGATCTTTTTTACGACTCGATCACCGATGTTAGGTGCCCGTCTGTAGATAAACCCTGGAGTTTTGGGTATCACACTCCCCAGATGTTTATCCCTTCCCAAAATATGCCAATGTGTCCTAAAAATTTGCTCTACCTCTCTAAATTGATGATGGAAATTGGACAGGAATCTTAGTTGATGTTGTGTCCCCCCTTCTACCTTTCTCCTCCCCTCCAGGCAAGCTTCCCTTGGAATCTTCGCTACTGTCCCAATGGTTTCATCCAAGGTGGTCTCTGAATACCCTTTCTGTATAAACCTTTCTTTTAAAATTTGGGATTGGGCCACGAAATCTTCTCTCGTTGTACAGTTCCTACGGACCCTTAAAAATTGTCCCTTAGGGATATTTCTAATCCAAGATGGATGATGTCCGCTCTTCGTTGTTAAATAGCTGTTCCTGTCTGTATTTTTAAAATACACTGTGGTGTTAAATCTATCATCCTTTCTCTCTATCAAGAGGTCAAGGAAATTTACCACCGTGGGATTAATATTGAACTCCAACTTAATGTCGTTCGAGTTGGAGTTCAATCCCTCCAAAAAGTTTAAAACAGAAGCCTTAGTGCCCCCCCATATGAAAAACAGGTCATCTATGAACCTGCGATAGAAAATTAACTGTGGGCATTCAATACCAAACACATATCTATCCTCCCACTCGGCCATAAATAAGTTGGCAAGGCTAGGGGCATATTTAGCCCCCATTGCCACGCCAACTCTCTGGGCATAGAAGGTCCCATCAAACCAGAAGTAGCTGTGGGTCATGCAAAACTCAAGTGCCTGGCCCACAAACACCTTCCGGGCATGTGGGATATCATCCCTTCTGCTCATAGCCCAGTTAAGTGCCAATAGGGCATCTTGATGTTGAATGATAGTGTATAGGCTAGCTACATCAGCCGTAACCAAATACACTTCCATAGACGAGGGGATGGAGATCATATTGAGGGATTTCAGCAAATCTGTTGTGTCCTTCAAATATGCTCTTGTGTTTTTCACACTGGGTTGGAGTGATCTATCTAAATATTCTCCCAGTCTGGAGGTGACCGATCCTATCCCATTCACGATAGGACGTGGTGGAGGAGCCACCACATCCTTGTGAATTTTGGGCAAGGTGTAGATCACCGGTATCCTGCAACTGCTAGGGACCAGATATTTCTTTTCTTTTAAACAGAGTACTCCCTTCCCATATCCCCACTCCACCAAAGCCTCTAATTGGTTCTTATAATCATCTGTAGGGTCAAAGTTTAATTTCTTGTACGTGGTGGTGTCCCCCAACAGATCATTCAGCTGGTCATGATAAAATGATCTGTCGAGTATCACCACCCCCCCCCCTTTGTCTGCCGGGCGTATGATAATATCATTATTCTCCTCTAGGGATTTAATCCCCTCTTTAATATACCTTGGGTTCACGCCCTTGCTCACGGGGAGTTTATCCAAATCATTTAACACCAAGTTTTTAAAAACCTCAACAAAATGATTACCAGTTAGCTGCGGATTAAATAGTGACCGATTTCTCAGTCCACTGCCCATTTGACTACTAGGATTATCAATCACTACTTTCGAAGTGTTGGGGTGTGACAAAAAATATTTCTTAATATTTAAGGTACGAAAATATTTATGTGCATCAATATACAAATCAAACTTGTTCATACTCTGTCGTGGGGCACATTTAAGTCCCATATTAAGAATATTTAATTCACTCTTATTCAATGTTGCCTTACTTAAATTAAAGATACCATTATCTAAGTGTCCCTCAGTCTTTTTCTTGGATTGTTTCCTCCATCCTGCCCTGCACCCCCTCCTCCTCTCCCCATTGGACCTTCTTGTTGAATGGGCCAATTTCTCTGTCCATTGGGCACAGCTGAGGTGTGTCCTCTCGGGGTTGTCCCTCCCCCTCTCCCTCCTCTCCCCCTCTGATTTAAAAAAGGGGGGGGTGGAAGAGTCCGAGGTGGGAATCCAGGTTCATTTATCCTTCCAGGGGGAGGGACAACCCCGAGAGGACACACCTCAGCTGTGCCCAATGGACAGAGAAATTGGCCCATTCAACAAGAAGGTCCAATGGGGAGAGGAGGAGGGGGTGCAGGGCAGGATGGAGGAAACAATCCAAGAAAAAGACTGAGGGACACTTAGATAATGGTATCTTTAATTTAAGTAAGGCAACATTGAATAAGAGTGAATTAAATATTCTTAATATGGGACTTAAATGTGCCCCACGACAGAGTATGAACAAGTTTGATTTGTATATTGATGCACATAAATATTTTCGTACCTTAAATATTAAGAAATATTTTTTGTCACACCCCAACACTTCGAAAGTAGTGATTGATAATCCTAGTAGTCAAATGGGCAGTGGACTGAGAAATCGGTCACTATTTAATCCGCAGCTAACTGGTAATCATTTTGTTGAGGTTTTTAAAAACTTGGTGTTAAATGATTTGGATAAACTCCCCGTGAGCAAGGGCGTGAACCCAAGGTATATTAAAGAGGGGATTAAATCCCTAGAGGAGAATAATGATATTATCATACGCCCGGCAGACAAAGGGGGGGGGGTGGTGATACTCGACAGATCATTTTATCATGACCAGCTGAATGATCTGTTGGGGGACACCACCACGTACAAGAAATTAAACTTTGACCCTACAGATGATTATAAGAACCAATTAGAGGCTTTGGTGGAGTGGGGATATGGGAAGGGAGTACTCTGTTTAAAAGAAAAGAAATATCTGGTCCCTAGCAGTTGCAGGATACCGGTGATCTACACCTTGCCCAAAATTCACAAGGATGTGGTGGCTCCTCCACCACGTCCTATCGTGAATGGGATAGGATCGGTCACCTCCAGACTGGGAGAATATTTAGATAGATCACTCCAACCCAGTGTGAAAAACACAAGAGCATATTTGAAGGACACAACAGATTTGCTGAAATCCCTCAATATGATCTCCATCCCCTCGTCTATGGAAGTGTATTTGGTTACGGCTGATGTAGCTAGCCTATACACTATCATTCAACATCAAGATGCCCTATTGGCACTTAACTGGGCTATGAGCAGAAGGGATGATATCCCACATGCCCGGAAGGTGTTTGTGGGCCAGGCACTTGAGTTTTGCATGACCCACAGCTACTTCTGGTTTGATGGGACCTTCTATGCCCAGAGAGTTGGCGTGGCAATGGGGGCTAAATATGCCCCTAGCCTTGCCAACTTATTTATGGCCGAGTGGGAGGATAGATATGTGTTTGGTATTGAATGCCCACAGTTAATTTTCTATCGCAGGTTCATAGATGACCTGTTTTTCATATGGGGGGGCACTAAGGCTTCTGTTTTAAACTTTTTGGAGGGATTGAACTCCAACTCGAACGACATTAAGTTGGAGTTCAATATTAATCCCACGGTGGTAAATTTCCTTGACCTCTTGATAGAGAGAAAGGATGATAGATTTAACACCACAGTGTATTTTAAAAATACAGACAGGAACAGCTATTTAACAACGAAGAGCGGACATCATCCATCTTGGATTAGAAATATCCCTAAGGGACAATTTTTAAGGGTCCGTAGGAACTGTACAACGAGAGAAGATTTCGTGGCCCAATCCCAAATTTTAAAAGAAAGGTTTATACAGAAAGGGTATTCAGAGACCACCTTGGATGAAACCATTGGGACAGTAGCGAAGATTCCAAGGGAAGCTTGCCTGGAGGGGAGGAGAAAGGTAGAAGGGGGGACACAACATCAACTAAGATTCCTGTCCAATTTCCATCATCAATTTAGAGAGGTAGAGCAAATTTTTAGGACACATTGGCATATTTTGGGAAGGGATAAACATCTGGGGAGTGTGATACCCAAAACTCCAGGGTTTATCTACAGACGGGCACCTAACATCGGTGATCGAGTCGTAAAAAAGATCCTGGACCCTCCTCAGCGAACAACTATTTCGGGGGAACTGAAAGGCTTTTATGCCTGTAGGAGGTGTATCTGTTGTAGGACTGTACAGCAGATAAACAGGGGAGTCACCTCAATAACGAACAGTGAGGGTGAAACATTTGACATTAAGGAATTCATGACGTGTAATATGACACATGTCGTGTACCTACTGTGGTGCCCCTGTAACTTACTGTATGTAGGACGCACCAAGAGATTATTGAGAGTACGTATCTCAGAACATTTGACTAATATCCGTAAAGGTTACCAGTACCATAGCGTATCATTACATTTCAAAGAATATCACCAACAAAATCCAAATTTATTGCAGTTCTGTGGAATAGACCATGTTCATCCCTCTTGGAGGGGCTCTAATCGAGTTAGAGATCTGTCACAGAGGGAAACCAGGTGGATCTTCTCGCTGAGGAGCCTTCATCCGAGAGGTATGAATGTAGAACTGGACCTGAACTGCTATATTAGTGACATGTAGTCACTAATAGGCCATAAGTATTGTCTTTTAAACATTATAGAGGGAAGGGTGTCACTCCGATATGGAAGTGTTTTTGAGGCTGCCGATCATTAATCTTCATGTCTGTAGAATAGGTGTGAAGGTATTGATGGGGGAATTCTGAGTTTATTATGAGAATACTTATTATGTCTCTTCTAGGGCTAATAGTAGTAGTTTTCTGTTCTATAAATTTTTTTAAAACGATGTTTTATTTGTTTTAAAATGACCTTTATTTGGAGTTTTATTTGTGTATTTACACTTTAGATGTTGCTTCAGATATATATACATCTCCATTTTGATTTTTAATTGAAGCTGTATATCGAATGTTCCAGGTTAATAATGTAAATGTGCACTAATGGGTTAGTTTATATTATATGTTAATCATTGGTGTAAACGTTGGCGCATTGGTGACACAGCGGTAGATAAGTTCATCTACTGTGTGAGAACACATCGATTAAGCAGTGTGTACTGGGTACAGGGTGTTATGGAGAAAGATAGTGCCTCATAGATGGAGAGATACTATAGATGGGGACTGTCACCACCATAGGTATTGTGATTGGTTTCGCACTTTATTTGGTTCCAGAAGACGGTGACACGGACTCTCATACTGGAGTATTGTGGAGACGGGGACATGCGGGTTCGATCTCGGCGCATGCGCGACCTGGTGGGACGCAGCCTGTGTGAACATCTGAGCGGAATTTACTGCATGTCGAATATTACAAATATGGTCGAATGCTTCGACGTACCTAGTATACTTTGACACATGCACCGGAGACCGTAACGTAGTGGCGGATCGAATATTTCGATCACCAGTTTTCGATAAAAGGGGGATATCGAATACTGCGATTTGAGCATGCGCGAATCATAGCTCTGGCTTCGGCGCTTAATGTGTACGACAGGACACATCCCAGCAATATGGATGTGAGACTGACAGTGAGATGAGCTGATTGGATGATGGGGAAATATAAGGTGGGCTGCTAGACCAGATAGCCAATCCCATGAATAAGTCTGATATGACGAAACATGTCGGGGGCGTGGCTATCTGGTGAATATTGAGCTGACATACACGGAGCTGGGAAGGAGGTACAGGACTAAGTGGACTGAATCATCTGATCTGAAGGCGCCTTTTTCGAACGGACCTGCTGTGTGGGACCAGGCGGGACGCACGAGGAGGGGTGAGATCTAGCGATCCAGTATCTAATAAGTCCGCTGTGACCACCAATGCCCCGACGTACTCAGAATGTTGTTGTGAAGTGGATTTGTGAAGCAAGTTTCTTTTGAAGTGATTTTACCCTTTTCAGTTCATGTGAGTGCATAAAGAGTGCGATTTTTATATTAAAGAGTGATTGCAGTATTACACTATTGGGGTCTCCCTCTGTGATTTTTCTTTGAGGTATTTATATATACACATTGAAGTACGCAATTGGAGAAGATTAAATCGGATGTGCTGATATCTGAAATACATCTTGAGAGATCTGTTGCAAGCCCTTTTGCCTTACACGAGAGTGTAAGGCTTAGCATTTGGTGAGTTTTTTCACGAAGGGGGGCCATTGAGCACGGATGGTGTGGTGAAGGAGTCACGTGTATAAAGAAATTTAAACACTGGAGATTTGTTCACGCTTCTTTAAAAAGACTCTTTATTTGATATTATATGTTTTTTTGGCTTTATTTATTTTTGCTTTATTTTTATATATAAATTTTTTTTTTTTATATATACTCTAGATTTTCTTATATTCGGTGGATGGACTATATTCACGTTTGTTCATTTTTGTCACTGTACACTAAATCTAAATGAAAATTTGGGTATCTATTTAAGTGTTTATTAATCATCACATTTTGTATGATGTGGGATAGGATTTTTTAGAAGATTAGGGAGTGTTGACTGAAAGGCACACAGGTAACAGCGCCACGTGCAACCAATTAGTTAATTGTATCCTTAGCACTAGTTTGTATGCACCTTTATATATTTTGATAGTTTGTAAGAAGTGGCAGCTAAGGTGTAGAATTCGTGTCATTTAAGCGCTGTGGTGATACACTTGGTAAAGGGTTTGGCGTGTGTGTATCTTTAATTATTAATAATATTTTGCTTATCTGTCGACATACTGGGTGAGGCTCCCTCAGAGATAATCGTTGTGCTCACTACTTTCACTTTCACTTGAAATTCCAAGAAATACCAACTGAGGTAAAGAAATGTGATAGGCTGTGGAACGTGCTGTGATAAAAGCACATCTGGTTATCTAACAACGTTGGACTGTTGAGGTAATTAAGCTCCAGCCTGAAAAATTTCTGAAGCACAGGAGGGGCCGAGGACAGTGAGGGACCCTGAAGGGCGTGAGACACCAAGAAGACATAGAGGAACTTTGCATGGCCTGAGATTCAACGAGACATAGAAGAACGTTGCAGAGCCACAGACCACCTGAAAAGAGAAGCAGATCTCTCTGTAAATGTTCCTTAAAAATTAACTGTTAATGCAAAGTATCACATACAGGAATCAGGAGAGTTCCCCGTAGGTGGCGAGGCTCAAGGAAGCTCCAGAAAGTGTAACGCACAGGATTAACTCTTCCAGAACTACTGCATAGAAAACAGGTAACCTCTAGTGATTAGCAGTGGTGTGTGTATGATGATATCTTTGTTAAACCATCAATGCTCCATGTGAAATTGCTCTGTTCTGTCAAAAATAGAGAGTCATTCCTCTCCTACATGTATAAAACATACTTTTTTTTTGCTAGAAAACTACTTAGAACCCCCAAACATTATATATTTTAATAAGCAGAGGCTATAGGGAAAAAAAAACTGGGTGTTGCAGATTTTTATTTTACACAGTGTTTGTGAAGCAGTTTTTGAAACACCGGTGGAGGAAGTTTACCATAGAGCTGACCGAGGTCCCTGCCAATCTCTATGACTCTCGGAGGCCGGGCGTGACGTTATGAGGTCACGTCCGGCCCCTGTAGTTGTAAAGGCAGGGTGCCTTTGGCCAATAATGGCTCAAGGGGGACTAAGTCCACGCCCCACACTATATAAGGCTGCTTACATAGCGGCCATGTATAGTGTGTGGATGGAGATAGATTGAGCTAGATTAGGCAGGTATATATATATATAGATAGATATATAAATATATATATATATAGATATATCTATCTATCTCGAAATCGATATCTATATCAATATCTATACCGATATCTATATCTATATATATCTGTATCGATATCTATATCTATATATATATATATGTATATATATATATATATATATATATATATCGATATCTATATATATATGTATGTATATATATATATATATGTGTGAGTATATATATATATATATATATATATATATATATATATATATATATATATATATATATATATATATATATATATATATATATATATATATATATATATATATATATATATATATTCTGCATTTAGTGTAGACTACATATTCAGTGTAGACTCTATATACAGTCAGTGCAGGCAGTGTAGTATAATAAATACATTAACACAGTGTATTGAAGTGGTTAAGGGGGACCCTGCGCCAAAAGTTTTAAAAAAAAAAAAATCCACACCAGACCCCTTTTTCCTGCAACCTGACAGGCCGCAGGAAAAGAGGAGGAGAGAGAAGGTGGCTCCCCTTGCAAAGTACATTGTCCCCATGTTGATGGGGACAAGGGCCTAAAGGGGCAAATCAAGGGGGGCCCCCAGATCCCGCCCCCCTATGTGAATGGGTAAAGGGTACATTGTACCTCTACCCATTCACCAAAAAAAGTCAAAACTACAGGAGACAGTTTTGGAGAATTCCTTTATTAAAAAAAAAAAAAGTGTCCCGCGATGCACATCCATCGTCAATCACAGCTTCCGATGGTCCCGAAAAAAAACCTCTGATGTCACTTGCTTTCACCTGACGTCAGAAGGGGTGGGGTCACTCAGTCACATCACCGGGTGGCCCCGCCCTTGCCCATATAACAGCTGTCAAAGCAAGAAGACCTCAGTCGCGTGGAATGCAGAGTTTTTCTGTGTTTTTTAATATTATTTGGGACCGCTGGGCACCGTGATTGATGATGAATTACATCGCAGGACACTTTTTTTTTTTTTTTAATAAAGGAATTGTTAAAAACTGTCTCCTGTCGTTTTTACTTTTTTTGGTGAATGGGTAGAGGTACAATGTACCCAATAGGGTACACATAGGGGGGCGGGATCTGGTGGCTCCCTTGTTAAAGGGGGCTTCCAGATTCCAATAAGCCCCCCGCCCACAGACCCCCACAACCACCAGGCAAGAGTTGTGGGGATGAGGGCCTTGTCCCCATCAACAAGGTTCTGTGGGAGGGGGGACTCCACAGCACCCACCCCATGTTGAGGGCACGTGGCCTAATATGGTTCAAGAGGGGGGTGCTCTCTCATCCTCCCCACACTATTTTTTTTTTAATTTTGGCACAGGGTTCCCCTTAAAATCCACACCAGACCTGAAGAGCCTGGTATTGATTTTGGGGGGGGTGATTTTTTTCATTATATTTTATGTAGATCCGGAGATACATTATAGCCACAAGCAATTTTAAATGGCATTTAGAAATGTAATTTTTCTGCGGTACTGTTATAAACGTGGGAAAGTTGCGCTACTTTACAGACTAAGGAGACCCTACAAGGCACAATATTTAAAGATTTTTATTGTTTCACATTTAGGGCCGGTTCACACTGCGGGCGATGCGAGGCGACACCGACTTGCCTCGCCGCGACCTGCTGCGACCTCAGCGGCGATTTGCAAATGACTTCTGTATAGAAGTCAATGCAAGTCGCCCCGAGGTCGCCCAGAAGTAGTACAGGAACCTTTTTTCTGAGTCGGAGCGACTCGAGTCGCTCCTCTCAGAACGGTTCCATTGTACAGAACGGGGGCGACTTGTCAGATCGCGGCGAGGCAAGTCGTGTCGCCTCGCATCGCCCGCAGTGTGAACGGGCCCTTAGCATTATTAAAATCACTGCTCTTGAAAAAAGTTTATAAACATTTTTTTTTGCATTGATACATGTTCCCTGGGGCCCCAAACATTTTTTATGGCAATAACTTGCATATAGGCCTTTAAAAATTAGCACTTTTGATTTTTCACATTTGTGTCCCATGGACGTTAAAGGTGTTCGCACAAATGTTTTACCTGTTCGCAAGTTCTTGTGTGAATCAAACCTGGGGGTGTTCGGCTCATCCCTTCTTTCCAGCCTAGAGGAGAGATGTAGGGTCTTATAGACCCCCACATATCTCCATAAAGAGGACCTGTCATGCCCTATTCCTAGGATGTAATGAGTCCAACCAGGTCTGGCAGACCGGAGGGTAAAAGTCATCCAAATTGGGAATTAAACAATGAATTGAACCATTACAGTCTCTGGATATAGAGTATGTCCAAATATATGGATGAATAAAAACACCTCTGTGATCCACAATAAGAGTGTGAGGAACCACCACCACATGGAAAACCACTTACCAGAGGGCCAACCCACACCGGCATTCGTCTATAACCCAGCCACGGCCTCTGACATCAGAATAAAAGACCCCAGGAATGCTTCTCAGATACTGCAGGGTGCTGGGCTCCTTCCATAGAACATGCGGTCCATGAATTCATACAGCATATGGAAAGGAAGGGGACCAAAGCATAATTCCGTAATGCAGGACAATTTATTAAAAGAAAATATTGTACTAACAAACATAGGTAGGTTAAAAACATGTAAAAAATGTGAGCCCTTCCTCCTTCAAATCGACGCGGTGACATCACTTCCCGCGACGCATTTCGTCATACAATGGCGTTTTAAATGGTGATAGGGTGATACACTGACTCACCGAATTAAATAGAGCCAAGTCTCGTTCTGACATACAAGGAAGTGGCCAGATGGCACCATATTAATTGTGGGAACAGCTGCCAATATCGCAACAGATTACAAACAATGCACTCTGAAGAGAAATTACCTTAATTCAAACATCAAAAAATTTACCAAAATTTACATTTGATATCATAACGACCCACAATCTGGATAAATCTCCAAATACAGAGAGAGGAGAAAAAGAAAAAAACGAATCCCGAATGCCGCATATCCAGACCGAGACTAAACACGGATTAAGAGACCCCCAGTGGAGACGGTCTGAATTGCAGTTTAAGAAGAATGGAAACCCCCCCCCCAGCGTGGCTTAGCGGCGAATGTAGGAAGACGTGCTTACCTTGAGCTCCGCCGGCCATCCGTGATTCCATCCTTCCAGTCTGCCCTGAAACGCCGTTTTCGGGGCCCCTACCTCCTGCCACGCTAGGTGAAGCATCCCGGACCACCGCGGTACATCCCGGGACCCTCGCTGTGATGTCCAGACGCCATACCGGAGGGAAGGGGCTGACGGACCCCCCAGGCCAAGATGGCGCCGGTGCGCGGCGCGCAGCCAAAGACCAATACAAGGAAGCAGCACAGAAGCTCCTCTATGGCGGTAAATCGTACAAGGATGCCCTGGCGGGCCAGCCCTCTCCTCAAGCTACCCCTGGAGGCTCTCCTGAGGCGGATGACACAGTCCCCTTGGAGGATGAGGATGGATTGTCTGCAGCATGGCAAACAGTGAGTACACCCAGGGACAGTGTTAGGCCTGAAACACAGACCATCCCCTCCCCAGCGCTGGAAAATGAGCCTACACTAAGGGACATATTCACTGCTGTCACCTCCTGTAATCACTCTATTGCAGCCCTCTCTGAGGACATTAAAGGGGTTAAAGCTGAAATAACGTTTGTCCGCCATGACATGCAAAAGCTCAGGGAGAGAACAGCTGCATTGGAAGGCAGACTGAGCACAGTAGAGGATGACCTGGCCCCCATGCAAAGGGATCTAAAATATAATTGCCATCTTACTGAACAGCACGCTATGCGACTTGATGAGATGGAAAATCGCATGAGACGCAATAATATTCGCGCTGTGGGGATTCCGGAACGTGTTGAGGGTAAAAACCCGGTAGACTTTATTGAAAATTGGTTGCTTGCCACCTTTGGTAAAGAAGCCTTGTCACCGCTTTTTGCAGTGGAACGTGCCCACCGGGTGCCGTCTCGCCCCCTACCTCCGGGCAATCGTCCCAGGCCCTTCTTGTTTAAACTCCTCAACTATAAAGACAGAGACACCATTCTTTCTAAAGCGCGGGGGTTGTCGGACAAGATGGAGATTGAAAATTCCAGGATTTCACTATTTCCGGATTTTTCAGCAGAGCTCCAGAAAAAGCGCGCAACATTTCTTGAAGTTAAGAGACGCCTTCGGGACCTTAACGTTCAATATGGAATGCTATATCCAGCCAGACTCAGAGTTACGGCACTGGGTTCAACGCACTTTTTTGATCGCCCCGCGGCGGCAGCACAGTGGCTTGACCAGGAGTACAACGCACTCAAAGCCGCCAAACTTCAAAGATCTCCTCCACGCTAACGGCACATTTCAACAGGCTGACTGGACTTCCACTTTTACAAGACCGGCAGAAGGCTGAGGTTTGTGGTTCCACTGTAACCCTACTAGAACTACAACATGTCTGCATATGTGAAACCCCGCTTGTCATCTGGGAGAGTCCTCTCTGGGTGTTTCCATGGCCTTCCCCCAGCCCCCAAGTTTCGGATGGGGCCTATTATTCCACTATCTTCCCCGTGTGTGAGCCCCATGGGCTTTAATACAGAAGATGCTACGGTTTTTTGCTGTTTAACTGTTTTTCTTTTCTTTTTCTTTTTGATTCATTTTTTCTCTCTCAGGATTGCAACGGACAAGGACTATTTTCCGACCTGTCTGCACCCATCTGGGCACCTCTTCCTAGCTGTGACAGCTCCTGTTGGACTTTTTTCTCTCCAGTCTTGGGACATCTCAGGTGATGCGACTTCCCAGTCGCTAGTAGCTGATAAATGTGTGTTAATTGCCTTTTTCCTCCCTGGTGGTTTACGACTGTTATTATGGTTACTCCTACTTGCACTTATGTTTTGTATTTCTGATGGCTAAGATTAGATTTCTTTCTTGGAATGTTAGGGGACTGGGCAGTCCGGTGAAGAGGCTGGCGGTGCTTAGGCACCTTAAAGATATGAAGGCTGACATTGTGTGTCTGCAGGAGACACATTTTGCTCCTGCTGGTACTCCTAGCCTGGGTTCTAGACAGTATATCCACCAATACCATTCCACATACTCTGCCTATGCAAGAGGAGTGAGTATCCTAATTAAACAGCATGCACGTTTCTCCTGCTCCCAACAGGTTATTGATCCGGGGGGGAGGTACATTTTTTTGCTGTGTAAGCTTGCTACTATACAATGCATTATTGCCAATGTTTATATCCCGCCGCCGTATTCGGCAGAGATTCTTAGGCGCCTAGCTGGGTTTATGGCACAGTTCCCTGGCATACCCCTGTTGGCGATGGGTGATTTTAACAACTATGTCAACGGTCTGTGGGATAAGATTCCAACTCCTCCGGTAGTCCCCTCACGCCCTAATGGCGATACTCCTTTTGCAGCTCTGTTAGCTGAACTCGGGCTGGTGGATGTCTGGCGGAAAGCCCACCCCCACTCCCGTTTATATTCCTGTTGCTCTCCAGCGTTTGGGAGCTTGTCCAGAATAGACCTGGGACTGGGAAACTCCACCCTCCTCCCCCTAATTAGAGATTCTGGTTATGGGGTTAGACATATATCCGACCACTCTTCTTTGTGGATTGAGATGTCCCTATCTACTGACCACGCACCTAGGAGTTGGAAGCTTAACCCCTTTTGGCTTGCATTATTCCCGCAGCCTGACCCCATTACAAGTGCTCTTAAACTTTTCCTGCAGGACAATTTAGGCTCGGCAGCTATAGATGTAGTCTGGAATGCAACTAAGGCCTTCCTTAGGGGACAATTTATCACTACTATAACTGATATAAAACGGAACACTAAAGCTTGGGAAATGGAGGTCAGCAGAGCACTTAGAGAGTCGGAGCAGGCCTATGTTGACAACCCCTCGGAGGACACTAAGAGGGCTTGGTTGGGAGCGCAATCTATGTCTAGACAAGTAACTTTACAACTGGCAGAAAATAAAAGGTTTTTCCTCCAACAAACACACTTTGAAGAGGGGGAATCGATGGGCCATATGCTGGCTCTGCTGGCGAGGACCCAGGGTTCCGCGCCTATGACTCACTCACTGTGCGATTCGCAGGGAGTGACCCATTCGGACACCCCTGGGATCTTGCGGGTATTTCGATCCTTCTATGCAGACCTGTACTCCTCTAAGGTGCAGCCCGGTGATGGGGAGATTGGGGACTTTTTAAATGGGTGTGATATTCCATGCCTGTCTGCGTCGGACGGAGAGCTGTTGAACGCCCCCTTAACGGAGGAGGAATTGGCTTCTGCACTGGGACACTCTCATAATAACAAAGCTCCGGGGGCGGATGGTCTCCCATCCGAGGTATACAAGCGTTATGCTGGGGTTCTTTTGCCAACCCTTTTAAAAGTGTTTAACAACGCCTTGGAGACGGGGGTCCTACCTGCCTCTATGAATGAAGCAATCATAATTGTACTTCTGAAACCGGGTAAGGTAGCAACATCACCGGACGCATATAGGCCAATCTCCTTGCTCACGACAGACGTTAAACTTTTAGCTCGGGTCTTGGCAACGAGATTATCTCTGGTAATACACAAACTGATCCATAGGGATCAATCAGGATTCATTCCATCACGTTCCACTGCCCTAAATATTCGCCGTTTATTCTTGAACCTACAGGTTCCTGTGGATAACCCCGGCAATCAGGCCATCCTCTCGCTGGACGCGGCTAAGGCCTTTGATAGTGTTGAGTGGCCTTATCTGTGGAAAGTGATGGAGCGGATGGGGCTGGGCAGCACATTTATTAGTTGGGTCCGACTGTTATATGCCAAGCCTACGGCTAGAATCAGAGCTAATGCGGAGCTCTCCGACCCATTCGTGCTGCACAGAGGCACGAGACAGGGGTGCCCTCTGTCGCCCCTGCTCTTTGCCATGGCGCTTGAACCACTTGCAGCCAGAATGAGATCGGCTCAGGATATTGTGGGTTTCTGCAGGCCCACTGGAATGGATGTGGTATCGCTCTACGCTGATGACACGCTTATATACCTGGGGGACACCCAGGGCTCCCTTACGGCCACCATGAACCTGATTACCCTATTTGGTACATTGTCAGGTTTTAAGATTAACTGGGACAAATCTGTACTGATGCCCTTGTCCCCTCTAACGGCTCCCTTACCCCCTTGTGCAAACATGATCCAGACGGTTACATCCTTTAAGTATCTGGGGGTGCAGATATCCCCCGAGGTGACGGAATATGCCAAACTGAATCTTATGCCATTGTTACTTAAGTTCAGAGATAAATGTAAGATCTGGTGTAAACTACCGTTATCGGTGGTGGGCAGGGTAAACCTCATTAAAATGGTGTGGGCCCCGCAGCTGCTCTATATTTGTCATAACTCCCCGACTTGGATCCCGAAACGTTGGTTCGATAAAATTGACTCTCAGTTTAGGGAATTAATATGGTGTAGAAAGACGGCCAGACTTAGTTTACTTACCTTGCAATATAATAAGGACGAAGGGGGGTTGGCACTTCCACACGCTAGGATGTATTTTTTTGCTTCGCAGCTCCAGCACATGGGTGGGTGGGGGTTGGATGACCCATTGGACCCGATCCGAAGGATACTGGCTGACACGGTCGCCTCGGACACAGCATTGTCTAGATTGGAGGCAGGCTTCCCTCATATGGACAGGGGTTCCCCGACTGTTATACTGCTGAATACACTGTGGTCTCATGTTAAAAAACTGCTACGAATACGTGGCTTCCTTGCCCTCACCCCTATTTGGCGGAACGCTAATTATGGTGAACTTTTTAAGCTCAAGGGATTTGGTAACTGGAGTGGGAGTGGTCTTCAGTATCTCTCGCAACTGTATAGTGGACGGGTACTGAGGTCCTTTATGGAAATACAAGCGGAGTTTGACATCCCTCGTAGGGATTTCTTTAAATATTTACAGTTACGTCATGCGTTGCAGACACAGGCACGGAGTGTGCAGCTCTCCCTAACAGACCATCCTGTGGTGAAGGAGATATTTATGCAGATTGACCGTAAAGGCATGATCTCTAAGGGGTATGCTATGCTTCTTGACGCGGTGCAGGACCCGGCACGTCTTCCATGTCGGCAGAGGTGGGAGGCGGACCTGGGGCCCATGGACGCGGAGACCTGGAACCTCTGCTTGTCCTCCGCTCCGTTGGTGTCGGTATCGGCCTCCCATAGGCTCTCCCACCTATATTTACTACATAGGACCTATAGAACTCCAGTTAAACTGCACAGTTGGGGTGTTAGAGGGTCTCCCCTTTGCCCTAAATGTAGGCGGGACCATGGGGATCTTATGCACATGTTCTGGAGGTGCCCGAAACTAAAACGATATTGGGCGGGAATTTTTGACACTATATCCTCAGTGTTCTCTGTCGGTATCCCGCGGTGTCCGTTGGTCTGCCTGCTGGGGGCCCTGGATGAGGAATCATTGACACCCTCGGCCCATACAGCCATTATCAGGTTACTATATGTAGCTAGAAAATTGATAGCGAGACTATGGATGACCCACAGGGTTCCCACCAGGCAGCAATGGATAGAACAGGTGAACCAGATGCTGATCAGAGAAAAGATAACATACCAACACAGAAACGCACCGCACAAATTTAATGCCATGTGGGGGGGGTGGCTTGAGGTCCCGGGACTAGCTCCCCACCAACTTATACAGGACAGACTTTTACAGGGTTAACTGAAGGTCCTAGGACCGGTATATGGAGGTACATAAATGGTCATGTTTCCAGGATGGGTCTAACTCTATGTCTCTCCCTTATCCGGTAATTGTACGGGGTGTAGGGAGACACCAATGGGACTGTGTGCTGGGCTGTGGGCCGTAGTATATATGTAAGGTACCTATGCGGCTGTTTCTTGATGCGGAGTGGTCTATGAGAGAACGATACTTTTGTTATTACTTTTGGTTCCTTTTTTCTTTTTCCTTATCTCCTTTCTTCTTTAATTTTTTGGTTTTATTGATATTTTCCATGTCTCAACAGTTTTCAAACCGAACCTATTTGTATCTCTATATTCTCTGTATACTTTTGGATGTAAAAACCAATGCTACTGTAAGACTGTACTTTACTCCTATGTTTGGTTTGTACAATAAGTGCTTTACAATAAAAACTTATTTGATTTAAAAAAAAAAAGAATGGAAACCCCAAACAATAACAAAAAAATATATGAAATCTATATTTACAAAATATATATATATTTTTTTATAGCTAAAATATATATATATATATATATATATATATATATATATATATATTGTTGATAAGTGAAAATATATATTATAAAATACAATAGAATTAAGCCCATGACTACAAAATGTATATATATATTTTTTCGGGAGCAGTGATTTTAATAATGCTTAAAGTGAAACAATAAAAGTATAATATTCCTTTAAAGTACCTGGGGGGTGTCTATAGTATGCCTGTGAATGGGGCGCATGTTTCCCGTGCTTAGAACTGTCCCTGCACAAAGTGTCATTTCTGCAGGAAAAAAAGTAATTTAAAATTACTCATGGCTATAATGAATTGTCAGCTCCCCGTAATACAGAGAACAGTCATTGAAAGTCATTGATAAAAAAAAAAAATGACGTGGGGGTCCCACAAAATATCCATACCAGACCTGAAGGGTCTAGCACATAATATATATATATGCAGAATTCATATACTGTATGTACAAAACATGAATATATTAAATATATATATACACATATATAATGTGTTGGTGTTAAAGCACATGCCAGAGGCCGGTATACAAGGCTGCATATGATGAGTAAGAAATAATAATAACTAAAATTGTAGAAATATAAAAATAACATGGTAGATTTAAGTCACGACTGCATCCTAAATATGACCGACGCGTTTCATGGTATAAACCACTCTTCAGGGGCGAATGCGGCAGATGTCTAAAAAAAGACCAAACCTCAGATGGACCAAACCTACATGGAGCTAATAAGCAAGACATATGGTATGGTCCAACCAGGGACCCGTGGGGTAGCCTGTCTCGGGAGCTGAGGTAAGGGACCCACAGGCAATGCAGGATGGGATGGAGACACGTCTTTTGTGCCTCATTAAAGAAAGTCCCACCGCTTTTTTCTTTCATATTTTTTAGAACAATGTTATTAACCAGTTTTTAAGGGACAGCAGAAGATCGTTTTTCTTTTTTTTTTGTTTCTCTAGTTTACCATGGCTCTCATACCAACGATGGACAACTCCATCTGTCTGATTGAGAATTCTACTGATAATAGGTTGGTTGTAAATGAGAATGCCCAAAAAATCCTGGCACAGATCACTCAGCCACTGGTTGTGGTTTCCATTGTGGGGCCCTACAGGACTGGAAAATCATATCTACTTAACAAATTATCAGGCCGGCAAAAAGGTAAGATGAAAACGACTTTAGAAATGTTCTGTTTCTGTGGAATGTGTTTTAGGATTAAAGCTCAACTATATGTTTATATAGTTTGTTTGATCTTGTCCAAGCAAACTATTTAAGCTTCACTAAAACCTGGAGTTAGGCTTTAAAACATAAAGTGGTTGTAAAGGCTGAAGGTTTTTTAAATTCATGTATTTTATTTATGAAGGTAAAAAAACCTTCATTATGCAGTCCCCCTCCCCCCATGGGTCTTCTGTCTCAGGTCTCTGCCTCCTCAATGGCTGAGACACAGCAGTGGCTATCAATCACAGCTAGTGAGGAGGGAGCGGGGGGGTGGAGCTGAGCCACATTCTGTGTGTCGGGAGGGAGAATGCACGATTGCCCCCAAAGCAAGAGGCTTGCTCTTGGGGCACTGCTCAAGTAGAAGAAGCCAGTAGCACCTGTGGGGGGCCCGAGAAGAGGAGAATCGGGGCTGCTCTGTGCAAAACCATTACACAGAGCAGTTAAGTATAACATCCTGCATTTAATATCACTTTAAGTACTGAAATGATAAAACACAGGACATACATGTTCTATCCATATCTTCACATGTGCAGGACTTCTATAAGGGCTGGCCACTTGATCGGATTTGATGACTGCTGCCATTATGTGATATACACGTCTAGAGTCCACACAGGTGTAGCACCCTCTAGTGGTACTAGGATGTGTACAGGTATATTTTTTGTAGTGTAGGAAAATGTAAGCAGCCTTGGCAAGCAGCCAAGCTTGTGAGTTTGATTCTGAGTTGGCAGGAAGCCAGATAGAGTTGGGTGACTCACAGGCAGCATCACTGATACCCCTCACTTGTTTCCAGAACATGCTAGAATCTTCTGGAAAGAAAGGAGAGGCAGAGCTCCCCTGAGTATTCTGAGGGCTCTGTCCAATCCTCAACTACTTTTGGCAGGGATCAGGTCTCCTCAATTACTCAGGGTCAGCCCAGATGGAGATGGAGTGTTAGGTTGTCGTGGCCTTTGAAGGAGCTCCCCTCTTACAACCCACAGAGGTGTCCTGACCAGGAGGCACAGGAGGAGCAAGAGAGGACAGCAAGAACACTGCTGGGTAAGTCTCCAGGACTTCCACAGAGGTAGCCAAGAGGGCTGGTGAGCGTTCACACGATCAGGAGAACTGGGGAGGCACGCCTGAGCGGACTAGGAGAGTGCAGTCTGGGATGGGTGCAGAGCCATTGGAGTGGACTGTGTTTTTTTGCACGAGAAGTGGAGAAAGGCAGCTGCAGCCAGGAGGGCTGGCAGGGCCTGAAGATGTGGATAAGTAGCCACATGGACAGCTAGCACTAGGAATCCCATTCTTTTTGCTACACCAAAGGGGCCCACGGTCCCTGCCTGCAAAGGGCATTTGCTAAGGCCTGGTGGAGTCAATGTCAGGCCTAAACTATAGTGCTAGCTGGTCCTGGAGGTGAGGAATCAAGTGATGTGCTGGTGGGTGAGATCAGCAATCAAGTGATGTGCTGAAGAGTGAGATCAGTAATCAAGTGATGTGCTGGAGATAGAAGTGAGGAGGTGTATATAGTTGAAGTCCCAATTACTTATTTCTTCAATCAAGTTAAGTTACCCTTACCCCATCCAAGTTTAATTCCCCTGAATAAAACATAAAAACAAAGTACAAGGACTGCTTCTTGACTTCTGAGTGTCTGAAGATTGTGTGCCTGGCTGTCCAGGGTGAGAGATGGAGCACAACTACCAGCAGCCCCTTCCGTGGATATCGCTATACGGGTTTAGGTAAATATCTAAGAGACATGTAACCAGAGGCCAGCTTTGTCAGAAGCAATGCCAAGGGTTTAAGTAGAAGCCTACTGGGTCAAGACTTAAGCCATCCATTGATTGAAATCTGGCCGGTTCAGCAGGAAGCAGACAGATGTCGATCCATGTATAGGCACTGAGGTTGTATGGTAGTCGATCTACCAATCAACTTCTGTACAACCACCCTGTTGGATTGATCAGTGTTGTGGGCTATAGCTGGCAGCCCTGATCAGTGAACCCCGATGACAGGAAACTCTCCCTTCTGCCAGAAAACTGACTGCCTTATGGGCTGCCTTAGGACTGTACCAGGAGATTCGTAATATAAGCAACTGTACAGGAATAAGAGATGGAAGAAGAGACACAGGCTGAGATGAAAGTCAGACAGTCTAGCCAAACACCAAGTACCTGCACTTGTTCTGTGTGCCTGAATACATACATAGAAAATGTGTGCCATGATAATTGGATAAAACCAGGTTACCGTGGTAAGACTGAAGAATTTTAAGAAGGTGAAAGAGAGTTAAGACAAAAATGCCAGAAGTCTAATAAGAAACCGGTCATCTAATTCTAATGGATGGAGAACATACAGTCAACAGCTCAATGGAGGACCTCACCACAGATGGATGAATGTACAAATGACCACCAGACAAATGACCTGAAAGTATGATAGCCAGCAAATTCTTTACACCTTTTACCATTGATCTAGGTACGTGAATGTGACTTGCTGTAGTCCCCTGTATGATGAAACGGTACTGGGAGAAATAGGGGCTACGCTAAGGGTCAATGAGATGTGCTAGAATGCACATGTGATAACAAAGAACTTGACAAAAGGAAAGACATGAACTCCTCAGTCTTTTGCTATTGCTTCTTCCTTGTCTAACCACAGCCTGGGAGCAGAGAAGTTACCTTGTTGTATTGCATAACAGTGTAGAAAAAAGTCAGGTCCCCAACCTGGCCAACCTGGCTGTACAGTCTAGTAGAATTGTGTCAATCTCAGAACTAGATGGTCAGAAAAACACATTGGTGGGTAAAAACAGATGTGTATTTCATCTTTGTCTAAAATTACTTAAGGGCAGCAGATCTTTCACTAAAATAATCATTGGAGAGATAGCTACACATCATCACTTTTATCCTTTAGCATTGGAATCCAATCACAATTGTTTTTTCTTTTAGCTAGAAAAACAGATCTGCTTTTTTTTTTTTCAGAAATAATTAAAAAATTATGTTTTATAAAGTATTTCAGCATGTCAATTAATATCTGAGAATGGCAACAAGCACAAATTGACTGAACTCCTTTAAATATTGCATATGCCAGTCATAGCATGGCCATCTTTAGGGAAAAGTCAAATGTTTGATGATTTTATTGAGCTATTAGAATATCTATAAAACACTTAATTGTAATGGCCCAGTGCCCGTTTTCACAAAATGGCTTTCATTCTTATTGTTGGGTTTTAATCAAATGAATCTGCAGTTAACGTTTAGGGTGGAGTTCCAGGTGAAGGTTCTGCTTCTAGGAAGAAGATAAATATTACATCTATTAACCTTTTAGGTGAGTTGCCATCTAGATAAAGGAAGGCCCGTAGACATGGTGTATCTGGATTTTGCAAAAGCATTTGACAGAGTTCCCCATAAACGTTTACTTTACAAAATAAGGTCCGTTGGCATGGACCATAGGGTGAGCACATGGATTGAAAACTGGCTACAAGGGTGAGTTCAGAGTGTGGTGATAAATGGGGAGTACTCGGAATGGTCAGGGGTGGGTAGTGGGGTCCCCCAGGGTTCCATGCTGGGACCAATCCTATTTAATTTGTTCATAAAGGACCTGGAGGATGAGGTAAACAGTTCAATCTCTGTATTTGCGGACGATACTAAGCTAAGCAGGGCAATAAATTCTCCGCAGGATGTGGAAACCTTGCAAAAAGATCTGAACAACTACATGGCAAATGAGGTTCAATGTAGAAAAATGTAAAATAATGCATTTGGGTGGCAAAAATATGAATGCAATCTATAGACTGGGGGGGGAGAACCTCTGGGAGAATCTAGGATGGAAAATGACCTGGGGGTCCTAGTAGATGATAGGCTTAGCAATGGCATGCAAGGCCAAGTTGCTGCTAAAAAAGCAAACAGAATATTGGCATTAAAAAGGGGATCAACTCCAGAGATAAAATTATAATTCTCCCGCTCTACAAGACTCTGGTTCAGCCGCACCTGGAGTATGCTGTCCAGTTCTGGGCACCAGTCCTCAGGAAGGATGTACTGGAAATGGAGCGAGTACAAAGAAGGGCAACAAAGCTAATAAAGGGTCTGGAGGATATTAGTTATGAGGAAAGGTTGCGAGCACTGAACTTATTCTCTCTGGAGAAGAGATGCTTGAGAGGAGATGATTTAAATTTACAAATACTGTACTGGTGAACCCACAGTAGGGATGAAATATTTTTGGAGAAGGGAGTTTAACAAGACATGTGGCCACTCATTAAAATAAGAAGAAAAGAGGTTTAACCTTAAACTACGTAGAGGGTTCTTTACTGTAAGAGCGACAAGGATGTGGCATTCCCTTCCACAGCTGGTGGTCTCAGCAGGCAGCATCAATAGTTTCAAAAAACTATTAGATAAGCACCTGAACGACCAAAACATACAGGAATAAAAAATGTAATACTGATATATAATCACACACATAGGTTGGACTTGATGGACTTGTGTTTTTTTTCAACCTCACCTACAATGTAACTATGTAACATCAAATGGACTATTATACTGTTATACTTGCACTGCAGGCACATAATTAAAACATTTTGAGCATTGTGTCTACTTATTCCAGGTGTTTTCTCTGTGGATTCTACAATTAAGGCAAATACCAAAGGCATCTGGATGTGGTGCATGCCACACCCAATAAAATGTGATCATACCTTGGTACTTCTGGATACAGAAGGACTTGGAGACCCAGGGAAGGTAAACCTCAGAAGATAATTTAAAACAGATTAATCCATACACTTCTCAATATTGACTTCAATATCTGTCTTTTAGGGAGACAAGGACAATGATTGTATGATCATGTCGTTGGCCATGCTCATGAGTAGTGCTGTCATCTACAACAGTAGTGGGGTTATCAATCAGGATGCCCTGGAGAAAGTAAAGTATCCTTTTTGTCAGAAGACAAGCTGTTCCTCCTGAAGCAACCTTTCCCTTTCCTTTTATTTTTCCTTTCCTTTTGACTCAGTACTCCTCGCAAGAGCCCAGATGCAAGCAGTAGGCTAGGTCTTGCGAAGAGTTAAGCAAATATCAAAAATATCTTGATGGGCGAGTGTCAGTCTAGAGGAGTGGGCATCCTTAAGTAGCATGAAGACCTTCTTAGGTAATGTTAACATATGATACTGAGCCTCCATGATTGAAAGAACTGAACTTCAATGAATGAAAAATAGTGCCAAGAACAGTTAGGCTGGATAGGAAAGGAGCTCCCTTTTCACCACCAGATTATCATTTATACCAGTGTATGGGAAGACTCTTCAGAGGGAGTGGCAAATTCTGAGTGATTTATGCAGAGAATTTACAGTATATGTGAGTCATAACTTATTTGGTGAGTGTGAATCGCATAGGGTGAGCACTTAAGATGACAGTTTGTGGAGTGACATAATAAAGTTATCCTTATTGCACAATTGGAGCACAGCTATTTGCAGTTATATTATGTGTGGAACACCGATATGTGTGGCGCACTGACTTTTTGATGAACTTTAACACTTCATGCTTTTTTGGTATTTCTTATAAATTATTATTTATCCCTATTTATTATTGTTTGAGTTATATGATTTAGGTTATTTTTTACAGGTTAAAGGTTAAAGGTTTAATAACTGCTTCCTGCCTGCTGTATAGTGAAATGATGGGCGAGAGCACTCTTGTTCTGTCATATGACGTTCTTCTATTCAAGCGTGGTCGGGGGGGCATGCAACACGCCAATTGGTGGTGCGCCATGTCCCTATGGCGCAGCGCATCACCGATCATGGAAAAGATCATGGAAAAGAGCCTATCAAGAATATTTGTAGATATAGTCTCTTTGAAATTGTGAGATCTAACAGTGATTCCTTGATTTTAAACAGCCTGGTCTCTCTCTAAAATTGCACCCTATCAAAAAGGCAGAAAATCTGTACAGTTTTTGTTTCAGAAAAGAAAAACTATTTTTCAATTCCTAGATGCAGTATGCCTGCTCTGTCCCTCTGGAATGGTATCCTATTAGATAGGATAATACTCTGTGAACAAAATCTGTACTGTTTTTACTGTCTCAGAAAAATGCAGATATACATTGTTATAGGTATTTGCAGATTAAATCTGCCTGCTCTCTCACTCTGAATTTACATCTTATTAAATATGATAGCATACTGTGCAGCAAACCTTAACTATTTATTATGCTTCTGTAAAATCTGAATTCTGTTCTGAAAGTACATCCAAGTAAAAAAGGGGTAAATACTGTCCATCTGTCCAGTTTTCCTGCCTTCAGTCTCACAAAATGTCACTGTAATATTTAATTTCTATATGAAATCTGCCTGCTCTTTCCCTCAGAAATTGCATCATATTAGAAAGGGTAACATAATGTTCAGCAAATCTGTATATTTTTTTTCTGAATCTGAAAATAGACACTATGATTTTTAATTTCCAGCTTAAGTTTACCTGCTCTCTTCATCTGAAATTCTGCATTCTATTCAAAGGATAATGTAAAGTACAGAAAATCTGTCTCAGAAAAAATACACTATCATTTTCAGATTACTTTTTGCTAACTCCTTCTGAAATTGCATCCAAGCAAAATAAGGAGCACAGACTATAATGCAAATCTACACAATTTATCTGTTCTCATTCTCAGAAAAAAAGACACTTTTTTATTTAAAGATTAAATCTTCTTGCTCTCTCTTTCTGAAATAGCGGCCTATTAAAAAAGATTAAAAGCTGTGCTGCAAATATGTCCACATTTTAAGTCTCAGAGAAAAATACAGTCATTTCCAGATGAAATTTGCCTACTCTATCCCTCTGAGAAGTTTTAGCATTGTCACCAGAACAAGAAGTTCAGGGAAATGTTTGAACTGGAACACCTATTCTGGTAATGACTAAGTGATGAAATCCCCAGTGACAGGGGTATTAACCCTTTCCTACTCTCTCTAAAAGTAAAGAGAGGGTTTTTGCTTTGCACAGACTTTCAGACACAAACCCTGATTACTAAAGTTTTAATTTCCTTAATAAAATATGTTCACAGCTCTACATTAAATGTATATATCGAGATTGTACACAAAGCCTCAGTTCAGAAGATGAAAGCTCAGAGTCAGGAAGATAAAGACAATATGGCACCTCTCTTTGTCTGGGTCATACGGGATTTTACTCTTAAGTCAGACTTGGATGGACACTCAGTCACCGCTGATGAATATTTGGAAAACTGTCTAAAGAATGTCCGTACGTACTAATCTGACCTGTGGTTCAACTCTTTGGCATCTTTTTTTAATAATGCAAAATAATTTTACCTATTATTTGTATACCTAAAAATCATTTTAGGTCTTGTAATTGTCATAGCCAAATAGCTTAGTCACTGGAATAAAGTTAATTCTCCTCATTTATAGCGACAGTCCACCCAATGCTGATGTTATGGTTCCCAATACTGATATTTTTGTTAACCTCTTACACATATGTACAGCATCAAAGAGGGTTGGTTTTAACACCCACATTTCAAATATATGATCCTTGGATGGGTTAAGGTGGAGCTCCACCCTAAAGTGGAACTTCCACTCATCGGAACCCTCCCCACCTCCGGTGCCACAATTGGCACCTTTCAGGGCATAGATAGCCACAGAATCTGCAGGTATTTACGTATTTCCACCACTTCCTGTCATCCCCCAGCTGTCTGCTGGGAAACTCAGGGATGCCAGAGACAGCAGGGACCATCCAAATTGCGCAGCACGACTCGCGCATGCGCAGTAGGGAACCCGGTAAGTGAAGCCGCAAGGCTTGACTTCCTGATTCCCATACCGAAGGTGGCGGTGGCAGCACCTGAGAGCCGATCGGCAGATCGGCTTCAGGTGCCAACATCGCAGGCCTAGGTAAGATAGGTAAATGTCCATATTTTAAAAGTCAGCAGTTGCAGTATTTGTAGCTACTGAATAAAAAAAAACGGTGTAACTCCCCTTTAAGTTTCTGTATGTAGATTGCACTCCTGGTATCTAATAATGATAGGAAGTTGGCACAACCGGCTCCTGATCACGTGACCACCATGGCAGCTAGTCATCCAGACCCAATTAAAAAAAAACAGGGTTGGTTGGATAGAGGATAGGGTATTTTGGCAAATTTTATGGATTATATAACACTACATAATATTACTTTGTTGAATAAGGCTGGCCACAGACAGTTAGAATCAAGACATGTGTGGGTAGGCTGAATGTACCAAGTTGATCGATCAATCAACTTTGGTAAAACCAGCCAGCCAGATTTTACATGTGATTATTACTAGTGGCTGATATAGCTGCTAGCAATAATCACTATCTTCTCCTGGGGCACCCCCTCGGCCTGGAGAACACAATGGCTCAACTTATCAATGCTGTCTCTCTCACCTGTGGTTGCAGGAATGACATTTGTTCTGTGTATGGCCCGCATAAGCCTAGATTTTTAATTGTGGTTTTGTCCTATACTTACAGTTTCAGTGTATTCAAGTTTATTAGTTTTAAGATGTACTTTTTTCTCTTCATTTTAGCTGTAAAAACACCCAGGGGACAAAGGCAAAATGAGATTCGTAGGACTATCAGAGCTCATTTTCCAAAGAGAAAGTGTTTTTACTTTGGATTTCCATCTGGGGACAAAGAGTTGCTGAGAAGCATGTCCCAAGTTCCTGAATCAGATCTAGTGCCTGAGTTTGTCAGGAAGGCTGAGGATTTCTGCAAGTTCATTCTTCAAGAAGTATCAGCAAAAAGATTAAGAGAAGACAGAATTATGACTGGATCTGGTGAGTTGAAAAGCAACCTAATGTCAGCAGGGATCTACAGGGCCATTATAAATGTAGTACCACCCTTGAAAGAGTTGCTGGATGTTTGGATTTTCGTGTTCCTGATGCTGACGGAACTGCTAGATGTTACCGCACTCTTCAACACACCTTGAAGCTGAAAAGGGGTTATTTTATTTTGGCAAACAATGCCCAGCTGGGTAAATAGTATAAATACTACAGCAATAAAGAACGACCGATGGCGTTGTGACAAATTATGCACAATACCTATGCAATAAGGAAGCAGATTTCAGGTATCAGTATGTCAGGGCTGAAGAAGGACCCCAATGATAAGAACACAGGGGCGGCTATCAGAGATCCCTCCCTATACCACTTTTCTGTGGTTTCTTAATGAAAGTCGGGGTCTGAGTACTGGAGCTTGCACTTGTTAAGGACACGTGCAATCGCATAGAGTAAAGGGAGACACCAACAAGAAATGGTACAAGACATCTCATCAGTGCAGCAGGCACCTGGGTAGTTCCACAGAGCCCAACAAAAGGGTCCTCCTTCTTAAGCCAACTCCTTCCAGCTGTTACAGGTAGTCCTTTTAGCAACATTGTAAATGAAAGCTCTCCCCCTAGAATTAGCGAACCTGGAAACACAGATCTTGAATGGCAGTCTGCATAGTTCAATTTCATACGGACACAGTGATTCTTATAGTCTCACGCATCACAGTTCAGGTCCCAGTAACACCAGCATAGTGTCCCCTGTAAGTAGGGATAAAATAGAACCGTCACTAAACAAACCACTGTGACAGCAACCATGACAGCAGCTGAGTCCACAAATGTAGGAATGCAAGGGGAAAGTGAAATAAATCGTGTTATTACTGTATTAATAACAATATTTCAATAAGTCATATTGACGAGAAAAGTTCCAAGAAAATCCGTTCAATTCTTGTGTAAAAACTCAAAAATGTATTTAATAATAAAAATAGCAAAATATTACAAAAACAGTCAAAGTATCATTAATAATGTGTTATATTCTTAAAATGAAGATTAAATCAGATATGTGTGTGTAGATGTAACAGCAGTTGTCATGCTGTATGTGTGTCTCATGTATGCAGCAGAATCTGCCAGTCTGCCCTATGTTACTAGCTTTTTTACTACTCAAATTAGCCCCCACCTTTCTAAAGAGTGTTGGTTTAACTTAAAAGTTCTTATTTCACTTGTAGTACTATAGAAATTTCCAATGGACAGTTCCCCTTCCACCTTTTTGACAAGGGTGGAAGTCACTCAATTTAACATAGGATGTTGAAATACAAAACCATCTCTATTCAAGACATTCCATGAAGATGGGCTAAAAAGACCCATGTGTAAAATCTTTTAACTAAATCTGGCCATACAATATAAGTTTTCTTTTGACTAAATCAAATACTACATATATAATCTATATATAAATTATATTAATTTAAAACACAATGTTCTTATTAATATCCTAATCAAGAAATATTGTAATGTAAAGGACTTATGATCTTAAATAAAACATTAAAACTTTAGCATCTTAAGTAACAGATGGGGGAGGTAAAACTCAGCTTCCTCTTCCTCTTAATTACTGCCATATGTGGGAGCTCTCCCAAGAAATGTTTATGAGCTTATAATCATGCATATACTTTCACAAGTATAAGAACCTTATATAATGTCACCTTTTCCATACAGAAGATAATTATATATATTTATATATACAATTCAATTATTATGTAAGATCTTATCCATTCATAAATATTCTAACAGAAAGTCTCTGAGCACATCTGTTCACAGGCTGATAGCAGGCATAACTTCTGGGCAACAATGCCAGCCCCTCAGCTCAGCACACAGCAGCAGGATGGGGCAGTAAAAGTCTCAGTAATCCCTAATTCTCCTCTTTAAGACCTGTAGCAGCAGAACAAATAAGTCAGGCAGAGTTTCTGTTATCATTATGACTTATTAGCAAAACAACTTTTGTGATAATAAATGGCTTCATATGATCGCTATCATTAAATAAAAGAGTTTTTGTGCAGGATCAGTTATCTTTTCTATCTCAATGCCAACATTTCATGATTTCTCACAGGAGATGCAAACTTTTGAGCACAACTGTATTTGTTTATTTTCAAATCAGCACTGTTAAAAATTGGAATGGTTTTGTATTATGGCTCAATAAATGATTACAGTAGAACTTCGGAGTAACACAGTTTATGAGCGTTTGCGCTATTTAAAAAAAAAATCTTGACTCGATTTTCAAGCGTTGTCTCACAAGTTGAGCAGGATTCAAGCCGCTGGTGTGTGCATTTCTGTATTTGGCCAGGGGTCCAGGGGCACTGGTGGCTCCCAGCGCTTCGTGGAAAGCTCGAAGATGCTCGGAGGCACTTGGAAAAACTCAGTTCCCAAGTGTCTCTGAGTGTCTCCTAGTGTTTCTGAGCATCTCCAAGCATCCCTGGCTCCCCGAACCTCTGGCCACATGCGGTACTGCATACACCGGTGCCCCCGCACTTCTGGCCACATACATTACTGCATAGACCAGCAGTGGCTGTGGAACGGATTATCTGAGTTTCCATTATTTCCTATGGGGAAACTCGCTTTGATATACGAGTGCTTTGGATTACATGCATGCTTCTGGAACTAATTATGCTCGTAATCCAAGGTATTACTGTACAACATTTGGAGGAGTCACAAGTAGATATTTTGGGTTTTACAGTTTAGAGATTTATATGTTTTGAAAGAGTTAAAAGATTTTTTTTTTTGCATATTGGTTTTGTTCAGGATATTTCTCCTTCATATATTTAAATTGGATACTTGCTTTATTGATTGATTAAATAATTGATAGATTGATTTAATAATTATAGAGTAGGGCAGGTTTACAACCTACCAAGACAAACAGAGAGGGTGAATCTGCTCGATGGGGTCACAGCAGGGGCGGACTGACCATTGGGCTACTCGGGCACTGCCCGAGGGCCCCATGCCACTAGGGGGCCCCATCAGGGTTGCCAGCCTCAGTAAAACCAGGGACAGTATGTAAAAAATTTGTGTTTTTTTTTACATGTCTTTGAAATGTCCCTTACCGACATCCTTTTGGTCTAAAAATCCCGAGATTATAGCTGCCCCACCTCTCTAGTACCTGTTCAGCCAATAGAAACATGTCTGTGTATACTGTGTGATTGTATACTGTGTCTATGTGTTTTGTGTATACTGTGTGATTGTATACTGTGTGTGTGTGTTTTGTGTATACTGTGTGGCCCCATAATATCTGATTGCCTGGGGGCCCCATAATCTCTTATTGCTCGGGGGCCCCATGAGTTGTCAGTCTGCCCCTGGGTCACAGTCAACAATATAAACATTACAGGGGCTCTAATCCTTACCTTCTATTTTTTTTTTACTTTAGGAACTCTAATGCCGTGTACACATGACCGGACTTTTCGACGGACTTGGCGACCAGACAATCCGATGGACTGTTCAGCTGAGGTCCGCCGGACTTTCAAACGAATGGACTTGGCCACACACGATCACTCCAAAAGTCAGACAGATTCGAACGTGATGACGTAGAATAAGGAATTCATAGCCAGTAGCCAATAGCTGCCCTAGCTTCGGTTTTAGTCCGTCGGACTAGCACACAGACGACCGGATTTTTCCACCAGACTCGAGCCCATCGAAAGATTTGAAACGTGTTTTATTTCTAGATCCGCCAGACTTTTGGGAAGAAAAAGTCCGCTGGAGCCCACACACGATCGAGTTGTCCGACGGATTCCAGTCCGCCGGACCAAGTCAGTCGAAAAGTCCGGTCGTGTGTACGCGGCATAATTGTGACAAGTCCACTAATAGATATAGTGTGCAATATGAGAGCTACCTAATGCTGAACTTTTTTTAAAAAATACCAAAAGCTTATGAAGATGGCCAGACGTATTCAATGTTTTTCACAATCTTTTTCAGACTTATCTCAGCTTCTCAAGTCCTATGTTGATTCTGTCACTAAATGTGATATTGCCCACCTGGAGCGTTCCATGTCAAACATGACCTTGGAGAAGAATCAAAGCTCAATACGCAGATCTACAGAGTCATATGAAAACAAAATGAAAGCTCAACAATTCAACACTGAAGAAGAGTTCCAAAGGCTGCATGAAAGTTTACTGGAAGAAGCTCTCCGTGAGTTTGAAAAGAACTATGTCCCGCATGAGAAGAGTCAAGCTGAATACCTCCATCAGCTAGAGGTAGTTCACGTGAAGGTTGTAGTGTGCCCCAAAAATGTAATACATGTATTCATTTTGTGTTGGCAATTGTTTTGACAGAAAGACCTAAAGGAAAAGAGGGGGGAGCTCTGGAAGATTTGTGAGGATTTCTCTCAGAAAAAGTGTGAAGATCTACTTAAGAAACTCAAGTGTGATATAGACCAGGCCCTCAAGGAAAACAAATACCATGTCTCTGGAGGATATGATGCATTTGTAAAGGACAAGGATAATGCAATAAAGATGTACAATGAACAAACCGACAAAGGCGTCAAGGTAAACTTAAATGGTCTTCCAAACTTCTTGCTCTGCAGATTTTGTATATTTTGATATCCCCGTTATATTGGTTTATACTAATATTACTCAATAAATTCTTCAAATGTAACATTCTATGCTGGTTCCAAGCTGGTGTAAATCCTTGCTGTCAATGTGTATAATTTCAAGGACCAATTATACATGTAAGGGTAAGAAACAGAAATAGAGTTCACTGTGTTGGGCAGATTAAACCACTTTAACAGCGAGAAATTAAAATTCCACTTACAATACGTACCACCAAAACAAACTCTGATGAAGGGGCAAGGACACCAGAAATATGTTAGTTACCCTGTTTCCCCGAAAATAAGACCTAGCAAGATTGTCGGTGATGGCTGCAATATAAGCCCTACCCCCCCCAAATAAGCCCTAGTTGAAGTCCTTGTAGGTCTTATTTTCAGAGTAGCGCTTATTTTCGGGAAAACAGGGTAGGGTAGCTTATTTGGGGGTAGGGCTTATATTTGCAGTCATCACCCACAATCACGCTAGGTCTTAGTTTCGGGGGAAACAGGGTAGTAGAAGTACTGCATTACCCTACACACGGAGTCACATTCCAGCTTGGGATATTTCGGCAGTCTCTATCCTCAAGACTTCCTGTGTCCACCACAGACTTTCTAGTGTGCTTGATGTCTTCCCCACTGCCGGCTTCTACATGAGAGTACAATTGCATCTGTTGGCGGCACATGGTATTCCTCTGAATGAGCTGTTTTTGGTGGCATGCATGGATCAAGTCACTTATATGTAAGTGCAATTTTAATTTATTATTAAAGGGATTGTAAAGGTATTTTTTTTTTCTTAAAATAACAAACATGTTATACTTACCTCCACTGTGCAGCTCGTTTTGCACAGAGTGGCCCCGAACCTGGTCTTCTGTGGTCCCTCGGTGGCTGTCTCTGCTTCTTCCCGCAGGTACTTCTCACGTTCATGCAAGCTCCCTCGCATGGTGAGAAGCACCTGCGGCCACGCTCCCGTGATACAGCCGGCGGCTATAGCCACTCGCTGTATCACACGGCCCCGCCCTCGGCACGCCGCGTCATTGGATGTGATTGACAGCAGCGCGAGCCAATGGCTGCGCTGCCTTTAATCCATCCACTCCAGCCAATCGTCGGCCAGGCTGAGTGGTAAAGAGGAAGTCTGGGGGGGCGGGACTTTCGAGGGGTGAGGTAAGTAAAACGGGGGGGCTGGGGGGGCCAGCATTGTCAGATGTTTTTTCACCTTAATGCATAGAATGCATTAAGGTGAAAAAACATTTACCTTTATAACCCCTTTAATATTATCATTATTGAAAATGTATATAGGGCCAACAGTTTGCACAGTATAAAGGGGGACAGTACAATTACAATACAGTTCAGTACAGAAGGAATCGGAGGGCCCTGCTGATGGAGCTTACATTCTAAAGGGAGGGGGAGGGGCTAAAAAAGATCATAGCTGCGCAAGATCATCTGATGGAGATGGCCAAAGGGGTAGTTCTTTTACTAGCCAATCACAGCCCTGACCAAGCTGTAATTTTATGACTGCAGTAGAGTAAAGTAAATGGTCGGGGCTTTGTTTAGTGTCTGGCAGGGGTGTCTGGATTTTTCTTTTATTTAAATGTTCTTAGTTTTCACATACAAAGTACATATACTTTCTTAAAAAAAAAATAAAAAAATAAACTGCTCCATAAAATTCCCATTTCCTCTCCCCTTTTCCACCCAATCCTTCTTCAGCTTTAATCTTTATAAATATAAAATATCTTTCTTCTTCCATTTCCACCACCTATCATTTTTCATACTCCAATTAGCTCGATGTATCTCTTTGTCTTCTTAAACTCTATCCGACCTTTCCAGATATTTACAAATCTTTCTATTCTGTCCTCTCCATAATGATACAGTTCTTCCATATTATAAATAAATTCAATCCTTTTTGACTCAATCTCTTAACGTTGGACTCTCTGGTACTTGCCAATTGTTTGGACTCATATATTTTGCTGCATTTAATAAGTGAGGTATCATTGTTTTCTTACATTGCTTTATTGTAAGATTGGTATTAAGGAATAAGTACAATTCAGGACTTTTAGGCATGCTTTATCCTGTTTTTTTTTTTCCTGTATATGTTGTATAACCACCTCCTGGCGGAATTTCTGTATTTTTGGGCATTCCCACTATATATCTTTGTCCCTCTCATCCCACATCCTCTCCAGCAGAGTGGTGATTTTTTCAGTTGGCATTTACGTGCTTTTGTGGGTGTTATATACCATCTTGACATGCACTTATAATTAATTTCTATTGTGTTTGTTTCCATTGGGGTGTCTGGATTAAAAAAAAAAAAAAAAACTAATTACAAATCATTGAAACATTGATATCAAGTAAAATTTCTACCATTCTGTTAGTAATTAAGCTGAGTTTAAATTTGTAATTTTGCTACAACTTAAAGGAAAACAAAGATAAAGAAATAAACTAATAGACATATGCTATTCATTTAGTTTCAAATTAGTTTTTTTAACTAATTTCGACAAATTCATTTGTTTGGAAATATCCAAATTAACGAAAAAACATTTAACAAATTTTCTGAATATTTTGAATTTTGAATTTTTATAAATTGGTAAATTTGTAAATTCGAAAATCCAAAAATTCTAAATCTGAAATAATAAATACAAATAATAACTTACCTATTACTAACTATTAAATTATAGGTATTGGAATTTCCTTTCAAATTTGGCTGTAAGTGAACATAATAGGCTTGTGCAATTCATTTCGTAACAAATTGAAAATTCGGCCGAATTTTGCATCTTTCGGACATTCGGATGCATCCAAATGTCCGAATAAAAAAATAACGAATAACAACGAATACGAAAGAAATATAACGAATGAATTCGAATGAATTTGGTAATTCTTTAAAGATCTAATGAAACAAAAGGTCAGCTCAAAGTAAATCTTATAGTCCAATCAGCTAATTCATTTTGTGCCGGAGGATGGATTACTGGCAAAGTGCATTCCTGAGAACTGAGTGAGAAGGGTTTTGTATTGTATTTGAGCCGAGGAGAAGAGACGTTGTCATTGTGTGTGTTAAAAGATTCAATAAACAAACGACTTTCCAAACTACGAATCATTGTAACGAATGTCTATACATACATAAATAGCGAATTTCAACAAATACGAACGAATTAATTTGACACTCTACGAATAATAACAAATTATCCGAAAACTTATTAATGTAACATAACGAATATAACAGAACGAAATGATGTATTTTACGAATGACAACGAACCGAAACTAAATGAAATTTTCTGTTGTGCACAAGTCTAGAACATAATGAATACAAATTTATCCGAAGTTATGAATTAACCAAAATAATGAATGCCATATCTCAACAAATTCGTGGGAATATAACAAATTAATAATAATAATAATAATAATAAATAATAATAATAATGAAAATGTATTATTATTTATTATTAATTTGTTTCATTCAATTTGTTTCAATGCCTTATTCGTCATTTCGGAAAATTCATAACTTCAGATAAATTCGTATTCGTTACGTTAACTAATAGCCACATTTTAAAGGAAATTCTAATACCTATAATTTAATAGTTAGTTATTATTAGTTAGCTAGTTATTCTTTAGAATTTACAGATTTTCTTTCTTATTTTCAGATTTTCAAATTTTCAAATTTATGAATTTTGGAATTTATGAGTTGCGATCATAACAAATGAGTTGAAAAAAAAAAGAAAAAAAAAGAATGAAAAACAAAAATGAACACATTTTTCGGCAGTGCACATATCTATAAAATACCTCTTGATGATTTCAAACACATTTTATTTTTACAGGCCCAAGAATTTTTTAAGAAGCTTTCTGACTATTTAGAGGGCATAGGAAACACAATACCAAAGACTGTCCAAGCAGGTAAGTCTTCCTTCCTTGTTACTGCAATCTTATAAATACATTATCTTATGACAAACGCGTACAGTGTATTACATTTCAGCTGCTCTTGTAAAGAACAAATTTCCTTTACAGCTAAAAAGCGCAAACAACTAAAAAAAGGGGATTCCCAGGATTGCGACCAGCTGTCAGATTATTTTCAGGATTACCAGTTACCCGCTGGCCGATTTAATCGTCTTCTTATCCAGCTCTTCGGTTACATTGGCCATGGAAAGTCCTCCTTTGTGAATTCCTGTGTCTACACATTGAGTTGTGGCAAATTCCAGGACTTGGCAGGAGAAGGAATATCCAATGGTGGGAAGACCATGGAGAGGAGAGTGTATGAGCTCACCAACACAATCTCTATTGTGGACAATCGTGGCTTTGCAATGTTGGGGAATGCAGAAGCTTGGGAAATCTATGCCCAATTATGTAAGTTGATTTCTAGTTTTATACAAACATTGGAATTTCAGAACAGAATTTCTTTGTCATTAAATGGACCTCATGGAATTGAATAATCATGATTTGTTTAGTATAGTCTCTGTGTACATAATACCCCTGGATACTCATATACAAAAAAAATTATCCTGGGATCTAATGATTATAATGCTTTATTTTACATTGCATCAGACTTATTTTATGTTGCATTGTAATTTATTTGCTGTTACTACTATTTTTTATTTTGTGTATTATCTTTATCTGTAAATATTTTTGTATACCCCTCTTCATGGCCATTTTTTGCGTTCCGGCACTGCGTTATTTTAACTGACAATTGCGCAGTCTTGCGACGCTGTACTTAAACAAAATTTATGTAATTTTTTTCCCACAAATAGAGCTTTTTTTTGGTGGTATTCGATCACCTCTTTCTTTTTTGCGCTATATGAAAAATACCGTAAATTTTGAAAAAAGTACTTTCTGCCATAAAACATTCCCAATAAAAAAAATCTAATTTCTTTATCAGTTTAGGCCAATATATATTCTACTACATATTTTTGGTATAAAAAATACTAATACATGAATGTTGATTGGTTTACGCAAACGCTATAGCATCTACAAACGATGGTATATATATTTTTTTCTCTATTAGTAATGGCGGTTATCGGTGACTTACAACGGGACTGCGATATTGCGGCGGACAAATCGGACACCTAGCTGACACTTTTTTGGGACCAGTAACACCAAAACGGTGATCAATGCTAGAAAATATGCACTCTCACTGTACTAATGACCCTGGCAGGGAAGGGGTTAACATCAGGGACAAGCAAAGTGTTAACTGTGTTCCCTGGGAGTGATCACTAACTGTGGGGAAGGTGCTTTGACTGGGGGAATGTACAGATCCATGCTCTTGCTTAGCAGGAACACAGGATCAGCACATTCTCTTCTCGCAGAACGGCAGTCTGCCTTGTTTACATAGGCAGACTGCCATTCTACCTTTCTCCTGAACGATTGGCTCACACTGTGTTCAATTAAAGCAGGAGCGGGTACGTGGTCTGGCACAGAGCGGCTGCCCTGCCGCAGTATATCTGCGCGGTGCGGTCGCTAAGTGATTAAAGTGATGGTACTCCCTTCTAGATCGTTAGCTCTAACGAGCCGGGCCCTCTGACTCCTCCTGTATTGAATTGTATTGTAATTGTACTGTCTGCAGTCATGTTGTAAAGTGCTGTGCAAACTGTTGGCACTATATAAATCCTGTATAGTAATAATAATAATGGTACACAATATTTTAGCGCTTTTTTAATTTTTTTCTCTTTTTTTCCACCGTAATTTAAAGCAGAGGTCCACCCTAAAGTGGATCTTCCGCTCATTGGAACCCTCCCTCCCTCCGGTGCCACAATTGGCACCTTTCAGGGGGGAGGAGGGTGCAGATACCTGTACAGTACATTTATCTGCACCCACTTCCGGCATAGATATCTGCAGAAGCTATGCCCCTCTCCGCAGAATCTACGCCCCTTTCCGAATGTCCCCCGCTGTCTGCTGGGAAACACACAGATCCCAGAGACAGCGGGGACCATCCTTATTGCACAGCGCGACTCACGCATACGCAGTAGGGAACCGGGAAATGAAGCTGAAAGGCTCCACTTCCTGATTCCTATACCCAAGATGGCGGCGGCAGCACCCGAGAGACGATCTAGAGATCGGCTTCCGGTGCCGACATCGCGGGCGCGCTGGGCAGGTAAGTGTCATTATTTTAAAAGTCAGCAACTGCAGTATTTGTAGCTGCTGGCTTTTAAAAAAAAAAAACGGCGGACTCCCCCTTTAAAAAAGGAAGCCTATTGCTGGCAAAGCCCTGTTTCTGGGGGTCCCACAATATATATAATATGGGGCTGACTTTGCTGACCTCTCCTTGTGAAAATGTTAGTTGAATGGTATCATCTTGGTGCACTCGTTTAAATGTTTTCCAAGTTATTGATCTGGAACATACTTTATATGAAAAACAAATAGTGCGCTCAGTCAGTGTGATCTTGGTGATGGACTGCACTGTGGGGGGGAGGGGTAGGTCACATGCTCCCTATAGCTGGAGGTACCGGATATTTCTAAGGGCTCTGACAGTCATACAGCACAAAGCATCAAATGTGAAAATTGGTATGAGGTAGGGAGGAGGAAGGAAGAGGGAAGGTGGGTTAGCAAGATATCCCAATGCTTTGCCTATTCAAGAATCCTTTTAAATAATGTTATTTTACAGTGAACACGATGCCTGTAGGGAAGAAATGATGGGACATTTCAATAATAACTTTATATAATGGTAATTATATTTTTTAAAGGTAATTTTGCACCTTTTAATGAGAAGGTGAAGTGGAATAAAAGCTTTCAAGAACGAAACGATGGACTAATACGAAAAATGATGGAAAGTAAAACTCCTGACTTGATAGTTCCCGTCTTTGTGTGCAGGTAACTTTATAGTTTGTGAATCTGATCAGTGAAATATAAATTATATTTTAATGTAAATATCAATGCTTTAAATTGTTTGTTTGTATTAGAACTAGTGATCAGCAAATATACCCGGGTTTGATTTTCCAAGGGATTGGTGAATCTTTTGCAAGATTTGGCGAACCCAAACTTTCAAATTCAGAGGCAAATCCTATTAAAGTCTTGAGGGGGACTTGTTAAATTCTGTTAAATTAGACTCCAGGCGACTCCACATAATACATCTGAAGTACCAACTTCTTATTCCGCGTGCACGCGATTGTGGTTTTCCACTCTTGTGGTTTTCCCGATGGAATTCCGACGGGATTTCGCTCAAGCTGTCTTGCATACACACGGCCACACCAAATTCTGACCGTCAAGAACACGTATGATGGGACTAGAAAAAGGAAGTTCAATAGCCAGTAGCCAATAGCTTCCGTCTCGTAATTGAACCTGAGCATGTGTGAGTTTTTGCGTGTCGGAATTGCATACACACAATCGGAATTTCCGACAGAAATTTTTTCCGTCGGGAAAATTGAGAACATGCTCTCAAATTTTTTGCTGGCGGGAATTCGGCCAGATAAATTCTGATGGAGCATAACACACGGTCTACAAAATCTCTCATCAGTCTTTTGCTGGCCGAAATTCCGATCGTGTGTACGCAGCATTAGGGAACCTCAGACTTCCCGGGATAACAAATAAAGAGCCTCCATGGTGAAGTACGTCAATCAAGCTTCAAATTTATTAAAAGAAATGTACTTACAAAATGACTAGTCTGTTCAAATGTTTTAAAAACATCCAAGAAAATGCAGAGGCATGATGTCTATTGAAGACGAAACGCGTAAGAAGTGACCTGGCGCAAGCTCGCTATCAGCCGGCCACCATTTCCTTGAATGTATTTAAAATGTTTTAACTAACTAGTCATTTTGTAAGTACATTTCTTTTAATAAATGTGAAACTTGATTGACTTACTTCACCATGGAGGCTCTTTATTTGTCATCCCGGTGAATAGGAGGCTCCGTTCGAAGCTGGTACTTCAGATGCATTATGTGGAGTCGCCTGCTTGGTGCTTTATTGATGTTTGCTGCCCGCCAGATCTTCGGAGCTGACTTGTAGAAATCACACTCAGTATATGCCTGCTAACATCTAGTAAGGAGACTTGCAAGAAACACTGCGGCACTGTATATTGTCCTATTGCACTAGATCTGGTGTGGGACCCCTTCTCATCTATCCTTTGAATTGCGGGTTGATGGACTAATATTACTAATATACTTTTCAGTAGCGTTGCATTCTTGGACTCTTATGTGTTTTTCTTTTGTAATCAACATATCATTGCTGGCTGCTACCATATTCATTCATTAATTTTTCTTTGTGGGCAGCGCGGATGACTTGTTCCCAAACAAGGACTTACCAATCCTGAAAGCACTGTAAGTCAGTCCTCTCCAAGTGGATTATCCCAGAACCCCTCACCCTACATGGCAGCCTGAGAACCCCAAAGTACTCAATCTGAATTCAATCATTCCCCTTAGGGTCGAAACTCAAACGTGGGGGGATATACTTGCTGTCCAGGACACATCCCCAGCATCCTGTACACTAATTTATTATTTAGAAATAACTTTCATATATATATATATAAATATATATATATATATTATATTTGTATTTTTGAGCTCTGGAAGTAATCTAGAAAAACTCAGAATTTTGCTTTTTCTCTGCAGCTCCGAACATAACCTTAGTGATGCTGAATCCAGCTCCATCAAAATGTTCTTAAGAAAGGCTCATCAACTTACTGGTAAGAGAGCACTAAATTTGCTGTAATGGTAATTTTGTTAAAAAAAAATCAATTAAGTCAGCTAAAGCAATATATTGGAATCTATTCTGTTTTCGAGAAAGCAGCCACAGCCTCAAGTAGAAAATCCTATCCCCTGCCAGAGTGCTGCAGAGAAAAATCTTTGCTCACTCTGTGGAAGCAGTTGTCTCTCTGCTGCTTCAACATGGAACACAACTGTTCTTCTCTGTGACATGTGCTAGCAAGGGGCAGTCCTTTCTACTTAGACTGTGCCTCTTTTCAGCTTATAAGAGGGAGTACACTCCCACCAGTGGCGGATGGTGCTCTATTTTTGGGGAGGCTGCAAACAGACCACCTAACCCCTTTCTGTTCATTTGGTCGGTCGAACGGTCAGTCAGTCTGTCAGTTAAAGTGGAAGTAAACCCACTTTTTTAACTTTTACCTACAGGAAAGCCTATAATAAGGCTTACCTGTAGGTAAAAAAAATATCTCCTAAACCTGTAAGGTTTAGGAGATATTCCCCTCGGTATGCGCCGCTGACTGCAGCGGCGCATGCGCACAAGGGGGTTCTCTCCGTGAAAATCCGGCAGCGCTCGCCCGGCCGGATTTAAATCTCCCGCGCGCATGCGCGGGAGTGACGATATCGCGGCTCCGGCCACTCACAGCGCCGGAGCCGCGATACCCGGAAGAGACGCCGAGGGAGCATGTCGGCTTCCTCGGCGTGGATCGGGCGAGATGTCGGGGCCTCGTTCTAAGGTAAGTATTTCATAATGAGCTAGTATGCGGTGCATACTAGCTCATTATGCCTTTTGCTTTGCAGGTTTAAAAAAAAAAAAAAAAAAAATGCGGGTTTACTACCGCTTTAAACCCCACCATCACTCGGTCGGTTGTTCGGTCAGTCAGTCATTAAACCCCCTCCCCCATCGCTCGGTCGATTGTCCATCCGCCCATAATCCCTGCACATACCCCATCCAGGTCTCGGGCAGCTTCGGTGGCTTCCCCCTGCATCTCCTCCTTGACGCCTCCCCCCTGCTCCTGGCCAATCCGGTCACTTCTCCTCTCGGCCAATCGTGTCTTACGACACACTTCCTGATTGTCCAGGAGAAGAAGCAGGAAGACAATAGTGAATATTAATTTGCTATTGTCACAGAGCTGGGGGAGCTCAGGGCGCAGTGCTTTGTGCCCCAAGCCCACCCTTTTCTTAAGTCAATTAGATCATCAGGCTCTAACCATGTGCTTAAAAAAAAACCCAATTGAAATCCATGCATCCGGCACCCTTCATGTAGATTAGGAGCCGTTATATAGATTGGGAGGGGGGGGCGCCGCCCCTGTGCCCTTAATGGAAAGCCCGCCACTGCTATTAGCCCATCTTACTAATTCAAGTATATATTATTGGCTCTGAAATTATGGCAAATCAACTGTTGGACATTTGCTTTGTCTGATAACCCCCCACCCGCAGACCCCCACAAGCCCAGGCAAGGGTTGTGGGGAAGGCACTGTTGCTCTTGTCAACATGGGGACAAGGTTATTCACCGGGGGGGGGGGACTCCCCTGATGTTGAGGTCATCTGGTCTGGTGTGGCCCAGGAAGGGGAGGGTGGAGCACAAACTCATATATCCCCTTTCCTGACCATGTGGGGTACATGCTCAAATTAAGGGTATAGTATAGATTTTTTGGGGTACCTTGCACATTTTTTATGTTTTTTTGGGGGGTACCCCTTTAAAATCCACACCAGATGCAAAAGGTCTGATATGAATTTTATCAGGGGGCTATACCCAATTTTGTTTTATTTTTGCAGTAGGATGTTCTACAGCTAAAGTGACAGTTACAAAGAAAAAAAAAAAACAGCACACAGATCACTTCAAAGTTCCCTGAAAATGTATAGCAGACCCTTTTTTTTCCCATTTAAAAAGAAGCCAGCAATGAAAGGTCATTTGCCAGCCTTTTTATTTCCTTTGTAAATATCAGTGCTGCTGCAGCATTTTCTGTACACCACAGTGATGAGCCTCTTCAAAGGAAGGTTCTAGGAGACACCCCTGGCTTGTTATTTAGAGGAATTGGGAATTTTTAATCTTTCACTTTAAGAATTAAAACAAAAATCACCTCTTCTGGCCAAGGGCAATTTTTTTTTAAATTGTTTTTGCAATGGTGCATGCCTCCCCAGGGCAATTGCCTATTATTAATCCAACCCCCATTGATTTCAGTGGAGTTTGAGATTTGGCATCACCAAAACCCTGCTCAGATTGACCCCTGGACAGTTTGGCTCATCCGTAGTCCTAATTATTAGACATGGGCACCGTCAAAAAAAAAAAAATTGTTTTGTTTCGTTCCGCTTCGTTCCGTACGAATAAAAAATTGTATTCAAATTCAATTCGGATTCGTACAAAATAAGAATTTTCGTAAACTTTTTGTTAAAATAATGAATGTTTGTTATGATAAATTTATCATTATAAAAATTCGTATTTCAGATTCGTACAAATAAACAAATTTCCGGAAATTCGTACAAATTTTCTTTTCGTACTAAACTAATCGCACATGTCTACTAATTATTAATCACAAATGAGCTTTTATCAATATATAAATATAAGAATAACTACTGTGGATGTTGATGCTGATTATGTATATCTCTCCAGGTATTCAGCCCTTCGTTGTTCTGACCAAGGGTAGAAAGGACTCCGAACTCAGAACCAAATTTGCCCAGATGGGGATAGAGAATGTTCTTCCTATCGAAAATTACATTATCTCCGACCATTTCAGTGACAGGCACAAGCATCTCAAATTTCTGAACTTTCTGAAAGACATCTTGCAGGCTGTAGACTTCCACCTGAAGGAGATCGACAACTTTGAAACTCAGCGGTATGAATGCATGAGCTTCCTGATGCAGACGGCCAACAACATTTGATATAGTTACCCCTGAAGCCCAACTCCTCCCAATCTCCCTGGAGCAGCCCCGGCATCCTTAAAGTGATTGTAAATGCAGAAGGTTTTTAATATTAATGCATTAAGATTGAAAGCCTTCTTTGTGCAGTAGCCGCCCTCAGCCCCCCCCCCCCCCCCAATACTTACCTGAGCCCCTTCTCTATCCAGCAGTGTTGTAGGATTGTCTCAGCTGCCGGGACTCCAATCCTCATTGTACGAGACAGCAGTGTGGTGCCATTGGTTTCCGCTGATGTCACTTAAAGTCAGCCAGCCAAAGAGGAGAGAAAGGGGGTGAGGCCCAACCACAGCTCAGTGTCTGAATGGATACACAGAGTTGTGACTCGGCTGGGGTGCCCCCATAGCAAGCTGTAAGGGGACTCGTCTAGAGGAAGGGGCCAGGAGAGACAAAGAGGAACCTAAGAAAAGGAGAATCCGGGCTGCTCTGCGCAAAACCACTACACAGAGCAGGTAAGTATAACAATCTTTACAATCACTTTAAGCCTCGTGCACACGACAAGATTATCGGACGATTGATCGTCCATTTTTTTTGCATGCTAATCTCATATCAAAAATCAAATAGTTACTAAAGTTACGAAAATTCTCGTACGTCAGAATAAAAAATCTGAAGTGATGTCATGTTTTGCATTGTATTTTTGGACGACAAGTGTACTGATTAAATGAAAATCATACGATCTGGAAGGAAAATTTTCATGCTTGCACCTTCGGATAATATCGGATGAGCTGTCATCATCGGCTATCGAAAGCTGTGTACTAATGATAAGATTATTGTACGATCGTTTTGAAAGCGGTATATTGGGATTTTTGTCTTCTATACGTGGTTTGTACTTTGTCTGAAATCTGTACCTGATTGTTTCAAGATTGTATTGTCAAATGAAAGTACCCTGAATCTTTAAGCTTTATAATTCTGAAGCTCCCTCCAGCAACCGAATCACCATTTTCTACACCCTACTCCACAAACATAATCTACATCCGAAGCCTCCTTCGATACAGTAGTGGGAATCAGAACTCCACTTCCGTGTACCATTGGAACTGTGGCATATCATCCTTAGAAAACCAGATGTGTCTCCCATTGGGAATCTTCGCAAAAACTGGTCTACATGTGGTACTATACACTTCATCAGCTTGCCTCCACTCCATATTTCCATGCTCTTCACCCCTTTGCTGGCAGAATTGTGGACTTCAGGGCACTCTTGTACATATTTTGGGGCAATATCTGACCACTTACAAAGAAATGAAGGGTCTATCATTTTTATTATAGGTGTGTTTTAAATGATAGAGACAGAATATCAACCATAAATCCATAAAAAACACATAAAACAAATGTTATTAAAGTGGTTGTAAACCCTTACAAACCACTTTGACCTACAGGTAAGCCTAGATTAAGGCTTACCTGTAGGTCCAAGAAATATCTCCTAAACCTATACGGTTTAGGAGATATTTGCCCGAAGACAGGCACCGCTGTCTACGGCGCATGCGCCGTAGACAGAGGTGCGCAGGCGCACTGAACGCGGCATTTCCAACAACGGAGCTGCCGCGCGTGTCGGCTCCCGTGCGCATGCGGGAGTGACGCCATCGCGGCTTCGCCGAATGACAGCGGCGGAGCTGCGAGACCCCACCGAGAAGATGGATGCGGCGGACTACAGGGGACAGCGGTGACTTTGCTGGCTCCTGTGTCAGGTAAGTGACACATAATGGACTACTATGCGATGCATAGTAGTCCATTATGCTTTGCCTTTGCAGGGAATGAAAGAGGAAGTAAACTCATCAGGGTTTACTTCCTCTTTAATTGAGTTGCAGTTCTGTGAGGCCGCGTACACACGCGGGGACTGTTCGCTCAACTTTGTCCGCTGAACAGTGTTTCAGCGGACAGTCCGCCCGTGTGTGGGCTTTCAGCGGACAGTTTCAGCGAACAGTCTGCTGAACAAAGTTTTTCGGAATTTCCGAAAAACTGTCCGCTGAAACTTTGTTTCAGCGAACAGTCCCCTCGTGTGTAGGCTTGTTCGTCAAACAAAGTTCCGCGCATGCTCAGAAAGGATTTACACGCCGAAAGTTGCATTGCAGTGTATAGGACGTCGTATTTCTAGTCCCGTCGTACGTGCCGTTCACGTCATCGCGCACGGTTTCAGCGGACTGTTCGTTCATCGTGTGTGGGCAAGTCCGTCCATGCTAAGTTTGAGCGGACTGTCCGCTGAAACTGTTTGATGGACAAAGTTGAGCGAACAGTCCCCGCGTGTGTACGCGGCCTGAGTAAAATAAGTATTTGATCCCCAAGAAAAACATGACTTAGTACTTGGAGGAGCAACACTTGTTGACAAGCACAGAGGTAAGATGTTCCTTGTAGTTGGATACCAGGTTTGCACACATCCCAGGAGGGATTTTGGTCCAGATTTTCTCAAAATTCTTAATGTTTTTTTGGCTGTCGACTTGGCAACTGAAAGACCCATCCATAACCCATATTCAGTGTTCCGGCTGAGGGAAGAAGGTTCTCATCTAAGATTTTACAATACATGGCCCCGTCCATTGGACCATCAATGCAGCAAAGTCAGTCTGTACATTTAGCAGAGAAACAGCTTCAAAGCATAAGGTTTCCACATCAGTGCTTGACTGTAGGGATGGTGTTCTTAGGGTCATAGTCAGCATTTTTCTTCCTCCAAGCATGGCGAATCCATCTCCTCAAGAAGGCACATGTACAGTCACGCCAATGAACATCCAAATGATTCAGATAAGGATTGAGAGAAAGTGCTGTGGTCAGATTAGACCAAAATTGAGCTCTTTGGAATTTGGCATTAACTTGACTCTGTGTTTGGAGGAAGAAACATGCTGACTATGACCCTAAGAACACCATCCCTACAGTCAAGTACGGAGGTGGAAACATGATGCTTTGGGGCTATTACTCTACTAAAGGTACAGGCTGACTTTTCCGCATTGGTCCAATGGACGGGACCATATATTGTGAAAGCTTGGATGAGAACCTTTTTCCCTCAGCCAGAACACTGAAGATGGGTCGTGAATGGGTCTTCCAGCAAAACATACCACCAAGGCAACAAAGGCGTGGCTCAAGAAGAAACACGTTAAGGTCATGGAGTGGCCTAGCCAGTCTCCAAACCTTAAACCTATAGAAAATTTATGGAGGGAGCTGAAACTTCGTGTTGCCAAGAGACAGCCAAGAAACCTTAAGGATTTAGAGAAGATCTGTAAAGAAGAGTGGATCAAAATCCATCCTGAGATGTGTGCAAACCTGGTGACCAACTACAGGAAACTTCTTACCTTTGTGCTTGCCAACAAGGGTTTTTCCACCAAGTAAGTCATGTTTTGCTAGGGAATCAAATACTTATTTTACTTGCTGAACTGCAATTTAATTTAAAGCATTTATTTTATGCGATTTTTTTTTCTGGATTTGTGGTTGATATTTTGTCTCAATCATTTAAAATACACCTATGATAAAAAAATAACAGACCCTTCATCCTTTGTAAGTGGGCAAACTTACAAAATCTCCAGGGGATCAAAAAAGTTTTTTCCCCACTGTATATCCTGCTCTTCGGATCCCACTTGCTCTACTTGGTGTTGGAATTGAACAGTAGTCACCCTACTTTCACACCTTCCTAACTCATACCTTTATAGCGGCCCGCCTATCCATTGCTAGACGTTGGAAAAACCTGATGGCCCCGTCCATCTCTGAAATGGTTCCTATATTCAACGACCACTTCTTTTAAGAACACTTATTTGCTAAAGCCCACTTAGCTACATCCAGATTCATACACAATTGGCGTCCTTGGCTACTAGATCTCAGAGCTCATCCCTTAGCTTAAGATTCTCCACACACATTACCCTTCAAATTTAAATCTCATGGCATCACTATAACTACCCCTTTGTCCGTTTACCCGTTATATACGGATAGCAGGAAATATGGAGATTGTCTCCTGTTCTTGGTTGTTATCTTCAACTCCCTACACCTTTCTTTTCCTTACTTATATTATAAGCTTTTCTTACTAGCACCCTCATCCCACCCCTTTTCCTTTTGTCTCTTAGCATATACATTTTGATGGTGCTCATGTGAGACGGTTGTGAGATTACTCTCCCCTGGGTACAACCGGTCACCTCTGTGGTCCATACGAATTCCTCTCTTCAGAATTATTACACCATTGTAACTTTGACTCTTTATTTGCAGTGTTTATATTGTATGTTCTGCATTGTCATCAAAATACTTCAATAAAAATGTATAGTATAAAAAAAAAAATACCCTGAATAAAAATAGCTTGGATCAAAAAAAGAAAAAAAAAAAGTGATTATCCAGTGCCAATAAATAAACAGCGTTTGATTAACATAGAATATAATCTGCCCACCAAGGATGTGGGGAGCAAGGCACCACATCCCAATAGATAAAAACTACATAAAAAAATTGGGATAGGGAATTTTAAGGTGCCTGAGTCCAGATAATACACTATAACATGTTTTAAAACATAACAAATTTGATTTCATACATTAAAAAAGATATCACAATCTTCTCTAAAAGAGTTTTTCACAGAGATAAAAAGCAAATATTCTCAAAATATACTGTACAACAGCATTTGCTCGACAAGATATGGCTTCTTCAGGAGTCTTTATATTTAATTGTACAGAGTGTTCACTGCAAACAGAGAGAATACACATTAGACATAATAAACAACGGGACTAAATACCCCTATTGGTTCATTTCATAAAACACATGGTGACATTGGATCATCGAAGACCATTCATACAGAGAAAATTCTTCAGGTCAGAGTACAGAACACTAGCAATGTTTAAAGGCTAATGCAGACCGTGAGTGGCTATGCCCCTACGCGTTTAGTCAGCAGTGACGTCTTCTGGGGGATGGGCCATACACCTAACATCCTTCCATCACACTATAATTACACACAGCCTGTTCGGGAAAGGTCGTCCAGTTGTAAAAGCTCAAGGGAATATACTCCCTCTACTGGTCAGATGTCTGAACATTACTAAAAATAAAACAACAAAGGAAGATACAATGCTCCCTTGTGGTCAAGAGAAAAAAGACAAAATTATAGATCGAGCACATGGAAATCATGGGCTGCACAAAGCCCAATGTCCATGTTAATCCATCTAGTGGTTAATCAATTGAATGAAATGAAAAAATATACCATATAAACTGCAATTTTATTGAAGAAAAGATAATTTTTTTACCTATCATCTAACATAAACAACACCACATCCCTTAAAGAATTTTAGAAAAAATGAGACGGATAAATGTGATTTTTAAGGTGCCAAATTAGAACAAAATTATTTTATAAAAGTAAAAATGTATTTAAACAATAAAGACAAGACATACAAGGAGTCAGTGTTGATAATATAGTACTAATGCATGTGAGGACTGATTTAATCTCTACACGTTTCGCCTTGATATTGGCTTCTTCAGGAGATATACTTGATATCAGGCACAATAAGTACTTAAAGTAAACAGAGTATTGTTGAAAAGCAGAACAATCAACAATTATAACAAAGGCAGTATATAAATAGATACAGTTTAAACAAATTGAAAAAAGCATTCATCGACTGAGGATAGAACAGCAAAAAGAGTCACAGATGGTCATAATAATTACCTGAATATTCTCAACTATGTACATATAAATTGAGGCTCCATAATTTTTATTATGGAGCCTTAGGTTTTAGAGGAGGAAAACAAGAAAAAAATATATTCTGAACCAAATGGTGTACTAAAATATTTACCAGTGCCCATGAAATGCAGCCTGACCTTTGTCAAACAAATGCAGCCTGACCTGTGTCAAACAAATGCAGCCTGACTATTGCCATTAATGCAGCCTGAATATTACCATTAATGCAGCCTGAATATTACCATTAATGCAGCCTATTGCCATAAATGCAGCCTGACCTGTGCCATTGCTCGGGCTGCCCTGTCTCCTCAGCAGGTGTCAGGCCAGAAAATCGCCCAGCTCTCGTGGGGGCCTGGGATGTCTGTCTTCCGGGACCTCGGTGGGGGGCGATAACGACGGTGGCGCGGGGGACAGTGATGATGGCGGCATTGGACGCTGAAGACAGTGGCGGGGGGCGATGCTGGTGGTGGCGGGGGTGGTGCCAGCAATGGGGGGACAGTCCTGGTAGCAGCGGGGGGTGGTGCCTGTCGGATATTCGCACCATAAGACGCAGAGACATTTCCCCTCATATTTTTGGGGGAAAAAGTGTGTCTTTTGGTAAATACAGTAATCGATATCAAATGGGTAACAAGGTTATTCAATATTAGCCAAAAAGCCTCACCCTAAACCTTACAACTTGTACAGATGGATAAACAACCTTGATGAATGCATAAGTAACCAGTATGCCATTGTTGAAATAAATGAAAGCAACAATATTACTAGTGCCTGGCCTTACAAATGCACTTCTGGTCAAGAATGGTCAAAGACACACTCCTAAACCTTGTGGACGGGCTTCCCACAAGAAGCTGTTGTAGCTGCAAAGGGTGGGCCAACTCAATATTGAACCCTACGGACTAAGACTGGGATGCCATTAAAGTCCATGTGCGTGTAAACACCAGTTACGTTTCCGTTGTAACGGAATTTGAATCCGAAATTCGTAAACTAAATTTCGTATTTCTTACAAAATGCGGAAGCATAGCAATTCGTATTTCGGATCCTCCCGAATGAAAAAATTTATGAAAATTGGTACGGATTTTCGATTCGTAGAAAACAAATCGCACATGTCTACCCAACAGTAGGCTTGTGCAATTAGTTTCGTAACAAATCGAAATTCGGCCGAATTTTGCATCTTTTGGACATTCGGATGCATCCGAATGTCCAAATAAAAAAAATAATGAATAACAACGAAAACGAAAGAAATATAACGAATGAATTCAAATGAATTCGACATGATTCTGTAATTCTTTAACCACTTAAGGACCGCCGTATTGCCATTGTACGTCATCACAATGGCACAGGCAGGCACAAGCACGTACATGTACGTGCCTGCCTTCCAGCGGGTGGGGGGTACGATCGGACCCCCTCCCGCTGGATACGGCGGACCGGTTCGCTGCAGGAGCGATCCGTGATGAGGGGATGGCCGTTGGTTTCTGGCCACCCCCTCTGGATCGCTCCTGGCCAATGAGAAGCTTCCTCCCACTGTGTATTGTTTACACAGGAAGGAGGAAGTGATGTCATTCTCCTCGGGGCGGTCTTTTTGACCGGACTACGAGGAGAAGACACAAAGTAAGTGTGCACCAACACTACACTGACATGTAGGTACACACAGGCACACAAACCCCCCCGATCCCCCCCGCCCCCCCCCCAGTCAGAGTGTCACTGATTGCATTGATCATTTCTTTACTGATCACTGCATTCAGTGTCAGTTGTAAAAGTAAAAACTGTCAGGGCAGTTAGTGTTAGGTCCAGGGTAGCCCCCTATCACCCCCCAATAAAGATTTAACCCCCTGATTGCCCCTAAAGTTAACCCTTTCACCCCCTTTTGCCAGTGTCACTAAGCGATAATTTTTCTGATCGCTGCATTAGTGTCGCTACTGTCGCTAGGTAGCTAGTTATTTTTTAGGTTCACCGCCAGGTTTTTATATCGCTAGGTACCACGATATACTACCCAATAATGGTTTTAGCCCCCTGATTGCCCCTAGTTAACCCTTTCACCCCCTTTTGCCAGTGTCACTAAGCGATCATTTTTCTGATCGCTGTATTAGTGTCGCTAGTGTCGCTAGGTAGCTAGTTATTTTTTTAGGTTCACCGCCTGGTTTTTATAGCGCTAGGTACCCCAATATACTACCCAATAATGGTTTTAACCCCCTGATTGCCCCTAGTTAACCCTTTCACCCCCTTTTGCCAGTGTCACTAAGCGATCATTTTTCTGATCGCTGCATTAGTGTCGCTAGTGTCGCTAGGCAGCTAGTTATTTTTTTAGGTTCACCGCCAGGTTTTTATAGCGCTAGGTACCCCGATATACTAACCAATAATAGTTTTAACCCCCTGATTGCCCCTAGTTAACCCTTTCACCCCCTTTTGCCAGTGTCACTAAGCGATCATTTTTCTGATCGCTGTATTAGTGTCGCTAGTGTCGCTAGGTAGCTAGTTATTTTTTTAGGTTCACCGCCTGGTTTTTATAGCGCTAGGTACCCCAATATACTACCCAATAATGGTTTTAACCCCCTGATTGCCCCTAGTTAACCCTTTCACCCCCTTTTGCCAGTGTCACTAAGCGATCATTTTTCTGATCGCTGCATTAGTGTCGCTAGTGTCGCTAGGCAGCTAGTTATTTTTTTAGGTTCACCGCCAGGTTTTTATAGCGCTAGGTACCCCGATATACTAACCAATAATAGTTTTAACCCCCTGATTGCCCCTAGTTAACCCTTTCACCCCCTTTTGCCAGTGTCACTAAGCGATCGTTTTTCTGATCGCTGCATTAGTGTCACTAGTGCCGCTAGGTAGCTAGTTATTTTTTTAGGTTCACCGCCAGGTTTTTATAGCGCTAGATACCCCAATATACTACCCAATAATGGTTTTAACCCCCTGATTGCCCCTAGTTAACCCTTTCAACCCCTTTTGCCAGTGTCACTAAGCGATCATTTTTCTGATCGCTGCATTAGTGTCACTAGTGCCGCTAGGTAGCTAGTTATTTTTTTAGGTTCACCGCCAGGTTTTTATAGCGCTAGGTACCCCGATATACTACCCAATAATGGTTTTAACCCCCTGACTGCCCCTAGTTAACCCTTTCACCCCCTTTTGCCAGTGTCACTAAGCGATCATTTTTCTGATCGCTGCATTAGTGTCGCTAGTGTCGCTAGGCAGCTAGTTATTTTTTTAGGTTCACCGCTAGGTTTTTATAGCGCTAGGTACCCCGATATACTACCCAATAATGGTTTTAACCCCCTGATTGCCCCTAGTTAACCCTTTCACCCCCTTTTGCCAGTGTCACTAAGCGATCGTTTTTCTGATCGCTGCATTAGTGTCACTAGTGCCGCTAGGTAGCTAGTTATTTTTTTAGGTTCACCGCCAGGTTTTTATAGCGCTAGGTACCCCGATATACTACCCAATAATGGTTTTAACCCCCTGACTGCCCCTAGTTAACCCTTTCACCCCCTTTTGCCAGTGTCACTAAGCGATCATTTTTCTGATCGCTGCATTAGTGTCGCTAGTGTCGCTAGGCAGCTAGTTATTTTTTTAGGTTCACCGCCAGGTTTTTATAGCGCTAGGTACCCCGATATACTACCCAATAATGGTTTTAACCCTCTGATTGCCCCCCAGGTAACCCTTTCACCCCCTTTTGCCAGTGTCACTAAGCGATCATTTTTCTGATCGCTGCATTAGTGTCACTAGTGTCGTTAGGTAGCTAGTTATTTTTTTAGGTTCACCGCCAGGTTTTTATAGCGTTAGGTACCCCCATATACTACCCAATAATGGTTTTAACCCCCTGATTGCCCCTAGTTAACCCTTTCACCAGCGATCACAGTATAAGTGTCACTGGTGACGCTGGTTAGCCAGTTCGTTATTTAGGTTCCCCGTCAGGTTTTTATATAGCGCCAGGGACCCCCATATACTACCTAATAAAAATTTGAACCCCCTGATTGCCCCTAGTTAACCCTTTCACCACTGATCACCGTATAAGTGTTACAGGTGACTCTGGTTAATTTGCTTTTTATAGCATCAGGACACCCATCATTTATTACCCAATAAAGGTTTAACCCCCTGATCACCCGGCGGGTGATATCAATTAGGTTTTAGGGTCATGGTCTGCGTCGCCCCAGGCAGCGCTAGGTTAGTGCCAGTACCGCTAACACCCACACGCAAAGCATAAACCTCCCATAGTGGTATAGTATCTGAACAGATCAATATCTGATCAGATCTACACTAGCGTCCCCAGCAGTTTAGGGTTCCAAAAAAACGCATTGTTAGCGGGATCAGCCCAGATACCTGCTAGCACCTGTGTTTTGCCCCTCTGCCCAGTCCACCCAAGTGCAGTATTGATCGATCACTGTCACTTACAAAACACTAAGCACATAACTGCAGCGATCGCAGAGTCAGGCCTGATCCCTGCGATCGCTAACACTTTTTTTGGTAGCATTTTATATTTAAATCCGGAAGGCAGTGCTTGGTTTTCGGGGTCCCGTACATGGCTAGGCTCCCAAAAAGTCCCCCACATGTGGTATCCCCGTACTCGGGAGAAGCAGCAGAATTTATTTTGGAGTGTAATTTGACTTTTGCCCATAGCATGTGTGAGCAATATATCATTTATTGACAACTTTGTGCAAAAAAAAAAGTTTGTAATATTCCCGCAATTTGTGGCAAAATATAAAATATTCCATGGACTCAACATGCCTCTCAGTAAATAGCTTGGGGTGTCTACTTTCCAAAATGGGGTCATTTTGGGGGGTTTTGTGCTATTTTGGCATTTTATGGCCTTCGAAACTGTGATAGGTAGTGAGGAGTGAAATCAAAAATTTGCACCCTTAGAAATCCTGAAGGTGGTGATTGGTTTTCGGGGTGCCATGCACGACTAGACTCCCAAAAAGTCCCACACATGTGGTATCTCTGTACTTGGGAGAAGTAGCGGAATTCCACATATAACCATGGCATGTGTGAGCAATATATCATTTAGTGACAACTTTTTGTAAAAAATTTTTTTTTTTGTCATTATTCAATCCCTTAGGACAAAAAAAATAAATATTCAATGGGCTCAACATACCCATCAGCAATTTCCTTGGGGTGTCTACTTTCCAAAATGGGGTCATTTGGGGGGGGGGGTTTGTACTGCCCTGCCATTTTAGCACCTCAAGAAATGAGATAGGCAGTCATAAATTAAAAGCTGTGTAAATTCCAGAAAATGTACTCTAGTTTGTAGACGCTATAACTTTTGCGCAAACCAAAAAATATACGCTTATTGACATTTTTTTTACTAAAGACATGTGGCTGAATAAATTTTGCCCTCAATGTATGACTAAAATTTAGTTTATTCGATTTTTCTTATAACAAAAAGAAGAAAATATCTTTTTTTTTCAAAATTTTCGCTCTTTTTCCATTTATATCGCAAAAAATAAAAATCGCAGAGGCAATCAAATGCCATCAAAAGAAAGCTCTATTTGTGGGAAGAAAAGGACGCAAATTTCGTTTGGGTGCAATATTGCATGACCGCGCAGTTAAAGCAGCGCTGTGCGAAATTGGAAAAAGACCTCTGGTCCTTAAGGTGTTTATTGGTTCGGGGCTGAAGTGGTTAAAGATCTAATGAAACAAAAGGTCAGCTCAAAGTAAATCTTATAGTCCAATCAGCTAATTCATTTTGTGCCGGAGGATGGATTACTGGCAAAGTGCATTCCTGAGAACTGAGTGAGAAGGGTGTTGTATTGTATTGAAGCCGAGGAGAAGAGACGTTGTCATTGTGTGTGTTAAAAGATTCAATAAACAAACGACTTTCCAAACTGCGAATCATTATCACGAATGTCTATACATGCATAAATAGCGAATTTCAACGAATACGAATGAATGAATTCGACACTCTACGAATAATAACGAATTATCCGAAAACGTATTAATGTAACATAACGAATATAACAGAACGAAATGATGTATTTTACGAATGACAACGAACCAAAACTAAATGAAATTTTCCGTTGTGCACAAGTCTACCCAACAGCAGTGATCTATTGCTGTTTGGCCCGGAGGGACAGAACTGTAAGGCCGCGTACACACGCGGGGACTGTTCGCTCAACTTTGTCCGTCAAACAGTTTCAGCGGACAGTCCGCTCAAAATTAGCATGGACGGACTTGCCCACACACGACGAACGAACAGTCCGCTGAAACCGTGCGCGATGACGTGAACGGCACGTACGACGGGACGAAAAATACGACGTCCTATACACTGCAATGCAAACTTCGGCGTGTAAATCCTTTCTGAGCATGCACGGAACTTAGTTTGACGAACAAGCCTACACACGCGGGGACTGTCCGCTGAAACAGAGTTTCAGCGGACAGTTTTTCGGAATTTCCGAAAAACTTTGTTCAGCAGACTGTCCGCTGAAACTGTCCGCTGAAAGCCCACACACGAGCGGACTGTCCGCCGAAACACTGTTCAGCGGACAAAGTTGAGCGAACAGTCCCCGCGTGTGTACGCGGCCTAACATTTCCACCCGATCCGCCATACTGACAGAGAGCACCATGATGTCACATCCCTTCCCATGTAAACACAACCTGGAAGTGTTTTATTTACTTTTAGAACATTGTAAGCCCTTGTACACACGGTCGGAACATTCCGACGGAAAATGTCCGATCGGATCGTGTTGTCGGATAATCCGACAATGTGTGGGCTTCATCGGACTGTTTCCGTCTGAATATCCGACGCACCAAGTTTGAGAGCTGGGCTATAAAACTTTCCAACAACATGATCCGATGGGACTTTGTCCGATTGTTTGTAGAGAATTACGATCGGACAAAGTGCCACGCATGCTCAGATCAAATTCCTACACCAAAGCTATTGGCTACTAGCCTGAACGTAGTCCCGTCGTAACGAAATAACGTCATCATGTTACGAACGATCGGATTTTCCGACAACTTTGTCCAATGGTGTGTATGCAACACAAGTTTCGGATAAAATCCGTCGGACAAAATCCGAAGGATTTTGCTGTCAGAATGTCCGACCCGTGTGTACGGGGGCTTTCAGCTCCCGGGCTTGAAGCTGGACCCCAGCTGTGCGGAGGTGAGCCCACAGAAGCCGCTGACACCAGCTGTTGGTTAGAAATAAGTGGTAGACGAGCCGGGCCCAATATTCAGCATTGTTTAGCCTCGTCTAATATTGCTGTATGCCTTCTCCATCCCAAGGCATCTGTTAGAACATTATTCCAAATTCTTCACTATCCCTCATTTTCAAGTTCCAAGCGGAGGTATGAGATAGAAACGAAAGTAAAAAAACTAGATGGACCGTGTAATTGAAAATGATATTTTGGGGTGACGAGTTCTTTCGGACAGGAGGTGTCTGATAAATGTCACTGTAAACACAGGCAGTACAGACTGCAGGAACTGCGGGGACTTGGTGAATATTCACGATGAACGTCTGTTCTGTTTATCGCTTTTCATTTTCACTTTCACTTTGAATATTATAACATTTGCAACTGCTTCAGACTCTGTATCAGAACTCTCCCAGCCATATCTCAGGAGGACACTGCAAGGAAGACACAATACTGTAAGTAAAATGTTATATATCTGTTCCATTGTGTGTTATTGTCAGGATGCCTTATATCCAGCACACCTCTTTCTACAGCACATCGCACCCAACACAACACATGCTGCAGCATATTACACCCAACACAGAACAGTAAATGCACCATAGAATGGTACACCCAACATGTCTGCACATTGTAGCATATTCCATACAACACAACTCACACTGCAGAACATTACACCCAGCACAGCTCACACTGCAGAATATTACACCAAGCACAGTTCACACTGCAGAACATTACTCCCAGCACCGCTCACACTGCAGAATATTACACCCAGCACAGCTCACACGGCAGAACGTTACAACTAACCATGCTTCACACTGCAGAATGGTAGGTCCAACCACGCTTCACACTGCAGAACGGTACGTCCAACCATGCTTCACACTGCAGAACGTTACGCCCAACACACCCTACCTTGTGGAATAATACACCCAACAGAAGAAATATACAAACATTTAGCTTTTGCACCCCACCCCCCCCCCCTTTATACACAGTTTGCCCATCTAAGCCTGACTGAAGGGTCTGGTGGATAATTTATATCTTTCCAGACATTTTTTTAATACTTTCAGTGCTAATTTTCTATGGCAAGAAGCATTTGCAATGGCTGGGAAAGGCAACAGGGCAAGAAGCTTGACTGAAGCCTCAGGTGCCATCAGGATGTTCACAAAGCTTTCCTTTGTTAGAATTATTTCCTTGGCGGTGTAGTGATCTGGGACTGTTGGTTTAGTAATAAACAAAATACTATCTAAAAGAACAAATTATACGGGGGTTGTATATGCTGCAAATTTAGTTTGCTTGATAAATTTCTCAATCATTTGGTGTTGCCTTAATTAAAATGTAATTCTGTTCCACTGAGTAAGTAAATTCTGGCACATCTGCGGAACAAACATTCGTAAAACGAATCTTCATATATAAGTGCTGTGATAGATCCACCACCAAAAACTTAAAGATTGGCTAGATGACCCCCCGTTACAGATGGTCGTAGAAAGCCTGCAACAGTAGTGGATCTCCCAGATCCCCGCACAATCACGAAGTTTCCTTATGGTGTACAGCCTCCAAACAGTGGACAACCCTTCGGTGCTCTCCGGTCAAACAATCGTTGGTCCGAATGGACATTGACATTGGCTCCTTTTGAACTTATGCTTGTAAGTGTTAGCCCCTGTACACACGGTCGGAGATTCCGACGGAATGTGTCCTGTCGGACCGTTTTGTCGGATAATCCGACTGTGTGTGGTATGCATCAGACTGTTTCCATCGGAATATCCGTCTGACCCAATTTTCCAACTTGTTGGAAATATTTTCAGACAAACTGGTCCGATCGGACATACTCCGATCATGTGTAGAGAATTCCGATCGGACAAAGTGCCACGCATGCTCAGATCAAATTCCTACACCAAAGCTATTGGCTACTAGCGTGAACGTAGTCCCGTCGTAACGAAATAACGTCACCACGTTCTGAATGATCGCATTTTCCGACAACTTGGTCCGACCGTGTGTATGCAACAGTTTCGGACACAATCCGTCGGACAAAATCCGTCGAACAAAATCCAACGGATTTGGTTGGCAGAATGTCCGAACGTGTGTACAAGGGCTTACTCTTTTTTTTTTTTTATATATATACACAATAAATACATGGGTTTTATACTATCGGAGCTCTTTTGTTTTTTATGTTGCAACGTCAATGTCCGTTTGGACCAACGATTGCTTGACCGGAGAGATCCGAAGGGTTGTCCACTGTTTGGAGGCTGTACACTATAAGGGAACTTCATGATTGGGAGATCCACTACTGTTTTAGGCTTTCTATGACCTTCTGTAACGGGGGGGGGGTCATAGACATCTGGTAAGCAGCCAATCTTTACGTTTTTGGTGGTGGATCAATCACAGCACCTATATATGAAGATTTGTTTTACGGATGGACTTCATTTAATTTACAATATATTTTTACATCTTTTCACGGGTGTTTTATATACATATTGTTTATATGGACTTGACAAATTGGGTATTTGGTTGTACCATTTCCATATGGGCGTGGATTAATAACTCTTTCCTTCCATATATTTTTGAATAATTAACATTTAATTTTTGTTTTGATGAATGAGACATCTGTTCACTATATGTGGAGTTATACACAATTAATGGATGTACTTAATCGTATTGTGATTTATAGTTGTAAATGACACAATTGTTTAGGTAATTTTTCACAAAAATTCTGGAGAATTTCTTCACATAATGTTTTGCACACTATTAATTTGGATTTAGCGCAGCTCTGTAGTTTTTTTTTTATTTTATTTTTTTTTGTTTTTACTGTAAGATATGTTCATGCAGTAGAGTTGCAGCTTGACATATATTTGTACATTAGATCTATCTTTTTGCACTCTAGTGGGATTTTCTTTCTAGCGCAGTTTCTTTCCCCTTTTTACATTTTTAAAACAATAATGAGTTACAGAGTATTGACAAACCGTTGCACAAAAGGAAACCAAACACTTCAACACTGAGTCAATTGGTACTGGTGGAAATGACCCATCCTGTATAGTGATGGTCGAACGGTTCGCCCGGCAGTCGTTTTGCGGGGAATTTCGGCTGTTCGCAGTCCGCCCGTTCGGCGGACTATTGGCGCCGTTCGCTCGGCGGACTTCCATGTTTTTACTGTGTAAAAGAACTTTGACCTATGATGACATCATGGGGTACAGGACAGCCAATTGAGACATTACGGCACATGGACACTTGGACATTCCCCCTAACTAATAAATAGACCTGATCCGGCGGCCATTTTACATTCTTTCTTCTGTCACTATAGGGAGAGGTTGCTGTGTGGAGCAGGGAGAGATTGCAGTGACCCAAATCGCTAGCTATTTGGTACACAAAAGTTCTTTTCAGGACTGGTATAGGTGTTAGGTGTATATAATTTTGCTGTGCTACTGATTGTTGCAGCAGCCTGTGTGTCTTTTGTCAGTTTAGAGAAAGGGACAGGACGCTGTGTCTGCTGTAGGGACAGTCAGTTTAGTGATCATTAGCTGTTACTATCATGTCCACAAAAGTGCTATTCCAGTTATTGTTCCAGTAGCCTCTGTTTTGTCAGTTTATATAGGGACAGGCAGGAAGCAGTGTGTGAGGCAGTGAGGGTCAGTTTAATCAGTAGCTGTTACTATTAGTTCCACAAAGGTTCTTTTCAGGACTGGTATCAGTGGTATGGTAATAGGCTTGTACATGTATAATATTCTTTCTTCCAAATATAGAAAGAATATCATACTTGACTGCTGCCCTTCTGCTGCAGTCTGCTAATCATTCACAACCCACTTGTTCCACAAAGCTCCTTATAAAGACGGGTAACTTGGTCTGTCTAGGGTGCTACAGTACATAGGGTTGAGTGAGGTACAGTCTGCTATTCTATAAGGACTGGTATAGGTCCACAGTACATAGGGTTGAGGTGCACTACTGCTGACCTCTGCCCTATACTGCAGCAGTCCTTCATCGGTATAGGGACTGATGTACAGTCTGCTAATCACTCACACACAACCTACTTGGTCCACAAAAGTCCTTATAAGGACTGGTAAGGTATAGGGTACTACAGTACATAGGGCTGAGTGAGGTACAGTCTGTCATTCTATAAGGACTGGTATCGGTCCACAATACATAGGTTTGAGGTGCACTACTGCTGACCTCTGCCCTATACTGCAGCAGTCCTTCATCGGTATAGGGACTGACGTACAGTCTGCTAATCACTCACACACAACCTACTTGGTCCACAAAGTCCTTATAAGGACTGGTAACTTAGTCTGTCTAGGGTGCTACAGTACATAGGGTTGAGTGAGGTACAGTCTGCCATTCTATAAGGACTGGTATTGGTCCACAATACATAGGGTTGAGGTGCACTACTGCTGACCGCTGCCCTATATTGCAGCAGTCCTTCATCAGTATAGGGACTGATGTACAGTCTGCTAATCAGTCACAACCTACTTGTTCCCCAAAGGTCCTTATAAGGACTGGTAACTTGGTCTAGGGTGCTACAGTACATAGGGTTGAGTGAGGTACAGTCTGCCATTCTATAAGGACTGGTATCGGTCCACAATACATAGGGTTGAGGTGCACTACTGCTGACTGCTGCCCTATACTGCAGCAGTCCTTCATCGGTATAGGGACTGACGTACAGTCTGCTAATCACTCACACGCAACCTACTTGGTCCACAAAAGTCCTTATAAGGACTGGTAACTTGGTCTGTCTAGGGTGCTACAGTACATAGGGTTGAGTGAGGTACAGTCTGCCATTCTATAAGGACTGGTATCGGTCCACAATACATAGGGTTGAGGTGCACTACTGCTGACTGCTGCCCTATACTGCAGCAGTCCTTTATCGGTATAGGGACTGACGTACAGTCTGCTAATCACTCACACGCAACCTACTTGGTCCACAAAAGTCCTTATAAGGACTGGTAACTTGGTCTGTCTAGGGTGCTACAATACATAGGGTTGAGTGAGGTACAGTCTGCCATTCTATAAGGACTGGTATCGGTCCACAATACATAGGGTTGAGGTGCACTACTGCTGACCGCTGCCCTATACTGCAGCAGTCCTTCATCGGTATAGGGACTGAGAGTTTTGTCAAAGGGCCATTTAAAAAATGACAGGCAGAGGAAGAGGCAGGTCCTTCCGCAGGGGTGGTAGGGGTAGGGCAGGAGCAACAGCCTTGAGCCAAAGTGGGAAGTTGCAGAAGGTGCATTCAATTACTTTAAAGGACGCACCAGACTTGGTTGAGTGGCTCGCTCAGCCTTACTCTTCTGCACCCTTCTCATCCTCTCGATCTGCACCCTCTTCTTCACTCTCTGCTATGTGCACCCCCAAAGACACTACCACCAACAACACCACCACCACCACATACCTTCCGCTTGAGTCACAGGAATTATTTTCCGATCCATATCAAGACATTTCTGATGCGCAGCCACGCTTGGCATTGGATCAGGAAGAGGAGGCAGCAAAAACCGCTACTCAGCAGCCTGACGACAGTACCCAGATCAGCCCAAGGAGGAGGTTGGTCCCCAGTGTTGCTGCCTACTCCGAGATCTCTACTTATAGCAGTGGGGAAGGTGACGTTGATGATGACGTGTCTAGTGATGTCACATGGGTGCCCACAAGAGAGGAAGAGGAGGGGAGTTCAGAGGGAGATATGGACCAGCAGATAGGGAGGAGAAGCAGGAATAACTTACATTGCACAGGAGGGTCAAAGCAGACTGCAAATGTATCAGGAGTGAGTCATCGACCATGTACGGTCACATCTGGTGCTCCCAGGACACCGGCACATGGCTCCGCAGTGTGGGCTTTTTTTAACGTGTCCGCTGCTGACAATAGCGTTGCCATCTGCAATCTTTGCAGTCAACGCATTAGTCGCGGTAAGCCCAACACTCACCTAGGGAAGACCGCCTTAAGAAGGCACATGGGCAGCCATCACCGAGCCGAGTGGGAACAACGGAACACACAAAGCCACACTGTAGGCTCTCACTGTCCAGCCTCGTCTTCTACTTCTCCTTCTCCTCTCTCCTCACAATTGTCCTCCACTCCACCTTCCATCACGCCAAGCTCACATTTTTCTGCAAAAAGGCAGGCTTCCATGGGCCTAATGTTCGAGCGTAAAAAAATGATGACGCCGGATAACCCTCTTGCCCAACGGTTGACGGCTGGCTTGTCAGAACTCATAGCCTGCCAACTACTGCCATATAAACTGGTGGACTCGGAGGCCTTTCGAAAATTTGTGGCCATTGGAACACCACAATGGAAGGTCCCAGGAAGGAAGTATTTCTCAGAGAAGGGCATCCCAGAGCTATATGGCCATGTTCAGCGGCAAGTGAATGTATCTCTGGCACACAGTGTCGGTGCCAAGATACATCTGACCACAGACACGTGGTCTAGCAAACATAGGCAGGGAAGGTATATCACTTTTACTGCCCACTGGGTGAACCTTCTGACGGCCGTCAAGCAAGTAACCCGTGGCACCCATGTAGATTTGGTTTTACCGCCACGGATTGCATGCAGGGCTGACTCTTCTTCTCCTCCCCCTCCTACTCCATCCTCCTCCCGCTCCTCCTCAGCTGACTCCTCCTTTTCCGCTGCTAGCGTCACTTCCGCTGCGCCGCCCAAGCTCCCCAGAACCTATTCGACATGCCAGGTGAGATGTTGCCATGCCGTGCTGCGTCTGTTGTGCCTGGAAGCCAAGAACCGCACTGGCCCGGCACTCCTTTCAGCTTTGCGTTCACAAGCAGATCAGTGGCTAACACCGCTCAATTTGACAGTTGGTAAAGTGGTGTGTGACAACGGTGCCAATCTGTTAGTGCATTGAAACAGGGCAAAATCACGCATGTGCCATGCATGGCACACGTCTTAAACTTGGTCGTGCAGCGATTCCTTGTCAAATACCCTGGGATCCAGGACATCTTGCGGCAGGCAAGGAAAATCTCGGCCCATTTCAGAAGATCTTACACGGCCATGGCTCGCCTTGCTGACATTCAGCGGTGACACAATCTGCCGGTCAGACGTCTTATTTGCGATTGCCCGACGGGATGGAACTCAACCTTCTACATGCTTGATAGGCTGCTCCAGCAGAAACGTGCAGTTAACATCTACCTGTATGAACTCTGCGGCAGAACCGGTTCCGGGGAGCTGGGGTTTTTTTCACTGCGCCAGTTGCTGCTCATGCGCGATGCATGCAGACTTCTGCGTCCATTTGAGGAGATCACCAAACTGGTGAGTCGCAGCCATGGCGCCATCAGTGACATGGTACCTTATGCCTTCTTTATGGAGCGTGCATTGCATCGTGTCATTGATCAAGCTGTGGAGGAGCAGGAGCGGGAAGATGAGGATGTCGCAATGCTGGATGAATTCCTCTACTCTATCTGAGACAAGTCAACAACAGGAGTCTGAAGAGGAGTCAGAGGAGGATGGTGCCGGGGTGGATGAGGAGGAGCAAGAAGAGCATGCTTTAAACCTTTCTGGGATCCCTGTTGTGCGTGGATGGGGAGAGGAGAATGAAGAGGATGACATTATCCTGGATGATGTGCAGAAGCCAGGCCACCATACCGCTTCCACTTTAGTGCAAATGGGGGCCTTCATGCTCCAGTGTTTCAATAGGGACCCCCATATAAAAAGCATAAGGGTCTAGGACCAGTACTGGGTGGCAACGTACTTAGACCCCCGGTACAAACACAAAATGGCAGAAATGTTACCGCTGTCACAGAGGGCTGGCAGAATGCAGCACTTCCAGGCCTTGCTTCGAGAAATGCTGCATTCTGCTTTTGCGTGCGCTGGCAGAGGAGCAATTCCCACTCCCAGAGAAGGAGTTGCGGATACCAATCCAACAGTGCCTGCAAGAAGAGGCCGGTTTGAAGATGTATTGGTGACTTCAGATATGAGGTCATTCTTTCAGCTGACCCATCGACAGGTGTCATCTGGATCCAGCATCAGGGAACACCTAGACCGTCAACTTGTCCGACTACTAGTGATGAACTCCTGGACTACTGGGTGGGCAGGCTTGACCTCTGGCCGGAGCTTGTCCAATTTGCAATCGAACTGTTGCCTTGCCCCTCATCCAGTGTCCTGTCCGAAAGGACGTTCAGCGCAGCAGGGGGGGTCGTGACCGATAAGCGTACTCCCCTAGCTCACGACAGTGTTAACTACCTTACATTTCTAAAAATGAATGAGGCATGGATCTCGGAGGAATTCAACACATATGACCAGTAGACCGTGTATATGTCTATAAACAATTTTTTGAATCGAGCACACAGACCTTCTATCTTCATTTGGCTCACTTCCTTGTCCAAAAAAAGCACACCGTACTATATGCCCTTACCCTCCTCTTTGAAGAGGTTGAGCGGTGTCATATTTCTACTGGGGCTGCTTATTATGAGGGGCTCCCACCATCCCTGTGCTGTGCTGACTTCCTCCTGGGGCTGTGCCTCTGCTGTGCATATTTTGAGGTGCTCCCACCATCCCTGTGCTATGCTCATTATGAGGGCTTCCCACCATCCCTGTGCTATGCTGACTTCCTCCTGGGGCTGCTTACGGTGCAGGTGTCAGTGCTGTATATCACGGTGCTGATGTCAGTGCTCTCTGTCACGGTTCTGCTGTCAGTGCTGTATATCACGGTGCTGGTGTGATTGCTTTATATCACGCTGCTGATGTCAGTGCTCTCTATCACGGTGCTGCTGTCAGTGCTGTATATCACGGTGCTGGTGTGAGTGCTTTATGTCACGCTGCTGATGTCAGTGCTCTCTATCATGGTGCTGTTGTCAGATGACTCTATCACGGTGCAGGTGTCATTGCTGTATGTCACGCTGCTGGTGATCATCTCCTGCACCCTCTTCTTTGCCTACCCTGGTCCCTGACCTTCCCTCTTCTCCATTGCCTTCATGCGCTCCACAGTCCTGAATTGTCAGAACAATTTCCCATATAAAAAAAGACAGCTTGTAGTTGTCGATCCCAGATTCACCTCATACATGTGTTATGTCATTGGCCATGTGGTGGGACTATGTTTGCACAGCTATTAATTATTTTGTGGCTGCAAATTTGACCTGTAGGTTTGCAAAGTTCACCTCCCATTGAAGTCAATGGGGCCCGCCGCGAACGTTCCGGTTCGTGAACTATCGGCCGCGTTCGCGAAACGTCCAGGTCTAATTGGATCCAGATATGGCAAGTAGTATCAATACAGAAGCTTGGCTGATATGCGTTTGGTAGTAGAATGGGTTTGTGAGGTTTGTAATATGCGGGGAGGACATTGCTGAAGAGGAGAGTAGTTAATGCATAAATCAAGTAGAGATTAGGTGTTATCTGTTGTTGAGGAGAATAGTTTTATGTTCTCCCTGTGTTTGGTCTCCAGGGTGGGTGTTTTACAGTCATGTGAAGTGGGGATGCTGTTTAATCAAGTGGGTATCGAATTAAGATATTTAAGGGAGGAAGGGGGGAGGGGATGGGGAGATTTAGGGGGAGGGGAAGAGGGTGGAATAGATGGGGGAGAGTTAGGAAGGATGGGATGTCTCTGGCTTCCCTTAATTCATTTCAATCGGGTGTGTAAGGCGAGGTTGAGTTTGGGTAGTTTTTAGAGGGTGTCTGCTTATCAGGGGGAAGGGGATAAAGCAGGGAATAGAATATACAGTGAAAGGGATTTCAGATAAATTGAGTGAGTTCTATTAAAACTTGAAATCCTATCTAAGTAGGTGAGTTCATGATAGTAGAGTATTCACGTGTCAACTGGTAGTGTAGCCAGCAGGCCCACTTTTGGTTGAATTTTGTCAGGGTGTGTCGTGAAATGTGAATGAGTGTCTCCATTTCGGCGACTTGGATTGAGTTCTTGTGAACCATTCTTTGAGAGTAGGTATCTGTTTTGAGTACAAGTGTATAGGGATGCATTGTTTGGCTGCGTTGATCATATGCATTGTTAGAGATTTGTGGTAAGAAGTAAATGGCAAGGGCAAGTGATGAAGAAGGAATTGGGCCGGGGAAAAGTCTAGGTTGTAGGAGGTAACTTGGGCAGTTATGTGATGAAGCTCAGACCAATAGTGTTGCAGGGGGGGGCATGACCACCAGATGTGTAGTAGGGTACCTCTTTCTCGGTGGCATCTCCAACAAGTCTCAGGGATTTTAGGTTTGAATTTATGTAGGAGTACTGGAGTACGGTACCACCTGGATTGGATTTTGAATCCATTCTCCTGGGTGGAAAAGTTGGTTGATCCCTTGCGCATGGTCATAAATATTTGTTCCCAATTCTCTTCAGTGAGAGATATGGAGAGATCTGCCTCCCATTTTTTACAGGCTTATGCCGCGTACACACGATCGAATTGTCAGGTGGACTTGGTCCGGCAAACAATCCGCCGGACTTTATAACGAATGGACTTGGCCACACACGGACACTCCGAAAGTCCGGCGATTTCTAACGCGATGACGTACAGAGCGTACAATGGGACTAGAAAAAGGAAGTTCAATAGCCAGTAGCCAATAGCTTCCTTCTCGTACTTGCTTCTGAGCATGCGTCATTCTTAGTCCGCCTGACTAGCACACTGACGAATGGATTTTCCACTGAAAGCCAAGTCCGGCAGACAAATTTTGAGTCAAAACTACTTTCTAAGTCCGCCGGACTTTACCATGAAAAAGTCCGCTGGAGCCCACACACGATCGAATTGTAAGGAGTAATGTGGTCCGGCGGACCACCACATTGCGCCAGACAATTCGAACGTGTGTACGCAGCATAAGGTATCCTTGGCCTTGAGATCTGCGAAGAGAAGATTGTGTATATAAGATATAAGGTGAGTTTGAGGTGTAATCTTAGTGCAAAGGATTTCGAAGGGGGAAAGTTGCCTTGAGCAATGAGAATAATTGTCCATGGAATTTTAGGTAGTGGGTAATTAGTAGGTATGCCCAGGGAGGGATAGGAGATTTCTCTAGCTGTGTGGCAATCTGAGTTGTGGATAACTGTTTGCCCTGGTGGAAAAATTGGTGGGCGCTGATTTGGTTTGATGGCCAGTGATCTGTAAGGTAGAAATGGTGCATTCTTGGAGGGAAGTCTGGGTTTAATTTTATTGGAGGCAATGGCCCGGAGTGGAGGAAATGTCCGTACGTTTACAGGTCTGGTGGAAGCAGTGTACGGTGGGTCCTATTAGAGGATGGAGGCGTATTTCTGGTGGAATGTGGTGAGGGGAGATCCATGGAATTAAATTTAGAGGTAAATTTGTAAAGGTGGCTTCCAGAGAGACCCAATCTTTGTGGGGAGCATGGACATTCCAGTCTACTATCCTAGTGAGGTAGGCAGCGGTATGGTAGTTTAGGAGATTCGGCAGACCGATGCCTTCCAGGTTTTTTGGGCGAGTCAGTTGATTGTAGCTAATTCTGTGCTTGCGCTCACTCCAGAGGAACTTAGAACATAACTGTCTGTAAGTTTTGAAGAAGGAAGGTGGGACATGTATGGGGATCGTTTGGAGTAAGTACAAGAGTCTCGGTAGAGCATTCATTTTCAGGATGCCGCTCTGCCAAACTAGGAGAATAATGGTTTGTTCCAATTTTTAAGGTCAGCGTCCAATTTGTTTAGAAGGGGAAGATGGTTTTTCGTGTATAGATCTGCAAGTTTAGAGGGGATTTGGATGCCCAAATATGTGATCAAATCATGTTTCCACTGAAAGGGAAAATTTTCCTTGCATTGGTTTACTAGGGTTTGTGGGAGAGAGATATTAAGGGCAAAGGATTTTGATAGGTTAATTTTAAGATTAGAAAGCATTTGGAAGTTTTTAAATTTTGACAGAATGATGGGTAGGGTAATCAGTGGGTTTGTAAGGAATAGCAGTATGTCATCTGCGAATGCAAAGTATTTGTATTCTTTCTTGGGCGAATGGATTCCTTGTATGTCTGGGTTGAATCTCAATTTGTGGAGAAAGGGTTCAAGAGTTAGCACAAAGAGGATAGGGGACAGAGGGCAGCCCTGTCTCGTCCCATTACGGATGGGGAAGGCATCTGACAGAGTATTTTCAACATTTTTTTATAAATAAATTTGTGAAAAGTGTGGGGGCATTTGTACTCAGCCCCCTGAGTCAATACTTTGTAGAACCCCCTTTCTCTGCAATTACATCTGCAAGTCTTTGCCCTTGTACACATGGTCGGAGATTCCGACAACCAAATCCGTCAGATTTTGTCCGACAGATTTTTCGAAACTGTTGTATACACACGGTCGGACGAAGTTGTCGGAAAATCCGATTGTTCAGAACGTGATGACGTTATTTCGGTACAACGGGACTACATTCAGGCTAGTAGCCAATAGCTTTGATGTAGGAATTTGATCTGAGCATGCGTGGAACTTTGTCCGATCGGAATTCTCTACACATGACCAGAGTATGTCCGATAGGAGCATTTTGTCGGAAAATATTTCCGGGAAGTTGGAAAATTTGGTCCGACGGATATTCCGAAGGAAACAGTCCGATGCAGACCACACACAGTCGGAATATCCGACAAAACGCTCCGATTGGACATATTCCGCCGGAATCTCTGATCGTGTGTACAAGGGCTTTTTGGGAATGTCTCTCCCAGCTTTGAACATCTATAGAGTGACATGTTTGTCCATTCTTCTTTGCAAAATAGCTCAAGCTCTGTCAGATTGGATGGAGAGCGTCTGTGAACAGAAATGTTCAAGTCTTGCTACAGATTCGCAATTGGATTTAGGTCTGGACTGTGACTGGGCCATTCTAACACATTAATATGCTTTGATGTAAACCATTCCATTATAGCTCTGGCTGGATGTTTAGGGTCATTGTCCTGCCGGAAGATGAACCCTCGCCCCGGTCTCAAGTCTTTTGCAGACTCCAACAGGTTTTCTTCTAAGATTGTCCTGTATTTGTCTCCATCCATCTTACAATCAACTCTGACCAGCTTCCCCGTCTCTGCTGAAGAAAAGCATCCCAACAACATGATGCTGCCACCACCATGTTTCACGGTGGGGATGGTGTGTTTAGGGTGATGTGCAGGGATAGTTTTCCACCACAATTTTGGTCTCATCTGACCAGAGCACCTTCTTTCACATGTTTGCTGTGTCCCCCACGTGGCTTCTCGAAAACTTCTTTGGCTTTCTTTCAACAATGGCTTTCTTCTTGCAACTCTTCCATAAAGGGCAGATTTGTGCAGCGCACGACTAATAGTTATCCTCTAGACAGATTCTCCCACCTGAGTTGTGGATCTCTATAGCTCCTCCAGGGTTACCATGGGCCTCTTGGCTGCTTCTATGATGAATGCTCTCCTAGCCCAGCCTGTCAGTTTAGGTGGACAGCCATATCTTGGTAGATTTGCAGTTGTGTCATACTTCCAGTATCAGATGATGGATTGAACAGAGCTCCATGAGATGGTCAAAGCTTTGGATATTTTTTTATAACCTAACATTGCTTTAAACGTCTCCACAACTTCATCCCTGACCTGTCTAGTGTGTTCCTTGACCTTCATGATGATGTTTGTTCACTAAGATTCTTTAGCAAAACTCTGAGGGCTTCACAGAACAGTTGTATTTGTGCTGAGATTTAATTACACACAGGTGGACTTTATTTACTAATTAGGTGACTTCTATAGGCAATTGGTTCCACTAGATTTTTGTTAGGGGTATCAGAGTAAAGGGGGCTGAATACAAATGCATACAGATATTTATTTGTAAAAAAAAAAAAATGAAAACCATTTATTATTTCCCTTCCACTTCACAATTATGTGCCACTTTGTGTTGGTCTATTACATAAAATCCCAATAACATATATTTACGTTTTTGGCTGTAACATGACAATATGTGGAAAATGTCAAGGGTTATGAATACTTTTTCAAGGCACTGTATGTGGGAAAATAAACTCTTTATTATCTATTATGATGTGAGGTACCCATAATAATAGTCCTTTCTTGCTTGAAGCATCTTGGGTTTTAGGCCACTTGAGCCAAAGTTTGGAAGCAGCCGATTTTTTTTGCACAACATTTTAATGGGATTGGCTGTTGCTGACATGTAGCCTACTGATTTGCATTAATTATGTTGAGATGGTCACTTTATTTTTCCTTCATTCAGACACGACTGTATCTTCCCCTATGGAGCCGCCATTTAGAATGAAAGCCCCCATCTGCCTAATTGAAAACACAGCGAATGGAAAGCTCGTGGTGAACCCCAAGGCCATAAATATTCTCTCTGGGATCAATCAACCAGTGGTGGTGGTGGCCATCGTAGGCCTGTATCGGACAGGGAAGTCCTACCTGATGAACAAGCTGGCCGGAGCTCAGAAAGGTGATATATCACTTAGTAGGACGTTTTTTTTTTGCATGTTGATGATGTTAAAGGGGTTGTAAACCCTCAAAGTGTTTCACCTCTTTGCATTAAGGTGAAAAACATTCTGTCATTCAGGAGCCACCCGAGACCCCTTTATACTTACCTGAGCCCTGTGTTTCCGGCGACGGGATCAAGCACACCAACTCAGGCCGGTGTCTCGTGTCCTGATTGGATAGATTGATAGCAGTCTGTTGTCTACGGATGCAGAAGCAGGACACAGGGGCGTGCCACATGAGCGTCCCGAAGGAGAGTGCTTCTCCGATGGGACACTTGAGAAGAGGAGGAGCCTGGAGCGCCACCGAGGGACCCCAGAAAAGGAGGATCAGGGCCACTCTGTGCAAAACCCTTGCACAGAGAAGATAAGTATGACATTTTTTTTTTTAAACCTGAACCTTTACAACCCCTTTAACCACTTGCCGACCAGCGCACGCCGATGTACGGCGGCAGAATGGCACGGGCAGGCTAATGGGCGTACCTGTACGTCCCTTTAAATTTGCCGCCCTGCCATCGGGAGCGCTGGTCGGGACCCCCGTTAGTCCAGTCGCGGCATCCGCGGACTCGATCGCCGCGGGCATACCCGCGATCGTCTCACGGAGCGGCCGAATGAAGAAATGCCGTTGTAAACAGCATTTCTCCATTCTGCCTAGCAACTAGTGACGCTGATCTCTGCTCCATGTGATTGGAGCAGAGATCAGTGTTCACTAAATTAAAGCCCAACCCCCCCACAGTTAGTAACACGCCCCTAGGAACACTTAACCACTACACTGCCACCCACTGGTTAACCCTTTCACTGCCAGTGTCATTTACACAGGAATCACTACATTTACTGTATATAGCAGTGATTACTGTATAAATGACAATGGTCCCAAAAATGTGTCAAAAATGTCCGATGTGTTCGCCACAATGTCGCAGTCACAATAAAAATTGCTGATCGCCGCCATTACTAGTAAAAAAAAAAATAATAAAAAATTATTAATAAAAATGCCATAAAACTATCCCCTATTTTGTAAACGCTATAACTTTTGCGCAAAGCAATCAATAATCGCTTATTGCGATTTTTTTAACCAAAAATATGTAGAAGAATACATATCGGCCTAAACTGAGGGAAAAAAATGTTTTTTATATATTTTTGGGGGATATTTATTATGACAAAAAGTAAAAAATAATGCGTTTTTTTCAAAATTGTGGCTCTATTTTTGTTTATAGCGCAAAAAATAAAAACCGCAGAGGTGATCAAATACCACCAAAAGAAAGCTCTATTTGTGGGAAAAAAAGGACATCAATTTTGTTCGGGAGCCACGTCGCACGACCATGCAATTGTCAGTTAAAACGACACAGTGCCGAATCGCAAAAAGTGGTCTGGTCTTTGACCAGCAAAATGGTCCGGTCTGTAAGTGGTTAAATAAGGGTTTTCCATGTTTAATTTCCATAGGGTTCAACCTGGGTGCCACCATTCAAGCTGAAACTAAAGGCATCTGGATGTGGTGTGTTCCTCACCCCTTCAAGAAGGATCACACTCTGGTTCTCCTGGACACCGAAGGACTGGGGGATGTAGAGAAGGTGGGAATATAAGACTGGAGATGATTAAATATGATTACCATCATTTCCTTTTCTTGTAGGTTCTGAATTTTGCTTTTTTATGAATGTCATGATCTGCTCAGTTTTGCGGGTATTGTTAGCAGGCCAATTCAATTTTTTAAACTTCTATACTTCAACATTCTTCGTTCTTTTTTTGTGTGTCACTATTCCACACACACCTACTTATCTCTTATTATTTCTGTTCTTCCCTTTTCATTTTCCTTCCTGGTCCATTTTCCTAGGTCATGGTGCAAACACCTCCAGCTCACATTTACAGAACATTTCAAGAGCCCTAGGGTCCTCAACACAATATAATTAGTATTTTTATTTTCTTTAACTTGATATAACACATATTTTAGAGATCATTGGATGTGTATGCAAACACACAATTTTATTGGACTTTGAACTATTTCTGAGTCATTTATTTAGGTGTTGGCTGTTGCATTACATGTTTGATTTTTGAAGAGTGTATATTAATTACGCTGATTGGAATCATCATTAGTACTACTAAAGTTTGGTTGTCGAATCCAAATCTTATCAAAGTCAATGAGGGCTGAAAGTTCAAAAACAATAATGTCCATTCTCTAGGCTGATAGGCAAGGGATTGTCAAACAAATGACATTGGGGTCTGGGCACTGCCGTGATGAACATGATCCCAAGCAAAAAAAAAAGTACAAAAATTCAGTGTGGTGGCAATTTTTTAGTAATACTTAAAGAGGAAGTAAACCCTGATGAGTTTACTTCCTCTTTCATTCCCTGCAAAGGCAAAGCATAATGGACTACTATGCATCGCATAGTAGCCCATTATGTGTCACTTACCTGACACAGGAGCCAGCGAAGTCACCGCTGTCCCCTGTAGTCCGCCGCATCCATCTTCTTGGTGGGGTCTCGCAGCTCCGCCGCTGTCATCTGGCGAAGCCGCGATGACCTCACTCCCGCGCATGCGCACGGGAGCCGTCAAGCGCGGCAGCTCCGTCTTTGAGAATGTCGCGTTCAGTACGCCCGGTGGCGCGCTCCCGATGGCAGGGCGGCATTGAAGATTGGACGTACATGTACGCCAATATGCCTGCCCGTGCCATTCTGTCGACGTACATCGTCGTGCGCTGGTCGGGAACCGGTTAAAGAGGAAGTAAAGGCAAAACATTTTTTAAATACACCCTGCATTATGAATAACTTACCTGAGGTAGAGGCCCCCAAAGCGACCCTTGTTCGCCTCCTCCGAAGCTTCCATGATACCCGGAGTGACTTCCATGTATCGCGGCTCCGGTGCTAACGACATAATCGCCGTTAGCAGCGGCATGCTCAGTGCGCCTGCATATGCCATAGACATCAGTGCCTGTCTCATGTAAGTATCTCCTAAACCGTGTAGGTTTAGGAGATATTTCTTGGACCTACAGGCAAGCCTTAATCTAGGCTTACGTGTAGGTAAAAGTGGTCTTTTAGGGTTTACAACCACTTTAAATAACATGCTTGAGGGGTGCCCTGACCTTGCCAGTGAAGTGGCACATCTTATGATGTATGCAATCAACTATACTATAGCAACATTGGCATTTTAAAAGAAAAAAATGTGTTTACATTGCCAGTAAATTACAACTTCTAATCTCATTGTTCTGTAAACAAAGCTGCCATGGATTCCCTTCATCTCTATAACAGACATTTAGCCTAGATGAAGGTCTTGTGTCGATGTTAATGAGGAGCTCCACACAATAAAAAAATGAAGTAGGGGGTTGCCCCTAAATTCATGCCAGGCCCTACAAGTCTAGTATGAATTTTAACCACTTGAGACCCGCGCTATAGCCGAATGACGGCTACAGCGTGGACCTCCTTTGCTGGGACTACGTCTATTGACGTCGTCCCGTGCACGAGCGGCCTGCACGCCCCCTGAGGGGCGCGCGAGGCGCGCTCTGTGATCGGCGAGTCTATGCGACTCGCCTTATCACTGATCCGAGCAAGGGGTCGATCCCGACCCCTTATCACGTGATCAGCTGTCAGCCAATGACAGCTGATCATGTGATACAACGGAGCCGGTAATCGGCTATTATTCCTCCTCGCGCTAACAGCGCGAGGAGAAAAAAAAAGAGCCGATCACCGGCGGCCGTGATCGGGACATCAGTCCCGATCACGGCCAGCCCTGCCAGTGCCCACCTGCCCCCTGCCAGTGCCACCTCATTAAAAAATAAGTGCCCCCCGTCAGTGCCACCCAGCAGTGCCCATAGTGCCACCCAGCAGTGCCCACAGTGCCACCCAGCAGTGCCCACAATCTGCCTCAACAAAGGTGCTGCACCCCAGTGCCACATATCCGTGCCCATCAGTGTCATCTAACAGTGCCCATCAGTGCCCAGCAGTGCCGCCCAGCAGTGCCACCTATCAGAGCCACCTATCAGTGCCACCTATCAGTGCCCATCAATCCCATCTATCAGTGGTACCTATCAGTGCCCCTTAGTGCCACCCATCCGTGCCACCCATCTGTGCCATCTTATCTGTGCCCATCAGTGCCACCTTATCTGTGCCCATCAGTACTGCCTTATCTGTGCCTATGGGTGCCACCTTATATGTGCCTATTAGTGCCGCCTTAACTATGCCTATCAGTGCCCACCAGTGCAGCCTATCAGTGCCCACCAATGCAGCCTATCAGTGCCCACCAGTGCAGCCTATCAGTGCCACTTCATCAGCGCACTTCAATGAAGGAGAAAAATGACCCGTTTGCAAAATTTTATAACAAACTATTAAACATGATTTAATAGCAAAGAGGGGAGTTGTTGTGAACGCTGTATTATCCTTGGGGAAAGTGTTGCAGTAAGAAAGAAATATACAAATATATAGACTGGAAAAAATAGCTCCTGCTGCTGCTTTCCCTTTAAGAAATTAGTTCAAATCAAATCCACTCATGTTTAAAGTTCTGGACCGACTGTGGAGTAGCTGAAGCCGACCTCTCCTCCTTTTTTTTTTTTTTTTTTGCCTTGGCCTAGGGAAATTACCCCCCTTCAAAAAACGTTATTGTTTTTTTTTTTTTTTTTTCCCGGGGACACTTACGGATCTGAGCGATGTCTGCAAGGAGGAGGGGGGAGGAGCATGCCAGGCAGGAAAATGTGGGGGCGCAATCTTTGAGATCCGCCAAAGAAAAAGATAAAGAAAAAGATCCCCAGTTCACTGCAACAACAGCTGGGATAGCTGCTGCGGCCAAGTTGGAAAAATATGCCCATGCTCATACTCCCGATAATACGCCAACCAAGGGGGGACAGGGGAGTCTAGTAAAACCTATAACGGACAGAAAGAGTCAAGGGCAACTGTCACAAACAGGCGTAAAACAAATAAATAACAAAAACGCGGGTGCAATTGGAAGATCAGAGTCAGATCCCATGCTGGTACACCCAATAAATGGTGAAGAAGAGCCGACGCTGAAGGAGGTCCTTGGGGCTGTTAACGTTTGCAAACAATCATTATTGGAGCTATGCGATCAAACAAGAAGTATTAAAGAAGAGCTGGCCTTTATACGGCAGGAACTTCAGTTAACGGTTGACAGATTAGCAGCAGCAGAAGGTAGAATTTCTCAGATTGAAGATGAGGTGTATCCATTAAATCAAGAGGTCAAAGATTTAAAAATACAGATGGGCAAATATGAAGGGAAACTGGATGAATTGGAAAACAGACTCCGCAGGGACAATATAAGACTGGTAGGCCTCCCCGAGAAGTGTGAAGGCTCTGACACAGCTGAGTTTCTGGAAAAATGGCTTGTTGAAGTGTTTGGCAGAGAGTCTTTCTCCCAACAATTTGCTATTGAAAGGGCACACAGAGTTCCGCTTAGAATTATGCATCGGGGGGGTCAGCCCAGATCTGTACTAATCAAATTTTTGAACTTCCGGGATAAGGTTGTTTTGCTTCGGAGGGCCAGGGAGATGGGGAGTGTCAGCTACAAGGGCGCTAAAATCTCGTTTTACTCTGACTTTTCCCCTGATTTGCAGAAGCGCAGAGCGGAGTTTATAGAAGTCAAGCGTAGACTCCAGAAATTGGACATTACATATGCTCTGCTCTATCCGTCAAGGTTACGGGTAGTAGCATTGGGAGAGACTTTATTTTTTGATACGCCTGCAAGGGTAGAAGCATGGATGCAGGAGAAGGGAGATCAGTTATTGAAGAAATGATGTGTTTTTCTTTTTTATATATGCATGTGTATGACCCCCTTTTCACTTCATTTATCCTTTCTTTTCTTTTTTTTTTTTTTTTTTTTTTCTCCTTTCCCCTCCCTCTTTTATCGGGAGAGGGGAAGATTAGCGAAGGGGGGATGTAATGGGTGCACTGTAAATGAAGTAAGGGAAGATGACACATTAAAGTCAGGGTGCAGAGAATGACACACAATATAGTAAGAATTTATGCTTGAGGAAGGGGAGGGTCAAAAGGGGGGGTTGTTGAGTATTGGGGGGGAGCGGGAGGTGGGTGGGGATGGAAGCATGAGAGAAGGAGTGGGGAGGGGGGAGCATGAGGGTATGTGTGGGAGTGTAGTGGTCACGGTAAAAACCCCTAGGGGTAACCTAGATAGGTATGGAGAGGGTAGGGGGGAGGGAACAGGGAAGATGGAAGCATACAAAATTCAGGAAAAGGAAATAGGTAATATTTGCACAGTCATAGATGTTAATTTAAAAGTAATGAGTAAATACGGGGTAATGGTGTGTGTAGATAGAAGGTTTGGATCTCACGCTCACAAGAGGAGACTGAGAAGGGGTGACACTAGGGAGTATAAAAGATGGTATAGCTTTATTAAAGTACTCACTAAGTGGGATTGCACTTTTCTTTTTACATCCCCCCATTGCATTTGCCTCTTCGGCATGAACTATAGAGGGAGAAGCAGGGATTATTTCTGCTCAACGTCAGGGAATTCAAGCAATTTAAATGTTAATTTTGAGCCTTCAGGTTTTACTCTTTTCTCGCTCTTCTTTTTTCTTTTTCCACACTTCCTAGAGTTATGCAGTCCAGAGTTTTGAATATTGGCTCTTGGAATGTCCGAGGGCTGGGAGCCTCTGTAAAAAGAGCAGTAGTGTTCGACACCTTGGAAAAGTGTGGAGTAGGATTGATCTGCCTACAGGAGACACACCTAAGTAAAGAAACTATATTAAAAACTCAGAGTAGGAAATTTCAAGTCCAGTACCATTCAGTCCACACCTCTTACTCGAGGGGAGTGGCCGTGTTGGTAAGGAGAGAGGTGGCGTTCTCCTGTCGGCAGATCAATATAGATAAAGAAGGGCGGTTTATCTTTTTACACTGTGTAATTGAAAATCAGGAGTATGTTTTTGCAAATGTTTACATTCCTCCCCCATTTAAAATGGAAGTTTTATATTATTTGATGGAATTTATAGCGGACAAATCGGGGATTCCTGTTATAGTAATGGGAGACTTTAATGAGGTTATAAATAAAAGCCAGGATAGGTTTCCACCAGGAATATATATGCAAACGGAGGCTGAGACCCGGCTGTCTCGATTTTTGCTGGAGGGGGGCCTGTCTGATATATGGAGAAAGCGTAACCCGGACCAGTTACAATATTCATGTTTCTCAAGCTCATACTCCTCACTCTCAAGGATAGATTTAGTCCTTGGGAATGAGGAGGCAAGCCGTGTAGTAAAGGAAATAGTTTATCAACCTAGAGGGGTGTCAGATCACTCGCTAGTGACAGTTTCGGTAAATCTAGGAGGGATAAAGTCCCCAAGAGTATGGAATATGAATCCAGTGTGGTTTGAGCTAATTGGGGACCCAGAGAGGGTGCTGTTTAGTGTGGCAGAGTTTGTGGAGTTTAACAGCGGGTCTGCAGAGATTGGAGTAATATGGGATGCATTGAAGGCCTATCTTAGGGGTATTCTTATCCAACAGGTAGCGAATGTTAAGAAAACATCTAATGAATGGGAGGATAGGGTTGAAAGGGATCTAGTAATAGCAGAGAGAGCCTATATAGAAAACCCCACCCCAGAGAAAAAAAAAACATGGTTAGAGAAACAACGGGAACACAAGGCAGTGGTTATTAGGAAAATAGAGAATAAAAAACTGTTCCAGAAACAAGTGGAATATGGGGAAGGGGAAAAAGTAGGAAAGATGTTGGCACAGATTGTAAGAAGTAACTCCTCGCCATCCACTGTCCCAGTAATAAGGACTGAGAAAGGAGAAATATCAGCACAGAGCTCAGTGATTACTGATACCTTTAGGGTATTCTATGCCAAACTGTATTCTTCACGGGGGACAGAGGTTGGCGAGGATATGGATAGGTTCTTTTCGAATATCAAAATGCCTTCCCTAACAAAGGAGGAGAATGAGATAATGGAAGCCCCATTAACAATTGAGGAAATCCAGTGCGCAGTAGCAGCAATGGCCAATAAGAAATCCTCAGGGCCAGATGGTCTTCCTTTGGAAACCTATAAATATTACAGTAAAATATTGCTTCCAGAGCTCCTGAAAGTATTTAACTGGGCAAAAAAAGAGGGGAGATTGCCAACTTCAATGACTGAGGCAACAATAATAGTCTTACACAAGGAGGGGAAGGACCCATTGGAAACACAGTCCTATCGACCCATTTCCCTTCTCTGTGCGGATGCTAAAATATTAGCCAAAGTATTAGCCATTAGATTGAACAAAATTATTTCCAGGCTGATACATCCCGACCAAACAGGTTTCATCCCGGGCAGAACTACAAGCACAAACATAAGAAGACTATATCTTAATATGCAGGTACCTATAGAGAATGATGGCAATAAGGCAATAATGGCTTTAGATGTAATCAAAGCCTTTGATAGTTTAGAATGGCCCTATATCTGGCGGGTACTGAGGGAATTTGGGTTTGGCCCTAATCTTATTGCATGGGTAAAAACTCTGTATAACGGCCCTAGTGCTAGAATTAGGGTCAATAATGAATATTCAGATAGGATTTTTCTAGAGAGGGGGACAAGACAGGGGTGCCCTTTGTCACCCCTGATCTTCGCCCTAGCAATAGAACCATTAGCTATTGCAATTAGATCCAGTAGGAATATGGTCGGTTTTCAAAGGAGGACGAGGGAAGAGAGGATAGCGCTATATGCGGACGATATTCTCCTCTTTCTGGGGGACACAGAGCAGTCCCTCAGACAAGGGATGAAACTTATTTCAGACTTCGGGAGGTTCTCTGGCCTGGAGATAAACTGGGAAAAATCAGTTCTTATGCCATTGGATAAAAGTAGGGCCCAAAGCCCAGGGACAGGCGCGCAGCTGGAAGTTGTGGAGCGCATGAAATACCTGGGGATACACATACAAAAAGATCCTAATAAATATATAAATGATAATTTGGTTCCATTAATAGCTAAATTCAAGAAGAAAATCGAAATCTGGAAAAGACTCCCATTATCGAATGCAGGGAGATGTAACTTGATTAAAATGGTATGGATGCCTCAGTTGTTGTATGTGTTACATAACTCCCCGATATGGGTAGACATAATGTGGTTTAGGAAAATAGAGGTACTATTCCGAGAACTTATATGGAAAGGGGGAGTATCCAGGATAGCTCTACAAACCTTGCAATTACCTACAAGAAAAGGTGGAATGGCAGTTCCACATCCAAGGAGCTATTTTTTAGCTGCGCAATTACAACACCTGGACATGAGTGAGGAGATGGGTGGAGGAATTAATAAGGCCTTAATATTAACGGAGACACCCCATAAGAATATGGTAGAAGCTCTGGAGGCAAATTCATTTCCCAAAAAAAAAATACCCACTATAAAACTAGTAGTAAAGGTGTGGAAGGCAGTTAAGGCGATTAAAGGCCTGGGAGGCTTAACTCAGTACACCCCATTGTGGGACAACCGGAACCTGCAGGAAATGGAAGAAATAGGGGTATATAAAGATTGGGAAGTTAAAGGGATAGATAGGTTGGCCCAGTTATATACAGGGAAAATATTAAAAACATTTAGTGCTTTAAGATCAGAGTTTGATATACCCAAACAATCATTTTATAAATACCTTCAAATCAGACACGCCCTAGGGAAACAATTTAATAGGCAAGGTCCTGTGTGGAATAGCTCCCCTATTTTTACCAGATTAAAGGCCCCAGTGAGGACAAAAGGATTCATAGCGGATGTATATCCAGTCATATGTGAAGGAAGTATAGGAAGCCCAGAAGGGTTTAAATGCAGAAGGAAATGGGAGGAGGAGTTGGGAACATTCACGGATGAACAGTGGAGGAAAATATTGGAGGATGGTTACTCAATCTCAGTTTCGCCCGCCCAGAAGATGTCACACTTAATGCTGCTGCATAGGGCCTATTATACGCCAAAAAGACTGTTCAGTTTTGGACGTAGAGCAGATGATAGGTGCCCTAGATGTCAAGAGTCTGGAGACCTAGCTCACATGTTCTGGCGATGCCCAAAATTGTTTCGTTACTGGTCAGAGATTGTTATCACCTTGAATGAAACATTTGGCGTAACGATCAGAGGTGATCCAAGGATATGTGTGCTGGGTCTGGGTGAAGCAATAGGGAGATCGCGACATACCAATAAAGCAATACTGAGATGTTTGTTTCAGGCAAGAAGATTGTTAGCTCAAAGGTGGCAAGCAAAAAATGCTCCTTCAGTAGTGGACTGGCAGACAGCAACTATGGAGACAATATGGAAAGAGAGGGTGATATATTTGAGAAGAGGAAATTTTAAAGAATTTAAAAAGATGTGGAAACCCTGGCTGGATAGAATGAGATACCCAGAATGAGGTATGGGAGAGGTGAAAGCTGGGTAGAGAGAGAGGAAGTAGGAGGGGAAGGAGGATTATACGAGCAATGAGCGAAAAGAGGGGTTAGATAGAAGAAATATTGACACATCATGGATAGGAATGTTTTCTAAAGGTTTTTTTTTTTTTTACTCACTAAAGTATTACTGTATTTGCAAAGGTGAAATAAGTGCTACACATGCTATAGAGAATGCTTTTTTTGCTTTTATTATGTAAAAGTATGTTGAAAATGAATAAAGATTATGAAATTAAAAAAAAAAAAAAAAAACATGATTTTTTTTTTTTGCATTTTTTTTGTTTGTTTAGCAAAAAATAAAACTCCCAGCTGTAATTAAATACCACCAAAAGAAAGCTCTATTTGTGGGAAAAAAATGATAAAAATGTCATTTGGGTACAGTGTTGTATGACCGCGCAATTGTCATTCAAAGTGCATCAGCGCTGAAAGCTGAAAATTGGTCTGGGCAGGAGGGGGGTTTAAGTGCCCAGTAAGCAAGTGGTTAAGGGGCCCCTTTGCAAAAAAATCTTGAAACATGTCAGACCACTATGACAAAGCATCTTGTCCCATTTGGGTGAGGGCAAAGGCTTCTTCCCCACAACCCAGGTCCAGTGGTTGTGGGGGTCTAAGGAGGGATTTTTCAGAATCTGAAAGCCTTCTTTAACAAAAAAGAAGTGCCCCGATTTCACCCCCATGTAAATGAGTATAGGATGCATAACTAGTTCACAAAAAAGTGGAAGTAAATAAACATACAGACACAGTTTTTGACAAGTCCTTTCAATGTTCCATGATGTACATCCATTGTCAATGACGTTATACAGCAATGTAGGTCCATTCAATCACAATGAACAACACCTGCTGAAAGAAAAAACCTACTGACCCTACTGCAACGTATGGCAATTGCCGGACAATGGTTTCTCTAACTCCCACCTACAACATAAGAGATGGGTGGACATAGTGGCCATATTTGTTAAATGTTATTGGACAAATATGACCATGCGATGATATTTAGGCAATGTTGTCACCCCATTAACCCTGCCCCTTTGCCTATGTGGCTAAGGACTCCCAGCAGGGACGGCCTGTCCATTAAAGGCACATGGGTGCCACCCCCTCTTTCACGCCATCCCCAGATGACAAATGGATAGATTCATACATTGCATTGTATTGCATGAATCTATCCATTGCTGCTTTAGCCACCACCTATTCAGGCGTTTGCCCCCTTTTCGGATGTCGGGCTCTTGAATTCCAGAGGTGAGGTTTTTTTTTTTTGAAGCACTGGATTAGATTCATAGGCTCTAATAGGCTTCAAAAAAGGTGGACTTGGTGCACTGAGCATTGTGCTTGCAGTCCACCCAGGCTTGTTAGAAAAGCAAATTAATATTTGCCCCGGAGCCTCGGCTGTCCCAATTGTCTCTCTCCTCATTGGCTGAGACAGCAACAATCACAGCCAGTGAGCCAACTAGCAGAGAGCAGGTGGTTGGACTGACCTGCCCCTCTATGTGTCTTATGGGCGCAAAGAGCTGGGCTCTGGAGTGAGCACAAACCAGTGCCCCCATAGCAAGCAGCTTTTTATTGGGGGTGCTAGTCTAGGGGGAGGAGCCAAGACCGCCAGCGGCGGACCCAAAAAGAGTAGGACAGGGGATGCCCTGTGCAAAACCATTGCACATAGCAAGTAAGTATAACATGTTTTTTTTTTATTTTTTTTTATTAAAAATCAAACCTATAATATCACTTTAAGCTGGCCATACATGGTTCAAAAAGCAAAGTGGTTCAGTTTTGTTTCACTCAGCTGGTGGGTTGAATGAAAAAAAATTGAACCATCAAATGTGTAAATGGAGGAAGCCTCCCCATTGTACTATTGTATTCTGTCAATGGGTAGACTCAACTGCTGTCAGAATGCGCATATCAGCCCTGCAGCCATTGGTGGCTAAGGATGAGCCGAACACCCCCCAGTTTGGTTCGCACCAGAACCTGCGAACAGACCTAAACTTCGTGTGAACTTTAGAACCCTATTAAAGTCTATGGGACTCGAACGTTCAAAATCTGAAGTGCTAATTTTAAAGGCTTATACAGTATGCAAGTTATTGTCCTAAAAAGTGTTTGGGGACCCGGGTCCTGCCCCAGGGGACATGGATCAATGCAAAAACAAGTTTTAAAAACAGACGTTTTTTCAGGAGCAGTGATTTTAATAATGATTAAAGTGAAACAATAAAAGTGTAAAATTCCTTTAAATGTCGTACCTGGGGGGTGTCTATAGTATGCCTGTGAAGGGGCGCATGTTTTCCGTGCTTAGAACTGTCCCTGCACAAAGTGTCATTTCTGCAGAAAAAAAAGTCCTTTAAAATCACTCGCGGCTATAATGAATTGTCGGCTCCCGTAATACAGAGAACAGTATTGAAAGTCATTGGTTAAAAAAAAAAAACGTGGGGGTTCCCCCAAATTCAATTACCAGGTCCTTCAGGTCTGGTATGGATATTAAGGGGAACCCACTGTCAAATTTAAAAAAAAATTGACGTGGGGTTCCCCCTAAAAATCCATACCAGACCCTTTATCCGAGCACGCAACCTGACAGGCTGCAGGAAAAGAGGGGGGGGGGACGAGAGAGCGCCATCCCCTTCTGAACCGTACCAGGCCACATGCCTTCAACATTGGGATGATGCCACACCCGCAGACCCCCACAACCACCAGCCAGGGTTGTGGGGATGAGGCCCTAGTCCCCATCAACATGGGCACATGGTGCTTTGGGGGGGACCCCAAAGCATCCTCCCAATGTTGAGGGCATGTGGCCTGGTAAGGTTCAGGAGGGGGGACCTCTCTCATCCCCCCTCTTTTCCTGCGGCCTGCCAGGTTGCGTGCTCGGATAAAAGGTCTGGTATGGATTTTTAGGGGGACCCTCACGTCAATTTTTAAAAAAAATTAACGCGGGTTCCCCTTAATATCCATACCAGACCTGAAAGGCCTGGTAAATGAATTTGGGGGGAACTCCACGCTTTTTTTTTTTTTTTATCAATGACTTTCAATGAGTGTTCTCTGTATTACGGGAGCCGACAATTCATTATAGCCACGAGTGATTTTAAATGACTTTTTTTTTGCAGAAATTACACTTTGTGCAGGGACAGTTCTAAGCACAAGAAACATGCGCCCCTTTACAGGCATACTATAGACACCCCCCAGGTATGAAATGTAAAGGAATATTACACTTTTATTGTTTCACTTTAATCATTATTAAAATCACTGCTCCCGAAAAAACAGCCGTTTTTAAAACTTTTTTTTGCATTGATCCATGTCCCCTGGGGCAGGACCCGGGTCCCCAAACACTTTTTAGGACAGTAACTTGCATATTAGCCTTTAAAATTAGCACTTTAGATTTCTCCCATAGACTTGCACAGCGGCTTTTCGAATTTACCGCAAACACCCTAAATTGTTCACCGTTCGCTGAACAGGCGAACAGGCAATGTTCGAGTCGAACATGAGTTCGACTCGAACTCGAAGCTCATTACTATTGGTGGCTTTTAACTTACAGGGCAGTTGGACCAAAATTGATTGGTAGATTGACTTGTGTTGAACTGAAGTGGCCACACATTGAATCGAAATTTAGCTTGTCCCTGCAGAACCAGCTGAATTTCAATCAATCTATGGCCACCTTTACCTTCTTCCACAACTCACAATTGAGGTAAGAGGACACCTTTCAAAGTGATTGACCAACAGAAAGGTTACATAGTTACATAGTAGGTGAGGTTAAAAAAAGGCACAAGTTCATCAAGACCAACCTGTGTGTGATTATGTGTCAGTATTACATTGTATATCCTTGTATGTTGTGGTTGTTTAGGTGCTTATCTAATAGTTTTTTGAAACTGTGAAGGAGGCAGAAATTTTAGGGTTAGACAAAGATGGTTTTCATTTGCAAATTAGAGTGCCCCAATTTACAGGGCTCCCAAGGAAGCTCTAATACACAACATGTTTCATTTTGAAAGAATCAGCAGCTTTGACCTCCTACCTCCACCGTGCTGTCACTCTATCATTCTGAGCAAAAAAGAATACCACCAAGTGTAATGTTGTATGAAGAGATCCAGTGCTGGTACCGGTCACCGGGAAAGTGCAGGAATCTTTTTTTTATTTCAGTGATCCTGTCTTACCTTCATGTGAATTTGTTTCTGCCTCTTTTTAGGGGGATGAAAAAAATGATAAGTATATTTTTACCCTCGCACTCCTGCTAAGCAGCGCCATGGTGTATAACAGCAAAGGAACCATCGACCATGATGCCCTAGATAAATTAAAGTATCCTTTTTAATCCTAGGGTGGATTAATGTATTCATGTGTATGTGTATTCATGTTCTGACAGGTTGATCTTGAAGAAATTGGAGAGAAAGGACAGAAAAATGGATACAAAAAAAATGTTGCATCTCTTTTTTAACTTTCAAGAGGAGTAAAGAGTAAGGAAAGATTGCAACCCATTTCTTTTTTTTTTTCCATCTGTACTCCATTGGAGAGAATTACCTACGCTTGCTGCCAGAGCCGTTTTTGCATTTTTTGCACACATGTTTAAAGGCCTTAAGATTCCACAAATCCCCCAAACATATTTCCTGAAAGCAGACACCCTAGAGAGTAGACTAGAGTAGCTCCAATTTCTTTATGTCACACGTTTTTACCGCAAAGGTCTAGGAAACACCAAATTTCAGTAAGAAACACACTAAATTGAGTTTTAGGGCAAACAAATGCAAAAAACGACTCAAATTTTGGTAAAATATAAAAGATGAGGTTGCGTTGAGTAAATAGATACTCAACACGTCAAACCCTAAATTTGTGTGCACCCCTAAAATGAGGACACATTTCAGTACCCTGTATATTTTATAGGCAATGTTTCAAAGGCCCCCTATAGGTATCAGTTAAGTGTTAGGCCGCGTACACACGGGCGGACTGTTCGCCCAACTTTGTCCGTCCAACAGTTTCGGCAAACAGTCCGCTCAAAATTAGCATGGACGGACATGGCCACACACGACGAACGAACAGTCCGCTGAAACCGTGCGCGATGACGTGAACGGCACGTACGACGGGACGTAAAATACGACATCCTATACACTGCATTATAACTTTCGGCGTGTAAATCCTTTCTGAGCATGCGCCAAACTTAGTCTGTCGAACAAGCCTACACACGGACGGACTGTTCGCTGAAACAAGGTTTCAGCGGACAGTTTTACGGAATTTCCGAAAAACCTTGTTCGTCCAACTGTCCGCTGAAACTGTCCGCTGAAAGCCCACACACGAGCGGACTGTCCGCCCAAACACTGTTCAGCGGACAAGGTTGGGCGAACAGTCCGCCCTTGTGTACGCGGCCTTATGGAGGAGGTCTTGTGTTAGAATTATTGATCTCACTCCGGTTTGTGCGCGGCAATATGTAACGCTTTCACACATAGGTGTCCCCTGACGCATACGTTTAGGTTCATACATGCCTATATCTGGGAGGTAGGCGGCCCCCAAAAAATTTTTGGGGGAGGAGGGATTTTATGTGCTTGGGTGTAACTTTTTTTTGCAAAAAAAAATAAAATTTTTTACTTAACTTTTTTTTTCATCACATAGGGGACAAAAAGTCCCCCTATGTGATGATTTTTAGACCCCTTTCACACCACACCGCCCATAGCGTCGGCGTTTAGTGGCATTTTACTGCTGGATTTGCGCCACATTTCGGCCGCTAGCCGGGGCTCTTGTACCCCCGCTAGCGGCCAAGTTAAAAAACGCCAGCAATACACCGCAATAGTGGTGTTTTGCCAGCACTATTACAGCGCTGCTCCATTCAATGGGGAGCAGCGGTGGAGGAGCAGTAAACACCGCTCTTTCACCGCTCCAAAGAAGCTGCTGGCAGGATTTTTCCCTGATGTCCTGCCAGCGCACCACTGTAGTGTGAAAGCCCTCGGGCTTTCACACTACAGACAATGGTGCAGCTTTTTTAGGGCGGATTGCAGGCGCTATTTCTAACGCTATAGCGCCTGCAAAGCGCCCTGGTGTGAAAGGGGTCTAAGGTGGTAGGTTCTCTTTAATTAGACATGCAGGGTCTAAAAGACCCCTCTTGTTTCCCCTGTGCTTCACTGAATGTTCTGCAATGCAGATCGCTTTCCCAGCTAAGCTGACCCAAAAGTGATGTCATATACATGGCTTTCTGGGTCACAGCAAGAAGGGAAGAGGAGTGGATGTGTGTCCTCTTTTCTCCTTCCCCTTCAGCTGCCAACACCCGCCATGTTGGTCACGGGCCCCCAGATGGACAAGCGGAGCCCAGAAAAAATGGTGGGGTGCGGCAGTGCAGAGGGACTCTGGATCCTGCCTCTAAAGTTGTACTGCACAAGCCTTCAGCGTTTTTGACCCCATCCATTCCTATTGCTTCATGGACATTCCCTATTTCCTATGCATTTTTTATACACTCAATATGTTGCTACCAGGCTTTTTGGCACTTTTCTTTTTTCTTTTCTATATCTCCTTAAAAACCTTTGACAGATTTGTAGGGGAACTCACTGAATTAATAAAGGTGAAATCAAAGGACAATGATGACGAGGAGCAGACATTTTCCAGACATTTCCCAATTTTTATTTGGGCAGTGAGAGACTTCCATCTGAAACTGGAGATCGAAGGGAGACGGGTGTCAGCAGACGACTACCTGGAGAATGCTTTAAAGCTTAAAAAGCGTATGTATTCTGTATTATCCATGCTCTAAAGCAGCCCAGTCACCTGGGTGAGAAAATAGATCATGGACAGGCTGTAAAAGAAGATCAGTATGGATCTGTCCGGTGGGCAGGAAAATGTCAGTAACACCTTTGAAGGAACAAAAAATTTGACCAGTCACCGGACAAGTACATATTGATCCTACAACCTGGCTATCAGCTATTTCTTTTCACCAAGGTGACAGGGGCACTTTTTAAAATATTTATACAAATTGCGTTACTGAAACTGTGGTTGAAATTTCCTGTTGAGATATTCAGGCCTGAACTGGTTGCACATTACATGTATTATTTTACGAATGTTACAATGCAGTTTTGGTTGGGCTCAGCCAAACTAAAGCTGAATTCTAGGTATGGCTTTTTTGGCAAAGTTACATTTGCTCAGCTTGTACCAATGTAAGTATGTATAGCTACGGTGGAAGGCACCACTACTACACCACTTCTACAGTGATCTCCACTAGCTTCCACATTATATGCTGAGTGACTGCCCTGCTGCACCCAAGGAGTCAGTGGGCACGGATGCCATTCAGAGAACACTTTGCCTTTACTCAAAGAATGAAAGGCTTTCTCTGATTGGACGAGGTGGAGATTATGATGTCATCACCCACCTCCCTGCCTCATCCAATCAAAAAATGCTTTGCACTCATTGCAAAAACGTGCAAAGTGCTCTTGGAAAGGTGCCTGTGCCAAGTAACTGACTTCAGCTTCCATGGAGATCCCACAGGTAAGGAAAATGCAGTTACATTGGGTCCACGTTGGATCGATGTAACTATGCAAAAATACTCATACCCAGACTTCAGCTTAAATAATCTGCAAAAAAAAGGCTCAAGGGGGTTAATTGGCTAAAACTGAGGAGTGTAAAAATCTGGTGCAGATTCTGTGTGCTCCAGTTTTAGTAAATCAACCCCAACTCTGGATCTAGACCATAGAATATAAAAGTGATAGGTTGAATTAAAAAATGCCGACCAGCCTTTGATCTACTCTACATAAAAGCAGTAGAACAAGTACCATTGCCTAGAGCACCATGGTTGCTACGAGACCTTACCACGTTCTTTTCTTTGAGAACACATCCATTAACAGGACCCAAGACATGAACATGCTCTCACCTATTTGTACAAACCTCTCTTTCTTCCCGAGACTCTGCATTATTCCCAGTGCTGGAAAATTCACAATTCTCCCCAGGTCTCCATGACATGACTTTTTGAGCCTTACATGACTTCAGTCACTACCAGGATTATCACTTCCGGTCAGTGGACCTCTGGCCTGCTCTGTCTTTATTAATGAGCCCTACTGGTCCATTTCACTTAGAATTTTATATGATATGATATGATATCATTATATGATTCGCTACTATTTGATTATTTGCAAATATTTTTATTTATTCTGTAGACTATCCTCCTGAAGAAGCGGTTCGCCGCGAAACCGGTAGAGGAAACGTTTCTATACCCCTCTTCAATAGAAACCTTACGGGGCCACCCGTCGGTAGTTTATTAAATTGTGGTGTATATGATTTTAACAATATGGAAGTTTCTATGGATTCAATTTTTTTTTTTGCTCTTATTAAATTCTTATTTGTCTTCTATGAATTATTTACTTAGTACCGTAATAGTCCCCTTAACAAACCCTTTTGGGTGTGGATATCAAGGGAGCAGCCTCAGCAACTGCCCCGATATCCTTAGAATTCCCAATTCTTGACAATCACTTAGACTTTTAGCGGGCCCTTCAACTACATCACTTTTTGCATTCTTTACCGTCTCCACCTATCTTTAGTCACAATCTCACAACCTTGGAGGATTAAGCAGCGTACACACAGACGGACTGTCTGGCCAACTAAGTCCGTCAGACAATCCGACAGACAGTCCGTCCTACTTTTGAATGAACGGACTTGACCACACACGATGAACAGACAGTCCGTTGAAAGCTTGCGCGATGACGTGTACAGCACGTACGACGGGACTAGAAATAGGACGTCCAATACACAGCAATGCAACCTTCCGCCGTGTAAATCCTTTCTGAGCATGCGCCATACTTAGTCCGTCCAACTTGCCTACTCACGAGCGGACTATCCGCTGAAACCAAAGTTGGACGGACAATATTACGGAAATTCCGAAAGACTTAGTCCGCCAGACTGTCCGCTGAAAAAGTCCGCTGAAGCCCACACACGAGCGGACTGTCCGCTGAAATGTGTTTCAGCGGACTAAGTTGGACAGACAGTCCGCCCGTGTGTACGAGGCCTTACTGTTCCAACAAAGGGGTTTTGCCCCAAGTACTTTCCAAAGCCTAAAATCAATTGATCACCCCCCCCCCCCTCCTCCCCTCGAGGACCAACAACTACTCTGTATAACAAAATGGGAAGCTGACTTTGACCGTACATTTACTCCAGACCAACAGAACAATATTATCAGGTTCACCCACAAATCCTCAAGAAGACACAATGTCAGCAAATGTCAACAGTTAACAGTAAATCAACTAACACCTATACACCTATCTTTTTCTACTTAATCCATGTACACAGCTGAAAAAACACCAAGGGATATGGCATACAATCTTCCCAGAACTCGCCTCCAAATGTATTTTGGAAACCGGAAATGCTTTGTGTTTGATTCTCCCACCAACAATAAAGAATTTCTTCAGACATTGGAGGAAATACCTGACATTCAGCTCGAAAATAACTTTGTGGGTCAGTGCAAGGAATTCTGTGACTACATCTGGAAAAATGCCGATACAAAGACAGTGAATAACACAGTCAGAGTGACCGGACACAGTGAGTTCATCAAATGTTTCTTCCTAACCCATTGTACATAAAGGGGTCCTTCTGTGGGAGGCTAAATCATTCACATCAGTCTCAGCACCAGAGGAGCTTACACTCTAATGCCCCCACCACAGTCACACACTATTATTATTTTTATTGTTTTCATACTTTTTTTTATTGCTCTGACATATACCACAGTCACACACTATTATTATTATACATTTATATATCCCTAAAATATATATATCGCATTTTCTGAAAAAAAAAAACTGTAAACTCTGCAGGTGAGCAACGGTCTTGGTGTTATTAAAACATTTCATCCAAATTTTCCAAGAGGTTGCCTAAAAATTGGCCAAAATGTGCCTAACTGCAAAATATGCAAATCCTTCTCCACTCAATAGGGAAACAAATATTTAATAATCCTATTGCAAGTGTGATCCCGGTATGCTAAAAAAAAATTATGTCACACCCTTGTCTGCTTTATTCATGGTTATTTCTTGTTACCGTATTTATCGGCGTATAACACGCGCCGGCGTATAACACGCACCCCAAGTTTAGGAGGGAATTTTAAGGAAAAAAACTTTTAGGAGGGAAGTTTAAGGGAGAAAAAAAAAACTTACATTTATATGCCCATCAGTGTCATCTGCAGCCTTGTCCACCATTGCAGCCTTGTCCACCATTGCAGTCTTATGCAGCCTTGTCCACCATTGCAGTCTTATGCAGCCTTGTCCACCATTGCAGTTTTGTCCACCATTGCAGCCTTATGCAGTCTTGTCCCCCATTGCAGCCTTGTCTATTTTATTTTATTTTGCTATTTGTTTTTTTATTTTTTTTAAATGCCACCGCCAAGATACAGAGCCGGATGTGTATCTCGGCGGCGTGCGGTAGTTCTTCGGCTCTTCTCGCCAGCTTTCGGCCGCCTTTGGCCATTCTCGGCAGCTTTCGGCCGCCGAGAAGAGCCGAAGGTGGCCGAAAACTGCCGAGAGCGGCCGAAGGCGGCCGAGAAGAGCCAAAGGGGGCCGAAAGCTGCCGAGAAGAGCCAAAGGCGGCCGAAAGCTTTCAAGAATGGCCGAAGGTGGCCGAAAGTTGCCGAGAATGGCCGAAGATGGCCGAAAGTCGCCTTGAAGAGCCGAAGGCGGCTGAAAGCCGCCCAGAGGCTCAGGATTTCGGGGGATCGGCGTATAACACGCACCCACGATTTTCCCCTGCTTTTAAAATGTGTTATACACCGATAAATACGGTATTTAAATTAGTTTTGCTAAGTTATAAGGGATTTCCCTCAGATTTACTTTTTTTTCCTTCAGTTTTTCCTTCAGATTTACCAAAGCCATATAATATGAGGTGAAACCTTAGGAGTTTCAATTTGTATGCAATCAGGCCGGCCCTACTACATAGTTTTGGTAATCCTGAAGGAAAAACTCAGCAGAAAAACTGATAGTGTGTATGGGGCTTAAATTAGTTTAGTTAGATTTGTGGCATTCGCTACATTCATTTTCGGGATTCATTAAGTTTCGTATTCGAATTCGAAAAAATTTGACCGCATTAGATAAAAATGATCAAATTCAAAAAAATTGTACCACATTCTAAAAAATTTTACCGAATTTGAAAAAGTAAACTATATATAACCATTTTGCGAAATACGAAATTCGTATACAATGAAATTAAATTTGAATAGAAAAGATTAGAATACAATCGAAAATACTAGAAAACAATAGCAAATAAAAAAATTATATTATATATATATATATATATATATATATATATATATATATATATATGTAGCACCGGGCTCCTAAGGGCACACGCTATATGTTTTGTAAATTTAAATGTTCCTAAAACCATAGTTGGGTTTTGGGGGTAATTGTTCTAAATGTATGGTCTCAGTATCAGTTTGGCTGGATTGCACTGTGTTCTGCTTGACCATAGGTGTCGGTGTCACCTCTGGCAAGCACAAGAAAGCGGTCCGGTTGGATGCATTGGGTGCAAATCTCTCTTGGAACCAACCAGAGGGTGTGTTGCCTCGCTGTGCATTCTAGGAGAGGGTACTTAAGGTACTGAGGTCACGTGCTTCTGGGTTCCGGTCCAGAAGATCTTTCTGTCTTTTTGGTCCTGGTCCTCCTGACCAGACCTCAGGGGCCCTCGTGGCCTGGGCTGCGGATCCATCCATTTCCGAGTCTCGGGACTGGCTAGCCCGAGGCACAGTAACTGGAAGGAGGATTCTAAGGTGGTCCGGTGGCGAGAGGACTCTTCAGAAGAGGGCCATGCAAATAGCTGGCTGCTCAGCTACAGCCTGGAAAGTAAGTTGAAAGACACCAGGTGAATCCACACTCGTACGGTATCGCCGGACCGGCTGCAAGATACTGGTACCGTATGAGGGTTCTCTAACTTCAAATATCCTTCAGTTTTTTCAGACTTTTTTTTTTAATTTATGGTTTTATATATATATATATGAGAAAGGAAGGAGTATAACATAGGCCTGCAGTACCCCTACTCAGGACCAGATCAGTCCCACAGCTCTGATAGCAGTGCACACACCAAGAAAGAATATATGTATAAATAACAGTATTTTTTAATTATGATGTGAAAAATATTTAAAAAAATACTAAAAAAGAAACTAAGCAGCTGTTAAAAACATGATAAAATGGAGGCAAATAGTATAAATATAAAAACAGTTCAATCCCTGAATCATATAAATACTAAAACAGCGCTGTTTTAGTATTTATATGATTCAGGGTTTGGACTGCTTTTATATTTATACTATTTGCCTCTATATATATATATATATATATATATATATATATATATATTTATTTTATTTTATTATTTATTTGTTCTATTCTGTTCTATTGTTTTTTTTCTATTGTAGTCTTTTCTATTACAATTCAATTTCATTCTTTTTCTATATAACCATTTTCCGAAATTCGAATTTTGTATAGAATGAATTTGCATTCAAATAGAAAAGATTTGAATAAAATAGAAAATAATAGAAAAGAATAGCATAGAAAAACAATAGAACAGAATAAAAAAAATATATATTAAATATATATATATATATATATATATATATATATATATATATATATATATATATATATATATATATTATGGTGTGGAGCCCTCTGACCGATACGGTTAAGGATGACAAACAAGGTTAACATAAACTCGCTTACTTGAAATGGACCTGAAAGTGTGCCCTGGTCCGACGTACGGTATACCAAAATAAGGGGGCATACCTTAGATAGAAAGTGGGTGATAAATGAAATGAATATGAATGGAGTGAAATGAGTACTCTCATGAGGAGTATGATGCTTGAGAAATGCCCTGAAAAAGGGGATGGGTGGGTGGGTATCGCGCACCGGAACCGACGAGGAAGACAGGCGAACGGGCTGGTTATATATTCCACCGGGCTCCTCCCATAATTTCAGGCCACCATACTGGCCTTTCTATTTATGGTGTGGAGCCCTCTGACCGATACGGTTAAGGATGACAAACAAGGTTAACATAAACTCGCTTACTTGAAATGGACCTGAAAGTGTGCCCTGGTCCGATGTACGGTATACCAAAATAAGGGGGCAAAAACATTCAGGTAGGGGTTGCATTTAATTGATCCAAGTTTGTTACTGGGTGAGCTCGACATAGGCCTGGGTCATCTCCGCTTGCGGATTGGGTATGTAGCGGGCGGAACAGGTGGACCTCCATCTGCTCAACTTCTTGATAATGTGAGCAGGACAGAGGTGAAGGATACCCGGGAGTATCCTGACACGTTCCGCCGGGCAGCGCTCAGAGGTTTAGTGAGAAATGGCAGAAGAGGACTAACTCCTGGTTGATCAGCCAAAAAAGGGTCGACAGGCGCGTGAGAATGGCGACCTGGTACCAGCGGTTGTTGGACTTATAGAGGTGTATGTCCGAAGCCGAGCCAAGCTGCTGCGTCTTGGAGACTGCTAAGTGTAAGACGAAATGGTCTTCGTATCGGACCAGGTGGTGCTCGCACAGCATGCGTGCTGTGAGGCTACAACAAGTAAACTCGCTTGGCCGTAAGAAGCCGTAGAAGGCCAGGTGTATGGCTGCTTGTAAATGACACTAATGTGGAGACCGAAAAGGTGAAGTGGCCAGGAAATCTGACATATTTCTAAACGTCTCCTGTGATAGGCAGTCGTTTTGGTGCCGGCCATCGGCTGGCGCTTTCTGGATACCGCGCATAACAGCCCGAACGGCGTGGTAAAATAGGAAGGGTACGGTAGGGTCCTGGAGGGACGTGAAATGTTGTACACCGGTCAGGTATAGCCGGATCGTATTAAAGGATAACGCCAACTGCGAGTGGCAGTAGGAAATGAAGGCTATGACTTGCTTGACACGGGACGTCTCTGTACTGTGATACGTGATGAAGTGGTTAAAGGCCCTCCAGGCTGATTGATAGGCCTTGAGGGTATTGCGGGAAAGGGAGTGATCAAATGAGTTGGGTAGCCGCTAGGAGGTGAGGGACTAATCCAGGGTCAGTTGAGACCAGTCCGGGATAGCTGCTGATGTTGGTCCGGCTCCGGGTACCTGAACGAAAACGAGACAAGGTTAAAAGCGGGAGAGGGCGTCCGCTGCCTGATTGAATTTACCGGGGATAAAGGAAGAATGGATGTTGAACTGAAATAACAACAAGAGCTGGACCAGTCGACGTAGGAAGGATATAACCAACAGAGAGGGCGCCTTGGCGCAGCCAGGAATTGCCAGTAACTGGGGAGGCCAGGGAGCTGCGAGCCAGAGGTGGCCAAAAAAAACAGCCGCAAGCCCGTGGAGGCCGCTGCGTCGGTCATCACCTGGGGAGAAAGGGAAGACACGGAGGGAATGAACAGGGAGACGTCATTCCCAGACGATAGGAACTCCTCCCGCATAGCAAGGACTGCTATTGCCGCGGGAACCCGGCTGAGGACTTGCTCTGGATCCTGTGAGAGGGACAGAAAGACCAATAGGCGTGACACAAAGGCGCGACCCCTGAGGGATGATGTGCATAGCGACGCTCGACATGCCGTGAAGGGACTGTGGGTGTCTTTTGGATGACTAAACTGGGGAATATGCGAGGATATTATATGTCCGTAAAGATGGCAGTTGTAATGGGCGAGCATTGGCCGATGGGCTGATGCCTCTGGACGCCTCGTAGTGGGGACCTTGCTGTATGGGCCGTAACAACAGATGGCTCTCCGAGCATTGTAAGGATAAGAAATGTTGAACGCTGGCTAGAAATAGCCTGGGCGTGCTACAGGAAGAAGCCAGTCGTGTGTGTCAACATGATCCTGGTGCGGACGGAAGTTGAACTCAACTGTCCCAAGGAAGAGACGGACAGACAGGCAACAGTGAGTGGCTTGTAAGAAAAGCCACAGGAGACGAGTGGCCAATTAAGTGCTGCTGAAAATGACGTGTAGCCAGTTAGCGTGCCACTGAGAACGTGCTTGCAACAAATGATTGCAAGAAGTTATGCTAAGTCGCGAGCCTTGGCATGACTAAAGGTTGTGTTTGAACGTGTGCTTGCGACAATTGCCCGGGAGTTTGTCACAGGAGATGTGTACGTGGTGACTGTGAGCAATTCGTGTTACCGCATGTGTACTGCGAAGACTGCGGGAGTTGTGCTTGCATGTATGCTTGGATGCGTGCTTGCGATGGTTGCACGATGTTACCCAGGATGCGTGCTTGCCATGATTGCAAGATGTTATGCTAGGACGCGTGCCTGCAACGATTGCAAGGATTTACAGTAGGCTTCATGGGTAGCCAGGCCGGAAAAGACAGAAGTCCATCCGGTCCAACCACAAATCAAAATAATAAGGTATCACACCACCCGACACCCCAATTCTACGCCCGCAGCTGATCCAGAGGAAGGCAAAAAACCCCAACAGAGCATAGCCCAATTTGCTACAGTAGGGGAAAAAATTCCTTCCTGACCCCTCGAGAGGCAATCGGATTTTCCCTGGATCAACTATGCCTATAAGTATAAGTACCCTGTAATACGACGAACATTTAGGAAGGTATCCAGGCTTTCCCCAAAGCAACCTATTGAGCAGCCAGAAGTGCCTGCCAGCAATGATTGCCATAAGTTGTGCCTGGACATCAGCTTGCAATGATTGCAAGAGGCCTATGCTTGAATGCGCGCTTGCCATGATTGCAAGAGGTCTACGCTTGAATGCGTGCTTGCAATGATCGCTAGAGGTCTATGCTCGAATGCGTGCTTGCAACGATTGAAAGAGGTCTATGCTCGAATGCGTGCTTGCAATGATTGCAAGAGGTTTATGCTCGAATGCGTGCTTGCAACGACTGCAAGAGGTCTATGCTCGAACGCGTGCTTGTAATGAGTGCAAGAGGTCTATGCTCGAATGCGTGCTTGTAACGAGTGCAAGAGGTCTAGGCTCGAATGCGTGCTTGCAACGACTGCAAGAGGTCTACGCTCGAATGCGTGCTTGCAATGAGTGCAAGAGGTCTACAATGTTGCGATTAGTCTATCTCTGGATGCGTGCTTGCAACGATTGCAAGAGGTCTACGCTCGAATGCGTGCTTGCAATGAGTGCGAGGGTCTACAATGTTGCGATTAGTCTATCTCTGGATGCGTGCTTGCAACGATTGCAAGAAGTCTACGCTTGGATGTGTATTTACGACGATTGCACGAAGTCTACGCTTGTATGTGGAGAAAAACAACGAAACATGCCTAAACGAAGCTGTGTTCTTCCCTTTTGAGGCAACTTTATAATGAAGTGAGGCCGAGGAGCAAGGCCCCCCTGGTAGGCATCCAAACCTTGAAAAATCAACTGGACCCAAACCGGGGAGCGGCATGTGACCGTGAGATGAGAGAACTTGCCATGACAGAGATCCGGATCGCCATGCCACAACTTGCGACTGAGCACGAAACGGATTCTGGAGCATGTACTGAAATGAGGCCATTCCTGGGGCACGCCGAGACGAATTTGGTACACCGATGTGACTATTCGTACCGGAACGTGATAGGTGAAATGAAATGAAAAACCCATGACAAAGACAAGAATCAGAGGACGAGCCCTTGAACCAAACGGATGAATCCTGTCCTTGGAGCATGTACTGAAATGAGGCCATTCCTGGGGCACGCCGGGATGAATTTGGTACACAGATGTGACTATTCGTACCGGAACGTGATAGGTGAAATGAAATGAAACCCATGACAAAGACAAGAATCAGAGGACGAGCCCTTGAACCAAACAGATGAATCCTGTCCTTGGAGCATGTACTGAAATGAGGCGTAACAGCTGGGCGCACCGGAACGAATCGGTGCATAAATAAATGCAACAGGATTCGAATCGGAGCGTAATAAGTGACCGAAATGATATGCCATGACAGAGATAAGATTCAACGACTGGACTGATGGTTACAACAAAGAATCCGACTCTGGAGCATGTACTGAAATGAGGCGTAGCAGCTGGGCACACCAGAACAAATCGGTGCATAAAAGAATGCGACAGGATTCGAATTGGAGCGTAATAAGTGACAGAAATGATATCCCATGACAGAGACAAGATTCAACGACTGGACTGATGGTAACAATAAAGAATCCGTCTCTGGAGCATGTACTGAAATGAGGCGTAGCAGCTGGGCACACCAGAACGAATCGGTGCATAAAAGAATGCGACAGGATTCGAATTGGAGTGTAATAAGTGACAGAAATGATATCCCATGACAGAGACAGGATTCAACGACTGGACTGTAGGTTACAAAGAATCCGTCTCTGGAGCATGTACCGAAATGAGGCGTAGCAGCTGGGCACACCAAGACGAATCGGTGCATAGAAGAATGCGACAGGATTCGAATTGGAGCGTAATAAGTGACAGAAATTATATGCCATGACAAAGACAAGAATCAGGGATCGTGCGTGAACCTGCGAGTGATTCAGTCTCTGGAGCATGTACCGAAATGAGGCCAAACCCTGGGGCACTTCAAAGCGAATCGGTGCACCAGAGGTGCGACAGGATTCGCGCCGGAGCGCGACTAGTGACAGAAATGATTCAAAACGGCAGAAATGACTGGGACTGAAATGACTTGGAATGAGATGAAATGAAATAGAGAACATAACTGCATGAATGAAGAGATATATTCGATTTGAAGCAGACCAAGCGAAACGTGCGGACTGCTTGCCTTGTCGTAACAAGCAGTCGGCTGTGAGTCGAACGATTCGACCGATACTAATAGAAATGCTCGGGCAGTCGAACGGTTTCGAATGCCGTACCTGCGAATGGATCGCCTGACGTGGCGTAATCGAACGTGTCGAAAGGTGATAACGACTACATCGAAAGTAGAAAACAGTGACATGCGTACGAGGGCCACGGAAAACATTCGATTTGAAAGCAGCGAGCGGCTCGTGAGCACAGGGAATGTTGACGGTACATCGAAATACATGAATTGAAAAAAGGGGGTGCCGAAGCCCTACCTGCGACAGTCAGCCCGACGTGCGACGACAAATTCGATGGGTACGACGACACTCCGACGGCGAAACCGACGGACGCTGATGAAACGAGAAGACGAGTTGTCAAGACGGGGACGAAAAATGCGGGAACTGACGAACAGGCTCACTGCGTCTGGTCTGGATAGTCGGCCCTTGATACCTGACGTATCAGGTATCGCGCACCGGAACCGACGAGGAAGACAGGCGAACGGGCTGGTTATATATTCCACTGGGCTCCTCCCATAATTTCAGGCCACCATACTGGCCTTTCTATATATATATATATATATATATATATATATATATATATATATATATAGATATATATATATATATATATATATATATATATATATATATATATATATATATATATATATATATATATATATATATATATATATATATATATATTCTATTGCTTTATATTCTATTTTATTGTATTTTTTAGAAAATAGATTTCTATTTTTTTCAAATTTGCCTTGAATTTGTTTTCAAATTCGTTCACTCTTTCGGATTCGTTTAAATTAGTTACTTTTATAATTCGGAAATTTGTTTGGATGCATACGAATTTCCAAATAATTAAAAATTTGTCCGAATTTCGATTTGGAACGGAACGAAATGCACATGTCTAATCCATTTGTCTCCTCCTCTCAGGGTTGGGTGAGCTGGCTAAAATTTACACTGAAGCTATAAGCTCCTCCAAGTTTGCCTGCATGGAGGACGCCGCGCTTTCTTTAGCTGAGATGGAGAACAAAGCGGCCGTTCGGGAAGCGACGCAGCACTATGAGGATAAGATGAAGACAGTTGGGTTGCCGACGGAAACTCTTGCTGACTTCATGACTCTGAGCAGTCAGTATGAGGATGAAGCTCTGAAGATATTTCTGAAAAAGTCCTTCAATGACAACGATCAGCAGTTTCTTCGGGAATATATGGTAAGATTTTTTCTTTATTGGGTTTGAAAAAAACAAATATTAAAAAAAAAATTTACACAAATAATTCTGGAACATTTGCAGTACTTTTGGCTTTTTTCTTGGGTTGAGACTCTGCAGTGACAATTGCTGTAACTTTTAGTCAACCAATATGTTCATACAGTAGGTGCCGCCGATATTGTGTTTCCAGCGTGATGGGAACGTGCTGGAAATCACTGCTGCGAGCTGTGCTTCTCGTGCTCGCCGCCCCCCCACGAGATGACGCACATCCATAGAAATGTATTGGGGGCGAGCGGGAGGAGCGGCAGAGCTCGGCGCTGGCCCCCGTGACGGGGCTTGCAGCTGTCAATCTGCCTGCTAACAGCAGCGAGTTTGGCACAATATCGGCGGCACCTACTGTATATTAATCATTAACTGCTACGTTGATCGTAAGAGGGGAAAAACTTACAGCATAATTACTTGAGCCAATAGCGTTTTGGCTGCCATTTTTTTTTGCACACATGTTTAACCACTTGACATCGGATCTGAATTCCCGGGAGGCCGTCATATGATGGCCTCCCCTGTGCACACTCCCTACACATGCTCTGATCACCGAGTCTCTGAGACTCGGGTAATCATCGATTCGAGTAAGGGGCCGGTCCCGGGCCCCTTACCATGTTATCAGCTGTCAGCCAAAGACAGCTGATTACATGATCAAAACAAGAGCTTGTGATCGTTTAAAAAAAAAGCTGATTACCGGCTCACCTAAAAGGGACATAGGTCCCGAAAAGGAAGAGGCAATTATGCCTCATGTATGCCATCTGACAGGGCCCACAAGTGCCACCTCTCAATGCCCACAAGTGCCACCTAACAATGCACACAAGTGCCACCTATCAATGCCCACAAGTTCCACCTATCAATGCCCAACAGTGCCACCTATCAATGCCCACCAGTATTGGCAATCAGTGCCACCTAGAAATGCTGCCTATCAGTGTAACCGATCAGTGCCCATCACTGCCACCTATTGGTGCCCATCACTGCCATCTCATCAGCATACATCAACAACAGACAAAAATTACCCGTTTTAAAATGTTATAACAAAATAAAAAAAAAGGCAGAGGTGATGAAATACCACCAAAAGAAAGCTCTATTTGTGGGAAAAAAATGATAAAAATGTAATTTGGGTACAGTGTTGTATGACCGCACAATTGTCATTCAAAGTGCATCAGCGCTGAAAGCTGAAAATTGGTCTGGATGGGGAGTTTAAGTGCCCAGTAAGCAAGTGGTTAAAAAGACTAGTTTAACCAAAAACTAGTTGGGCACTGTACCCTGAGCCCACCCAGTTGCGTGTTAATATTCGCTAATGTCTTCCTGCTTCTCCTCCCGGCCAATCAGAAAGCGGGTCCTGAGACCTGATTGGCCAGGGAGTCTTAGGACTCGCTTCCTGTTTGGCTGGGAGGAGAAACAATTGCCCCGGTGTTCCCTCAGAATCGGCGACCCGTCACCAGCTGAAGCGAGGAGCAGCAGGCGAAGGGGCAGCAACAGCCACTTCCAGGATCCAGCACCACCTAGTCTTGGGAAGGGAAGGCACGGATCGTCACCTTCCTGTCTGATCTCCTAGGGGAGTGGTTGCTTGCCATCCCCCGACCTACCCTGGGGGTTGTGTTTGCCCCCCCAAAATATTCAGCACCAGTCGCCACATGGGGGGAATTGTGAGGAGAGCAGCACAGAGAAGGTTTTTTTTTTACCATGTATAGAATGACAACCACTTAAAGCTGTTTTTTGGCCCTATTATTTCATCAGGCAGGGCTGCAAGAAGCTTTCCAAATCGATTTACACAATTATACAACATTTGCTGTTCTGTAATACAGTTTTAGCTGGAGTTTTGTTTGGATTACTTTTGAATTAATGGAGCTTCCAGTCCAAACCATAAGTGATTGAACTTTTCAAAATTGTATTAATCTGTAGAGACCATAACACAAATAGAAGATATTTTGTGTAAATAGTTCTAGAAAAGAGATATTCCTTTTAGGACCAACGTTTGCATGCCTAAAAGCTCCAGTGTTGAAATCCCATCGGGGTTACCAAGAATAATGGTTCAGAGGAGGAACTAAATCACAACACTTAACATGACCAATGTCCGTATATCTCCCCACCATCAGGAAAACATACAGAAGAAGAAAGAGGAATTCAGTGCCATGAACGAGGCAAAGTCTCGGGAGGTATGTCAGGCTCTCATTAAGAAGCATTCAGCGGACTTTGAGAAAGCTTTCAAGGATGGAGCTTACCACATCCAGGGAGGACACGCAAAGTTCAAGGATGACTTGAAAGCCATAGAAAAGAAGTACAAGATGGAAAGTGGAAAGGGTGTAAAGGTGGGAAGACTTACATCATTTAAAAAATTGTTTAAATGCATCATAAAATTAATTAAAATTAATTTCTTGATTGTATAATGCCCTTTGGTCCCATTATCATTAACATATAGACATATAATTAATATTGTGACCCATTTGGCTTGCTTCTGGGTACCCCTGCTTATTTATGAGGAACACACATATTGGGAAATAAGTTGCTAAGTTGTACTGGGTCACAGGATCACATTGTAAATACCACAAGGATATGTTTTGTTTGTCTATGAGCATATTATATTTAGAGAGATTGACCATTTGTATTAGTCCTGGAGGCGGTATATGCTCCTATACAGTGGAACAATACAAAAGAGGGGAAGGCGCACTGACCTAGTGCATTACCATAAAACAGCTTTATTTAAAAATAAATCAAATAGCAAAATGGCTACTCACAAACGAGTATTGATCAAAGGCAAAATCAATACAAATAGATCCATCGCACCAAACGTTTGGCGAATCCAGACCAGATGTCAGAGGAATTGGTAAATACCTCTACGGAAATGGCTAACGTGTTTCGGGAGTGACCCCCTTTCTTCAGAGCCAAAGAGGGCAGTGGGGACCTTGGATTACGAGCATAATTCCTTCCAGGAGAAGGCTTGTAATCCAAAGCATATCAAAGCGAGTTTCCCCATAGAAGTCAATGGAAACAAAGATAATTTGTTCCGCCTTGACTTCTATTGCATGCAATACCGCATGTGGCCAGAGGTGGGGGGGGCGCCGGAGAGCCTCAGAAATATTCGGGACAGTTCGGCCGAAGCCGGAAACCCCGGAAACACTTGGGAACAGAGTATTTGTGAGTGTTTTAGCCCTTGTACACACGGTCGGAGATTTCGACACCCAAATCCGTCGGATTTTGTCCGAAACTGTTGCATACACACGGTCGGACTAAGTTGTCGAAAAATCCGATCATTCAGAACGTGATGACGTAATTTCGTTACGATGGGACTACATTCAGCGTTAGTAGCCAATAGCTTTGATGTAGGAATTTGATCTGAGCATGCCTGGCACTTGGTCCGATCAAAATTCTCTACACATGATCGGAGTATGTCCGATCGAACCAGTTGGTCGGAAAATATTTCCAACAAGTTGGAAAATTGGGTCCGACGGATATTCCGACGGAATCAGTCTGATGCAGACCACACACAGTCGGATTATCCGACAACACGGTCCGATAGGACACATTCCGACGGATTCTCCGACTGTGTGTACAAGGGCTTAGAGTATTTCCAAGTTATTCCGAATATTTCCGAACGTCCGAGTGTCACCGCCGGTGTCCCCGCACCTCTGGCCAAATGCGGTACTGCACACTGCATTAGCTTGAATTCTGCTCGTTTTGCGAGACAGCACTCGCAAACCGAGTGAGGATTTTTTTTTTAAAAAGTTGCTCATCTTTCAAAACGCTCGTTAACCGCGTTACTCGTTAACCAAGGTTCCACTGTATACTCCAAACCAAATACTTCTCTACTGTTCTCCAGGCGGAAGAGGTGCTACAGGAATTCATAAGCTCCCAACAAGGTTCTGAAAATATAATTATACAGAAGGACAAAGCTCTCAATAAGAAACAGAAGGAAGAGGAAGGTCAGTGGTTTATGTGATCTCATTTACTAATTTCCTTGAAAAATGTAAACACTGTACATGTTAAAACACTGTAATTGATATCTAAAAGTGAACCACCAGGAAAAGTATATATTATTATTATTATTATTATTATTATTTTTATTTTTTTATTTTTTTGACTGAGCCAAACTAAAGACTAATGGCTGTATGATATCTGCCAAAAAGTGCATTTTTTTTTTGTATAGTATACAACTTACCTTCTGGATATGGGTGAGCATGAGAACTCTCTCATTTCACAGTTCTCAGACCTCAGCTACCTAGTTAGCAGACAAGAAGATCATTTCTCCAGCAGACTCAGTATAGCAACTGGCAAGGTCTCCACTACCATTATTGTTTTGCAATGAGCACTTGCCAATCTGATCATGTAGCCATTTCCTATTGAAGGGCCAAAGAGGTTCACGCCATATTTTTCCTTTTCCCCTATGCTGAACCATAATAAAACGGGATATTTTTCGATGTATATCTTGTTTGTGCTTTTTGTCAGAGGAAAACGCAAGGAAAAAAATTGTGGCAATGGAAGAAGAGTTGAAAAAGTTGCAGGAGACTCGAAAAGAACAGAAGATGGAAGAGGAGAGGGACAATATGCAGAAGACCATTAAGCAGCTCATACAGAAGATGGACGAAGACAAAATAATCTTTAATGAGAAACTGGAGCAAGTCATACGACAGAAGGAGAGGGTAATGCAAATACACATTGTGCAATTGTCTCACTGTAAGCCCTTGTACACACGGTCGGAGATTTCGACAACCAAATCCGTCGGATCTTGTCCGAAACTGTTGCATACACACGGTCGGACAAAGTTGTCGAAAAATCCGATCGTTCAGAACGTGATGACGTAATTTCGTTACGACGGGACTACGTTCAGGCTAGTAGCCAATAGCTTTGATGTAGGAATTTGATCTGAGCATGCGTGGCACTTTGTCCGATCGGAATTCTCTACACATGATCCTATCGGACCAGTTTGTCGGAAATTATTTCCAACAAGTTGGAAAATTGGGTCCGACGGATATTCCGATGGAAACAGTCCGATGCAGACCACACACAGTCGGAATATCGGACAAACCAGTCCGATAGGACACATTCCATCGGAATCTCCGACCGTGTGTACAAGGGCAAAGTGATACTAAAGTCTCATTTATTTTCATTAAAAATAACAAACATGTAATGCCCCGTACACACGGTCGGACTTTCCAACGGGAAATGTTGGATGTGAACTTGTTGGCGGAAAGTCCAACCGTGAGTACGCTCCATCGAACAATTGTTGTCGGACTTTCCACCAACAAATGTTGGCTAGCAGGTTCTCAAATTTTCCACCAACAAATTTTTTGTTGTCGGACTTTCCAAAAGTGTGTACACAAGTCCGTCGCACAAAAGTCCACGCATTCGCAGAAGCGGCCGGTCTTGTAAACTAGCGGTCATATTGGAGAATTAACATTCGTGACGCGGCAAATTAGGAAATCTCCAAATGCAGCGCAACAATTCTCTTCTTCTTTAATGGGATAATAATGAAGCTGATGGAGTTATTGCAAACACATTTTCAAAGGTTTTTTTTTTTTTTCAAGTGATATCAAGAATAATAATAATAATAATAATAATAAAAGCGCTAAATGACAACACTCACCAAAGTTCTACTAACACAAAATTAGCAGAAGGAGCCCAAAGGGTGGCGCAAAAGAGCTGAAAAAACACATAGTACATCTAGTTCCTCACTACGTTCGTAATTGTTGGCCAACATTTGTGTGACCGTGGTGTATGCAAGACAAGTTGGAGCCAACAACCTTCGAACAAAAATCACACGGTTTTGTTGTCGGAAAGTCCGATCTTGTGTAAGGGGCATTAATACGTACCTGATCCGTGCAGTGGATTAGCACGGAGCAGCCCTGATCCTCCTCTTCTCGGGTGCCTCTTTGGTGCTCCTGGCTCCTCCCTCCTGTTGAGTTCCCCCACAGCAAGCAGCTTGCTATAAGGGAACCCGAGCCGAGCTGAAACTCCATGAGTCCATTCAGACATGGAGCTGTGGCCCTGCAATGCCCCCTTTCTCTCCTCATTGGCTCAGCCAATCAAGGAGGGGAGTCTCAGACCACCGAGTCTCTTGTGCAACATCACTGGATCTAGATGGGGCTCAGGTAAGTATTAGGGGGGCTGAGAGGGGTGGAGAGGGGCTGCTGCACACAGAAGTTTTTTTTTTTTTTTATCTTAATAAATAGAATGCACCTTCTGCCTCTACAACCACTTTAAAATGATTATAAACAATCACCTTGTAAAACAAAAATTTCAGTTTAAAATATAAATGAAAGGCAAATCATTTGTGTATAGATATAAAAAAAAAACATTAAAAACATATTTTTTTCCTTTTTTTTTATAAAGGATCACATACCCTCTCTTCTCAGCTGCATAAGGAGCTTTAGGCCGCGTACACACGGGCGGATTGTCTGGCCAACTTAGTCCGCTGAAACGTGTTTCAGCGGACAATCCGCTCGTGTGTGGGCTTCAGCTGACTTTTTCAGCGGACAGTCTGGCGGACTAAGTCTTTCCGAATTACCGTAATTTTGTCCGTCCAAACTTGGTTTCAGCGGACAGTCCGCTCGTGTGTAGGCAAGTTGGACTGACTAAGTATGGCGCATGCTCAGAAAGGATTTACACGCCGAAGGTTGCATTGCAGTGTATTGGACGTCGTATTTCTAGTCCCGTTGTACGTGCTGTACACGTCATCGTGCAAGCTTTCAGCGGACTGTCTGTTCATCGTGTGTGGTCAAGTCCGTTCATTCAAAAGTTGGACGGACTGTCTGTCGGATTGTCTGACGAACTTAGTTGGGCAGACAATCCGCCCGTGTGTACGCGGCCTTAGAGCTAGAGAAGGGGAAACAGCGGGGGCATGTTAGGACGTGATTGATCATTGGAGGAGAGCAGGTTGAGTTCCCAGCATAGCTAGAGGCCTGACCACAGTGTGTTCTCCTACTTAGCCCTTGTACACACGGTCGGAGATTCCGACAACCAAATCCGTCGGATTTTGTCCGAAACTGTTGCATACACACGGTCGGACAAAGTTGGCGGAAAATCCGATCTTTCAGAATGTGACGACGTAATTTCGTTACGATGGGACTATGTTCAGGCTAGTAGCCAATAGCTTTGATGTAGGAATTTGATCTGAGCATGCGTGGCACTTTGTCCGATCGGAATTCTCTACACATGATCGGAGTATGTCCGATCGGAGAATTTTGTCGGAAAATATTTCCGGCAAGTTGGAAAATTTGGTCTGACGGATATTCCGACGGAAACAGTCCGATGCAGACCACACACAGTCGGAATATCCGACAAAACGCTCCGATTGGACACATTCCGATGGAATCTCCGACCGTGTGTACAAGGGCTAAGTGTGATCAGTTTTTAATAGGAAAGCAGAGGGTTTGGCAGGAACACCAGGGATGTTAACATAAAGGAAGCAATACAGAAAGAACAGGTGACTTTATCATACATGTACATGGTATTGCAGGCACATATCAGGACAATTAAATGTTGGGTTCACATTCTCGTTAAAGCCTAACTGCAGCCAATTTTCATTTTGGATGGAGTGGGGAAGAGTTCAAATTTTTGTCAGATTTTTATTACTGTCCATGGTCACATATGGGAGATTTTGTCTCACTTCCTGCCCCTGTTAGACTCCCAATGAAATCCTTTTCTCGGAGCTCAGTGAGGGATCCAGGATAACCCCTCCACTTTTCTCCATGCCTCAGTCTATAGAAAGCAGAACTGTGTCCCCCAATGGACATCAAGAAAATGATTTTAATGAGTGAGTGAATTAGTGAGTACACAAATTCTATATTGTTTCTTGTCTGTTGAAGGATGTGGGAACTTAGAACATCCAAAAGCAGTTCAACTGATGAGTGGACAACAGCAAACCAAATGCCAACAAGCCCAACAAAACTGATCTGGGGGCTGCCTACAGCCACAGCAAAATTAGAGACTGAATCTGCAGGAGAATGTGTGGGGATGTACTCAGAAGCTCTGTGGTCAACATCTACGTGAAATTGGCCACAAAGTCTTGTGTGATTGCAGTAGAGGACCTTGATGACAAGACCCATCAATGGTTGTTGTTCCTAGATAGACACAGGCATTCTACCCCACTAGAACAAAGTAAAACTAGGCGTCAGCCGTCAATGGTGGTTATTCTGATGGACACCAGTATCTCCCGCTCTGTGCTTAGGGATTTCCCAGTATTAAATTGTCTGACAGCAGTCATCCTCCAACAACTTGGCTTGACCCACCTCCAAGCATCTAGAAATTTTGATGGAACCTAAGGCTTATTTTCCTAAGGCTTAGCTTTGTTCCCATCAGCCATGCCCTGAGTGTGCATTGTCAGCTGTATTATAATAGAGGTGGAGAAGGAAATGAATGCCAAAAAGAAGCATCAGTGAGGTAGTTGGATATCATTACTGATAATGCGTACTGAATACAGAAATGCAGACACACAATGAAAGTAGACTTGTGCACAATGGAAAATTTTGTTTAGTTTCGGTTCGTTGTCATTCATAAAATACATCATTTTGTTCTGTTATATTCGTTATGTTACGTTAATACGTTTTCGGATAATTCGTTATTATTCGTAGAGTGTCAAATTCATTCGTTTGTATTCGTTGAAATTCACTTTATGAATTTATGTATGTATAGACATTCGTGATAATGATTCGTAGTTTGGAAAGTCGTTTGTTTATTGAATCTTTTAACACACACAATGACAACGTCTCTTCTCCTCGGCTCAAATACAATACAACGCCCTTCTCACTCAGTTCTCAGGAATGCACTTTGCCAGTAATCCATCCTCCGGCACAAAATTAATTAGCTGATTGGACTATAAGATTTACTTTCAGCTGACCTTTTGTTTCATTAGATCTTTAAATAATTACCAAATTCATTCAAATTCATTTGTTATATTTCTTTCGTATTCGTTGTTATTCGTTATTTTGTTATTCGGACATTCGGATGCATTCGAATGTCCGAAATATGCAAAATCCGGCCGAATTTCGATTCGTTACGAAACGAATTGCACAAGCCTAAATGAAAGTGGGCCTACCACTTACCTGCACATCCAAGTAATCGAGGGTATCTGTTACCTGGCTTTCGACTGCTAATAAAATGTAATTTTTATTTACATGAAAATGATTCCACACTCCAGTTCCTGGAACAAAAACAAAAAGCAATACATGAAACCACAGTTCTTCTATCACTAAAATATGTAAACCCACCATCCCCCCCAATATCCCTTAACCTAAAAGTATTAATGAGATCCCCTAACTCCTTCCCAGAGATATCAATATTCCCTCCACCCCCTCCCCCACACCTATCCCCATCTCGCAAAATACAATTAAAATCTCCTATCATAAAAGTGGGCTCCCTCCTCCCTAGAAATAACCTTAATTTATCAAACAACTCAACCCTCTCACTCCTGTTAGTACTTGCATACACACCCACAACCCCACATACCACCCCTTCATACTCAAAATACACCACCACACACCTTCCCTACACCACAATTTTTTTTTTTTATTTAAAATGTTTTACTCTTAAAAAGCACTGCAACTCCTTTATTTTTCCCCACCCCTAGAGACCAAACAGCAGCACCATATGGCCATTCAGCCTCCTTGGGCTCTTCTGATAAATTGCAGTCCTGCAAAACAATAATGTCACATTTAGATGCAGCTAACAACTTTAAAACAGTGGCTCTACTACAGATTGAGTGAATGCTCCTCACATTCAAGGAAGAGAGCCTTAGTTGCATCATATGGTCTTACATTGGGCAATAAAGTCACTAAGGAAGCAGTATCCTCATTCCTCAAGAGGGGGACTACCCCCTTGATCTTGTTCTGCGAGTTGTCATGTGCATATTCTCCACGTGAACACCTCTCATATCCACCTTTAGCTCTATTTTACACTGCTTCTTTTTAGCCAACTTCCGAGAGTCTGTTACTTCCTGGGAAGCTTTTGGCTTGTCCTGAGCTGGTAGAAGCTTGAATGGACCCATCTGGATCACCACCAGACAATGCATGGCTTGGGCACTCCTCTATTTGACCAGAGGTGGATGGAGATTCTGGACTTTTTCTTTTCAGGGTAACACTCTGGTCCATCTCCTCTTCCTCCCCTTGGGGTTTTCCATTGGCTCCTCATTCTCCTCCTCGTCAACCTCCTCCTCTCCCTCTGCTGCCAGGGTTTCAGGGACACATTCCTCCATCAGAGAAAAATCCCTCTCCTCCCTACCTGCATCACTGGGAGGATCCAGAGAGGGAACTTGAGACTCCAGCACTGTGTCAGGTGCCTGGACACCTTCGGTGGGCTTTACACCCTGCTCCACATCCGCATAGGAGACTGGGGCCTAAGCCATGACAGTCTCACCTGTACCACCCTTAGGACCTACATTGACAACCACCAGCTTGTCACGATACACTACAGGACAAGGCTTGGCAAGGTCCCCTTCTCTGCAACAGATGTGACATGCCCACCCAACAGGACAATCGATCATAACATGTCCTGCCTTAAAGCAGTTGCTACATACTTGCCCAGAGCCAAAATTTTCTTTTGTGTGACCGAATGACAAGCAGGACCAACAAAATGCGTTCTGGTCAGGATACAACAGATAGCCTTGGTTTCTTCCTAATGAGAAAACCTGTGGGGGGTGCCGCACCCCTCCTAGTCAACCTTGAACTGCGCCCAGAATTTCCTATGACCATTAAAGATCCCTAACACGTTAGTGAGCAACAGAAAAGCCAGTATCTCCTCATCTCGTACAAAGGGATTGTATATGTGTACAGTCACAGGCACCCGCTGCTTGGATTCACTACACAGAAAGATAATTCCAAAAGGGGATCATCTGCCTTCTCACTTTTTCGCAACATAAGGGTCTGCACATCCTCCTTGTTCCAAAAGGTAATGTCATAGTATCCATTTCTAGGGAAGCACGGAACACAAAATATAGCTTTACACTCCATGCCCAATAGGTCCTCCACAATCTCCTTCTGGATTTTGTATAAGCCAAAGTTGCAACTTTTAGGCTCAGCTATGACCAGCCTAACTGTATTGGGAGCTTCAGGAGCACGTGTCACCAAAAAATCACCACGACACACTCACAATGAATGGTCGGGTAGGGGGATCACCTCTCATTGCCAGGTGACTAAGCCTTGGGCCAATAGCAGCAAGGAGCCTTGGGGAAGCGTCCCGAGCGTCCCTCCAAAAAGGGATGCTTCCCCCAAGGCTGACCCTTGGGGAACCCCAGCCACCTCTTGACTAAGAATCAGGCAGTCGAGACACTTGATCTTAGCTAAAAGGCTGAGAACCCTTGAAGTTTAGTACAACCCCACAGAATATGATAAAGATTGCCAATGTGTTGGCAATTTCTCCAACAAAATGGGCTGGGTAATATTTATGCAACCTATAGGAAGTTATATACCATCTATGGAGAATCTTTTGTGAGTTGTCCCAATGGTCTATACATGCTGATGATGAACTATTATGCCTAATTACTTTTAATTACCATTAGTCCAATGGGAATGTCTGGTCATAAAATGTCAATTATTTCCACCTAGTAAACTCACAGAATCTTTCCTTCGATGCTGCTCTTTTTCACTTCACATTTTCCTAAAATCCCACAGTGGGTAGAGGTAATCTTTGGTTTGGGAACAGTCTAATTGCTATATCAATCTAACCAAACTTGCTGTGTAACATCATTAGGACCTACAATACCAGGTATCTTATGGCCAGTTACATACTTGAGGCGATTGTAGCCGTATTAGTGTAATTGTGACCAAGAAAATTGAGTACTGTCCTTTTTTTATTTGCACTAACATTTTTCATGGACAAGCTTCTTCAAGGTCCAAGCAGTACTGATTCACAAAAGTTTTAGCAGAAGGTAAAATGTTAAAAAAAAAAAAAAGAAAGAAAACTCTAAGGGAAAGGAAAAAGAAAAACAGAAATTTTGAAAAAAAAAATTCTATGTGTTCGTTTTTCTTTGTCCTTTCCCTCTGAGATTTTTTTCTTTTTTTTTTTTTGTTGCTCCAAACAGTATTAAGACTACATATCAGAGGAGAACTGTTGTTGTAGATCTAAATACAGAGTATATACTAAATCCCAATGTGTTCTTAGAATCAGCAGCTTTTCATGGACCAGGGACTTCCGAGGCATGCCAACATGTACCGTGAGCAGATCAAAGAAATACGTGAAGAGCAAAAAGAACAGAGCGGTCCGGCCTGGTATAAACCCATCGTGGACGCTGTCAAGGATGTTACTATTGCATATTTAAATTATAAAGGTGGGGAAGGTAACAAGTCTGCCCCAAAACAGGCCAATGGCTAACAGGAGCAGCGAGACAGATTATGAGACAGAGTTATGATAATAAGACAGCTTCATTCATAAATCCCCCCCCCCTTCCCCACCTGCTCTGTACTATGACAGAATAAAACCTGCCCCGCCCACTTCTTAACTGTTCATCATCTTAACGAAATAAGAAAGCAGTAGAAAGGAAAATAAACTCAAAACATAAACATGAAACTGTTTTCTTGACTGTTTTCTTCATATAATCCAGAAACTTTATCACCAAGGCTTGGTTTATTCTCCAAGGTATATACATTATATTAACAAAAGTATTGCTACGCCTGCCTTTTACACGCACATGAACTTTAATGGCATCCCAGTCTCAGTCCGTAGGCTTCAATATTGAGTTGGCAATTTTTTTATTTTGAGAATCTTGCAAACAAGAAACACATTCCAACTTTTTTATACAAAAATACAAAAATAAATAAATATTATATATACATTTTTTTTTTTTATATATATATATACACATATGCATAACATCTTGTATACACGACCAAACATAATAAAAAAAAAGGCTTACTTCAACCTATAATACGGGAAACAAAAAGGTTTTTCCCAACCAAGAGAAATATCTCTGTATTATACCATATATACACATACACATTATATATACATACACACACATACCCATTACTCAATGTGATTACCATTCAGACCAAGAAACATAGATTATCATGTGTATGTAGCCTTTCTTCAAAAAAATATGTTTAACTTTGAAAATCTAAGGGAGTGTCCAGAGAGAAAACAGGGAAAGAACCCAACACCCAGAGATCAACAAACAGCAGCTACTGGCCTGATATTCCTCCACGCCTTTATCCAGACCCTTTGCCGCCATCTGTCTTTCTCAAGACCCCGAATTTTCCCTACCTCACCAAGAATCTCACACACCACCACCGGAACAGGAAGGACTTTCTGCCGAAGGGATACCTGACACCGTGCATTCCAGGTGTAATATCGGACTACTAAGCTGACTAAAAAAAGAGTGTCCAAATCAAATCCCTTGCGATTCTGCAATGCTCCATACACCCACTCAGCATAAGACATGCTAGGTAGGAAAGGAATATTCAGAGCCCTCCCCACCTTTTTATAGACTTCTATATTGAAAGGGCACTGAAGCAAGAAGTGGTCCATGGTTTCCACCTCACCCTGACACTCCGCTCTTGGACAACCACGATTGTCCAAAGAGCGACACTTCAAGTTCCCCCTCACATAGAGCCTACCGTGAAAAGCGAGCCAGGCCTGGTCCCTAAATTTCAAGGGAATCCGCTCAGAATTTATTAAACGTAAACCCTCCCTCATAATATGACCTGGGTAATCCCTTAAGGCCAGTGGCGCATGAAAGACAGTACCCACGATCTTCTCACCCAGGAGTCTCCTAGGAAGGGACCTGATATCCTCCGCTGTCACATGCCACCGTCTAAGAATTTTCAGGCACGGGGCAACATAAGCCGGGAGCTTACCATGCTTGATCCTTAGGCTTTTCACTGGGCCGCCACTCTCCCAACAGTCCAGAAAAGGTCTAAACCAGATCTGGAAAATACCTACCCATCCAGGCGGTCTCTCTGCTAGCATGTTACCAAAATTGTGCTTCAAAAACATCAGAGAGAAGAATACAACCGGGTTGACCATCCCTAGGCCACCCTTCCGCCTAGATAGGTAAGTCACATTCCGTTTCACAAGATTCAGCCTGTTCCCCCATAATAACTGGAAGAAACAACTATAAATCCTGGTATAGCAGGATTCTGGCAAGATGCAAACAAAGCTGACATACAGAAAGGTAGGAATCAGGTAGGTCTTAATCAAGTCCACCCTTTCCCTCAAGGAGAGCCGCCACCCCTTCCAGCATTTCACCTCAGCCTGGCTTCCCAATTTGACTTACTGTAATCATCAGGGCCAAACTCGATGCCTAATACTTTGACTTTCTGCTGAGGCCTGGGGAAGGTGTCCGGAAGTGCAAAGCTCTCACCTCCCTCTCTCATCCAAAAAACTTCACTCTTATCATGGTTGACCTTGGAGCCTGATGCCTCAGAATACTGCTCTATAACTGAGACAACCTCTTGCGCCTCCTCTGTCCCAGAGACAAAGACAGAAACGTCATCAGCATAGGCTACAACCCTCAAGGGCAGCTCACCAGTAATGCCCACCGGCACCCCGCACAATGGTCCGCTCTCTAGCCTTCTGATGAAGGGGTCGATTGCGAACACGTATAGCAAAGGGCTCAGTGGACACCCCTGGCGCACCCCCGATCCAACCCTGAAGGGCCGTCCAACCCAACCGTTAACAAGCATGAAGCTCTCTGCCTCTCTGTATAAAGTCTTAAGCCATCCAATAAACCCACCCTCCAGGCCATACTTGTCAAGGAGAAGCCAGAGGTACTCATGATTGATACGATCAAAAGCCTTTGCCTGATCCAATGCCAGCAAATACTTTCCCCAGCCTTCAGCCCTGCAATGTTCCAGAGCCTCCCGGACAGCTAACACCGCTGAAAAAGTGCTTCTGCCCTGGACAGAACAGTGCTGCTGACGAGAAAGAAGTTTGTCTGCTACTGACGACAAGCGCCAGAAAACTATCTTTGCCAGAATCTTTCTATCGACATTGAGAAGGCTAATGGGGCGCCAATTCTCAATCATCAAGGGGTCCTTGCCTTTTGACAACAGAATCACAGCAGATTGTCTCATGAACCCTCCTGTAGACAGCCATTAAATACCTCCACAAGATAAGGTACCAAGCTGGATTTGAAAGTCTTATAAAATTCAGCCGTCAATCCGTCTGGCCCCGGGGTTTTCTTAATAGCCAGACCATCTATAGCTTTGACTACCTCTTCTGCTGTGATTTCCCCTGTCAAACTTGCCAACGGAATGTTATTTCCCAGACCTGGTGTAGAATCCAGAAAACTCGACATCCTTGCCCGATCGAGGTACTTCTCTCCCAGAAGATCTACATAAAAAGACCTTGAGACCTCCAGGATCCCTGACCTGGATTTTGTCAAAGAGCCCGTACTGTCCCTTAGCCCAACAACCGTCTTAACTGCTGCGCTTTGTTTGCAGTTCTGATAAGGGTCGGGCGAGTGATATTTCCCATAGTCCCTTTCCAGAACCAAAGAAGCGTGCCGGTCATACTGATACTTCCTAAGGAGAAGTTTCACCTCAGAGATTGCCCCTGAATCTCCACCACTCGAGACAAGGCGATCAAGTTTTCTCCGCAGCTGCTGGTAGGCAATGTACTTACCAAGCTGTTTCCTTTTTCCTATGGCCTTGAAAAACCCACTAATCCGGCTTTTGGCAAGCTCCCACCACTCCGACTTACTGCTGCAGAAATCCAGGATGGTTACCTGAGCCTGAAAAAAAGCCTCAAAGGATTGTCTTACCTCCTCATCATCCAGCAGAGCCGAATTCATCCTCCAAATACCCTTTCCTTTAGGTGGCATATCTGAAGCATTGAGAATAACAGACAGCAAAAGGTGATCAGAGAACTCCACCATACGACACTCAGGAGCCGAAAAGGCAGAGTCCCCCTTAAAAAAAAAACCTATCTATCCTGCTCTCACAACTGCCTCGCTTAAACGTGTACCCCGTGCTGTCTGGGCAACGCTTAATATGCGCATCTTCCAGACCTGCTTCCCTGGCTATCGTATTGAGAAAGACACTATCATATCTCAGACTGTCAGTGGAGCCTTTCCTGTCTTTGGGCCTAGTAACGGTGTTAAAATCACCTCCAAAGACAACTTGCCGAGATGTAAAAAGGAAAGGCTTAATCTGTGTAAAGAGGCATTTCCTCTCCCATCTAGTTTGTGGTCCATAAATATTTATTAAACGCAGATCATGCCCCTTCACAGAGACGTCCAGGACCATACACCTTCCAATCTCTACCTCGATAACCCGCCGACACGTTACCATGCCAGTAAAAAGTACTGCAACTCCGCTGTAAGGCTCAGCCGCAAGAGACCAGAAGGAGGGCCCACGCCTCCACTCCCTCTTTGCCAGTTGGACATCGGCAAGGCTGTTTAGCCGGGTCTCTTGCAAAAATAAAATATCAGCATCCATCTCGCTGAGCAAAAATAAGGCCATATCACGAGCCCTTACAGATTTTATGCTGGCAACATTAATCGTTGCCACCTTTATCGGAGAGGGAACTGCCATCAGGATGATTGAGGTAGGCGTTTCTTAGCCTTAGCTCCCTCCCCCCTTACTGGAGACCTTAATCTCTTTAAGGAACACTCTACCTCATCCTCCTCCATCTGAGACACGGAAGACACCTCCTCCCCCTCAGATAAGGACCCAAACTTGTTTCCCAGAGGTAGGTCATCTACCTCTAAAGAGGAAACCGAGGAGGCAGAGGTCAGGACTACCTTATTCCTCCTTCTCCCCACCTTGGTCCACTCTCCCTCCTCCCCTGAAACATTACCCTGAAAGACCTCATCTAAGTCATTAGCAGTGATAACTTCCCCCTTCTTCACCTTAGAACCCCCACTAGAGGTCTTACGCTGCCTTAGGGAAGGTCCAGATGAAGCTGCCACCTCAGATCTGCATGAATCTGCCCCTTTGGCAGCCTCAGCCAATCTGGATGACTTGTTTACATTCGGAACACTGGGCACCTGAAACACTGGGGAAGAACACAAAACAGAAGTAGACACGGACACAGTAGGGAGCACAGACTGGGGAACAGACACAAGAGGGGTCACACCTTCAGGTTGGGAAACTGACTCCTGGGGGGGTCCCTCAGGACTAGCTGAAACAGTTCCACCAACCCCTTGCTGCTCCCCACGTTCCTCCTCCTCCATCCTCAGCAGTTCTTCCACAACCTCCGGCTGATTATGGAGGGCTTCAGGGCAGAGGCTATAGGGGTGACCTAACTTGTTACAAAGATTACAACGTATACTATTGCAGTCTTTTGCAACATGCCCTAAGCCCTGACAGAGGGAACATTTCTGCACAGAACATGAACTGGAAAAATGCCCCTTTTCCCCACAGCGATGGCACAGCTTTGGTTGGCCTGCATAAAAGGTAACAATCCTGTCGCGACCTATAAAGGCAGACGAAGGGATGTGCTTAACAACATTACCCGTGACATGCAGTTTTACTAACACTGTCCATCCTCCTGTCCATATCCCCCTATCATCCACAACTTTCCTCAAGGGGGCTTGGACATCCGCATATCGCCCCAACCACACCACCAGATCCGCAGCAGGAATAGACTCATTACGTACTAGAATGGTGACGTTCTTATATAATGGCTGGCGAGAAATTACTTTGGGTGACAAACCTGCCCATCTTGGGGACTCCTTCCACCTCTGCTCATACCTCTCCCAAAAGATATCTAACCCTTCCGCCTTGACAAAGGAGAGATCATACTCATATGACCCAACCGGGCTGATAAGTGCAAAAATCTCCTCCGCTTTGAACCCCATCCCCAGAATACGGTCCACCACATCTCTCCTATTTGGGGGGGGGCCTTCTCCAGTCCACCTCAATTGGACCACATTGCGGCGTTTAAAGGAGCTACCAGATGGTGTTAGATTAGCAGCTGGACCTTCACTCACATCACCCCTAGCGACTGCAGAATAACTGGCCCCACTTACCCTTGGGACAGGTGCAGCCAGCGCTGCAGCATAGGAAATAATTGCACTCCTTGCAACATCCCCTACATCACTTTTAGTTACAGACCCCACTTTAGATAAAGCAGTAACAACATTATTGTCAGGAACAGATGGAATAGAGACTTCTGACAAAGAAATATTTACATTACCCTTGGTAATTCTTACTTCATTACCAATAACAAAAGGGTTACCAACAGTGGAGATGTCCTTATCAGCACTCTTCACAGCAGAGTCTGCACACCCTTCACTGACTGGCTGTACACAGGTGGAAGTCTCAGCCAGGAGATGCGCTTGCTCTCCACTGCCCTCTACTGCACCATCCATAGGAACTACACCTCCATTATGTTGTTCAGGCAAGTCATGAACAAAACCAGATTTTTCTGTCATCTGATGTTTCAAAGGTTTTGGGGGGACATCATTATCCTCTTCTTCATCCTCAGATGATTCAGACATGGCACACTTGCAACCATGCAAAGGTGACTCAATTTCTGAAATGAACTTTAACATACCTGTTCCCTTCACAGGCTCAGATGGATCATCTTGCTCCATAGCCTCCTGCTGCGGTGAGAAGGGCACAGAACTTCCTTGGCCTGATGACAGATTACCAGTCAAAACATTTGACTGCTGATCACCTGCAGCTTGTGCACCAGAGCTTTCCCCATTTTCTGCCGGCATATTGATACTTGGCACAGGAAGCAAAGATTTTCCAGCATGCTGGCCAGAAACACAATCCAAGCCCACAGGAATGTTTTTGGTTTGCACTGACCTTGGATCTTCACACTCTGGTGATGCCTGCCCTCCACTGGCCTCTATGGCCCCTCTGCGCATTGTACGGAAGCGATCATCATTGCCATACTTCTCCTTGAAAGCACCGCTGGTTTCTTTTAATGTGGCCACCAGCCGACTCTGTTTTTCTATTTTGGCCTCCAAAGCCATCAACTCAGGTCGCATCTGTTTTCTCTTAGAGCTGTGAAGCCGGTCATTTGCAATTTTTTTATGCTTGAAATCCAACTTTAATTTCGCCAAAACCTCTTCCTCCTTGGCGATTCTCGCAATCCTAGCGCAGACCTTCTTTCTGTAGGCCGACAGGCTTTCACCTTTAGCTGGGCCATTTCCCAGGTCCTCAAACACTGGTATGGGAGGACCGGTACTCTGGCCATCTGGGGGATCCTCCCCTGGGTCCACCCCAGGTTCCTGCATCCACTCTGGGTATAGGGAGTAATCAAGCTCCCTGGATCAGTAGGCCTCACTGGAGCTCAGGAGATCAGCAGTAGTGCAGCCACACCCTTTGCAGCTATAACAGCTTCAACTCTTCTGGGAAGGCCATCCACAAGGTTTAGGAGTGTGTCTATGGAAAGAGTTGAAGCTGTTATAGCTGCAAAAGGTGAGCCAACGCAATATTGAACCCTACGGACTAAGCCCTTGTACACACGGTCGGAGAATCTGTCGGAATGAGTCTTATCGGACCGTGTCGTCAGATAATCCGACTGTGTGTGGTATGCATCGGACTGATTCCATCCGAATCTCCGTCCGACCCAATTTTCCAACATGTTGGAAATATTTCCCGACCAACTGGGCCGGATGGACCTAATTCGATCATGTGTAGAGCATTTTCATCGGACTAAGTGCCACGCATGCTCAGATCAAATTCCTACATCAAAGCTATTGGCTACTAGTCTGAATGTAGTCCCATCGTAACGAAATTATGTCATCACGTTCTGAAAGATCGTATTTTTCGCCAACTTGGCCCGACCGTGTGTATGCAACAGTTTCGGACACAATCCATCGGACTAAATCCGACGGGCAAAATCCGACGGATTTGGTTGGCAAAATCTCTGACCATGTGTACGTGGGCTAAGACTGGGATGCCATTAAAGTTCATGTGTAAGGCAGGTGCCCCAATACATTTGGTAATATAGTGTGTATAAAGGTGGGCAAGCAGGCTCTGTGTCTAGAGACAACAGTGCTGGTCATGGACGCAGTGCATCGTCATCAGCGCGTGGCCATGGGACACGCTTGTCCTTATTTTCAGCAGCTGGACACGTTGAGCCACATCATGCTGAAGACTTGGTAGAGTGGTTGACCAAGCCCTCTTCATCCTCCTCATCCTCTCTCACCCAGGCTCAGGGTTCTGGCAAAGCAGCTGCCAACGCATCCTCTTCCCTCGTCTCAATGTCATCATCAGTTACTCCTTCCCTAGACCCACCATGTCCTCCTGAGGAGTCCACTGAACTGTTTGAGCACAGTGTTGGACAGGACAGGGACATTACCTATCTTTCACGGCTCATTGGGTCACTATTCTGGCAGCTGGGAAGGATGCAGGACAAGGTGCAGTAGTGTTGGAGGTTGTTCCGCCACCACTCCTCCAAAATGCTACTACTGGTTGTGACACACCTCTCTCCTCCACCCCCTCGTCTTCTTCTGCCTCCATGTCCTCTTCCAGTGCTCTGTCCTCGGAACCAGCGGTGCTTCATAGGCGTTCAAGGGGCTACGCAAGTACACAGGCAAAAAGATGCCATGCAGTGCTTGCGCTGGTTTGTTTGGGCGGACAGGCGCCACACTGGGGTAGATATTTTGTCAGCTCTGCAGGGACAGGCCGAGAGGTGGTTGACGCCATGCCAGCTTAAGCCAGGAATGGTGGTTTGCGACAATGGCACCAACCTCCTCTCCGCCCTCCGACAGGGGCAACTGACCCATGTGCCCTGTGTGGCTAACGTCCTTAACCTGGTGGTGCAGCGGTTCTTGGGCAGGTACATGGGCTTACAGGATGTCCTGAGGCAGGCCAGGAAAGTTCTCCTGAAGAAGCCTTACTGTATGGCGAAACATGTAGAGACTAATCAGCTTTGCATCTCGTTTTGTATATACTGTGATCTATTTTAGGAATGTTTATTCTATGTATTCATTCTATTTTAATTTATTAAATGTTTATTTTTCTATATTCTATTTGTTATCATTGCGCCTTAAAAGTCCCACAAAATCCTTTCAATACTTGTTTATTCATAAAGGGATGTGGCGCTATATATTATTTCAGTAACCCAGCCCATAATAAATTTCTTCTCCTTTGCAGTGTATATGTTTTTTTCTTCAGCATCTGTCAAGACATGATGAAGGGGACCTTCTGAACCCTTAAAACATTTTGGATTTAACTGTATTGGACTCTCAATAAGTGCTTTATGGCTTGCACGCTGGTTGTCACAAGGACAGAAAGTAAATGTCTGCCAAAACACAAAAAAATTTTGTTTCCACTTTAAAATGACACTGAACAGGGGGCCTTGCAATACCCTCCCTTAAAAACTGGTATAATAATCTAAATATTTCCTCTTGTCTCTTTCCATGCCACTTACACAATGCCAATTTGCACCCACTTCACCACAGTGGAATGTTCGCCCTTCCCTATTTACACCGTAATCTGCACTCCCTCCTCTCATAGGCCCAAACTCTGACCCCTCAATGCAACATACCCTTCAAGTTTGGGACTTGGGATATAATCTTGTAATTTCATTTTCCTGCATCTACCTCTCTTGGGACTCTTCAATACCCCTGTATTCCTCCCTGCCTATGGTGGTGGTCGAGAGGGGTTAAGTATGTCTATGACTTGGTAAAGCTAATGTCCATGTTTCATGTCACTTGAAATAGTTTGTTTGGATCAAGCTGATCAAAAAAAAAACTATCTGCTTCACGAAGTCCTGCAGTGTCTCTAAGAACTGTATGCACTGCATGTAACTTCAGTCACCAACAGTACACTGTGCTTGGCTCCGACTGTGAGACAGAGACTTCCCATCTCACACCAGAGCAATTTGTGAATGACTACAAAGCTTCCTCTGATTGGCTGAGTGGGAGGGGCAGGCCAATGATATCACAGTCTCAGACTTCGCCAATCGGAGGAAGCTTTGTATTCATTCACATACAGTAATACAAAGGTGCCTATGAAAGGCTGTGTGGGAGATGGGAAGTCTGTGTCTCACAGTCGCAACCCATAACTCCCAACCTTTTGAGATTGGGAACAAGGGACACCTATTAGCAAAAGTATGTAGTCATAGGACACACCTCCTGCCACGCCCCCCTAAAGGAGAATTATCCAAAAATTAAGTAAAACCCACAAGTGCTTTTTTTTTTAACCACTACTATTCCTTTATATTGGCTTTTGTAATTTTACAAATGAAACACTTGGATGAAAGGTTTAGCACCGGGAGACACGTTTTGAAAGATAAATAGTGCATTTTAGATACAACTATATAGATCAGCCTAAAATGAGGGACAAATAAGGAGGAAAGAGGGACATTGTTCCAAATCAGGGACACTCCCTCCAAATCAGGGACAGTTGGGAGCTATGGGAACCAAGTACTGTGTAGTTTATGTAGCTGGAGTTACATGCCGTACATACATTGCTTAGAGACACTGCAGAACTTAGTGAGGGAAATAGTTTGTGTGGACCAAGTTGGTCCAAACAAACTATTTAAAGTGACATGAAACCTGGACATCCGCTTTAACTATTGATGGGATCAAATCCCTTCCTTATCTGAAGTTATCTGCAGGGGAACTTTTTTGTTATGCCCAAATAAAGCATTATCTCTCAAGATTAATCTCACTACACTGAGTGCCCAACGTGCTTGATGCCTTTTGAAAACCACTTTCGTAAGGGTCCCTGTGACAGACTGCTTGGCACATTGTCTGGGTGCCTCAGGGAAAAAAAAAAAACGCAGGGGTGATCAATTACCACCAAAAGAAAGCTCTATTTGTGGGGAAAAAAGGACGTCAATTTTGTTTGGGTACAATGTCGCAATAGTCAGTTAAAGCGATGCAGTGCCGTATCGCAAAAAATGGCCTGGTCAGGAAGGGGGCAAATCCTTCCGGTCCTTAAGTGGTTAAGTGGCTAAGGCTTGACCAGAGACGAGAAGTTACGAATAAACTTCGGATAGTAGTTGGCAAAGCCCAGGAAATGCTGCAGAGGACGTAAACCCATGGGTCGAGGCCACTGTAGGACTGCCGACAGTTTCTCTGGGTCCATCGAAAAACCAGCAGTGGAAATGACATAGCCCAGGAATGTAACCTGTTCACGATGGAACTCTCACTTCTCCAGTTTACAATAGAGATTGTTCTCTCTTAGTTTCTGAAGTACACGACAGACATCTGTGTGGTGGCTCTCCAGGGACTTGGAAAATATGAGGATATCATCGAGACAAACCACCACACACAATTACAACCAATCTCGGAGGACATTGTCTATAAATTCCTGGAAAACTGCCGGGGCATTACAAAGGCCAAAAGGCATTACCAGGTATTCATAATGGCCTGTTCTGGTATTAAACGCAGTTTTCCACTCGTCACCCTCCTTAATGCGCACAAGATTGTTTGCCCCTCTCAGGTCAAGCTTTGTGAAAAGCGTTGCTCCCTTGAGGCGGTCAAATAACTCTGTAATCAATGGAATCGGGTAGGCATTCTTAATCGTGACACGATTGAGACCCCTATAATCTATACAAGGTTTCAGTTCACCGCTCTTCTTTTTCACAAAGAAGAAACCAGCACCAGCAGGAGACGAGGATTTGCAGATGAAACCTTGAGAAAGTGCGTCAGCAACATACTCCTCCATGGCCTTATCCTCCAAGACCGACAAATGGTAAACCCAGCCACGAGGAGGTATGGCACCAGGTTGAAGGTCAATTGCGCAATCATAAGGGCGGTGTGGAGGCAAACTACCGGCTTGACCTTTATCACAGACATCGCCAAAATCATGGTACTCCTCCGGCAGGGTGGGGGGGGGGGGGGTGAAGTGGTGCACAGGACCTTGGATACCTTCAGGAAGCATGTCTCACTGCATTGTGGTGACCAGGAGAGAACCTCAGCACGGAGCCAATCAAAAGAGTGGTTGTGCCTCTGTAACTAAGGATAACCAATAACCAGCAGAAATCTGGGTGAGGAAATAACTTGGAATTGGTTTATCTCATGGTGAAGAGCCCCTACAGCCATGGACAATGGAACCGTCTCATGAGTCACATGGGCAGGTTGTAAAGGTCTCCCGTCAAGAGCCTCAATGGCAAGTGGAGTGTCACGCAGCTGCAGCGGAATCGAGTGCTGCGAAACAAATGCAGCATCAATGGACATGCCTGCAGCCCCAGAGTCGATTAGAGCCTGTATCTCGATGCATGACTCAGCCCAACAAAGGGTGACCAAAACCAGGGGCTTATCCTTCTGGATAACTGGGGATGAAACAATGCCACCTAAGGTCTGTCCATGACAGGACCTCAAGGTTCAGGCGTTCCCTGGACGGGTAGGACAAGACTTCAAAAAGTGACCTGCCTGGCCACAATAAAGGCACAATCTCTCCCTCCTCCTAAAGCAGTGGCGGCCCGTCTATAGGGGGCGCCCGGGCGCCACCCCCCCCCTCCTGTGTAATAAAAAAAGAAAAATGTTTTTTAAAACTGCCCCTTTAAGAAAAAAAAGTCCTTTAACATAGTGCACTGTGTAAGAGCGCCGGACACAGTGCACTATGGAAGCGCCACGTCAATGCAATCACAAGATTGCAGACGTGGCGCTTCATTTGCGGGCTTTTATCCCGCCTTGGGGCGCTTTCCGAAGTGCCACTAGCTTCCGCCCAGCGCTCATAGTAACTAGTACTATGGCCCGGCGGTTTGATTGACATCTGACTCAGATGTCACTTCCTGTTTTCGCTCACACCGCAGGAGAGGAGAGAGGGCACAGTCAGCAAAGTAAGTGCTGCTGTGCTCCGGGGGGTATCTGTAACACATTTGTTTTATTATTTTTTTTATTATCAGTGCCTATGGAGTGACAGCAGCATTTTTAATCTCCAACTTTACTTCCCTAAGACCGGTCACGATCACAGTGAGTGTATGGAACGGCCAGCAGCAGTGGATGTCATGGATCACAGTAAGTGTTTGTGTAACGGCAGCCTCAGATAAGACTGTGAGAGTAAGGGATGGGAACAAGTGCACTGTGTCTGTGTTATGCCGCGTACACACGGTCGAACTGTATGACGCACTTAGTCCGTCATACAATCCGACGGACAATCCGGCGTACTTTCCACTGAACGGACTTGACCACACATGGATACACAAACAGTCCGACGAAAGCTTGCGCGATGACGTACAGCATGTACGACGGGACTAGAAATAGGAAGTCCAAGACACAGCAAAGCCCTGTAAATCCTTTTTGGGTATGCGCCATTCTTAGTCCGTCGGACTAGCATACTGACGACCGTATTGTCCGCTGAAACCAAAGTACGACGGAAAGATTTTTGGAAAAACCGAAATTCTTAGTACTCCGGACTGCACGCTGAAAAAGTCCGCTGAAGCCCACACACGAGCGGATTGTCCGCTGAAATGTGTTTCAACAGACTAAGTACGTCATACAGTTCGACCGTGTGTACGCGGCAATACTGTCTTACTTTCTCCACTCCCCCCCCCCCTAACCTCCCTGCTTGGAATGTGTGTCTGTGCTGGAAGACTCATACCTGGCTGTGAGGGGACTGTGAACAAGTCCTGAGGGGGGGGGGGGGTTGTACATGTCTGCCTGTGTGTGTGCTACATGGAGACATGGGAGGAAGCTGACTGCATGCTAAGATACCCCCTCCCCCACTGTATACACAGCATGTCACAGTACACAGTCCCTGACCTGGTCACCAGTGGGCACCTGGCAGCATTTGATGACACAGTGGCTGCGTTTTGGGCACAGAGGCTGCGTTTGGGCATAGTGGCTGCTTTTGGGCATGGTGGATGTGTTTGATGGCACAGTGAATGATTTTGATGACACAATGAATGCGTTTGATGGCACAGTGGGTGCGTTTGATGGCACAGTGGGTGCGTTTGGGCATGGTGGGTGCATGGTGGGTGCGTTTGGGCATGGTGGGTGCGTTTGGGCACGGTGGATGCGTTTGATGGCACAGTGGCTGTGTTTGAGCACAGTGGATGCGTTTGGGCACATCGGCTGCATTTGGGCTCAGTGGCTGCGTTTGGGCACCGTGGATGCGCTTGATGGCACAGTGGCTGTGTTTGGGCACAGTGGATGGGTTTGGGCACGGTGGATGCATTTTATGGCACAGTGGTTGTGTGTAATGGCACGGTGGATGCGTTTGATGGCACAGTGGGTGCGTTTGGGCACGGTGGATGCGTTTGATGGCACAGTGGCTGCATTTGGGCACGGTGGATGCATTTGATGGCACAGTGGCTGCGTTTGATGACACAGTGGCTGCATTTTGGCACGGTGGATGCGTTTGATGGCACAGTGGCTGTGTTTGGGCACAGTGGCTGCGTTTGGGCACAGTGGCTGCGTTTGGGCATGGTAGATGCCTTTGATGGCACAGTGGATGCCTTTGATGGCACAGTGGTTGTGTTTGATGGCATAGTGGCTGCATTTGGACACAGTGGCTGGGTTTAATAGCACAGTTGATGCTTTTGATGGCACAGTGGCTGCGTTTGGGCACAATGAATGCATATGATGGCACAGTGTCTGCGTTTGATGGCACAGTGTCTGCGTTTGATGGCACAGTGGCTGCGTTTGATGACACAGTGGATACGTTTGGGCACAATGGATGCGTATGATGGCACAGTGGCTGCAATTGATGGTTTTTTTTTTAGTTTGTTTGTGCCCCCCCAAAATTTTTGAGCACCAGCCGCCACTGTCCTAAAGGCTCTCTCATCTGCAGAGAGAAGCGTGAAGCCCAGGTGCATGGGTTCATCTTCACTGACTAACTCTGTACCAGGAGGCATGGAAGGTGAGGGAGGCATGGGTGGGACTACAAAGCTCGGAGGCAAACGTACAGGAGGCTTCCGCAAGAGCTCCTTAAGGGAAAGTCTTTCTCTGAGTCTGGAGTCAATAAGGATGGCAAACGAGATCAAGCTCTCCAGCTCAGTGGGTATATCTCGGGCTGCTAACTCATTCTTAATGGAATCCGAGAGACCATGAGAAAAAGCAGCCACGAGGACCTCATTTTTCCAAGCAACCTCTGCTGCCAGAGTACAGAATTCAATGGCGTAGTCGGCAACAGTTCTCATACTCTGTTTGATGGACATGAGGCACTTGGCAGCAGAAGTGGAGCGTGCGGGAACATCAAAAACCCTTTTGAAGGAGGCCACAAACTGAGGGTAACTCAAGACAACAGGTTTTTGCATCTCCCATAGAGGGTTAGCCCAGGCCAAGGCTCTCTCAGAAAGCAAAGATATCACGAAACCTACTTTGCTTCTGTCTGTGGGAAACGCCTGGGGCAGCATTTCAAAGTATATCTCAACCTGATTGAGAAACCCTCTGCATTGTACTGTATCGCCCCCAAATCGCTGGGGAAGCGGAGCGGAACCAGACATACCTCTTATAGAGGTAATACTCGAGGCGCGTGCCTGCACAGAGACTGGCACAGCAGCAGGGACGGCCTGCGACTCAGGTTGTACCGGAGCAGCCACCGTGGGGGATTCCAGGTGAGCCGGGCGATTCAGGAGCGTTTGTAAAGCCAAGGCAAACTGATCCATGCGATGATCTTGCTCATCCAATCTGAAAAAAAAAAAAAACAATAAGTGGATTGACTGTATCTTCTGAATTCATGGCCTTTGCGTACTGTCAGAAACCATGAAACAGATTGAGACAGAAGTACAATCAAATCACACTTGTTTATTAATAAAAATAAAAAGGTAAATAGAAAAAAGCGTAGTCAAGCATAGCCAGAGTCCAGCAGCCAGGTCGGGTAGTCAGCCAGTCCAAAGTTCATTAACCAGATTGGGTAATCAGCCAGGCCTGACAGGGTGCGGTTGATCGACTGACCTTCATAAAAATGAATCAGTCTTGGATCACCACCAGCTACCAAGCACCTGAAGCTGATGTAACCAAATAATTTTTTTTTGAAATGTCAGATTCCTTCAAGACTGCCTATGCTGATGCTGATTGACTATCCTGTTATGCTGAGTGAATATCCTCTTCCTCCTTAATGATCCTGCTGATAGCTTGGAAGAACATTTTTGGTTCTGGGCGCCGCCACCAGTGGCTAAGGCCCAATTTTTCAGCCCCTGTTTGACAGGGGCATGTAATTACAATTTTTGATGCAATACTTTGCAGCAGGGCTCATTCCTGCTCTCCAGCTAGAGTTTCTGTGAGGTGTTGCAGTGTTGTGGCACCAGTGCCTAAGGCCAAATGTTTCTGCCCCTGTTTAACAGGGGCATGTAATTACAATGTTTGATGCAATGCTTTGCAGCAGAGCTCCTTCCTGCGCTCCAACTAGAGTGTATCTGTGAGGGGTTGCAGTGTCGTGGCACCAGCACCAGTGCCTAAGGCCTAATTTTTCAGCCACTGCTTAACAGGGGCGTGAAATTACAATTTTTGATGCAATACTTTACAGCAGGGCTCTCTGTCAGAAACCATGAAACAGATTGTGACAGAAGTACAATCAAATCACACGTGTTTATTAATAAAAATAAAAAGGTAAATAGAAAAAAGCGTAGTCAAGCATAGCCAGAGTCCAGTAGCCAGATCGAGTAGTCAGCCAGTCCAAAGTTCATTAACCAGATCGGGTAATCAGCCAGGCCTGAAGTCAGGGATCCAAGGAGAGCAACTGCAAGCAGGATAAGAAGCCAGGAGGGATGTCAGAAATCCTGTATAGAAACAAACAGCAGGAGATGGTTCCTTGTGATGTGACCAACGTGAAGGCAAAGGAAAGAGTGAGCTGGAAGGCTTTAAATAGGCAGGTCAGACGAGCATCATTGGAAACAGCTGGTAACTGTGGAAAGAGAAGAGAGCTGGTAATTAGCTGACAGCTGAGCGGCCAGCCCAGAGGAGGAAGGGCTAAGCCAGCCCTGACACTCTCCAACTAGAGTTTCTGTGAGATGTTGCAGTGTCGTGGCACCAGTGCCTAAGGCCCAATTTTTCTGCCTCTGTTAAACAGGTGCATGTAATTACAATTCTTGATATAATATTTCACAACAGGACCCGTTCCAGCACCCACCAAGAGTAACTGTGAGGACTTACAGTGTTATGGAACCAGCACCACCACCACCACCAAAGGCCCAAATTTTCTACCACTGTTCAACAATGGCATGTAATTACAATTCTTGATATAATCGTTCACAGCAGGGCTCTCCAGCGCCTACCAAGAGTCACTTTGAGGGCTTACAGCGTTGTTGGAACACCAACACCTTAGGCCCAAATTTCTACAGAAAATAATACGGACGGCAAAAAAAAAATGTTACAGGGGTGATAACCCTTCACTATGTTTTTCAAAAAGCTTAAAAATATATTTTTTGACTGGAGCTACACTTTAAAAATGTACCAGTTCAAAATTACAAACAGATTATACTTAACAACAAACCTACACAGTCCCTGTCTTGTTTGCACCGCCTGTCTACTGAGTATATAGGGCCTGTGGGCCCCATGCCTTTCCTTTTTTTATTTGGGTACGGGGTTCCCCTTAATACCCGTACAAGACCCAAAGGGGCTGGTAATGGGAAGGGGGGCTACCCATGTAATTTTTCTCACTGATTTTCATCCATATTGCCGGAACCAGACATTACATTAAAACCGCAAGCAGTTTTAAATGACTTTTTTCCGTTAGAAATGTCATTTTGTGCAGGGACTGTTCTAAACACGGGAAACACGTGGCACTTCACAGGCATACTATAGACACCCCCCAGCCACGATATTTAAAGCGATATTTCACTTTTTTTCACTTTAATCATCATTAAAATCAGTGCTCCCGAAAAAACTTCAGTTTTTTAAAAAAAAATTTGCATTGATACAGTACATGTCCCCTGGGGCAGGAGCCTAGTCCCCAAACCCTTTTTAGGACAATAACTTGCATATTAGCCTTTAAAATTAGCACTTTTGATTTTGAACATTCGCGTCCCATAGACTTTAATGGGGTTCTAAAGTTTGCGCAAATTTTCAGTCCATTCGCAGGTTCAGGTACGCCTATAGTGTCCTCTGTGAACTTTCAACCTCTCCTTTACGCCTCCCTTATGTTTGTTTGGAACATGCAGTTCACTTTAGTGGTGGTTGTGTGTAGTGGTGAGACAAACTGCCCTGGTTTCAGTTCCAGCAAGGTTTGGTGAACCTAAAAGAAGTAGGGATGTGATATCCAAACCACATTGAAATTCATAGGAGCCACATCTATCAAATGAAAATGCCCATTTTCTGGGATAAAAGGCAAGGGGGAGCAATGACTTTTCGAAGCACTGACATGCAAATGAAAAAAAGAGTTTTAAATTGTTGGCAAATGACATCTCTCCTGGATTCTTATTCTAAAATAAATAACAACGCACAGACCCCAAACATCCCCCACAACAAATAGAGCACCTCGAAGGGTCTGTTATATATTTCGGGGGACCTCTGTGTGCTGCGTTTTTTTTTCTTTTTTTTAAGCCAAGAATAACGTTTTATTTGCTGGCTTTTTTTTTCTACAACAAGAATAGAAAACAAATTGTGCAGACTTCCCCCATAAAAGAGTGAGGTCCCCATAAATGTCCATATCAGAACCCATAATCTGAACATGCAGTCTGGCAGGCCAGTAAATGGGGGATGATCATCTGTCCCACCTCTCTTAACCCTACCAGGCCACAGGCTCTCAACTTGTGGTGGTTGCCTTGTCAGGAGGGGACCTACCCTGGCAAAGAGAGTTGTTCCCATGTTGATGAGAACATGGGCCTCTGCCCTAAAAAACCCTAAGTGGTGGTTGTGGGCAGGCCCGGACTGGGAGAAAAAAACAGGCCTGGGCATTTCAGACCAAGCATCCATTACCTCCAGGGACTGGGGGGGGGGCGGAAACTAGAAACCCACAGAGCTGGTCCCCTGCACTGCAACACAAACCCCATCAACTATTGCTCCCCCCAAATAAAACATTGACAGACCCCCCTATTGCCCTCCCCCCACCCCAACTACCGCCCCCCCCCACCATTGACATAACCCCACCCCCAACCACTGCCCCTGCTTACAGATCTTCACCACCCAACTACCAACCCCAAACCTCCACTGACAGATCCCCAAGCCCCCCAAATACCACCCTCTCCCTCCAATGACAGACCTCCAAACCCCCCCACCCAATCTTCATGCTACAGCCACTGTTAATAATGATGACTCATGACTGTGTCCCCATTCGGATATCAAGGTGCCTGAGCTTGTGTTATGCCTATGTCCCTGCCAACCATTTAACATGTAAAGAGTTAACTGAGTTTAGTTACCTCTTAGGGTGCTGCTCTGTGCATGTTTTGCCTTAATCCGGTGCATATGCAGTTGCTGCAGAGGAACCAGATGGAGGAGACACAGGCATGGCTTCACAGCTTGAGGCAAGCAGAGACTGCAGCCCGCATCAGCCCCGTCCAGACCGCAGCCACGTGGTCACATGGTCTGCTCGCCAACAGGCTGCTCCTGCCAGGACATTCAGCCCCAGCTCACATGTCCAGTGTGCCCTATGGCCAGTCCGGGCTTTTATACCACGTTGGTGCTCGGAAGAGTGTGGGTAAGTGCAGTGTGATGCGGTGGGCAGAAAACATCAGTTTTTCAGATGCAAAAATAGAAATGTATTGTAACAAGAGTACAACACACAACAGGTCATGCGAGGAGACAACCCAACTGGGAACAGTGGGGTGACAGAATATGGTAATCTCAGGGAAGCCAACAGTATCTGTCTCAAGGAGCAGAATTCAGGGCCTGGCCAATGAAGGAAGGATGTCATGTTCCTGCATCTTTCTCAGATGCTAAACACTGTCTCTGACAGATGGGTATCTTGTCCCTACAATACCACATGCAAAATGCATTCCAAACCCTAGAGATAGGCTCTGCCTGACCCAAGATGGCCACCAAGGTCACATGGGGTGCCAGTATTGAGTTGGCTGTTGTCCCTTATTGATCAAGGAAACCGTAGAGAAACTAGGTTCCTCTTGACTTCCTCCTCCACCTGCATTGTCACTGCGGATGAGCGCCACCTACAGTGGAGAAAATAAACTGCACCTGCCTTCAAGCGGATGTAAGGGTCGATGGTTATAGACCCTACTAGACAGAAACCTGGTACTGAGGAGGGGTATATATAGGAGTAGGAAATGGTGATATTTTCTCTATAGCACACCACTTTGCCCACTGTGCATTCTGTTGGGGGACATCTTGCGTTGACTCTTTCCTAGTTGCCTATATAATGTCTCCTCCATCCTAATATGGTTTCATGTCCCTCACAGGTGTGTTGCTTGATTGTAGGGACTCTGTAGGGCTCACCTTTTCTTTGTTCTCTATCCTTTGTAGTTGACCTTGCTGATGGCGTACTGATGGCAAACAATGAGATGTAGCTCTGTCACAATGTCACAATGGTGTGAAGTAAAAACTGTCAGTATTACAGAATATCTGGAGCCTATTTGGTTGTCTATCCCTCCTCCTGGGTCATACTTTTCATTCTACAGGGTTTGTCATGTATTTTGAGGAAATGCATTAAAAGGTGAGGAAAATAATCCAGGCTATTTATGTTGATTACCTTTGTAAATGTTTCTGCTTCTTGCGGGGAGTCAAGTTGAGCAATATTGTTTAAAAACATAAAATCTTTGCAGGATTTTCTACCAGAACTATGTTGTGTGTCTCTTTGAAGAAATGCTCTGAATATTTCCATGTGAACATGTTCACCTCAGACATTTCGGCACTCAGTGGTTTCCTGTTTATAAATTAACCCTTCCTCTTTGAGAATGCTGCTGATCATCAGGTACAAAACACATGAAAACTAATTGTCTTACTTATCTGTAGCTTATAATTGGAAAAGCCAATGTAAGTCTCAGAACAAACACATTGGGATGGATTTACATAAGGGAGCAGAGAATGTGCACTTAGCTTAGGGAATGAGATACAGTGTCCCTGTTCACCGATTCAGGTCTGAACCAGGTCTGAATTTCTGCCAGAATTCGCACCTGAATCAGAAACAAAGCCACACAAGACCCTTTCCACATGCAGACCACAGCCACCCTGGAGCTGTGTGAACCGGCTGCATTGAGAGCTGGTCACGTACTTCTATCTTGCAAATTTGATGCAGAGAACCCACATCCAATTTGCATATACGCTATATTACCAAAAATATTGTGACGCCTGCCTTTACACACACATATGAACTTTAATGGCATCTCAGTCTTAGTCCGTAGGGTTCAATATGGAGTTGGCCCACCCTTTGCAGCTATAACAGCTTCAACTCTTCTGGGAAGGCTGTCCCCAAGGTTTAGGAGTGTGTCTATGGGAACGTTTGACCATTCTTCCAGAAGTGCATTTGTGAGTTTTATGCACTGATTTGGACGCGAAGGCCTGGCTTGCAGTCTCTACTCTAATTCATCGCAAAGGTGTTTTATCGGGTTGAGGTCAGCACTCTGTGCAGGCCAGTCAAGTCCCTCCACCCCAAGCTTGCTCATCCATGTCTTTATGGACCTTGCTTTGTGCACTGGCCCAAATCATTTTTTGGGGGGGGGGGGGGGTTATGGTGTGGGGTTGTCTTTCAGGTGTTGGGCTTGGCCCTTTAGTTTCAGTGAAGGGAACTCATAAGGTGTCAGCATACCAAGACATTTTGCATAATTTCATGCTCCCAACTTTGTGGGAGCAGTTTGGGGATGCCCCTTTCTGTTCAAACAGTGCACAAAGCAAGGTCCATAAAGACATAGATGAGCGAGTTTTGGGTGGAGGAACTTGACTTGACCTACCACTGACATCATTGACTTAAGAAGAAGCCAAAACTCAGACATTGCAACAATCCCTGCTATGTTTAGGAATCCCTCAGTCAAGCCACAGAGTACAGCAGGAATCAACAAGTGAATGGTTATCCTACACCAGCCTGCTGCGTCTGAAACCCAGAACCAAAAATGTTCTTCCAAGATATCAGCAGGATCATTGAGGAGGAAGATGTTAGTCAGTCAACATAACAGGACAGTCACTCAGCATTGTTATAGGCAGTCTTGAAGGGATGTGACATCTCCAAAAAAATTATTCGGTTACATCAGCTTCAGGTACTTGGTAGCTGATGGTGATCCAAGACTGATTCATCTTTATGAAGGTCAGTTGATCAACCGAGTCGGTGGACAGGCGCACCCTGTGATCGGTTACAAAGCCACCAGCAGCACTGAAGGTGCGTTCCAAAAGAACGCTGGATGCAGGACAGGCCAGTAGCTAAATTGCATACTGTGCAAGCTCTGTCCAGGGATCCATCCTCAAGACCCAGTAAGCCAGAGGATTGTCGGTGGGAAAGGTGTGCAAGTCTGACCTTGCCCCTAGGTATTCCTGCACCATGTAAATCAGACGCTGGCGATGGTTGCTGGAACCCATCATACCTTGCGGCTTTGGACTAAAAAATTGTCTGAACGCATAAGTCAGACAACCACCTTCTCCACCGCTCCTTCTGTGACTGATGGAAGCCTCAGCAACACGTTGTTCAGGACCAGGAGTTTGTAACCTCCCAGTCTCTGGGAACGCGCTGCAAAGACCTTTCTGCAAGGCCTCCCAAAGATGTCTCATCCTCTGCTCCCCCTGCAATGGCAATATAAGGTCCGCAAACTTATCCTTGTACCGTGGATTAAGGAGTGGCCAGCCAGTAATGGTCCCTCTTCTTGATCCGAAGAATATGAGGATACTTCCGCAGACTTTGTAGGATCAGGGAGGCCATGCAGCATAGGTTAGCTGAGGCATTTGGTCCGGAGTCTTCTGGGTCACTAAAGACAACATGATCCACAGCTACCTCCTCCCAGCCACATAGAAGCCCACAGGTTTCTTGGGACTGTAAATCATCCCTAAAAGACTGCTGCTGCTGATGCTGATTGCCAGGCTCCACCCCCATGCTGACACAATCCTCCTCCTCCTCCCCTTTCTGTGTGATGGGTGGGACAGCAGGAACACTGTCTGGATAAAGGGGGCCTTGAGAGGCAAGGAAGTCCTTCTCTTCCTGCCTCTGTTCTGCCTCAAGTGCCCTGTCCATTATTCCATGCAGCACATGCTCCAACATGTGGACAAGAGGTACAGTGTCACTGATGCATCCACTGTCACTGCTCACCATCCTTGTGGCCTCCTCAAACGGTGACAGGACAGTGCATGCATCCCTGATCATGCCCCACTGGCGTGGTGAGAAAAAAACTAGCTCCCCTGACCCTGTCCTGGTGCCATAGTCGCACAGGTACTCATTGATGGCCCTCTGCTGCATGTGCAGCCACTGAAGCATGGCCATCGTTGAGTTCAACCTGGTGGGCATGTCACAGATTAGGCGGTTCTTGGGCAGGTTCAATTCCTTTTGGAGCTCAGCCAGCCGAGCACTGGCATTAAATGATCGGCGGAAATGAACACAGACTTTCCTGGCCTGCCTCAGGACATCTTGTAAGCCCGGGTACCTGCCCAGGTTAAAGACGTGAGCCACACAGGGCACATGGGTCAGTTGTCCCTGTCGGAGGGCGGAGAAAATGTTGGTGCCATTGTCGCAAACCACCAATCCTGGCTTAAGCTAGCGTGGCGTCAAACGCCTCTCGGCCTGCCCCTACAGAGCTGACAAAATATCTGCCCCAGTGTGGCTCCTGTCCCTCAAACAAACCAGCGTAAGCACGGCATCTTTTTGCCTGCGTACATGAGTAACCCCTTGAACGCCTACGGAGCACCGCTGGTTCCGAGGACAGAGCACTGGAAGAGGCCATGGAGGAAGAAGAAGAGGAGGGGGTGGAGGAGAGAGGTGTGTCACAACCAGTAGTAGCATTTTGGAGGCGTGGTGGTGGAACAACCTCCAACACTACTGCACCTTGTCCTGCATCCTTCCCAGCTGCCAGAAGAGTGACCCAATGTGCCGTGAAAGATAGGTAACGTCCCTGTCCATGCCTGCTGGACCATGAGTCAGCGGTAATATGCACCTTACCACTGACCGCCCTGTCCAGCGAGGCAAGGACATTGCCTTCCACATGCCGGTAGAGAGCCGGAATCGCCTTCCGTGAGAAATAGTGGTGTTTGGGGACCTGCCACTGTGGAACCGCACATTGCACAAACTCACAGAAAGGGGCAGAGTCTACCAACTGAAAAGGCAGCAGTTGAAGTGCTAGCAATTTTGCCAAGCTAGCATTCAACCGCTGGGCATGTCGATGGCTGGAAGTGAACTTCTTTCGACGGTCCAGCAGCTGGGGCAGGGAAATTTGCCTGCTACAATCGGATGTGGGTGTACTGCTAGCAGAGTGCCTGCAAGTACTTGGCTGTGACACACCTAATTCTACACCTTCATTCCTCTCAGTGCAGGTTTCAGAGAGGACTGAAGGTCTAGTGGGGTTGGATATCCCAGCTGATGAGGAGCAAGGAGAGGTCCGCTTTGTTCTTTGGTGTGGGTCTTTAAGGTACGCTTGCCAACGAGCTGCATGGCAGGTCAACATATGTCTGGTCAAGCATGTGGTGCCCAAGCAGCTGATGTTTTGGCCACGCGAGATACGCTTGAGACATATGTTGCAAATAGCAGCCGTGCGATCTGATGCACTCGTCTCAAAAAGGCCCACACCAAAGAACTTTTGGAATAACGCGCAGAGGCAGTGCCCTGCACAGGCGGAGCTCTGCGGTGTGATTCAGTCGGTGTGCTGCTCCTAAGCTGGCCCCTGGAGGGCATCCTTCCTCGTTGGAGATGTGCCTCCTCCTCCTCCTCTCTCCTATCAGACACCCACGTGGAGTCAGTGACCTCATCATCCCCTCCCTCTTCATTGCTGGAGCAAACCTGGCAGTATGCTGCAGCTGGTGGAACATGACTGCCAGATTGTTCTCCTTCTTGAGCATCCCCTCTCCCAACGCTCACGCTACTGCCTTCCTCTAGCTGAGTATCATGATCAGAGCCTTCAAAACGCTGGGCATCCTCATGGAGCATGTACCCAACACTGTGCTCAAACAGTTCGGGGGACTCCTCAGGAGGACATGGTGGGTCTAGGGAAGGAGTGACTGATGATGACATTGAGATGAGGGAAGAGGATAAGTTGGCAGCTGCTTTGCTAGTACTCTGAGCCTGGGTGAGAGAGGATGAGGAGGATGAGTAGCTTGGTCATCCACTCTACCAAGTCTTCGGCATGATGCGGCTCAACACGTCCAGCTGACAAAAAAAGCACAAGCGTGTCCCATGGCCACATGCTGATGATGATGCACCATGTACACGACCAGAACTGTTGTCTCTAGACACAGAGCCTGCATGCCCTCTTTTATTGGCTCGTGACTGTCTGCCTCTCCTTGTTGGTCTTCCAAACATAGTAATGGCCTGCAGGGAGATGGGAAAACCAGCAATTGGCTAGTGTATATTGTGCTGGAGGCATACAACACCAACTAACTCCTGCAGATGCCTCTATGATAGAACACCAGCAATAAAGGGTAGATGCAGGTGTATACTGTGCTGGAGGCACACAACATCCACTAACTCCTGCAGATGCCTTTATTATAGAACACCAGCAATAAAGGGTAGATATAGGTGTATACTGTGCTGTGCTGGAGGCACACAACACCCACTAACTACTGCACATGGCTGTATTGGAGAACAACAGCAATAAAGGGTAGATACAGGTGTATACTGCGCTGGAGGCACACAACACTCAGTAACTCGTGCAGATGGCTGTATTAAAGAACAACAGCAATAAAGGGTAGATACAGGTGTATACTGCGCTGGAGGCACACAACACTCAGTAACTCGTGCAGATGGCTGTATTTGAGAACAACAGCAATAAAGGGTAGATACAGGTGTATATTGTGCTGTGCTGGAGGAACACAACACCCACTAACTCCTGCAGATTCCTTTATTATAGAACACCAGAAATAAAGGGTAGTTACAGATGTATACTGTGCTGGAGGCACACAACACCCACTAACTACTGCAGATGGCTGTATTAGAGAACAACAGCAATAAAGGGTAGATACAGGTGTATATTGGGCTGTGCTGGAGGCACACAACACCCACTTACTCCTGCAGATGGCAGTATTAGAGAACAACAGCAATAAAGGGTAGATACAGGTGTATACTTTGCTGGAGGCACACAACACCCACTTACTCCTGCAGATGGCTGTATTAGAGAACAACAGCAATAAAGAGTAGATACAGGTGTATACTGCACTGGAGGCACACAACACCCACTAACTCCTGCAGATGGCTGTATTAGAGAACAACAGCAATAAAGGGTAGATACAGGTGTATACTTTGCTGGAGGCACACAACACCCACTAACTCCTGAAGATGGCTGTATTAGAGAACAACAGCAATAAAGGGTAGATACAGGTGTATACTGCGCTGGAGGCACACAACACCCACTTACTCCTGCAGATGGCTGTATTAGAGAACAACAGCAATAAAGGGTAGATACAGGTGTATACTGCGCTGGAGGCACACAACACCCACTAACTCCTGTAGATGGCTGTATAGGAGAACAACAGCAATAAAGGGTAGATACAGGTGTATACTTTGCTGGAGGCACACAACACCCACTAACTCCTGCAGATGGCTGTATTAGAGAACAACAGCAATAAAGGGTAGATACAGGTGTATATTGTGCTGTGCTGGAGGCACACAACACCCACTAACCCCTGCAGATGGCTGTATTCGAGAACAACAGCAATAAAGGGTAGATACAGGTGTATATTGGGCTGTGCTGGAGGCACACAACACCCACTTACTCCTGCAGATGGCTGTATTAGAGAACAACAGCAATAAAGGGTAGATACAGGTGTATACTTTGCTGGAGGCACACAACACCCACTAACTCCTGCAGATGGCTGTATTAGAGAACAACAGCAATAAAGGGTAGATACAGGTGTATACTGCGCTGGAGGCACACAACACCCACTAACTCCTGCAGATGGCTGTATAAGAGAACAACAGCAATAAAGGGTAGATACAGGTGTATACTTTGCTGGAGGCACACAACACCCACTAACTCCTGCAGATGGCTGTATTAGAAAACAACAGCAATGAAGGGTAGATACAGGTGTATACTGCGCTGGAGGCACACAACACCCACTAACTCCTGCAGATGGCTGTATTAGAGAACAACAGCAATAAAGGGTAGATACAGGTGTATACTGCGCTGGAGGCACACAACACCCACTAACTCCTGCAGATGCCTGAGAAAAGAACAAACTGTCCCTGCCTATCCATCTCTCCCTGCAGGCCGGAACACTCTACACAAGGCCGCCGTGCTGGCGGCCTTATATAGTGTGGGGCGTGTACTAATGCCCCTGAGCTATAATTGGTCACAGGCATCCTGCCTATGGCCAATTATGGCTCTCCTCACTGCTGGCGTTGTTATTGGCCAATCATGCAGGGTCACAGTGCATGCCTGGCCAATCATGAGCCAGCAATGCACTGGGATGGCTTAGTGCATTGTAGGCCGTTCACGCCACATGAATTTGGCGCGAACGGCCCATAACGTTCGGTATTCGTGGAACGTGCGAACAGCCGATGTTCGAGTCGAACATATGTTCGACTTAAACACCAAGCTCATCCCTACAGACAATCTTTGATACAAGACAGACTGTGGTATGGACAGTTCACTGTAATATTGCCGTGCTCCTTTTGATTTCAGCTGTGTGTGCTTGGAAGGCCTCTGCTTTACATATGCACCCAGCAGGATTCTCTAGGTCTTATGAATAGATTTCGTTCAGGACTATCAAGATCGTTATAACTTTCCACATAACATCTCCACCCTAGGAATACAGAGACATTGGGCTACCTGAGAGTCCCTTATTAGGACTGTTTTATTTCAGCCATAACTTCTGGATGTTCTATGTATAGCGGACTAAGGTGGTTTTAGAGTGGAATCGATTTTTTGATATTATGCAGGTATAGGTCCTATCTGTGAAGCCGTGTGTGACACAAATGGGACTTTGTTTGATATGTGTATATTATTTTTCAATAAAGTTTACCATATTATTTGATCATATTGTGTGGTTGTGTCCCCCTCTGTGAGCATTCCTGAGACCATCTGTGTCTCTACATGGGGGACAGCCTGTCTTTTTTTTTTTTCCTTAATAGATTTTTATTCAGGTTTTCATTATACAATGAATAAACAGGATAGAATGTACAGTATTAGGTAACGTACAATAGTAGAACAGATAGTACATCAAGTCAACAAAGGCGGCATTGCTAAGACAACTCGAGAAATAGTAATGTGTATGTAGACATCTGAGGATGTGGTTGTACGCCTTGCTATTATAGAAAAATAAAAAAGAACAAGAACAGACTTCGAACTAAGTAAAGGACAATAAAATAATAACTTATCCCACCTATAGAAGGACGTTAGGAAGGCGAGATAAGCGTCGTCCGCTATGTAAATCAGAAAAGCATAGATACCGATGGACACACACAGTGGAGAAATCAACACCTCAATGCTATAAAGTAGAGTCACGGGTCCAGCTGGTAAACTAGTCATGTGGAAGACTGGGTCAGTACCGTCTGCTAAACTCTTCAACTACGTCGGAGAGAGAGGATGTTCCACCCGAGCACCCCCTGAGGGATCTATGCTGTGCTCGAGCAAAGCCATCCCCTCCTGCACCTATGGTTGCGTTAGAGCTTGTTTCAAAGATTAAGGGTAAAATAGTGGGATCAACTTAGGGGAGTTGACCCAGTCTTTCCATTGTTGCCAGTTAGAAAGAAGTCGGGTTTTGGGGCCTCGTCTGAGTGCGAGTACTGTTTCATGTATGTAATGTGCGTGGGTAGTGCAAATTACTTCTGTTAGGGTAGGTGGATCAATGTCCTTCCACTTCCGTGCTATATTCAAACGTGCTGCTAGGAGTATGTGGATTATGATGTTTCTGGTCGGGTTAGGAAATTGTTCAATAGTCAAGGACAGGAGGGCGAGGTAGGGAGATTCTGTGGCTGATTGTTTGGTAACATCAGCGATCAGCTTGAATACTGAGTGCCAGTAACCCTTGAGTTTGGGACAGTTCCAAAAGATGTGCAGTAGGTTCCCGTGATGGCCACATTTCCGCCAACATGTACCGTCGTTGGTCAAGTCAAATTTGGAGATTATGTCGGGGGTCAAATACCAACGGTACATCAGTTTATACGTTAGTTCCCATAAGGAAGCGCAACATGTAGCTTTATAAGTGGATTGGTAGGCCTGTTCCCATTGTTCCAATGTGAATTGACGGTCGAAAGCTGTTTCCCAGTGTAGATTTGCTGCTGATCGTGTAAATGTGGATTTGTGGTGGAGTAATTTGTAGAATAGAGATATACCTTTTTGGCGTACCAGAGTAGATTTGAAGAAGAGCCAAGCGGCGTGGGGAAGAGTACATTTCCATGTGGTAAGGGAAGCGAGACAGTGTTTGGTGCGTAAATATAGGAAGATATCAGAGTTTGGTAGCATGTATTCTTTTAGAAGTGTCGGAAACGATTTTACGGTCTCGTTAACAAATAGGTCTGACAGTGAGGTTATGCCCTTTGATTTCCAACGATCGAATGATGTTGATTGCATCAGTATATGCAGGGTTTCTATAGGTATAGGGACTGACACCCCCTTAGTTTGGGCGGATAGTGATTGGAGGAATCGCGACCACGTTTTAATAGTTGCCACTATGGTCGGGGATAGTTTACTGGGGATTTTAGCTCCCATGAGTGTTGCAAATAGCCAGGAGGATAGATTCCCCCCTGGGATTAGGGATGCTTCCATTTTTCCCCATAAGGTGAAATTAGGAGAGATTGGGGACCAAGCCTTGGTTTGTGTGAGAATGGAAGCCATATAGTAGTCTTGGAAGTCTATATATCCTGTACCACCAGCCATTCGATGTTTAATTAGTTGGGCGTGCCTGCATCTAGGTTTTTTACCTTGCCAAATAAATTCGGATAAAATTGACTGGAGAGATTTGAAGTAGCTAAGGGGAAGTGGGATGGGTAGGGTTCGGAATAGGTATAGTATTTGGGGAAGGTGCAACATTTTAAACGCCGCTAAACGTCCCGTCCAAGATAATTCGAAGGACGCTAGCCTGGTGAGGTCGCTTTGTAACTTTGTGCGTATCAGTATATAATTGGCTGCAAACAGGGATTTTGTGGTTTTAGTTAATTGGATACCCAGATATGTTATGCTATTCTCCGCCCATGAAAAGGGGAAGCGTTCTTTAAGTGGAACGCTCGTGGACGCGTCTAAACCTAAGTCTAATATAAATGATTTGGATTCGTTTACTTTGTAGAATGAAACAGAACTGAACCAGGCGAGCGTCTTCTGGATTGCTGGGAGGGAACGTTCAGGATCAGTGATCATCAGGATCACATCGTCCGCAAATAGACTAATTTTGTGGTCTATACCGGCGAGGGATATGAATGAATGAATGAATGAATGAAATACTTGTATAGCGCACAATGCGAACTGAATCGCCTCTAGGCGCTGTGGCGAGCTTTGATCATCTGCTAAAAGAGGAAGGTCTTGAGTTTTTTCCTAAAAGCCAGGTGATTTTCTTCCAGGCGGATGTTGATTGGTAGAGCATTCCATAGCCGAGGCCCTTGGACAGCGAATCTCCGATCACCCTTGGATTTATACTGGGCTTTGGGCACGAGGAGGAGGTTTTTGTTGGCTGATCGAAGACTGCGGTTTGGTGTGTAATGATTTATTTTCTTCATTAGGTATTGCGGAGCTTCTCTATGCACGCATTTGTGGGTGAGGCAAAGGGTCTTGAACGTGATCCGATTTTTTACGGTTAGCCAATGATGTCGGGATTTGATCTGATTTTTTCAGCCAGGGGTTCCATTACTAGATTAAAAATTATCGGCGAGAGGGGACACCCCTGCCTTGTGCCGTTCGAAATTTGAAAGGGTGAGGACATAGCGTCTGCTGAGAACACTCGGGCCGAGGGAGAAGAGTATAAGGCCATGATAGCATCATGTATGGGGCCAACGATCCCAAATTTGTTAAGTATTTCAGACAGGTAACCCCAGTGGACCCTGTCAAATGCCTTTTCGGCATCGAGGGATAGGAGAATCGAGGGGAGCTTAGTCGATTCGGCATGATGGATGATATTTAGCAGTCGTCTGGTGGCATCAGAGGTTTGGCGTTCTTTGGTAAATCCCGATTGGTCCAGGGAAATTAGAGAGGGTATAATGTCTTCCAGTCTGTTGGCTATCAACTTTGCGTAAATTTTTAAGTCAAGGTTCAGTAGTGAGATGGGGCGGAAGTTTTTAGGAGAAGTAGGGTCTTTACCAGGTTTGAGAAGAGTCACTACCATGGCAGTAAGCATCTCTGTCGGGAATGAGGCGGTTGAGGTTGCTAGATTGAATGTTTGGGACAAAGTGGGGGCTAGAATGTCCTTGAATTGTTTGTAATATTCCCCAGTGAAGCCGTCCGGGCCTGGGGATTTGGAGGAAGGAAGCTTATTTATTACTGATATAATCTCGGCGATCGTAAAGGGTGAATTTAAAACTGAGAGCTGTTCCTGAGATATAGACGGGAGGGATAGGTCTTTTAGGAAAGTTTGATCTCGATAGTATGAGCTAAAGGCGTTAGCTATGGATTGCGGTTTAAGGAGCTTTTCGTTGGTGTGTGGGTGATAGAGGAACGGGATTTTTGTTTTGTTCCTGTGACCTTTAATTTTAAGTGACATAATTTTACCTGCTTTGTTACCTATGGAGTATGATGTAGCCTTGAGTAATTTGTAGAACTTTTCATGTCTCTCTAGAAGAAGTGACCGCAACTCGTTGCGTAGGGTAAAAATCTTGGCTTGAAGGGACTGGGAGGGGTTAGATTTATTTAGGGCTTCAGTGGCAGCGATGTCAGTCGTGAGATCGTCTAGTCTCTGGGTTCTTTGTTTTTTGGCCCTAGCTCCCATTTGGAGGAACACACTTCTCATGACTGCCTTGTGGGCATTCCACACCACCGTCGGGTCGGACACCGAGGATTGATTAAATTGAAAGTATTCTTCCAAGTGTCGTTTGATGGGGATGGAAAATTGAGGATTAGTGAGAAGATAATTGTTCACTCTCCATATAAAGGAGTCTGGATGATATGTATCATCAGAGATGTTGATGCAGATGGGGGCGTGATCCGACCAGGTGGTGGTGTGGATGCTGGAACCTAAAGTGTTCTGAAGTATTCGTTTATCTGCTAGAAACAAGTCAATACGTGAGTAGGTGTTGTGACGCGGCGAGAGGAACGTAAAGTCCCTCTCACTCGCATGACAACACCTCCATACATCATATAAATCGTTAGATGCAATAAAAGACTCTAAAGGAGAGGCAAATCTTTTATACCCTGCTGTGGAGTCCATAGTAAAGTTTGGTACTATATTAAAGTCACCACAAATTAACAAGAGTCCCTTTTGGACTTTTCGCACTCTCTTCAGTGTTTTCCTAAGGAAGTGCATTTGACCTTGATTAGGGGCATATACGGTAACAAGGGTGTAATGTACCTGGTTGATTGTACAGATCAAAATAATATATCGACCCTCCGGGTCGGCAATAAAGTCCTGCAAGGTGAACAGTACAGTGTTCTTTACAGCTATCAGAACTCCGCGCTTCTTCTGAGCGGAAGAGGCGTGAAAGATATGAGGGAACAGTCTGTGTTGACATTTAGGAGTGGCGTCTGCGGCAAAATGGGTTTCCTGGACACATAGAACATCACAGTTATGCGCCAATGCAGATCTCCAAAGGGAGTTGTGCTTTGCAGGGTGGTTGAGGCCATTCGCGTTGAGGGAGAGGATAGTGATTCCCATGGTGTGTTGGGAGAAAATAATAAAATAGAGTGAGAACTTACAGTGGTTGAAGTTTCCTACTTAGATTTCAGGATACCAGCTGGAACAGGTGGACCGTGTGCGGACCAAAATCGAAAGTCCTGGTGAGATGAGAAAGAAGAAAACGGCGTTGCAGATATGATGTGAAGATCCGTGAAGCTTCTTGGAAGACAAATTTCCGTAGGTTGAGGCTGTGTGTGTCTGACACTTTTAGGATATTCGGTACAGCAGCAGCTATGAGCTGTAGGCAATAAAGCAGAAAAATAAAAGAAAAAAGAGCAACAAAGTATAACAACGTATAGGAGAAAAACAACAAAACAAAAAGCACAAGTAAGTCAGTACTAAACCGCTCTTGTGAGCAACTGACTAAGTTGTGGGGAAAGTTCAACAGTCAGACCGGACAAATATGTTTGTTAGGCATTAAAGTACGGGCCGAACATCCATCTATGGGTGTTCTTGGGTGTCTCCCGGGAGGGACCAAAGGAAAACGGATTGTGCTGACCGTCAGGACCCAGGGGACGTTGTGGGGGATCAGGTAGAATTCCCCATGCGTGGAGAAGCTTCAATCCCCCCTCCAAGGTGGAGATGGTGTGCGGAATGCCATTATGGGTGGCCAAGATGGTCGCTGGGTGGCGCCATTTGTAGTTAATCTTGTGGTTGTTCAGTGCTTTAGTGAGGGTTCTTAATTGCCTCCGCATTTGCAGCGTATACTTTGACAGGTCTGCGTACAGTTGGATGTTGGAGTATGGTGCAGGTAGAGGAGAGTGCTCCCTAGCCTTCTGTAGAATTTGTTCTTTCGCCTGAAAGAAGTGAACCCGTAGTAGCACGTCTCGGGGTATATCTGCCTCAAGGTGGCGTGGTTTTGGTAATCTGTGTATTCGATCAATAGTGAGCTCAATAGGGGTGAGTTCGGGAATCATACTGGAGAACATAGTAGTCACAAAGTTATGTAGCTCTGTGGGCTGAATGGACTCTGGAATACCGCGTATTTTGACATTATTTCTTCGGGAGCGGTCCTCGAGGTCCGCGAGCTTAGCTTTGATCCAAAGAGTTTCATCCCTTTGTTCAGAGTATGCGTCTACTAAATCATTGACCGTGTCAGTACATTCACCCATTTTGTTCTCCATGAACTGCACTCTATTGTCCATATGTTTCAGTTCCAAGGAGAATCTATTGATCAGGGATGACATGTTGGACATAAGTGACGATTGCAAGGACAAGAGCATATCCTTCATCGTTGTATCAAGCACAGGCTGTCCCGTATTTGGGAACTGTGCTATTGATGATTGCAAGTCAGATATAACAGATTCGTTATGGAGGCCTGTACTCACTGCGTCTGAGGCCTGGTTGTTAGGATCCATCCGCATCCTCGACTTTACTGGGCTCCGGGAGGCCGGGGTTGAAGGAGATGAATCAGGCGAATATGCTGTCTGAGGATCCGCTTGTATGTCGCGAGGATGGGCGCCAGGGAGATCCGTGTAGCTCAGGGAGGTCCGAGCTGTGCCGGCGGCGCCATCTTAGGCCTTGCGGCGGGGCTGGAAGGAGAAGGTTTCCAATCTTTTCGGACCTCTTTCCTGGATCCTTTTGCGGGACATCGCTGTGGCGGTGTATCGAGAGGATCACGCAGGGCACTTTCGGGCTGATACCGGCGGAACGAGCTCCCGTTCGTCGCTCTTTGTCCGGTCTGGATAGCGGAGCTCTCTGCTCAGACGTCCATCACTGTGCGCGCGCAAGCCACGCCCCGGAGACAGCCTGTCTTATAGACAAACCGCTTGATCTGATGTGACTATATACATGTGGATCCTAGTGTGTTTTTTTTTATTATTCATTCATTATTCATTGTCGTTACACCTTCCATGTCTCCTTCCTTTTCATTCTCATTCTCATTCCTTTCTCATTCTCTTGTAATGCCTTCTAATGCCGCATACACATGACCGGACTTTTCGAGGGACTAGGTCCGACGGACATTCGGCAGAGTTCTGACGGACTTTCTGAATGAACGGACTTGGCCACACACAATCACACCAAAGTCCGACAGATTCGAACGTGATGACGTACGTCCGGACTAGAATAAGGAAGTTCATAGCCAGTAGCCAATAGTTGCCCTCGCGTCAGTTTTTGTCCGTCGGACTACCATACACACCAGCGGATTTCTCGGTAGGAACTGGGTCTGGCAGAGTTCCGGCAGAAAAATTTTAAACATGTTCCATTTCTAAAGTCTGTCGGATTTTTGCAAATCAAAAGTCCGCTGCAGCCCACACACAATCCAATGGTCTGCCGGAATCGTTCCGTCGGACCTTTGATGTTGAAAAGTCTGGTCCTGTGTAGGCGGCATTAGAGTTCTCTTTCTTCTCTTCCCTTCTGGTCTTCCCTCCCTATTCTAATTTCTCCACTCTCTCCTACTTTACACTTACTGTTCTTGTCATTTGGAGCTAGAGTATGTAGCAGTGGTGTACCAATGGGGGGGGGGGTGGTCCACCCTGGGTGTCACACATTGAGGGGGGTATCAGTCTGGCGCCTCTTAGTACTCAGTCGGTCAGGAGCAGAGGGAGGAGGATTCAGAAGGAGGCTGTGTGCCAGACAGGGCTGATGTTAGAAATCACAGGACCCCATACAGCCTCCCTCCCTTCCTCCCCCAGCCAGGACTGAGGAAATAGATTTTATCAGTTCCTTTCTTTGCAGCCTCAGTTGCAAAGATGAATGAATTGAAAGTGATCTGAAGCTTCTTGCTCATTGGAGCACAGTTTAATATGCTTAAGTGATGAGTGGACACAGAAGTGATGGTTACTGATCACTCATTGTGTTCATTCAATTAAATAAATTATATATTTACTGGCCCTTTCCCTGCTCTCCATCCAGAAACATCCCCATGGGTGGGAAGTTAGTAGTGGTGCAGGGGAAAGGGACATACAGGGGGCACTGGACAACAGATAGAAGGGGTACATGTGCTAGAACCACTCCCATGTAGTACAGTCAGAGGGAAAAGCTGGCAGTTTTGCAGGAGAAGTGTTCTTCCCTGGGGATGGAGATCAAGAGGAAGAAGATCCAGGAGAGCGCCATCTTCCCCGCACAGAAAGTTAGTGCTGCCTGCAATCTGAGCTGTCCGTGCACTGATACAGCTCCAACTATTATTACCTTTGTTGAGTGCAGTAAAATTATCCCCCCTGTATACATCATTGTTTCATTCAGTACAGACACAGCATGGCAGCTTGGGAGCAGAATGGCATGCTGATTAGTGATGGACGAACTTCCGACGGGACGTTTCACGAACGCGGACCGCTATAGTTCGCGAACTGGAACGTTCGCGGCGGGCCCCATTGACTTCAATGGGAGGCGAACTTCGCAAACCTATAGGTCAAATTTGCAGCCACAAAATAATTATTAGCTGTGCAAACATAGTCCCACCACATGGCCAATGACATAACACATGTATGAGGTGAATCTGGGATCGACAACTACAAGCATTCTTTTTTTATATGGGAAATTGTTTTGACAATTCAGGACTGTGGAGCGCATGAAGGCAATGGAGGAGAGGGAAGGTCAGGGACCAGGGTAGGCAAAGAAGAGGGTGCAGGAGATGATCACCAGCAGCGTGACATACAGCAATGACACCTGCACCGTGATAGAGTCATCTGACAGCAGCACCGTGATACAGAGCACTGACATCAGCAGCGTGACATAAAGCACTCACACCAGCACCGTGATATACAGCACTGACAGCAGCACCGTAATAGAGGGTACTGACATCAGCACTGTGATATACATCACTGACACCTGCACCGTAAGCAGCCCCAGGAGGAAGTCAGCATAGCACAGGGATGGTGGGAGCCCCTCATAATGAGCCTAGCACAGGGATGGTGTGAGCCCCTCATAATAAGCAGCCCCAGGAGGATTTCAGCATAGCATAGGGATGGTGTGAGCCCCTCATAATAAGCAGCCCCAGGAGGATGTCAGCATAGCACAGGGATGGTGTGAGCCCCTCATAATAAGAAGCCCCAGGAGGATGTCAGCATCGCACAGGGATGTTGTGAGCCCTTCATAATAAGCAGGCCCAGGAGGAAGTCAGCACAGCACAGGGACGGTGTGAGCCCCTCATAATAAGCAGGCCCAGTAGAAATATAACCCACCCCTGTATACCACCCCTGCGAAAGGGCCTGCCTCTTCCTCTGCCTGTCATTTTTTAAATGACCCTGTGACAAAACTCTCAGTCCCTATACCGATGAAGGACTGCTGCAGTATAGGGCAGCGGTCAGCAGTAGTGCACCTCAACCCTATGTATTGTGGATCGATACCAGTCCTTATAGAAAAGCAGACTGTACCTCACTCAACCCTATGTACTGTAGCACCCTACACAGACCAAGTTACCAGTCCTGATAAAGAGCTTTGTGGAACAAGTGAGTTGTGAATGATTAGCAGACTGCAGCAGAAGGGCAGCAGTCAAGTATAATATTCTTTCTATATTTGGAAGAAAGAATATTATACGTGTACAAGCCTATTACCGTACCACTGATACCAGTCCTGAAAAGAACCTTTGTGGAACTAATAGTAACAGCTAATGTTTAAACTGACCCTCACTGCCTGACACACTGCTTCCTGCCTGTCCCTATATAAACTGGCAAAACAGAGGCTGCTGGAACAATAACTTGTTACTGGAATAGCACTTTTGTGGACCTGATAGTAACAGCTAATGATGATGATGACTAATCTGGCTGTCCCTACAGCAGCACACAGCGCCCTGTCCCTTTCTCTAAACTGACAAAAGACACTCAGGCTGCTGCAACAATCAGTAGCACAGCAAACCTATATACACCTAACACCTATACCAGTCCTGAAAAGAACTTTTGTGTACCAAATAGCTAGCGATTTGGGTCACTGCAATCTCTCCCTGCTCCACACAGCAACCTCTCCCTATAGTGACAGAAGAAAGAATGTAAAATGGCCGCCGGATCGGGTGTATTTATAGGTTAGGGGGAATGTCCAAGTGTCCATGTGCTGTAATGTCTCAATTGGATGTCCTGTACCCCATGATGGATGTGTCATCAGGTCAAAGTTCTTTTACACAGTAAAAACACGGAAGTCCGCCGGGCGAACGGTGCCAATAGTCCGCCGAACGGGCGGACCGCGAACAGCCGAAATTCGCCGCGAAACGACCGTCGGGTGAACTGTTCGGCCATCCCTAATGCCGATGAATGCAGTGCAACACTTAAAGGGGAGGAGGGAAATACTGCAAATGATCCTTCTCCTATAATGGTGTTGGCTCCTACTGGCACCAGTTCTAGTAGTTTAGATTTCTCTGGAGTAACATACTTCCCACCCCCACATGTGTACAGGAGAAGAACAAGTGGGACGGGACTTTATATGAAGTACAAGGTAGCAATAGAATTGATTGGTGAATGTATAGGAATTTAATTGATTATGACAGTAATACATACATAAAATGCAGGTACATAGATATAACATTGATATCAAAAATTCAATATTACAACTTATTAATAACATCGATAACTCATAGTAAAATAACAATCAAATTCTGAAGTTCACCAAAAGAAGATTGGATAAAATAATTAGCATGACAAGGCCTGCAGGACCTATTGCCTCCCTGAGTCAGTAAACAAAGGTAATACAGTAATGACTTGAGACTCAATTAAATAATGGTAGAAACACGGCAGTTGGTAGCTCGACGCGTTTTGTGGTTTTTGAACCACTCATCAGGAGAAAAGCACATGATGAATTCAGATACACAATTTGGTGATGGGGTGACGGGAGCTGTGGCACGCAGCTCCCGAGAGTCAACCCATACAGCAGGGGTGGCCAACCAATGGCCCGGTGGCCACATGTGGCCTGTGGAGCCCTCTGAAGTGGCCCGCGACCTCCTGCTCTGGAATGGTGGGTTAGCAAGCCCAGATCGCAGGTTGCAGACCCTTCATACCACAGCAGTGTTGTGAATGAAGCTGGTGGTAGAGAAAGAAAGTGGCTGTAGCGCAGAGCCCCATAAGCCGATGCTTCCTGTACAGCGCCGACTTTTGCCACAGGCAGAGTCTATGGCAAAGTTCAGTTAACCCGCAGGATAGACACAGGTGCACTATGCTGCACCCGGGGTGTGGGTAAACCGCAGCATATCAGTGTCAAAGCAGTTTAGGCCCTTTTCACATGATCAGCCCTACCCAATTGGACCCTCAATTCACCTCTACAGAGCAGCAGAGCGGCAGAGCGGCCTGCCTCCAATCCGATCCTCTAAAAAAAAAAAATAGAAGGGAATTCATCCCCTTCCATCAGAGGGCCCATAGAGTAGCCCTAACCTGTCATCTGTCCACTCCGCTCATTGTGACTGGTTACCAAGTTGCTTAAGTGGCCCTCGCTCTTTAAAAGATAGGACACCCCTGCCATACAGGTAACACCCGAGGCAGGTATGGAAATACCGAGGCACTCTTGCATGCGCATCACCAGGGACCATGTGTACAAATGAAAAAGAGGGCTGTGGGACTTTAAATGAGGTCTGTGACAAAAAGTCAAGATTACCTCCATCCCTGATTCTGATAAGAAGCTAAATAAAGGGTTGGGACCTTAAATGAAACATGCACTCAGAACATAAATAATTATTCGTAACAAGTTTATTCCATATATTAATAAAAACATGACACACCACACCGTGAGTCCAAAATTAATTTCATAAATATACATATAGAGTCAATATATATATATATATATATATATATATATATATACACACATAAATAATAACGCATGATCATTCAAAGCAAGTAGCTAAAAAACAGATAATAACATAAAAAAAGTAAATAACTAGTCTGGCATAAAATAGGCCCATTGTTGCACATATCTGAATGTTTACTGTAAGGAAGATACATAGGTGTAGCATAGGTGTGTCTTGTTTTTATTAATATATGGTATAAACTTGTTACGAATAATTATTTATTTTCTAAGTGTATGTTTCATTTAAAGTCACAACCCTTTATTTAGCTTCCCCCACATGTGTACAAACTGCAATCTCAGGCATTTCCCCTGTTACAAGGGAACCCTAACATCTGGGCTTTTATCCAGTAAGTTGTTAAGGAAATAGAACAAACCAACTGTAAAAATACCAGAGCTTCAAATCTTTCCAAGGTACAGTTAGAGGTCCTATCCTCATTGAAACCATCTGATAAGGGTGGAAATATAGTGGTGATGGATGTTGTGCAATGTTAATCCATGGTACTTAGAATCCTAAAAAACAGGGACTGGTACAGACGTGTCCTTGCTTCCTATGTAGAACAAACTCAGACTAAATACAGAAATCAAATTGGTTGAGCATACACTGATGGAGTCATTGATAAATCCACATGGAATTTTGGAATTATCGTGACCCAGGCACCCCCACACTGTATGCTCTACCTACAGGGCCGCTGATAGAAATCATGGGGTCCCGTACAGCCTACCTGACGGGGCCCCCTTCAGCTCCACCTTGGCCCCGTCCCCTGGTCCCTCCTTCAGCCCCACCCCTGGCCCCACCCATTGCCCCTCCCCAGACCCCGCCTTGAAACAAAGTGTAGGTTTGTCTACAAGTGATATTTGTTTTTTTCCAGCCAGTTATAGGTTTGATTATCCAAAAGAAATACTGTTTTCAGATGAGAACAGACCTCTTTAATATCTATATGTAATACAAACCATTAATGAATAAATAAAATGGTATTTTGGAGAGTATTAGCAGGGTATTTATTGCAGAGTATTGGCAGGGTATTTATTGCAGCGTATTGGCAGGGTAAGTATTGCAGAGTATTGCAGAGTATTGCCAGGGTATTGGCGGGGTATGTATTGAAGAGTATTGGCGGGGTAAGTATTGCAGAGTATTGGCAGGGTAAGTATTGCAGAGTATTGGCAGGGTATTGGCAGGGTAAGTATTGCAGAGTATTGGCAGGGTAAGTATAAAGTATTGCAGAGTATTGGCAGAGTATGTATTGCAGAGTATTGGCAGGTTATGTATTGCAGAGTATTGCAGAGTATTACAGAGTATTGCAGAGTATGTATTACAGAGTATTGCAGAGTATGTATTTCAGAGTATGTATTGCAGAGTATTGCAGAGTATGTATTGCAGAGTATGTATTGCAGAGTATTTCAGAGTATGTATTGCAGAGTATGTATTGCAGAGTATTGCAGAGTATGTATTGCAGAGTATTGCAGAGTATGTATTGCAGAGTATTGGCAGAGTATGTATTGCAGAGTATTGGCAGGGTATGTATTGCAGAGTATTACAGAGTATTACAGAGTATTGCAGAGTATGTATTGCAGAGTATTGCAGAGTATGTATTGCAGAGTATGTATTACAGAGTATTGCAGAGTATGTATTGCAGAGTATGTATTGCAGAGTATTGCAGAGCATGTATTGCAGAGTATGTATTGCAGAGTATTGCAGAGTATGTATTGCAGAGTATGTATTGCAGAGTATTGGCAGAGTATGTATTGCAGAGTATTGGCAGGGTATGTATTGCAGAGTATTGCAGAGTATTACAGAGTATTGCAGAGTATGTATTACAGAGTATTGCAAAATATGTATTGCAGAGTATGTATTGCAGAGTATTGCAGAGTATGTATTGCAGAGTATGTATTGCAGAGTATTGCAGAGTATGTATTGCAGAGTATTGCAGAGTATGTATTGCAGAGTATGTATTGCAGAGTATTGCAGAGTATGTATTACAGAGTATTGCAGAGTATGTATTACAGAGTATTGCAGAGTATGTATTGCAGAGTATGTATTGCAGAGTATGTATTACAGAGTATTGCAGAGTATGTATTGCAGAGTATGTATTGCAGAGTATTGCAGAGTATGTATTGCAGAGTATGTATTGCAGAGTATTGCAGAGTATGTATTGCAGAGTATGTATTGCAGAGTATGTATTGCAGAGTATTGGCAGGGTATGTATTGCAGAGTATTGGCAGGGTATGTATTGCAGAGTATTGCAGAGTATTACAGAGTATTGCAGAGTATGTATTACAGAGTATTGCAGAGTATGTATTGCAGAGTATGTATTGCAGAGTATTGCAGAGTATGTATTGCAGAGTATGTATTGCAGAGTATTGCAGAGTATGCATTGCAGAGTATTGCAGAGTATGTATTGCAGAGTATGTATTGCAGAGTATGTATTGCAGAGTATTGCAGAGTATGTATTGCAGAGTATTTCAGAGTATGTATTGCAGAGTATTGCAGAGTATGTATTGCAGAGTATTGGCAGGGTATGTATTGCAGAGTATTGGCAGGGTATGTATTGCAGAGTATTGCAGAGTATTACAGAGTATTGCAGAGTATGTATTGCAGAGTATTGCAGAGTATGTATTGCAGAGTATGTATTGCAGAGTATTGCAGAGTATGTATTGCAGAGTATGTATTGCAGAGTATGTATTGCAGAGTATTGCAGAGTATGTATTGCAGAGTATTGGCAGAGTATGTATTGCAGAGTATTGCAGAGTATTACAGAGTATTGCAGAGTATGTATTACAGAGTATTGCAGAGTATGTATTGCAGAGTATTGCAGAGTATGTATTGCAGAGTATGTATTGCAGAGTATTGCAGAGTATGTATTGCAGAGTATTGCAGAGTATGTATTGCAGAGTATGTATTGCAGAGTATTGCAGAGTATGTATTGCAGAGTATGTATTGCAGAGTATTGCAGAGTATGTATTGCAGAGTATTGCAGAGTATTGCAGAGTATGTATTGCAGAGTATTGCAGAGTATGTATTGCAGAGTATTGCAGAGTATGTATTGCAGAGTATGTATTGCAGAGTATTGCAGAGTATGTATTGCAGAGTATGTATTGCAGAGTATTGCAGAGTATGTATTGCAGAGTATGTATTGCAGAGTAGTAGTAGATGTTGAACTTCAAGCCCCCCCGCCCTCCCCAAGCAAGCATACACCTCACCTGTGTTAGCTCCAGCAGAGATCAGCGCCTAGAGGCGATTCAGTTCGCATTGTGCGCTATATAAGTATTTCATTCATTCATTCATTCAGATCACTTTCTCCCTCTTCCTGAGTGTCCACAATAGCTTGATCGCCCGGCCCCTGCTCTCTCTGCTCCTCTCACTCTGCTACTTCTTCTCACGCGGAGAGAGAGAGAGAGGAATATCACTCCGCAACACCATAGGATATGCTGGCCGGGACTTGTGCGGTGTGCGGAGCAGGAGGAGCGGGCGCAGAAGACGTATTCTTCCGTGCCCGAAATACAACAAATAGTCCCTCCCCTGCAGCCTCATACAGAACAGATTAATCACATCTCTAATAAAAAAAAACCTTACCAAACGGGGGGGGGGGGGGGGGGTTGGGTGTGGACGATGATCGGTGGAGGAGAATCTTTTTTTTTTTTTATTTACTTTGCAGTTCAGGTTGCCTGGGCCCCCCCTGCTGGTCAGGCCCGGTACAGCAGGGCCAGTCATACTGGCTTATCAGTGGCCCTGCCTAACTAAGATTCATAAATGTATGGACCAGCCACATGGCAGGCTCATTATGTCAGGTAATGGTTGCCTTATGGAATAGGCCAGCCAACTGCTCCATGATTATTTATGCCCTGACGTATTCTCCTTACCCTCCTATGTGCAAGATACAATTGACCTTTTTAAAGTATTGAATTGGATTTGCATACCTGAAGTTTCATAGTTGGTTACGCTTGATGTGAAGGCCCTCTACAACTCCATCCCTCATGGGAGAGGGGTTGGGGTTGTGGAAAGTTTAATTTCCCAGAGAGACACATGGGCGGAACCTTAGAACCAGTTTATCCTCAATTTGTTGCAGTTTCTTTTGACTCACAATTTATTTTTGTTCCAAAGCTCTCACTACCTCCAGATACAGGGGGTAGCCATGGGGACCAGGTGTGCCCCCTCTTATGTAAACCTCTACCTTATGGGGGGGGGGCAGAGCCTCTTCTACGATGAGTCACTACATGAAAATCTTGACAAGGTGCAAATATGGAAAAGATTTATAGATTATATTCTTCTTGTGTGGACTGGCACCGAAGAGGAATTTAATATTCTTTTGAATTTATTAGAATGTAATGATTTCATTCATAAGTTCACCATGAAATGTCACCAACAATCCATATAATTTATGGATGTTCAGATTTTTGTTAATGAGGACCATAGCTTGGGTTCTACCCTGTTCAGGAAACCAAGGCTCAGGCTGAAGATCCACAATGTTTTATTAAGTGCAGCAGAAAAAAAAGATACAAATCATAAGAACTGATGTTTCAAACAAACAGTTATAATGAATGTCACAAAAACGAAAAAAAAAAAAAAAAGAATTCCTGTAAAGACCACAAATTATTGTTGGAATATTAGCACATACAGAAGGGCATCTATACATTGATGATACTTGCTTAGAATGGATTTAAGGCTTCAATGCCTCATGTCACCGTAATGATCAATTAGCGCTCATGATAAGTCAAGGAAAAGGGTTTTGAATGGTGTGTGAGCAGAACCAGTACCAGTAATCTATATATATATATATATATATATATATATATATATATATATATAAATGTATAAACATATAAGGGCTTCTTTTATACTATACGTGGTACCTCTTTACCAAGATAGTGTCCTTTACTTTTGCAGCAGGGATGGGCTGAACACTCCCCCTGTTCAGTTTGCAACACCCGAAATGTTCTAACTCGAACCCTGTTGAAGTCTATGGGAGCCAAACAGGAATAATCAAGGCTTCTATGCAAGTGATTGGGCAGAAAAGGGTTATGGGGGTTCGGGTACTGCCCTGGGTGACATTTACCAATGATTGTTTTTTTTAAAGTATAGTTAATTTAGGAGCAGTGATTTTAATAATGCTTAAAGTGGAACAATAAAAATGTTCCACTTTTAAATATCGTTCCTGGGGGGTGTCCTTGGTAGGCGTATAAAGTGGAGCATCTGTAGCTTGCATAAAACATGCTGCAGCAAAAATGACTTTTCTAAAGAAAAAAAAAATCCCATTTAAAATGACTTGTAATTACAATTGCTGGCACCGGCTATTGAATAAAAAAAAAAAAAAAAAAAAAAAGTTTCCCCTACCTGTCTATAACCACGTAAAAAAAATTATACAAAGAAAAGGGATGAGAAACAAAAGGGACTGGAGGGCAACCAACCCCCGGGACTTTTATGGCGGCACTAAATATATTTAAACCATATATAAAATCATTGAAATTTTTATTTAATATACAAAAGACATTTTACAAACACAATAGACAATGACATCCAATAAACATACAAAGTGACAAAGTGCATATACAGATACAGAAAGTTGGTATGTGGGCTTATGCAGCTCCATCCATTACCACATTCTTATGTAATTTAAACTGCATTGTTTCTTTCCTACATGTTTCGCTCTTCAGAGCTTCCTCAGGACAATTGCAGCAAACAAAAAAGAAAACTGAAATTATAGAAGAAAATTTGTTTCAATACACATATATAGCATTTTTGTACATATAGTAAGCCCGGAACACAGGCATAGGAAATGTCCACCTGTATGGTTTGACATATCATAATTACATTAGTCTGGTGATGGATTCACCCCAGTCTAACAAAAACGGCCCTAACTGCAGCGAAACCATCACCAGAGAAATATTTTTTTATTTAAACATAAGGACATAATTTGCATATCAATAGTAAATCTACAAATTGTTTGTCAAAAAAGGGAGCAATTAAATCATTTCCAAGAATGGTGTCCCCAAATTTATTCACATACTTAGTGCATAAATGGTGTAATTTTCCTACTAAGGAAAATGCAGATTGGGTTGTAAAACACAAAAAAAAAAAAAAGGGGGGAACCAGCAACTGGACCATGAGATATATCTACTTTTCAACAAGAGAATAAATATAGAAATAGAAAATAATAAAAAATATATATATATAAAACTGAAGTCTTACCCCATATAATCAGACAAGTTACTTGTATTATTTGTCGTTAATATCGTAAATTGGGTATATCAATTAACATTGGAATGAGGACAGATAATCTCTTCCTCCTTTGCTTATCAAACCAGCGAACCGCGGCAAGAGCCCCCATTTAGGGATCCCCCATTTCCATCCCCAGAAGGATCTGCAGAGGCACGAGAAATGTGTGTAAAATATATCTATCCACCTGGGCACACATTGTTCGCCCACACAGCGCTCCCGTCGCAGCCGCTACCATTTGTAAAATGTCTTTTGTATATTAAATAAAAATTTCAATGATTTTATATATGGTTTAAATATATTTAGTGCCGCCATAAAAGTCCCGGGGGTTGGTTGCCCTCCAGTCCCTTTTGTTTCTCATCCCTTTTCTTTGTATAATTTTCACTGGGACGTGGCACTCTTCAAGTATATAGATAAAATGTAACTAGACCATTAGCCTATATCTATACCTATCTTTTATCCACGTAAAAAAAATGGTGTGCCCCCCCAAAAACAAAATCCATACCAGATCCTTCTCCTAGCACACAGCTTGGCAGGTCAAGAAAGGGGGGGGGGGCGAGCCATACCAGGCCACATGCCCTCAACATGGGGAGGGTGGGTGCTTTGGGGGAGGGGAGCTCTGCCCCTCATCAGAAGGGGGTGGTGCCTTTGTATTGGATGATTTAACCGGGTGACCCTGCCTCTTGCCTATATAAGAACTGTCAAAGTGCAGGGCCGGCAGACGGCGGGAGACCTCCCAGGTGGCAAAGTGTTTTTTTTTCTCCATTTTTTGGGTCCGATGGGCGTTGTGATTGACGATGGATGTACATCGAGAGACACTTTTTTAATTTTTTTATTAAAGGACTTGTCAAAAACAGTTTCTTGTCTTTATTCCTTTTTGACACTTTTTTGGTGAATGGGTAGGGGTACAATCAGGGGCGGACTGACCATTTAGGCACTCGGGCACTGCCTGAGGGCCCCATGCCCCTAAGGGGCCCCATCAGGGTTGCCAGCCTCAATAAAACCAGGGAAAGTATGTAAAAAATCAGTGTTTTAAAAAAAATCAATCTATTGCCCGGGGGCCCCATAATCTCCTATTGCCCGGGGGCCCCATGAGTTGTCAGTCCGCCCCTGGGTAAAATATACTGTATACCCATTCAGATGGGGGGGGCAAGGATCTGGGGGTTAAAGGGGGTTTCCAGATTCCGATAAACTCTCTGCCCGTGGACCCCAACAACCACAGCCCAGGCTTGTTGGGAAGAGGCCCTTAAACCCATCAACATGGGGACAAGGAGGTGCTTTGGGGTGGGGGGCAGAGCCCTCCGTTCCAAAGCACCCACTCCCCATGTTGAGGGTATGTGGCCTGGTATGGTCCAGGAGGGACCTTCTCCTCCTCTTTTCTGACCTGCCAGGCTGCTTGCCCCGGATAAGGGTCTGGTATGGATTTTGGGGGGGACCCCACGTTGTTTTTTTGTTTTAAATTTTGCCGTGGTGTCCCCCTTAAAATCCATACCAGATTTGAAGGGCCTGGCATGAACTGGGGGGGGAGCCCATGCCGTTTTTTTTCTTTATTTTTTTAACCGCCACTTTTTTAATTTTTAATATTTGATGAATGTAAATCCCTTTTTTTAATTCTGTGCTTATGTTATAACTAATTTTTACCCCATGATATATAAACCTGGATGACTACCCAAAGAAAGTAGTAAAGGAATGCAGGAAAGAATTTAAAGCTGAACTCCGAGATTGTTAAAAAAATAAAAATAAACTCTTGCAGTGCCCCCACCCCACTGCAAGGGTTACATGTTTATTATCACTTGACCTCCAGAAGGTTTTACCCCCCCCCCCCGCCCCTTCATGACCAGACCATTTTTTTTTACGATACGGCACTGCATTATTATAACTGACAATTGCGCGGTCATGCGACGTGGTTGTACACAAATAAAATGTATGTCATTTTTTCCCACAAAGAGAGCTTTCTTTTGGCGGTATTTGATCACCTCTGCATTTTTTTCTTTTTTTTTTTTTTTGCGCTATAAACAAAAAAAGTTTCTCCTATAAGACATATCCAATAAAAAAAAAATAAAAAAAAAATAAAATGTATTCATAAATTTAGGCCAATATGTATTATGCTACATGTTTTTGGTAAAACAAAAAAATCCCAGTAAGCGTATATTAATTGGTTTGAGCAAAAGTTATAGCATCTACAAACTATGGGATGTATTCTGGAATTGTATTTATTTATTTATATATGTTATACTATTAACAGCGACAATCGGCGAATTATAGCAGAACTGCGATATTGCGTTGGCCAATCAGACACTTAGGTCCCTTTCACACTGAGTCGGTTCTAAACTGCCAGTAAAACACTGAGTGATTTTGAAGAGATTTTTAGGTGCTCTTGAAGAGCTTTCTATTAATTTCAATGGAGAAGGGCATTTTTTCACTGCCCTGCCAGCGCACTGCCCCAGTGTAAAAGTATTTATTGATTTTAATGGTAATAGATTTTCCTGAGCTTTTCAGGCTCTTTTTTTTAGCGTTAAAGCGTTAAAGTGCCTGAAAAGCGCCCCAGTGTTAAAGGGGTCTAGCTGACACTTTGGAACAAGGGACACTAAATGTAACATGGGATGCTCTTGCTCCGGGGCCCAGGAGCCATTTTTCTATTTATTTTTTTCATAGCTGGGGACAAGCTGTATTGTGGTGAGGGGGCAAGTGTAGCACCCTCTACCTTAGGTAGGTAATCGCTAGATGTAGATTTTGTGTAAGCTGCCAGTGCAGGTAAATTTAGGCAGGCCTATGCTGTGAGCTAGGCCTGTTTGTTTTGATCTGGAGGCAGGGGAGTGGTTTAGTATAGCAGCAGGTGACTGACATGTACTTCAGTTTTTGGGCACCTCCTCTGTTTCCAGGGAGAAGGTTCTGGAAAAGGGGTAGGGCAGAGAGCTGGGGTGACATGGGGTGTATGTGGGAGCCCGGACCAATCCCCAACTAGGATTAGCAGGGGGCAGGCCTCCTACATATACCCATGGTCAGCCTGCTGCGGACTGAGTTTTTCGACTGGGTGAACTGGATGATGGAGTGTTAGACTGTTGTGTGTGAGGGAACCCCCTTTCGGGGGGGGCGGGTTGGGAGCTGTGAGGCTGCCTCTCTTTACACGGTCATAGAGAGGTGTCCTGGAACAGGAGCTGGAAGAGACAGTTGGGAGCATGTCCGGATAAAGTCATTTCAGGAGGGATCCGGTGTCGGTGAGTGGAAAGCACAGTGGGAAGCTCTGGAAGAGACATGCCAGGAGTTGGATGTAGTGCCATTGGACTTGCTGGGATCAATTTACTGATTTACTCTTCTCAATCAAATCAGTTACTATCTCAAGGGGGTACTGCAGACGTGGCCTGCAAAGGGCTGTCAAGAAAAGACTCTAGGACCCAATGTGAAGGTTTGGACAGTGAAATGAAGCAAATGATCTCAAGTATTGTGCTGGAGGAGATGTGCAGAGAAAGGGACTGTCAGATCTAGACGCAACTACTTTATTCTGCTAAGAAGTATTCATTATCTGGGCATCTCATGTCCCTTTTCCCCTTCCAAGTTTAATCCCCTAATAAACACAACCAAAACAAGCAAGAGACTGTTGATTGTCTGGGAAAGTGTGCCAAAATGGATGTCTGACCAGCAGGGTGAAATGTGTGGATGTTGAAACACGCAGCGACCCCACGGGGCCGCCGCTGCATACCTATTATTCCTCAAAACTTTTTTCTGGAAAAAAAAAAAGACAGGGACTGCCTACGTTCTAATGTCCATGGTTATAGAATAGGATGTTCAACAAGCTCATCCCTACTGATCACCTTTGGGATTAATTGAACATCCACTGTTAGCCAGGTCTTCTCATCCAACATCAGTACCTGACCGTTTTCCCACAGACACCCTCCAAAATCTTCTGGAAAGTCTTCCCAGAAGAGCGGAGGATGATTTAGCCACAAAGGAGAGAGGAGAAGGCAAGGGGCAACTCTATATTAATGACCATGCATGTCCAATAAACTCTTATGCCGTGTACACACGAGTGTTTTTTCCGTCGGAATAAACTCTGAAGGTTTCTCAGACGGAATTCCGACGGAGTTCCGCTCAAGCTGCCTTGCATACACACGGTCACACCAAAGTCTGACCGTCAAGAACGCGGTGGCGTACAACACGTACGACGGGACTAGAAAAGGGACGTTCAATAGCCAGTAGCCAATAGCTTCCGTCTCGTACTTTCTTCAGAGCATGCGTCGTTTTTGGTCCATCGGAACAGCATACAGAGGAGCGTTTTTCCCAATAGGAATTAGTTCCGTCTGAAAAATTTAGAACTTGTTCTATTTCTAGGTCCGTCAGAATTTTCTATGTAAAAAGTCCGATGTGGCATACACACGATCGGAATATATGATGAAAAGCTCCTGTCGGAAATTCTGCTTGTGTGTACACGGCAATACCCATACCCCCAACATTTTGAGATGGGAATGAGGGACACCTACGAGCAAATGTATGTAGGCACAGGACACGCCCCCTACCACACCCCCTTAAAGGAGAATTCATAAAAAATAAAACAAAAAGGTTAATTAAATCCACAAGGGTTTTTTTTTTGTTTTTTTTTACCACTACTATTTCTTTATATTGGCTTTTAAAATTTACAAATGCAGCAATTTAGAATTTGGATGAAAGGTTTATCACTGGGAAACACGTTTTGAAAGATAAAAAGTGCATTTTATATAAAACTATATAGATCAGACCAAAATGAGGGACAAATAAGGAGGAAAGAGGGACAGAGGGACATTGCTCCGAATCAGGGACAGTCCCTCGAAATTTAGGGACAGTTGGGAGCTATGCCTACAGGTGTGATGGTCAGGGGTACACCGATTTGTTTTGTCATATAGTGTATAAGGGCTTAGCTAGGATGTAATATAACTTTTATCTGATCTTGCACTGTTGCTGCTGCCTATGTGAGATTATGAGATGACACATTCTTTTTCATTTGGCGGCGGTGGTGGAGAAGGAAGTATTGGTTTTTCCTCTTTTTTTATCTCGCCTAAGTATTTCAACACAAATGCCATCCGTTTTTTTTTTCAGCTGTTGCTTCTCTTTCGCTTCTCAAGGCAAACTTGACATCCTCTAGAATCTGAGAGAGGATTTTCAGGATCTGTTCATCCTTCTCTCTGAGTTTCTGATGGTCCTCCTCCGTATAATTCTCAGTGGCGTAGATTTTTTGTGGTGCAATTCCTATATCTTCGAAAAAGGAACGCATCTCTCTCTGTCCTCCTTTGGATTTCTGAGTCAGTAAAATGACCGGAGTGACTCCTGAAAATGCAAATAAATGGACAAAAGTAAGAAAAAGATAAAAAATATAAAAACACAAAAATCTAGGATATGGGATATGGAGCTTTTTCTGCAACTGTAATAAGGTAGGGACTTAATACCATTAAAAGGGGTGGGATTTACTAAAGGCAGGGTGTACACTTTGCAAATGTAGTCACACTTTTCAAGTGCAGTTTCTCCAGAGCTTAGTAAATGGGGTAAAGCGTCACTTTGCAAAGAACACCCAATCACGCGCAAGGAAAAAAGAAAATGTATTTTTGCTTGCACATGATTGGATGATGAAAGTCAGCAGAGCTTCTACTCATTTACTAAACTCTGGAGCAACTGCACTTGCAGAGTGCGACTGTGCACAGTCTATTTTCCTTTATTAAATCAACCCCAAAGTGTGTATATAGCCATATCTTTTTTTTTTTCTCCAATTTTGAATAGAATAAGCTCAATGCACCTGTTAGACAGCAAAAATAAATCACTTAACTTACTGTTAACCCCCCTCAAAAAATAAAAATAAAATAATATTATATATATATATATATATATATATATATATATATATATATATATATATATATATATATATATATTGTTCTGAGCCATCCACTTTAAAGGAGCGTGATCAGTCACCAGGTCAAAGTGCCTACCTAGCAGATAGTACCGAAGGGAATCTAGAGCCCACTTCACTGCTAAACATTCCTTCTCAATCGTGGCGTAATTTACCTCATGGGACTTCAACTTCCTGCTGAGGTAAATGACTGGGTGCTCTTCCCCGTTCCAGACCTGGGATAACACTGCTCCTAACCCAACGTCTGATGCATCAGTTTGTACAACAAAGTCCTTAGAGAAGTCTGGTGAGTACAACACGGGCTGGCTTCATAAGGCTGTTTTTAAGGACTGAAATGCTTCTTCAGCCTCTGGGGACCATTTAATCATAACAGACTCTTTCCCTTTTGTCAGGTTGGTGAGGGGCACAGCCTGAGAAGCAAAATGGGGAATGAATCGTCGATAATAGCCAGCGATTCCCAGAAAGGCTCGTACCTGTTTCTTGCTGTTGGGACGTGGCCAACTCTGTATGGCCTCGACTTTATTGACTTGGGGTTTTATCACCCCCTCCCAATAGTGTACCCAAGATATTTGGCCTCCTCCTGTCCAATGGTACACTTCTTTGGATTGGCCGTAAACCCAGCTTCCCGGATAGAGTCTAGGACTGCTTGTACTTTTGGCAAATGTGAGACCCAGTCTGTGCTATGGATAATCACATCATCCAGGTAAGCTACAGCATATTTCTGATGGGGCCTCAGAATCGTATCCATTTTCCGCTGGAATGTTGCCGGTGCATTCTGTAACCCAAACGGCATTCTCTTATATTGGAATGCCCCATCTGGGGTTACAAACACAGTTTTCTCCTTGGCCTACTCGGCCAGGGGAATTTGCCAATACCCTTTGGTGAGATCAAGAGTTGTCATATATTGGGCTGTTCCCAGCCGGACAATCAACTCATCTATACGCGGCATGGGGTAGGTGTCAAATTTTGTAACTTTATTTAATTGTCGAAAATCGTTACCAAACCGCCAGCTCCCATCAGGTTTGGGCACTAGTACGATAGGACTGGACCAGTCACTCTGGGACTCCTCTATCACACCCAATTCCAACATCCTTTGAACCTCCCTACGTATTGCCTCCCGCCGGGCCTCTGTTATTCTATAAGGTTTTAGTTTTACCCTTTCTCCTGGCGGGGTGATAATGTCATGCTCTACGCCAGATGTTTGTCCCGGCAGCTCAGAGAAAATCTCTTTGTTACGAAGTACAAACTCTTTAACCTCCTGTTGTTGGGGTTTCGATAAGGTGTCTGCTATTCCAACCTCAGGAACTAAGCAATCAGGCTGTACTTGTGACAAAGTCTCTGCGACTAGGGATTCCCTATCCCTCCAGGCTTTCAGCAGATTGACGTGATAGATCTGCTCCGGCTTTCGCCTTCCTGGCTGTCTAACCCTGTAGTTCACCTCACTAATTTTTTCAATTACTTCATATGGACCTTGCCATTTGGCCAGAAATTTGCTTTCAACCGTAGGGACTAGCACCAAGACCATATCCCCCGGGGAAAAAGTACGGGTTTTGGCCCCACGGTTGTACACTCTCTGCTGTGCTAACTGCGCTTGGGTTAAATGTTCCTTTACAATTGGCATTACCTGTGCAATTCTATCTTGCATCAGGGCGACATGCTCAATCACGCTCCTGTGAGGAGAACTCTCATTTTCCCAAGTTTCCTTGGCGATATCCAGCAGCCCTCTTGGGTGTCTCCCATAGAGCAACTCGAAGGGTGAGAAACCCGTAGAGGATTGGGGTACCTCCCTAATGGCAAACATTAGATAGGGTATTAGACAGTCCCAATTCTTTCCATCTCTATCCACCACCTTCTTTAACATTTGTTTAAGGGTTTTGTTGAATCTTTCAACCAACCCATCTGTTTGGGGGTGATACACAGATGTACGCAATTGCGTCACTTTGTACAACTTGCATAATTCTTTCATAACCCGGGACATAAAGGGTGTACCTTGGTCCGTAAGCAGTTCCTTACAAATACCCACGTGGCTAAAAACAAGAGATAGCTCTTTGGCTATGGTTTTGGCCGAGGTATTTCGGAGAGGAATTGCTTCCGGATAACGGGTGGCATAGTCCAATATAACCAAAATGTACTGATGCCCCCTGGCGGACTTCATTATCGGACCTACCAAATCCATTGCGATCCTTTCAAAGGGGACCTCAATGATAGGAAGAGGTACCAGCGGGTTACGGAAATGTGGCATAGGTGCTGACTTCTGACACACAGGGCAGGAGGACCAATAATTTTCTATTTCCTTCATGACCCCAGGCCAATAGAATCTCTGCAATACCCTCTCTCTGGTTTTCTCTGTCCCCAGATGACCTCCCAGAATGTGCCCATGAGCCAATTCTAACACCAACTTCCTGTAAGGTTTGGGCACTACAAGTTGCTCAATGGTTTCTTCTGCCCTTTGAGCCACTCGATACAGCAGGTCCCTTTCCATAGTGAAGTAAGGATAAGGGCAAGTCTTATCTGGGTTCACTAACTCGCCATCTATTTTCACCACATTTTCCCGTGCCTTTATTAGGGTGGGGTCTTTTAACTGTTCTGTGGCAAAATGTTCCCTGTGAACCTCAAGATCCGAAAACTCCACAGACGGCATGTTTTCATCTGAGGATGTTGGCTCCTCCCCAGTTTCTCGAGTTTCCCCGCCAATACCGACAAGGGAAATTCAGGAGAGTCCTCACCACTCCCAGAGGAATTCTGGTCATCTTCCTGGTTTATAGGGGCACCAGTGGGGGGCTCAGGACAATCCCAGAGTTCCCAGAATTTTGGAAAATCCCTTCCCACAATAGCATCATGTGGTAAGTGAGACACTAACCCCACCTGATGAGAGAGGATACCTTTGGGGGTCTCAAAAAAATACTGAAGTTACAGGATACTCTCGGGTGTCCCCATGCACACAAATAACAGCCACCCTGTTCTTCCCAGAGACCTCTGTAGTAACTAATTCAGCTTTTATCAATGTTACCAGGCTACCTGAATCCAGCAACACATCAACATTTCTACCATTAATACACATTTTACATAAATGTTTCTCAGATCCCCGAATGGCAGTGCATGCAACTGTCGCAAACAGCGACTGACGTCTCTCCCTTATAAAGTCACATTGCATAGGCTCATCCACAACGGGGCAATTGGCTGCAATATGTCCCTCTTGCCGGCAGCGGTAGCAAATAATCTTTTTCGCTGTCTCTTGCAGCCTGGGCTTCCTGGGCTGCTCCCGCCAGACCTTAGGTAGAACTCCCACCCTCTCACTCTCTCCACCCTCACCCCTTGGAGTCATCTTACCCGCCACTGGGGATGATCTGGTCTTAGGGTGGAAAGTCCGTGAGTCCCTGGAAGAGGTGGTCAGGTTCTCTGTAGCCAAGTACCTCTCAACCAGATCCACAAGTTTATCTGCATTTTCTGGGTCTCCATGGCTTACCCATTTTTGGATGGCAGTAGGAAGAGCTCTCAGGAAACGATCCATAACAACACGTTCCACAATGTTTGGTGCGGTCAAAGTCTCTGGATGCAGCCACTTCCTGCTCAGGTGAATGAGATCATACATTTGAGACCTGGGGGGTTTTCCAACCTGAAAAGTCCAATTATGCACACGCTGAGCCCGGACGGCCAGGGTGACACCCAGCCGTGCCAATATTTCTGTTTTTAGCACCACATAGTCTTTTGCTTGGTCAGGCTCTAGGTCATAATAAGCTTTCTGCGATTCCCCAGTTAACAGAGGGGCCACCAGTCCAGCCCATTGCTCCTTAGGCCACTTTTCCCTTTCAGCAGTCCTTTCAAATGTGGTCAAAAACACCTCCGGATCATCCTCTCCAGTCATTTTTGTCAATAAACGGCTCACACCAAAGGATGTGGTATTATTGTAACCACTTGCTTCATTGGTCTGCGGACGTTGCTGTATTAATGTCTCTATTTTCTGTTGAAAACTCTGCTCTTGCTTCTGCAACAGGTCTATAAAGCGGGCTTCAGATTGCTGCTGTGCTTGTTGCTGAGCTTCCAGACTCTGCAAGTGAGCTTTCTGCTGGGCTGCAAGGCTCTTTTGTAAAGCCGCATTTGTTTGCTGCTGATTTGCATTTGCTAGAGCCAGCTGTCTCAGTATCTCCTCCATGCTGGCCTTTAAAAAAATTGAAAAAAAACTGCCAAAATTCTCCACCAACTGTGAGGGGTTAGCTCGGCAGCGGGTGTGTGTGACCCCCTGGATGGGTTCACAACACAAAATCAGGCACAGCAGACAGCGTTGTAGGTGCAAAAAACAAAAGATGTGGTTTATTTATGCTACATGCAGTGATACATATAACAGCCAAACAAAAATAAAACATGAAAATAAATCCTGGTCAGCTTGACCTCTAACTACACACTTAGATTCCCTGTCTAACAACTGAGTGCAGCCTTGTGCTGCACCAGTCCCCGTCTCTGTTGTAGAGGTTTGCCACACAGGCATTAACTCACCGCACAGAACAGGTGTCACACTCCCCAGTCTATACAACACAAAACTGGTTCCAGGATGGAGCATCTCCCTAAGCATGCTGGGGTTTTTTGTAGAGGTCTTATTGAGCCCACTTACTTCAGCTGGGCTCATTAACTCTTCCCCTCTAATTGTACAAGTCTGCATAAAGCCTGAATCTAGGGCACACATATTTCCCATCCTGGATACAACCAGGTGACTTTAGCTGCATGCTGCCACAATATATATGTATATATATCCCACATACATAGAAAAATAAATTTGTTACATCAGCATCAGGTGCTTGATAGCTGCTGCTGATCCAAGACTGTTTCATTTTTTATGAATGTGAGCCTATCAAAGGAGTCTGTGGACAGGCGCACTCTATGATACATTACAAACCATCCAGCAGCACTGAATGTGCTTTCAGAAAGAACGCTGGATGCAGTACAGGCCAGTAGCTTAATTGCATATTGAGCAAGTTCTGGCCAGTGGTCCATCCTCAAGACCCAATAATCCAGTGGATGGTCTGTTGGAAAGGTCTCCAAGTCTGCTCTTGCTCCAAGATATTCCTGCACCATGTAATGCAGACCCTAGCAATGGTTGCTTGAACCGATCAGACCTTGGTGGTGAGGACTGAAAAATTGTCTAAAGGCATCGGTCAGCCGGCCACCTTCTCCTTCTCCACCTCTCTTTCTCTGACTGAATGAAGCCTCAGCAACACGTTGTCCAACACCAGGAAATTGTAACCTCCCAGGGTTTGGAAACACATTGCACAAACCTTTCTTCATGGCCTCCTGAAGATGTTTCATCCTCTGCTCCCTCTTCGAAGGCAGGATGAGTTCTGCAACCTTACCTTTATAACGTGGATCAAGAAGGGTTTCCAGCTAGAGATGATCCCTTTCCTTGATACCATGTATCCTAGGGTCTTTTCGCAGGCTTTGCAGAATCAGGGATGCCATGCAGTGTAAGTTTGCAGACGCATTTGATTGCGAGTCTTCTGGGTCGTTGAGGATGACATTGTCAGGAACTACCTCCTCCCAACCATGTACGACTCCTTGGGTTTCTGGGGACTGAAAACCATCACTTGAAGACTGCTGCTGAGTGTTATCCTCTACATCCATGCTGACACAATCCTACTCCTCCGCTTCTTCCTGTGTGTTTGGTGGGCCCACAGGAATGCTATCTGGATAAAAGGGGCCTTGAGTGGTAAGGAAGTCCTCCTCTTCCTCCCGCTGTTCTGCCTCAAGTGCCCTGTCCATTATTCCACAAAGCGTGTGCTCCAACAGAAAGACAAGAGGGACAGTATCACTGATGCATGCATTGTCGCTGCTCACCATCCTTGTGGCCTCCTCAAATGGTGACAGGACAGCGCATGCATCCTTGATCAATAGTAGGGATGAGCCGAACACCCCCCGGTTCGGTTCGCACCAGAACTTTCGAACGGACCCCACGTTCATTACGAGCGTTAGAACCCCATTGAAGTCAATGGGACTCGAACGTTCGAAATAGAAAGTGCTAATTTTAAGGGCTAATATGCAAGATACTGTCCTAAAAAGGGTTTGGGGACCTGACTCCTGCCTCAGGGGACATGGGTCAATGCAAAAAAAAGTTTTAAAAACGGCCGTTTTGGCGAGAGCACTGATTTTAATGACGATTAAAGTGAAAAAAAAAAGTGAAATATTCCTTTAAATATGGTGCCTGGTGGGTGTCTGTAGTATGCCTGTGAAGTGCCACCTGTTTCCCGTGTTTAGAACAGTCCCTGCACAAAATGACATTAAACGGAAATAACACCATTTAAAACTGCTTGCGGTTTTAATGTTATATCTGGTTCCTGCAATATGGTTGAAAATCATTGAGAAAAATGGCATGGGTAGCCTTCCCTGCCCATTACCAACCTATTTGGGTCTTGTACGCATATTAAGGGGAACCCTGTACCCATATTAAAAAAAGGAAATGCGTGTGGCCCCCAGGCCCTATATACTCAGAACAGCAGTATACAGGCGGTGCAAACAAGACAGGGATTGTGTAGGTTTGTTGTGTTAAGTTGAATCTGTTTGTAATTTTCAACTGGTACATTTTTAAAGTGTAGCTCCAGTCAAAAAAAATATTTTTAAGCTTTTTGGAAAACATAGGGAAGGGTTATCACCCCTGTATAATTTGTTTTGTCGTCCATCTTTTTTCATCTCACTTGCTGCTGTCTCCTTGCGTTTGCAAGTAGGAGATGTTTGTAAGTTGGATGTTTGAAAGTAGGGGCCTGCCCTATATTATAGCGGTATGTACTGGGTACAGAGCACGTAGACAGCACGCACTATCTCCTAACACTACTGACTGCAAGCTCTATTATTAACCACTTGACCACTGGGCACTTAAACACCCTTAATAACCAGACCAATTTTCAGCTTTTGATGCTCTCACATTTTGAATGACAATTACTCAGTCATGCAACACTGGACCTATATGAAATGATTGTCTTTTTTTTCACACAAATAGAGCTTTCTTTTGGTGGTATTTAATCACCTCTCAGTTTTTTATTTTTTGTGCTATAAAAGAAAAAAGACCGAAAATTCTGCGAAAAAATGAATTTTTCTTCGTTTCTGTTATAAAATTTAGCAGATTAGTAATTTTTTCTTCATAAATTTTGGCCAAAATTTATACTACTACATATCTTTGGTAAAAATAAGTACAAATTGGTGGATATTATTTGATCTTTGTGAAAGTTATAGAGTCCACAAGCTATGGTGCCAATATCTGAAAATTGATCACACCTGAAGTACTGACGGCCTATTTCAATTCTTGAGACCCTAACATGCCAGAAAAGTACAAATACCCCCCAAATTACCCCTTTTTGGAAAGAAGACATTCCAATGTATTTAGTAAGAGGCATGATGAGTTTTTTGAAGTTGTCATTTTTTCCCACAATTCTTTGCAAAATCAAGATTTTTTTTCCTTTTTTTTTTTTCCACAAAATTGTTATATTATCAGGTTATTTCACACACACAGCATATGCATACCACAAATTACACCCCAAAACACATTCTGCTATTACTCCCGAGTACGGCGATACCACATGTATGAGACTTTTACACAGCGTGGCCACATACAGAGGCCCAACATGCAGGGAGCGCCATCAGGCATTCTGGAGCACCCAGGCCAATTCTGACATTTCTCTCCTACATGTAAAAATCATCATTTATTTGCTAGAAAATTACAGAGAACCCCAAAACATTATATATTTTTTTTTAGCAAAGACCCTGGAGAATACAATGGTGGTCATTGCAAATTTTTATCTCACACGGTATTTGCGCAGCAATTTTTCAAACGCGTTTTTTTGGGGGAAAAAACAGTTTCCTGAAAGGCTCCATGGCAGCATTTGTGTGGGTAGCCCCGCCTCCACGATTACCCAATAGGACCCAACTCCCATAAATCTTTGCTCCCGGCTACTATCAGTGTTCCTTTTTTGTCCTCCCCAGTAGGACCAGATGGTTTCTTTCCTGGAAACAAAACTTCACGACGATCGATTGGCTGATTGACTGAGAATTTTTCCTCCGATAGGCCCTGACTGTTAAGCAGGGTATGGAGAGTATTTGCAGAGTAGCGCTGAAGAAAGGATTTCCTACCTGAGTGCGCACGGTCTGTGTCCCGTTGCTATGGGTGACCATTATCTGCTTGGAGGTGCGGCGTGTGTGTCCCAGTCCGTTCGGCCAGGTGATCGTTGGTGGAGTGGTGAGCCTTTTGTCTATCCATGGCAGCATTGTATTTGTGTGTATTTTCTCCTTTTGTTTGTCTTGCGGTCTCCTCTATGCTGTTTGCGGTCGCTTCTGCGTTCCAGCAAACCTCTCTCCTACTTCCGGATTATGCAGGCGTTCTGCGCATGTGCGAACCCAGTGTGAGACCGAGGCTTGGTTCCCGTGCATGCGCGCGAGCGCCTCGCGTCTGACGTCGGCAATGACGTCACGGGCGCCAAATTTAAAAGCCTTTGGAAGCTGTCAGAACCCTGGGAATGTTTGCAGTGGTCGCAGCGACTTCCCGGGGCTGTCAGTGCGGCGGTTTAAGGTAAGAGCATGTCCCTTAGGCTAGGGAAATGCTTACTTAAAAAAAAAAAAAAAAATGTATTTTATTTTTTTCTCTTTGGTTGCAGTATTTCTTAAACTGTTGGTTTATTTTGGAATATGGACGCCTTACTGCCTCCTAGTGACCAGCCCGCTCATGTTAGGTAGGTTGCTAGTATTCATGTTTTTTTCTATATAATGGAGAGAGTTTTTGGCATAGGTAGGATTGACTGTGTATCTTTTTCTCTCTCTGTCTGTTTTATCTTTACAGCCCTTCTGGGTCTGATCCACAGCCTAATACCTCTAGACGCAGTGGATCATCAAGATCACACCGCCATAAATCCTCCTCAAGGTCTAGCCAGCATAGGTCAAGGTCTGAACAGCGTGACAAGAATTATTCTCACCCCCCTGCTGCTCACTCCAGCAGGCATACGGAAAAATCATGCTGGGGGTGCAGGATGCCTGTTCCATCAGACAAATCCTTATGCGATCACTGCTTCTCCAAAGCTGCAGATGAAAGGGATGGTGCAGACCAGCGTTTGGAGTCATTAGTAAGACGGGTTGTGAAGGAGTCCTTGCAGGAGAGGGACGCTCTACAGCTGTGTGAATCCCCGTCAGAATTATTGGCTCCTCCAACCGGAGAGAACCTATTGCAGGAGACATGGGAATCCTCTCAACCAAGTCGCCTATCTGCTCCCATCTCAGACAGTGAATCTGACTGTGAGGATCCTGGTTTAGGATTTGACTATGGACTGGTGCCTTCATTGGTCAAAACAGTGAGAGAGGCTCTGAAGTGGGAAGACCCTGTTACTTCCCCACCAAAGCAGAGAAAATTCTTTAAACAGCTCAATAAGGAGCGACAATATTTTCCTTTCCTTTTAGAGTTGGGTGACATTATCACCGAGGAATGGAGCAAGATGGATAAAAAGGGTTCCATGCAGTCAAAAATCCTGAAGTTATACCCTTTTAAAGAAGAAGATGTGAAGCACCTGGAGTCAGCACCACTGGTGGATGCAGCGCTCATGCGTTTGGTGAAATATGAAACCCTACCTTTAGAGGATACGGTATCTTTTAAAGATCCTTTGGAAAGGCGGATCGATTCAGACCTTAAAAGGATATACCTGACTTCTGGAATGGCTTGCAAACCAGTGCTTGCAATGGCAGCGGTATCTAAGGCCATAGAATCCTGGGCTGATTCCGTAGAAGAATTCCTGAGGGGTATTTCTATTGAAACAGCCAAAGACTCCCCTATTCAAGAAATCAGGATGGCGTCCGCCTTTTTGGGGGAGGCATCTATTGATGTTATTCGCCTGATATCTCGGGATATGTTAGCAGCGGTCTCAGCACGCCGACGTCCATGGCTGGCGGATCCAGCATCCAAACAGGCCTGGTGCCATATTCCTTTTGAGGGGTCATCTTTGTTTGGTAACAAGCTGGATACTGCCATATCCTGGGCTACAGGTGGGAAATCTGGGTTTCTTCCCCAGGACAGACGTCTTCAAAATCAAAAGCGTCCATTTCCTAGAAGACAAGGCCCTGATCGTGCCAGGGAGGCGCGGAGCTATAGACCTGGTCGAGAATTCTCAAGGTCATGGAGATCCAGGCAGTCTTCTTTCAAAAATACCTCAAAAGGGGGTTCGTCCGGCAAGCAGGATTCTGCGAAATCCTTTTGAAATTGGGCCTGCTCAAACTTGTCAGGTGGGGGCTCGTCTTCTCCACTTCAGGCATGTTTGGGCGGCCTCAATTCGGGATTTTTGGACAGTAAAAACAGTTTCCTCAGGTCACAAGTGGGGTTTTATCAGCACCCCAAGGCTAAGATTTATTCCCACAAATCTTCCAGAATCAAAAGAGAAGAAACAAGTCCTATTGACCTACGTGAACTCTTTACTGGATCAAGGCACAGCGGTTCCCGTTCCAGAAGAAGAACGTGGAGAGGGCATGTATTCCCCTCTGGTTCAAAAGAAAAACGGCACATGGAGGCCGGTAATAGATTTGACCCATCTCAATTCCTTCATTCGCAAAGAGAAGTTCAAGATGGAATCTCTGCTTACCATCCAGCAGTCAGTGTATCTGGGGGACTGGATGATATCAGTCGACTTGAAGGACACTTATTTCCATGTCCCCGTGGCAAAGGAGTTTCAACAGTACCTCCGCTTTGCGGTGGGCAATCAACATCTTCAATTTACATGTCTTCCCTTTGGGTTAACAACGTCCCCACGGGTCTTCTCCAAAGTTTTGGCAGTTGTGGCCTTTCTCAGAGTCAAAGGTGTTCGTCTCCTCCACTATTTCGACGACCTTCTTCTGCTATCCCAGAACAGAGAGCAGCTCTTGGAGCACAAAGACCTAGTCATCTCCACTCTACAGGAGTTCAGGTGGCTTCTGAACTTAGAGAAGAGTCACCTAGATCCAACTCAGTCTCTTGTTTTCCTAGGGGCGCAGTTCTACACAGTGGAAGGTACTATCGCCCTTCCAGAAGAGAAGGTTGGAGTCATACGAGACAGGATTCATGCAGCCCTTGCATCATCCCATCTCTCGGCTCTCCAATGTCTGAAGGTGATTGGCACAATGTCAGCCACCATTCCCAAAGTGGGCCCAGTGGCACACTCGTCCCTTTCAGAAGGGGTTTCTACAACAGTGGGACTTATCCAGCCAGACACAGCGCATATTCCTCACTCCAGCCATGAGGACATCTCTTCTTTGGTGGCTGCAGGGGAAGAACCTGCGCAACCACCATTCGATCATTCCCATCTCATGGGTCACGGTAACTTCAGATGCCAGCAACCGAGGATGGGGTGCTCACTGCCTTTCGGATGTCGCTCAGGGCAGGTGGACATTTCCATCACAAAGAGTCGTCTCCAATGTTCTGGAGCTAAGAGCAGCCTTCCAGGCGCTTCGGTCATTCCACCATCTGACAGCGAATGCCTCGGTCATGCTAAGGTTGGACAACACAACCGCGGTGGCTTACATAAAGAAGCAAGGGGGAACTCGCAGCTGGTCTCTGTTACAGGAGATGGAGCCGATAATGAATTGGGCTCAGAAGAATTTGTCCAACCTTTCTGCAGTCTACATCCCAGGGGTGCAGAATGTTCAGGCGGATTTCCTATTGCGTGTCGAGTTGGACAACAACGAATGGTCCCTACACGGGGAAGTATTCGATTGGCTCCTGACCTTAGGATTGTCCCTGGAAGTCGACTTGTTCGCTTCCCCGTGCAATCGGAAGCTTCCGAAATATTACTCAAGGTTCAGGGATCCTCAGGCATATGGGATAGATGCCCTCACAGAACATTGGAAGTTTCAGACAGCTTATGCCTTCCCTCCAGTTACGGTGATCCTGCAGTTCCTTCGGAGGCTCAGGACAGAGAAGGTGGAGATTCTCACAGTGATTCCATTCTGGCCCAACAGACCTTGGTTCCCTCTACTGCTGCTCCTCAGTTATCAAGAGCCAGTTCCCCTGCCTCTCAGGCCGGATTTGCTATCTCAAGGCACAAGGTTACATCCATGCCCATCATGTCTGCACCTCAAGATATGGTTTTTGAGAGGGAAAGGCTAGAAGCTCTTGGTTGTCCGGAAGAAGTCATTCCAACCCTTCGCAATTCCAGACGCGGGAGTACTAATAGGGTATATGAGCGCATATGGTCCAAGTTTTCAGCCCATATGTCCTCCAGAGAAAATTCTTGCAGTTCTCCAACAGTACAAGACATACTAAGCTTTCTCCAAACAGGCCTTGATTTACCTTTAGCTATCAGTTCATTGAGAGTCCAAGTGTCGGCTATTTCAGCCTTTACGGGTATTTCTGGGGCAAACCATGCACTGGTACGACAATTTTTCAAGGGAGCTATCAGGCTCAGACCCCAAAGAAAACCAAGATTTCCTAAATGGGACCTCCCTTTAGTGCTGGATTTTCTTTCAAACCTTGGAAAGGATTCTACAGAGCCTCTGTCCATAAGGGATCTCACTCTCAAGACCATCTTCTTGGTAGCTATAACCTCAGCCAAGAGAGTTTCTGAGATTAGGAATCTAGGTTCGGAGGAACCTTTTCTGACTTTCTTTCCAGACAGGGCAGTATTGATTCCTATGTTGGGATCGAATCCCAAAGTAACCTCGGTCTTCCATGAGAATCAGGAAATTGTGCTTCCCACTTTCAAAAACTCAGAGAGTCAGGATGTTCATCCTCTGGACGTAGGACACGTGCTTAAACAATATTTGGAAGTCACAGCTCCTTTTAGACAAACAAAATTTCTTTTTGTTCTCCCTCATGGCAAGAATAAAGGATTGCGAGCTTCGGCTAGATCTATCTCTACCTGGATCGTTCAGATCATTCAGAGGGCATACAGAGCAAAGGGCTTGGCTCCTCCTGAGGCATTAACGGCTCATTCAACACGGAGTATTTCAACGTCATGGGCAGCTTCTCGTCATGTGGCGCCTGAAGTTATTTGCAGAGCAGCCTCTTGGTCTTCCATTAATACCTTTGTTTCTCATTACTGTGTAGAGCCAGCGGCTCTGTCTTCTGTTAATTTTGGTTTGCAAGTTTTGTCGGTTGACAATGCTAAATAAACTTTTGTTCTTTGCTCGACATTTTGCCCACCCAGGTGTGTTTGGCGAGTTATTTCCCACACGTATGCTGCCATGGAGCCTTTCAGGAAAACGGAAAATTTATATCAAATACTTACCGTAATTTTCCTTTCCTGATAGGCTCCATGGCAGCAGGAGTTCCCTCCCAAATGTCTGGAGTTGGCTAGTTACGGAACACTGAGGCCGCGTACACACGCGCGGACTGTTCGCCCAACTTTGTCTGTCAAACAGTTTCGGCAAACAGTCCGCTCAAAATCAGCATGGACGGACATGGCCACACACGACGAACGAACAGTTTGCTGAAACCGTGCGCGATGACGTGAACGGCACGTACGACGGGACGAAAAATACGACGTCCTATACACTGCATTATAACTTTCGGCGTGTTAAGCCCTTCTGAGCATGCGCGGAACTTAGTTTGTCGAACAAGCCTACACACGGGCGGACTGTTCGCTCAAACAAGGTTTCAGCGGACAGTTTTACGGAATTTCCGAAAAACCTTGTTTGTCAAACTGTCCGCTGAAACTGTCCGCTGAAAGCCCACACACGAGCGGACTGTCCGCCCAAACACTGTTCAGCGGACAAAGTTGGGCGAACAGTCCGCCCGTGTGTACGCGGCCTGATAGTAGCCGGGAGCAAAGATTTATGGGAGTTGGGTCCTATTGGGTAATCGTGGAGGCGGGGCTACCCACACGTATGCTGCCATGGAGCCTATCAGGAAAGGAAAATTACGGTAAGTATTTGATATAAGTTTTCAGTTTTTGTGCTTAAAAAACAAACACAAAAAACAGTAAAGTTAGCCCAGTTTTTGCATAAAGTGAAAGATGAAGTTATAATAGTAAATAGATATCAAACATGTCACTCTTCAAAATTGCACATGCCCGTGGAATGGCGCCAAATGTCGCTACTTAAAAAATCCCCATAGGCGACGCTTTAATTTTTTTTTTTACTGGTTATATGTTTTGAGTTGCAGAGGAGGTCTAGGACTAGAATTATTTCTCTCACTCTAACGTTCTCGGCGATACCTCACATGTGTGGTTTGAACACCGGTTTCATATGTGGGCGGGGCTTACGCATGCGTTCGCTTCTGCATGCGAGCACATGGGGACATGGGCGCTTTAAATTATTTTTTTTTTTTTATTGTTCATTTTACTTTATTTATTTTAGTTTGACATTTTTTTCCCCAAAAATATATTTTTGATCACTTTTATTCCTATTACAAGGAATGTAAACATCCCTTGTAATAGGAATATGGGGTGACAGGTCCTCTTTACAGTGAAATCTGGGGGTCAATATGACCCCACATCTCACCTCTAGGCTGGGAAGCCTGAAATAAAAAATAAAAAAAAGATTCTGGCTTTGATCGTACTGGCGAGTTGGTAGAAGCACCGGAGGGCGGTGAGGGGTGGGGGGCGTCTATGGCTGGGTATTTCAGGGTATCACCGAGTATGGCTGGGTATCTCCGAGTATGGCTGGGTATGGCAATTTATGGCAGGGTATTGCAGAGTATTGGCGGGGTATTGGCGGGGTACTGCAGAGTAATGGCAGGGTACTGCAGAGTATTGGGGAGTACTGCAGAGTAATGGCAGGGTACTGCACTGCAGAGTAATGGCGGGGTACTGCAGAGTAATGGCGGGTACTGCAGAGTATTGGGGAGTACTGCAGAGTAATGGCAGGGTACTGCAGAGTAATGGGGGGTACTGCAGAGTAATGGCAGGGTACTGCAGAGTAATGGGGGGTACTGCAGAGTAATGGCAGGGTACTGCAGAGTATGCACTGGTATTGCAGAGTATTGGCAGGGAATTGAGGGGTTAAATTCGGTGAGCAGCGATGTGGGCCCTGCAGATGCAGCCCACATCGCTGCTGACACCGATCTCTTTCCCCTCCGCTGTACCGATCGGTACAGAGAGGGGAGGGAGGAACCGGCGTCATAACATTGTTTGTTTACAAGTGATCACTCCGTCATTTGACGGAGCGATCACGTGGTAAACGGCCGCGACGAGCGGCCGTTTACCGTGATCCGTGATGCGCCGGGTCCTGTGGACCCGGCGGTCATGGATGCTCTCGAGTGTGCGCCCCAGGGGGCACGCGAGAGCAGAATTCTGGGAGGCCGTTAATTAACGGCCTCTCAGAGTTAAACAACCGCCCTGAAGCCGTTAATCGGCAATGGGCGGTTGTTAAGTGGTTAAAGATAGATCACTAGCTATATAGGTGAGGTGAATATAGTGGTGTATACTGCGGTCAGGGCACAGACAATAACCACTACACAACAGCAAGATAGGAAATCAGCCAAAAACGATCGGTGTGTACTGTGTGGAAGGTACACAGAACACCCACTGCTTCAGATGCCAACACACTACACAAGGCCACCTCAAAGTCGACCTTATATAGTTTGGGGCGTGCACTACACAGCCTGAGCTATGATTGGCCACAGGCAGGATGCCTGTGGCCAATCATGGCTCTCCTCGCTGCTGACGCTGCGATTGGCCAAGCATGCGGGGTCACAGTGCATGCTTGGCCAATCATGAGCCAGCAATGCACTGCGCCATCGCAGTGCATTGTGGGCCGTGCGCGCCACACGAATTTTGACGCGAACGGACCAAGAGTTCGGATTTCACCGAACGGACGAACAGCCAATGTTCGAGTCGAACGTACGTTCGACTCGAACACGAAGCTCATCCCTAATCAATAGCCACTGGCGTGGTGAAAAAAAGCCAAGCTCCCTTGACCCTGTCCTGGTGCCATATTCACACAGGTACTCATTGATGGCCCTCTGCTGCAAGTGCAGCTGCTGCAGCATTGTCAACGTTGAGTTCCACCTGGTGGGCATGTCACAAATGAGGCAGTTGGTGGGCAGGTTGCATTCCCTTTGAATGTCATCCAGCCGAACACTGGCGGAAATGACCACAGACTTTTCTGGCCTGCCTCAGGAGATCCTGTAGGCCTGGGTACCTGCTCAAGAACCGTTGCACCACCAAATTCAGGACATGCCAAAAATGATACATGGGTCAAGTGTCCCTGTCAGAGGGAGGAGAGAAGGTTGGTGCCATTGTTGCATACAACCATTCCTGGCTGAAGCTGGCATGGCGTCAACCACCTCTGAGCCTGCCCCTGCAGAGCTGACAGAATCTCTGCCTCAGTGTGGCTCCTGTCCCCTAAGTAGACCAACTCAAGGACTGCATGGCATCTTTTTGCCTAAGTGCTTGTGTAGGCCCTTGACTGCTTAAGGAGCACTGCTGGTTCAAAGGAGAAATCTGAAGAAGAGGCCATAGAGGAAGAAGAAGAGGAGGGGGCGGAGGAGAGAGCTGTGGCAGAATGACTGCTAGCATTTTGGAGGCGTGGTGGTGGAAAAAGCTCCAACAATACTGAACCCTGTCCTGCATCCTTCCCAGCTGCCAGCAGAGTTACCCAGTGCACCATGAAGGAAAGGTAACGTCCCTGCCCATGCCTGCTAGACCGTGTAGCGATAATATGCACCTTACTGCTGACCGACCAGTCCAACGAGTCAAAACATTGCCTTCCACATGCTGGTAGAGAGCCAGAATGGCCTTCCGTTAAAAGAAATGGCATTTTGGAACCTGCCACTGAGGTACAGCACATTCCACAAATTCACAAAAAGGCAGCAGTTCCAGTGCTAGCAATTTGGCCAAGCTAGCATTCAGATGCTGAGCATGTGGATAGCTGGGACAGAATTTCTTTTTACGGTTTAGCAACTGGAGTAGGGAAATTTGCCTGCTAAAATCAGATGAAGGTGTACTGAGCAGATTGGTGGCAAGCAGACTGGCTGCAAGTACTTAGGACACCTATTGCTATACCTTCATTCCTCTCAGTGCAGGTTTTTTAGAGGACCGGAGGTATAGTGGGGTTGGAGATCCCAGATGAGGAGCAAGGAGAAGTCTGTCTTTTTATTTGATGTGAGTCTTTCAAGTACTGTTGCCAACGGACTGCATGGGAGGTCGTCATATGTCTGGTCAAGCATGTGGTGCCCAAGTGGCTGCTGTTCTGGCCACGGTTGATCCGCTTCAGATATAGGTTGCAAACAGCAAAGGTGCGATCTGCTGCACACGTGTCAAAAACTTCCCACACCAAGGAACTTTTCAAAATCAGCGGGGAGTCAGCACTGCCCTGCACCTGCAGAGCTCTGCGGTGTGATGCAGTAGGGTGGCTGCCCTTAAGCTACACCACCAGAAAAATGGTAGCAACTGCACTATGGCTGCACTGTATTGTGTGCTGTGTACACCACCAGAAAAGGAGTAGCATCTGCACTACAGCTGCACTGTATTGTGTACTGTGTACACCACCAGAAAAGTAATAGCAACTGCACTACGGTATATATACACAGTATATCAAATACATTGTCTGAAGTAGATTAGAAATAGTACACCACAGAATGCACTGTAGAATGTAGATCTCTAGGCTACACTGACTGGATGCAGAGTATATATACAGTATCAAACAAAAGTGAATACACCCCCTCACATTTTTGTAATTATTGTATTTTATCTGTTCATGTGACAACACTGAAGAAATTACACTTGTCTACAATGTAAAGTAGTGAGTGTACAGCTTGTATAACAGTGTACATGTGCTGTCCCCTCAAAATAACTCAACACACAGCCATTAATGTCTAAACCGCTGGCAACAAAAGTGAGTATACCCCATGAAAATGTCCAGATTGGGCTTAAAGTGTAAAAAACTTGTGTGGCCACCATTATTTTCCAGCACTGCCTTAACCCTCATGGGCATGGAGGTCACCAGAGCTTCACAGGTTGCCACTTGAGTCCTCTTCCACTCCTCCATGATGACATCACAGAGCTGGTGGATGTTAGAGACCTTGCACTCCTCCACCTTCCGTTCGAGAATGCCCCATAGATGCTCCATAGGGTTTAGTTCTGGAGACAAGCTTGGCCAGTCCATCACCATTACCCTCAGCTTCTTTAGCAAGGCAGTGGTCACCTTGGAGGTGTGTTTGGGGTTGTTATCATGTTAGAAATCTGCCCTGCGGCCCAGTCTCCGAAGGGAGGGGATCATGCTCTGCTTCAGTATGTCACAGTACATGTTGGCATTCATGGTTCCCTCAATGATCTGTAGCTCCCCAGTGCCGGCAGCACTCATGCAGCCCCAGACCATGACACTCCCACCACCATGCTGGACTGTAGGCAAGACACACTTGTCTTTGTACTCCTCACCTGGTTGCCCCCACACACGCTTGACACCATCTGAACCAAATAAGTTTATCTTGGTCTCATCAGACCACAGGACAGGGTTCCAATAATCAGTAATCAATGTCCTTCGGCAAACTGTTTGAGGGCTTTCTTGTGCATCATCTTTAGAAGAGGCTTCCTTCTGTGATATAAGCCATGCAGACCAATTTGATGCAGTGTGTGGCATATGGTCTGAGCACTAACAGGCTGACCCCCCACCCCTTCAACCTCTGCAGTAATGCTGGCAGCACTCGCTGAGCACGTGACCTCAACTTCTTTGGTCAACCATGACGAGGCCTGTTCTGAGTGTAACCTGTCCTGTTAAACCTCTGTTTGGTCTTGGCCACCGTGCTGCAGCTCAGTTTCAGGGTCTTGGCAATCTTCTTATAGCCTAGGCCATCTTTATGTAGAGCAATAATTCTTTTTTTCAGATCCTCAGAGAGTTCTTTGCCATGTTGAACTTCCAGTAACCAGTACGAGAGATAGAGAGCAATAACACCAAATTTAACAAAACTGCTCCCTATTCACACCTAAGATCTTGTAACCATAACGAGTCACATGACCCTGGTAAGTAAAAATGGCTAATTGGGCTCAATATGGACATTTTCAATTAGGGGTGTACTCACTTTTTTGCCAGCAGCTTAGGCATTAATGGCTGTGTGTTGAGTTATTTTGAGGGGACAACAAATTTACACTGTTATACAAGCTGTACACTCACTACTTTACATTGTAGCAAAGTGTAATTTCTTCAGTGTTGTCACATGAAAAGATATAATAAAATATTTACAAAAATGTGAGAGGTCTACTCACCTTCGTGAGATACTGTATATATATTAGACTGACTGTATGTATATATATATATATATATATATATATATATATATATATATATATATATAGTAAATACACTGACGCTAACTGAATAACCTGCCTGCTTAATCTAAATCAAGCTATCTCTCTGTCCACACCAACAACACTACACAGGGCTGCCAGGCAGGCAGCCTTATATAGTGTGGGGTGTGGACTAAGTCCCCCTGAGCTATAACTGACCAAAGCACCCTGCCTTTGGCCAATTTTGGCTCTCTTGGCAGAGGGTGCTGGGATTGGCCAAAGCATGCAGGTCAGGTGCATTCTTTGGCCAATCATCATACAGCAATGCACTGTGATCTCACAGTGCATTATGGGGTGTTCCGTGGGTGCTTGAATTTCCTGCAAACTCACCATAATATTCGATATTCAGTGAACGGGCGAACACCCGATGTTCAAGTAAAACTCATATTCGACCCGAACATCAAGCTCATCCCTAGTTCCCGTGTCTCAACCCGCCATCCCATTCCCCGAGCATCAGTGTGACAGAAGCATACAGCTGGAGTAGAGATCAGAGCCAATGCTTCCTGTCACAGGTGGAGTACATTTAGTATCACTCCACCTGTGAAGAAGCCAGCACTATACAGGAAGCTTTGCTTCCTCTAGCGGTGGCTCCATTCTTTGCACTGATGCTCGGAGATGGCGGGTCGGGAACCCACGATCTGGGCTTGCCGACCCGCCATTTCAGAGAAAGACGTGGCGGGCCACATCAGAGGGCCAGCAGTTGGGAACCTTGCTTTAGAACGTGTCATGTCTACCCCTACATGTTGCCATCCATTCCTCCGCAGCCATAATATTGTTAACGTATCCATTCTTCCCAACTTGGAATTTGAGCGGATTTCCAGTAAACTGGAATCTGTCGCCTAGCCACATTCAAAAGTTATGGCAGTACTGATTTACGGTAATGGCTGGGAGGGTTGGGGAGGGGGGACATGCAGCAGAAGCTCCAATGGGGAGTCAGGTAGCTCAAGTTCTAAGATTGCTTTCATTTGTGTCCTGATGTCTAGCCAATAGGGCTGCAACTTGGGGCACTCCCACCAAATATGGAGGAATGCGCCTCGTTGCCCGCAATCCTTCCAGTAAGCAGTATGAACAGAGAGAGGGAGGATTTTCCTAACCCCTGGAGAGAAATGTTATATGGTAGAGTACACTTGTGTGCAAAGAATATATGTTATAACTACTAATTCTCAGTTCTCTAGCATGAGGAAAAGAAGTCCAATTTAGCAAGTGACAGCATTTTCTGCGTTTTGTTATTGAAAGCAAATAGCTCTGCTGAGACACCATAGCTGTTAGTTTTCGTGCGTTTTCCAACATAATCCTATAGTATTCATTTAGCTCCCGTGGGATCTTGTTGCTTACACTACACAAGTAAATAAAACAATAAAATGTGTTTATTGGTACACAATTGGTTTTAACAAATTTGAATGCTTATGTTATGAGTATAAACTTATATTTCTTGATCATACATCACGGGACACAGGAGCTTCATTACATAGTGGATTATATAGGCACCTCTGGTGATTGGACACTGGTTGACCCTAATTAAAGAGAATTCCTCCCCTATATAACCCCTCCCATCTGGGAGGCACCTCAGTTTTTTCGCCAGTGTCTGGGTGATGGTCACGTAAAACTTAGCTCTATGCAGGTCCCTGCGAGGGCCGAAGGGCTACAACAAACCGGATCCATACCTCGGGCCGATATTTGACTCCCAAGATGGTATGGTACCCGGGCCTCGTCTGCCGAAGAAGCAAGGTTTTGCCTGTAAGTCCTCTCCATTGGAAGACTGGGCTCTGGGAAAACCAGACTTGGGGTACTGTTTATACAGAGCGCCCGAAAGTTTCTGGCAGAGCTTTCTACATGGCCCAGGTGGGAGGTTCTTTTCATAAGAGCCCCAGATATACCTGAAGGTTGGCTAGCAATACCCGCCGTGATGGGTGAAGGCTGGAATTGGTCTGCTTCAGCAATTCCTGCGGCGGGGACAGGTAAGGGAAGATATCCTGTATATTTAAAATATATGAATGGATTTCTTCATTGTGAGTAGTTGTATGTCTTACCTGGTTTCCACCACTAGAGGGAGTAAGAGCAGCCTGATGCATACTTACATGCCTTTCAATACAACACGCTCAGTGAAAGCCTGGTTTCTCCAGCTACTCACGTCTCCATTGCAGTCCCTGCCACAGATGAAGGTAAACAGGGGTCCCACGTAGTTCAGGGGTCCCACGCTGCTCCATTTTGGGTTCTCCTCCCCCCCCGGATTCCGCTGTCCTCGTGCACGCTCGCGGGCGCGTGCACGCGTGCCGGGCGCGCTCCCGGCCTTATGGAGGAGGGGGGGTGTGGTTGCGAGCCGTGCACGTTTGTGTGCACGGCGCTGTACTGCGCAGGCGCCAAGCGGCAGTTTTAAAAGCCCAGAGCGTCAGGGGACTGTAACTGGAGACACAGGAGCTGTGGGCAGTAAGCATCCGTGGGGATTGGATCCAGGCAAACCTTAAGACACCTACTCAGCGTCAGGTTGTGCAGTTTAAGCATATATTTATTTATTGTGAGACTTTAAGCGCAACAGTGATCGCACTTGTACTAGTACCTCTGCTTTGTAGCTTAGTACTATGTCTCCTCGTAAGAGGGTCTCAGGGGGAGGTAATAAGAGCACTGGCAAGTCACCGCCTAGGTCCAGGGGTTCCAAAAGTGCCTGTAAATTACCATCCCCCTCTGCAAGACTGGAGCCAGCCTCTCAAGACGAGTCAGTGCACCTGTCAGGTTTTGCAGCCTCTCCTAATGTCGCAGCCCCGGTTTATGTCACTGAAGACTCCCTTAGGGCTACATTGGAGGGTTTTGAAGGGAGAATCATGAATTTTATTTCTGCTTCCCTAAAAGATAGCAGGAAAAGGGGTAGATCCCCTCCCTCTGCTGAAATCCCTCTCTCGGATAGTTTTTCTGAAAATGAGGAGGGATCCCTATCTTTGGATAGGGATCATGAGCAGTCGGATGAGTCAGAGGAAGAGGAGACAGTCCCCTCCTCCCAGGCACTCAGAAAGCAGGTGCAGTATTATACTGAATTGGTGCGTACCACATTCAGAATGCCTGCTGCTGAAGTCGCTACATCCTCTGTTTCTTCCCTGGGAGTCAGGAAAGCCCCACAGACTGCCTATTCCTTCCCAATTCATCCTTTAATGGATAAATTGATGTATGAGGATTGGGGACATCCCGATAAACTGTTTACTCCTCCCAAAAGGTTTTCCATGCATTATCCTGTGGAGGAAAGTTTCACCAAGAAGTGGGGGGTCCCATCTGTCGATGCGGCTGTTTCTTGTGTGAATAAAAACCTAACTTGTCCTTTGGATAATGCGCAGGTATTCAAGGATCCAACTGATAAAAGGCTGGAAACCTTATTAAAAACCTCCTTTTCCATAGCTGGCGCTGTGGTGCAACCTACAGTCGCAGCCGTGGGGTTGTGTCAGTTCCTCAAGGAACAGGTTAAACAGATGTTTGGGCTCCTTCCCAGTGAGGAAGTAGAAAATTATGCAGAATTGCCTCACATCCTGTGTTTCATAATTGATGCGATTTTGGATTCTGTCCAACAAGCATCACGTTTGTCCCTCATGTTGGTTCACATGCGTAGGGCCCTATGGCTAAAGAATTGGGCTGCTGAGCTGTCATGCAAAAAGCATTTGACTGGGTTCCCGTTTAAAGGGGAGCGTTTGTTTGGGGAAGAATTAGATAAATTCATCCAAAATATTTCAGGAGGTAAGTCTACTCTCCTTCCAGTCAAAAGGAGCAAGCGTCCTTCATTTAGGCGTGCTCTCTCTCCCGAAGCATCAAGCTCTAAACAGTGGCGACGGCCTTCTCAGTCCTCCTCTACTAGAAAGGCTCAAGGCCGAGCCCAGGGACAGAAAAAGACTTGGGGGCGAAAGCCTGCCAAGCAGAGCCCCAAAACCTCCTTGTGAAGGGGCGCCCCCGCTCGGCAGAGTGGGGGGAAGGCTCCTGCAGTTTGCAGGCGCCTGGCGGGAAGAGATCCAGGACAAGTGGGTGATCTCTTCAGTATCTCTGGGCTACAAGCTAGAGTTTCAGGAGATTCCACCTTCTCGTTTCCTAAGGTCAAGGATCCCCAGGGATCCAGTAAGGCAAAAACCGCTATTCCTGGCCTTAGATCAATTACTATCCCAGGGTGTGATAGTAGAAGTGAGCCCGAAAGATCAGGGTTCAGGGTTTTATTCAAATCTCTTCACCGTTCCAAAACCAAATGGAAGTGTCAGACCTATCCTGGATCTGAAGGATCTGAACCGGTTTTTACACATCCAGACCTTCCGAATGCAGTCAATCCGCACTGTGGTCTCCTCCCTGCAAGGGGGAGAGTTCATGGCATCAATAGATATCAAGGATGCATATCTCCATGTGCCAATTTTTCCCGCACACCAGAAATTTCTAAGGTTCGCGGTAGAGCGGCGCCATTTTCAATTTGTGGCCTTGCCGTTCGGGCTTGCTACAGCCCCTCGAGTCTTCACAAAGATTCTGGACCCCCTCTTAGCAATCTTAAGAGTTCAGGGTATAGCCGTCATGGCCTATCTAGACGACTTGCTTCTCGTGGAGAGAACTGCAGCGTTCCTAAGTCGCAGCGTCACCAAAACGCTAGAACATCTACAATGCCTAGGTTGGATTATAAACCTAGAAAAGTCGTTCCTACAACCGACTACCAGGTTGGAATACCTAGGTATGATTATCGACACCGCTCAGGGCAGGGTGTTTCTTCCATGGCTAAAGGCCTTGGCCATTGGAGATCTGGTACGTCAGATTCTGGGCAGAAGATCTTCCTCCATTCGGTTGTGCATGAGACTATTGGGAAAGATGGTCGCCTCCTTCGAGGCCGTCCCATTCGCCCAGTTCCACTCAAGGCCTCTGCAAGGATGCAATCTACCATCCTGCTTTACGCAGTCTGAATTTGACGGTTTGGCTGCTGAGACCCACATTCTGAGAGACCGTGGCCTTTCGGGGCCAGTCCTTTCTACTCTGGTGAATGCCAGAAAGCCGGCCTCCAGGCGTATTTATTACAAGATCTGGAGGACATATGTTTCCTGGTGTGAACTCAGGAAATGGCATCCTAGAAAGTATGTCATTAACAGAATCTTGGCCTTTCTCCAGTCAGGCCTAGAAATGAATTTGGCCATAAGCACTATCAAAGTGCAGATTTCAGCCCTGTCGGTATTTTTTTCAAAAACCGCTTGCATCACATTCCCTGGTACGGGCTTTTATCCAAGGGGCTACGCGGAAAAAAACGCCAGTTAAACCTCCGGTATGCCCATGGGATCTGAATTTGGTTCTCTCGGCCTTACAGGGGCAACCATTTGAACCTTTGCATCTGGCTTCTTTAGCTCTCCTAACTAAAAAGCTGGTCTTCTTAGTAGCCATATCCACGGCTAGAAGAGTATCAGAGTTGGCAGCTCTTTCCAGTAAAGAGCCGTACTTAATTATCCATAAGGACCGGGTGGTTATGCGCCCCAACAGGTCCTTTCTACCTAAGGTGGTTTCGGGTTTCCATTTGAATCAGGATGTAATCCTACCATCCTTTTTTCCGGACCCTCAGTCCACAGAGGAAGAGTCTTTACACACTTTGGATGTGGTTAGAGCAATCAGTGTTTATCTTCAGGCAACTTCTCAGATAAGGAAAACTGATTGTTTATTTATTCTGCCGGAAGGCCCCAGAAAGGGTCAGGCAGCGTCAAAGTCCACTCTCTCAAGGTGGATCAGACAAGTTATTTCTCAGGCCTATGGCTTAAAGGGGAAGATTCCTCCTTTTCAGGTGAAAGCGCACTCTACTAGGGCTGTCAGTGCTTCTTGGGCAGTGCATCACCAGGCCTCCCTGGCTCAGATCTGTAAGGCTGCGACTTGGTCATCAGTCCACACATTCACCAGATTCTATCAGGTGGATGTCAGAGGGCAAGAGGATATCACCTTCGGGCGCAGTGTACTGCAGGCTGCAGTTTAGGTCCTCAGGTCCCTGGCGGTCTATGTTTATGATCTGTGTCTCCCTCCCCTCAACCTGAGCATTGCTATGGGACATCCCACTATGTAATGAAGCTCCTGTGTCCCGTGATGTATGATCAAGAAAATGGGATTTTTATATACAGCTTACCTGTAAAATCCTTTTCTTGAGAGTACATCACGGGACACAAGGCTCCCGTCCCTCTTGGGTTTTACGTGGTTTCTTATTGCTTTGCTACAAAACTGAGGTGCCTCCCAGATGGGAGGGGTTATATAGGGGAGGAATTCTCTTTAATTAGGGTCAACCAGTGTCCAATCACCAGAGGTGCCTATATAACCCACTATGTAATGAAGCTCCTGTGTCCCGTGATGTACTCTCAAGAAAAGGATTTTACAGGTAAGCTGTATATAAAAATCCCATTATCATGTACATATCAACATTGATATCATTTCTATATTCTTAGTATAAGACTATTATTTTATGAAAAACAGGTAATACTGGCTTGCCAATGCCTGCTTGCTTTATAGTGTATGTGAGAATCTTTATCATATGAGAGGGCCGCGCATGCAACACAAATACTTCTGTAGCACCCTGATCTTTAGGCAGGATTGCTATTCAATTCAGTTGCCAGGCAGTAGTCGCCTTGGCCAATTGTTAGAAGATCATTTGATCCCTCTCTAATTCTGGAATTGCTGCACTTCTCTCTTCTGTTACTGGGTGCATTGTAGATGTTGACATCAGATAAGACAAGGGCATTGCAAGGACAGATTAGGAATAGATAGGGTATCTCAGCCAATGGCCAGGGAATTCCTTGGATCCCTTGGCGTGTTGGGAGAGCCTATTTATTTGGGTGGAGTCAGGTGATCCGGGTTCTGTGCCACCTGGACAGCTGTCCGGGTGGACGTGTGTTGTGCTGCCCCGGGCTGCTATGCCAGAAGCCTGAGGTCTATCCTGGGCACATCTGGCAGCTAGGCTGTCTGAGGGCTTATCCAGAAGCAAGAGAGAAGGGCAGGGTTGGGATTGCGGCTTGCAGTCCAAGCAGAAGTAATGGTGCTACCGGTCGTAGAACCTGTTGTGGTCGGAGGTAGAAGGGAAGCTGTCGCCACTAAGGGACCACGGTGAGTAACTGAAGCAAGTACCGGAGCAGTCTTCTCACTAACCGGGGATGGTGAAGAAGTGGGAACACATCAGCGAGTGCCAAGCCAAGGACCCAGCCAGTGGAGGTGATGCTTGCAGAGCAGTATTGTGCGCCAAGCCAGGGACCAAGCAGGCCAGCGGGGTGACGCTTGAAGAGTATCCGAGTGCCAATCTAGGGACCCAGCAGGGAAGCTGGGGTCATGCTTGAGGATCCAGTGGCAAGTGGATTGGTTAGTCTAGTGAAAGACTGGGAGCTCAGTTAAGTGAAGATCTACAATAGGAGATTGTAGAAGAAGTTCACTGCAACCTTTGTTAGAAACTGCAAGATTGTTGCCATAGGAGACAGCGGTCCGACCCATGCAGATGTGGTGTCTAGCTGGATGCCTTCTCCTGTATGGCTGTTGTGACAGGAGTCAGTTTTAGGCACAGCGTGACTGAGAAACTATATCTTGGATTACTTAAAATGGGACAGTAATATTTATCCACAATATCTCCCAGGATATATGTAAAGGCTATTCTTGGTTTGTTTGATTCTGAACTCAACGTGTTAGTTGAAAGAGCTGATCACATTGGCCTCTAGAACTGGGTAGGAGCCGGACAGTCTACTTCTACTATAGTTTGTTGCCTACTAGGCTGAGGAGGGGGGAGATCACTGGTTGTGTTGTTAATTGTGTCCCTCTGTTCTTCCTCCTATATTGTCTCGATGCGCTCTCCTGGTGTAATACTGGGTGCGCCGTGTGACGCCCCTGTGACGTCCTTGTGACGTCACCGTCCCATCATGCACTGGGACGATCCGATGCTGCATCTGTCACCCAGTGCCTCTACACTGAGAACTGAGCGATCAAACACTGCCGATCACTCAGTTTTCACAGCTTCGTGAGCAGAGAGCTGCAGACTGTCAGTCACAGCTCTCTACTCTGCCCCCTCCTCGCTCACTGGAGCGCCGAGCTGTGAAGGAGGCAAGAGCGGCCATTCCAGGCTTTCAGCAGCTTGCATAGAGGCTGAGGCGGGTGTCAGTCCAGGCACATGACGGATCCAGACTCTGTGGTCGGGATGATGCAGTGCCTGAACTGACATTGGTTTTCAGAGTTTCTTATTAAATTTTGCAAACAGGTAATTTTTTTACTTCATTGATGTGCCCTGATGAGGCGGCACTGATAAAGCGCCACTGAAAGGTAGCACTGATGAGGCAGCAATGGTGGACACTGATCAGGAGGAACTGATGAGGCGGAACTGATAGGTGGCCTTGATGGCCACTGCTAGGCACTACTGAGAGGTGGCACTGTAAGGTGGCATTGATAGGTGGCACTGATAGGCGCTGATGAGGCTGCACTGATGGTCACTGAGAGGCTGCACTGATGGGACTGCACTGATGGGCACAAATAAGGTGGCACTGATAAGTAGCACTGATGAGGTAGCACTGATGGACACTGATCAGAAGGCACTGATGAGGCAGAACTGATAGGTGGCTCTGATATGTGGCACTGATGATGAGACACTGATGGGCACTGTGTGGCAGCACTGGTGAGCAGTGCACTGTTAGGTGGCACTGGTGAGCACCGGTAGGTGGCAGTGGTGGGCACTGCTTAACAGCAGTGACTGTCAGTGTGAGGGACTGATGTCAGGTTTACAAAAGCCAGTAACTGTCTTATTTTGTTCCCCTCATACTGTTAGCATGAGGGGAAAAAAAATTACCGAGCTTCTGTTTACATCATGTGATCAGCTGTCATTGGCTGGCAGCTGATCACGTGGCAAATGGCCCAGGATTGGCCCTTTACTGAGATTTGTCGATCAGCCGAGTCCCATGGACATCTTTCGGCTATAGTGTGTATGTGAAGAGGTTAAAAAAGGTTGAAGATGAAAGAATTTGTAGAACTATCCTAATTTCAGTGAGCGATGAGTATCTTTATAACACTATTTTTCTTTGAGTCTGGTAATGTACTACTCAAGATGACAGAATGATAAGCCAATATAGCTGATCAATAGGGGTAAGGATAGAGCATGTGGAGGTTTATAAATATACTATATTGCCAAAAGTATTGGGACACCTGCCTTTACACGCACATGAACTTTAATGACATCCCAGTCTTAGTCCGTAGGGTTCAATATTGAGTTAGCTCCGCCCTTTGTAGCTATAACAGCTTTATGCCATTAAAGTTCATGAGAGTGTAAAGGCAGGTGTCCCAATACTTTTGACATAGTGTATGTGCATTCTATGAAAATTTTCAAACAGTTTTCATGTTCTTATATGTTTTTAATTGGTTTCAATAATAAAAAAATATATATATTAAGTATTTTTCATGTGATACTAATATACTGTAGTTCGACTTTAAATAGTTTCAAGAGGTTGCAGATGTAGATATATAAATACAACCTTGGCCGGCCATGTCACTACTCTAATACTGTTCCAGAATTGTACAGTGTCCTAGTGCATCTACATACTGTACCCCTTCTAATGCCCCATACACACGATCGGAATTTTGGTTGGGAAAATTCTCTGATGGTTTTTCCGATGGAAATTCCGACGGAATTCCGCTCAAGCTGTCTTGCCCACACACGGTCACACAAAAGTTCTCTGAACTTTCGACCGCCAAGACATACAACACTACGATGAGCCGGAAAAATGAAGTTCAATGCTTTCCGAGCATGCGTCAAATTGTTTCCGAGCATGGGTAGGAATTTTGCGTGTCGGAATTTGTACAGACGATCGAAATTTTCCATCGGAACTTTTTCCGACTGAAAAATTTAGAACCTGCTCTCAATCTTTTGCTGGCCGAAATTCCGCCAGAAAAAGTCAGGTGGAGCGTACACACGGTCGCATTTTCCGATCAAAAGCTCTCATTGGACTTTTGCTGGCGGAATTTCCGTGTATGGGGCATAAGGCACATGAAAAAAAAAATTGTTCATTCTTTCCTGACTTGTTCTACTTACCTGTGTACAAAGATCGGCACAATGAAATCCGATTTTCCAAATTCAGAGTCTACGTTCAGCTCCAATATTCTGTTCAAATTTTTCTGATAGTCTTTACACCATTCAACCTCTTCATCAAGCGGCACCAAATTCCCTACAAAGAAATCATCATTTATTTTCAAACAGCTGTAAAGTTTCAGAAGGAAATTGTACTTGTATTTTCTCTACACGGCCAAAAATCTAATAATCCCTGAGAGCTAAAGTGGAGGAAAACTCAGAAGCTGAAGCACAGCTGCATAGGACAAACACAAGGAACCGGGGACGTGCGGTGACGTGAGCGGCTGGTGAGGCACTGGCTGCCATCAGAGCCGGATACACACAGGTTACATATGCCGCGATCGTCAGAGCGAGATCAATAATTCTAGACCTCCCCTGTAACTCTAAACATGTAACCTGTAAAAAAAATCGAAAGCGTTACCTATGGAGATTTTTAACCACTTCCCGCCCGGCCTATAGCAGAATGACGGCCGGGCGGTGGTTTAGTTATCCAAACTGGGCGTCATATGACGTCCTGCAGGATAAAAGCCATGGGGGCGTGCATCACAGCGTTTGGCGGTGCGGTGTGTCAGTCTGACACACCCTCTACATCGATCTCCGTAAAGAGCCTCCACTTGATCAGCTGTGTCCAATCACGGCTGATCACAATGTAAACGGGAAGAGCCGGTGATCAGCTTTTCCTCTGACAGACATGAGTACAGGAGAGCCGATTGGCGGCTCTCCTGATGGGGCACAATAGATGCCAATCAGTGCCCACAAATAGGCACTGACTGGGAACATCATGGTCCAGATCAAACAAGTGATGCCTAGCAATGCCACCCATCAGTGTCACCCATCAGTGTCCATCAGTGCCACCTCTCAGTGCCCACCCATGCCCATAAGTGCCCACCTATCAGTGACCATCAGTGCCCATTTGTTCCACCTATCAGTGCCACCCATATGTACCCATCAGTGCCACCGATAAGTAACCATCACTCCCGCGTATGAGTGCCCATCAGTTCCGCCTATGAGTGCCCATCAGTGCTGCCTATGGTTGCCACCTATCAGTGCCCATCGTGTGCCGCCTATCAGTGCCCATTATCAGTGCCCATCAGTGCCCCCTCATCAGTGCCCATCATCAGTGCCCATCAGTGCCACCTCATCGGTGCCCATCAGTGCAGCCATATCAGTGCCCATCATTGAAGAAGTAAACTTTGTTATTTACAAAAAAATTTACAGAAACAAAGAAAATTTTTGGTCTTTTTTTAATCGCAGAGGTGATAAAATACCACCAAAAGGAAGCTCTATTTGTGGGGACAAAAGGATAAAAAATGTGTTTGAGTATAGTGTAGGAAGGTGCGTAAGTGCCTGCTTTTGAAGTGGTTAAATACTGAAGTTTTGCGCCATTCCACAAGTGTGCGCAATTTTAAAGCGTGACTTGGCGTAACATCATTTTTCACATTAGACTAACAGTGTTTTTTTTTTAATTCATGAAAAAAAAAGTGTTTAAAAAAATAAGGTGTTACAGGGGGCCAAATGGCACAGGACAAGCACTGTGTCATATAACCTGCTTAAAAGGAGCAGAATACATTATTTTTTGGGGGGGTTAACAAACGCTTTAAGAGGGCTGGGCTGGAAGGAAGTATTTGTCTTTTAGACACACGCCCCCTTCTATGACACTGCAGTGAGAGGGGTGCCTCCACTGCAGCATTTTTACTGGACAGCTTGGACCAATGGTACTTTACCATTGGTCCAAGGCTCCCAGCTGTCCATTGAGCTCAGTGCCTCTAACAAGAAGTGAGGAGGAACACTGTGAGCTCATCCTCATGTCACCGAGCTACGACCCTCATCATGTCCTCTTCCGTGTTAGGTATGGAGATGAGTGAGGGAAAGATGGCACCCACCGCGCTCCGGAGCTGTCGGCAGGGGCAGAGGTGATTGGATCCTCTTGTGTCAGTGACATGGAGACGAGTGAGTTGAAGATGGCCCCCATCCGTCTCCATACCATTTCAGGGCGGAAGTGACGTCAGTCCTTCAGGTGTGATCAATTTTCAGAGATTGGCACCATAGCTTGTAGACCCTATAACTTTCTCACCGACCAAATAATATACACCAATTTTGATTATTTTTACCAAAGATATGTAGCAGTATAAATTTTGGTCCAAATTTATGAAGAAAAATTACTAATTTGCTCAATTTTAACAGAAACAAAGACTTTTTTTTTTTTACCGAATTTTCAGTATTTTTTGATTTATAGTGCAAAAAAATAAAAAACCCAGCGGTGATTAAATACCACCAAAAGAAAGCTCTATTTGTGTAAAAAAAAAGAACTAACATTTCATATGGGTGCAGTGTTGTATGACTGAGTATCGTATTTATCGGCGTATAACACGCACTTTTTACCCCTTAAAATCAGGGGAAAATTGTGGGTACGTGTTATACGCTGATCCCCGCCGATCCCCCGCTGATTGTGAGCTGGGAATTGAGCTCCGTCGAGATACACATAGCCGAGTATGCTTGGCTCCTCTCAGCTCCGCTCACAGTTGCGCCCAGACCCGTCCTATGATAGACATAACACAGGGACTGGGTGTGACTGTGAGCGGAGCCGAGCCTAGCCGAGTAAACTCGGCTATGTGTATCTCGGTGGCGCCCGGCTCCGTTCACAGCCTTGCCCAGTCCCACCATTGGACCTGTGTTATGTCCATCATAGGGCGGGACTGTGAGATGGGGCTGAGCCTAGCCGAGTACACTCAGCTTTGTGTATGTTGGCGGCGCTCGCTCCTCTGCTTACAGTCAGCGGAGATCGGCGCCAATTTTAAATAATCAGCCTGCAATGAGGCTGGGCAATGCTGCAAAGAGATTGGGCAATGCTGCAAAGACACTGGGCAAGGCTGCAGATGGACGCTGGGCAAGGGTGCAATGATGGACAAGGCTGCAGATGGATGCTGGGCAAGGGTGCAATGATGGACAAGGCTGCAGATGGACACTGGGCAAGGGTGCAATGATGGACAAGGCTGCAGATGGACACTGATAAGGCTGCATTGATGGGCATTTAAATGTAAGTTTTTTCCTTAAAATTTCCCTCCTGAACTTGTGGTGTGTGTTATACGCCGATAAATACTGTAATTGTCATTCAAAATGTGAGCGCACCGAAAGCTGAAAATTGGTCTGGTTAGGAAGGGGGTTTAAGTGCCCAGTGGTCAAAGTGGTTAAAGTGGTTAAAGGGCTGATTAGCTACAATATATTACATTTTGCTCTTGGGTTTAGATACACTTTACTGCACAGTTTTTACAATGTACTTACCGAGCTGAGCTTAAATTTCTCCAGTCTCATGATCGGCCAATGTCGGCATTCCACGGTTGTCAACCATTGTTATGGTCTCTGTGAGCTTATGGGGAATTCTACATGTGGGGCTTCCACCCATTGATTTTGCTTCTTTTGCCCAATTCTCAAACGTTTTTCTCTCTCCAAGAACAAATATACAGGAATTGATGAAGGATGACTTGCCATTACCCGGCAAACCAAACAGCTGCAGCAGAACCCGATTATAGCCCTGATTGCCCAACTTGCAGTCATTGAAGCTGAAATTTGTGATTAATTCTCTGCTTGTGTCAATGTTGGCGTCTGTTGTGCTTTCTCTTCGGTCTGACATTGTGACAAATCTGAAAAGGAAGAATACAACGTTTCTCCATATTTGTGAATGTCAGATAAATTCAGAAACTTATCAGCTATTTTTATAGTTTGTAAAGTTTTTGAAAACTGAATTGCTACTTCTTTAAAGTGGAAGTAAACCCTCCTATCGTTTTCAATCAAGGAAGCCGCCATCTTGGCCTCTAATAATTTTTCAACTGCCATAATGCTGCACATGTGATCAGTTATGACACCAGCCATTGGATGGTTTGAAAGTTTGGTTGAGAGCACAAACAATGTGAAAGTTAGCATTTCCGGCATGCCGGGAATGTAAGTGTTTTTTGAAACTGGCTTTACTCCCTCTTTAACTAAGCCTATACTGAAAAAAAGCATAAAGACTTGAAGGAGCAGACACTGAGCTGCTTGAAATTTTTTTTTTTTGGAAAATATTTTTATTGTAAGACAGACGAGCGGTTTTCCCGATTTAAAATTTGGAACATGCTCTCTTTCTTGGTCCGTCAGAATTTTTTACATCAAATTCGAATGGGGCATACACACAATCGGAATATACTACGATGAAAAGCACAGGACAGGTATAGCATGGGCTGACGCCAAAGGGGGGGGGGGGGGAGTTGTCAGGATTGGTGGGGGCTGCTCATTTATTTATAGAGAGGGGGAGTTGGTGCTTGTAAGAGGGAGGGATGGGACTTGTGCCACACATGTCTCTGCGGGGGAGGGGACTTGTGACACACATGTCAGCGCAGGTGGGGATTAGGTGAGGGCTGGTGTCCACTTTCTGACAGGTGGTGCTGCAGGTGCATCGGTGCGGTTTTGTCGCACATGGCTTTCCCTGTGGGCACCACTCTGTCATGTATGTGGGCAGGCAGGGGGTGGCGGGAAGGGGTGTCGGGCTTGTGTGTGCAGTCTGCGTCTCGATATTTACACGATTTCTTTCAAACATGTCTCTGCGGGTTTTTATGCATACATCTGTAGTTGTAGGACGTTGACCAAGGTGCTTACATCTCGCCAAATCTGTGTTTCTGTTTCAGTGTGTTTCAGTAAGTGTCATGAGATTGGTCACCCACAACTGGGGTGCGAGTTCCACTCCTGGGAGCACACAGGTTTTCCTTGGTGTTGGATGCACAAGGGGAGGCCGGTTTGGGTTGGGTAAGGTCTTGCACGTACAGGTGTCATTATCATTTCTCAGGCCTAATGGGATTTTAGGAGGGTAGTCACACCACTGCGGAATCACCCACCATGTTTGTAGGTGTCAACGGTTTGAGATGTTTCGTTTTAAATCGACTTGTGCAGTGGCAAGGTCTCCTCCTTTAGTCACGTCATGTCACGATCATGCATCATGCTGTAACAGTCGCTCGGTTGCCTGACGTTTTCAGGTCTCGTAGGTAAGGTTACGTAGTATTATTTGCTCTGCTTCAGATGCTCGTTTTTGGTTCAAAGGTCTGACACGTTTTCAGTCCCATTCGTACATTTCATTTCAGGGTGGGCATTGGGCTCCAGACCCTGAAATGAAGCCTTGTACGTTTAAAGTGGAAGTAAACTCCCCTATCGTTTTCAGCCAAGGAAGCTGCCATCTTTGCCTCTGTTTAACCTTCAACTGCTATGGTGCTGCACATGTGATCAGTTATGACACCAGCCATTGGATGGTTTGATAGTTTGGTTGAGAGCACAGCCAATGTGCAGTTAGCATTCCCAGCATGCCTTTTTTTTTTTTTTAACTGTTTAAATCGATGGGTTTACTTCCACTTTAAGGTAAAGAGTTTCATGGTCGAAGGTAGGTCAGGTTTTGCTGGTGTTTCGTTCTCTTTATCGCTCATTTCCTCAGATTGTTAGGTCTCGTTCGCCACTGCAGCATTTACCTATTTATTTTTAGGTCTTAGTGGGTTGAGATGTTAGTTTTTAATTGGCTTGGGAAGTGCCAAGTCTCCTCATCTGTTTTTCTCGATCCTACTTATGTTTGGCCTGTTTGTCATAATTCGGTACGCTTTAGTCATGTTGGCCCTGGCACGTTTTTCAGGTTCTGGGGGCATGAGTGTACATTTTTAATTGGCCTGTAGACCACAGGTTTCTCAGCCTCCTTAAGTTGGGTGGGGTGTATGCTTTCTTGGGACACGCTTAGGCCGCGTACACACGGGCGGACTATTCGCTCAACTTTGTCCGCTGAACAGTGTTTCAGCGGACAGTCCGCTCGTGTGTGGGCTTCAGCGGACAGTTTCAGCGAACAGTCTGCTGAACCAAGTTTTTCGGAATTTCCGAAAAACTGTCCGCTGAAACTTGGTTTCAGCGGACAGTCCGCTCGTGTGTAGGCTTGTTCGACAAACTAAGTTGCGCGCATGCTCAGAAAGGATTTTCACAGCGAAGGTTGCATTGCAGTGTATAGGACGTCGAATTTCTCATCCCGTCGTACGTGCTGTATATGTCATCGCGCAAGGTTTCAGCGGACTGTTCGTTCGTCGTGTGTGGCCAAGTCCGTTCATGCTAATTTTGAGCGGACTGTTTCTCAAACTGTTTGACGAACAGTCCGCCCGTGTGTACGCGGCCTCAGAGGCTTATTTTTAGGCTCGGGAGTTGGCCACTGGCCCCTTAGATACTGTAGGTTTAATTGATCAGTAAGCTGTGTGTAGCACACCCCCTAAGAAGCCACTTGTGAACTTGAGCCCTTTCCTCCCAATGAAAGCACACATAGCCAGGCACACAGCATTTTTCCCACTCTGCCACTGGCTTAAAGTAACAATCTAGCAGTGGCGGCTGGTGCTCAATGTTTGAGGGTGGTGGGAAGGCAGTGGAGACAAACAGTCTAGCAGTATTGGCTGATGCTCAATGTTTGGGGGGAGGAGGCAGGAAGGTGGCAGAGACAAATGGGAAGGCGGCGATTTGGATGTACGCTTTGGGTCATTATCATGCTGAAAGATGAAGTTCCTCTTCATGTTCAGCTTTCTAGCAGAAGCCTGAAGGTGTTCTGCCAATATTGACTGGTATTTGGAACTATTCATAATTCCCTCTACCTTGACTAAAGCCCTCAAGGCTTTAGTCAAGGGTCAGGAGCTGCTAATACCTGTTCCTGGATCAGCGTTTTTTTAAGTTGTTGGAAAGCTGCCTCACACTCCGGGGACCATAGGACTTGTTGGGGAAGACTCTAATGAGTCAGGTCAGTCAGGGGCTTGGAGATGGCGCTATAATTAGGGCCAAACTTACGATAGTACCCGGAAGTATCTATAAAGGCTAACACTTGAGTCTTGTTACATGGCATGGGCCAATTGGCTACTGTTACAAATTTAGTGGGCTCAGGTCTCTGTTTACCATACCCCACCCGTTCTTACAGGTATTGAACTTCAGACATACCGATTTTGCATTTTTCCAGTTTAACAGTCAGTCCTGCCCCCCCTTATTTGCTCTAATACTATCCCTATGTGGCCGAGGTGGTATTCCCAGGTGTTACTGTAAATGGAAATGTCATCTAGATGGCAGCAGGTAAAATCCTGAAATCTATCGCTGGAAAGTGGTG